>NC_140629.1:25571608-26271608 GCF_057382275.1 Copadichromis virginalis
GCTCTGGTAAAATGCCCATGTAAATGGAGATGATGATATGAAAGTGGTGCGTAAACACAAGCATTCTTTTCATCAAAATTTATAAAGCTGTGTGTATCCATGTGCCTCTTGGATCAATTTTATGTGTTTAAACATCAAATTTTCATTTGTATTATACTTTTTTTTGAAGTGAAAAGGACCGCAAAGAAGTGCAGTTTCACAAACTGTCAAAGTCACGAAAGGAGTAGGGAAAAGGGAAAAGTGCTTCAGTCACAAATCACAAACAGAAGAAAAACTGCTGTAGGAAAGGAAGTCACTCTAAGAGGAAAGGATCCTGGCAGAGGAACAGGAATAGTCAGCTTAGCAATAGTGAAAACAACCAAATGATTATATATGGCTGCAGCTAATAATAATACTAAATAACAATAAGAGGTGAGATTATACCTTAAATTATTTATGCAAAGTTTGGAATGATAAATTGCACGTAAAATTTGTATTTGAGTTTATTAGCAGAAAGCAGTCGGATTTGTTTAAGATAAAATTCTCTCACACCTTATTTTTCCCTTTCTACTTCACTGTATTGTCCTTGCTTTCCTCAAAAAATATGCTGGAGGTTTTTGTGATCTACTTGCAACTTTACTACACAAACATAATGTGTATTAAAAATGCAGTGAGCTCACATCCGACCCTTTGTGTTTGTAGGTCAAAGCTAATAGGCGCTTGAATGACCAGTTCTGTCATTACATTGGTCATTAGGCAGCTGTTGTTGTTATACCTACAGCGGATAAAATGATTGAACACGTCACCAATTTGGTAAGCAAATATATTTCTACTGATGCTATTAACATGAAATTCTCATTATTACACATAATTTATGGGCATCTGTGGTCTGATTTCTTTGCATGTGTGGATTGGATAGGTTGTTACCGACATCTGCTGAGAACACCAATGTTCAACACTTATTTTACCCACTGTATATGTTCCTTGGCTTCAGGCATACTGCTGAGCTAGACTTCATCAACTAGTGAAGGTAGGTCCACAACAAGAGAAACATTAAAGGTAAGGAATGGGAAATAAGAAAATAACTACAGCAAATAGACTTAATGAATCCTCCAAATGAGCACCAAGTGTCAAGAAGCAGAGGCATCAGCCCCCCCCCCCTTATTACATCTCTAACAACACCCAAGCCCATGTAAGCTCCAATATAAACACCAGCCGACGACTGAAAGATACCAAAAATGACTTTTTTAAAGAATGCAATTTTACACAGCCTTGTAATAGTGCCCTGTTTAGTATAAGAAAAATAACAAATAAATAAATAAAAACAGCCATTGAGAGTCCAAGTTTTTTTGGCATCACTGTAAAACTGCAAGAATTGGATTTCATGTTGCTGGAGAACTACTTTTATCTGTCAGCATACAATCTCATTTATCACTAGGAGAGGCTGTCCAAGAAGCCTCTTCAGAATAACAGTGGGACCAAAGGAAAACAAGCTCATCACTTCATTGCTAGACTATATCTTTAATGGGTTTATTCACTGAAATAGCATCATTTATTTAAAACCCTTTGTGGATTTCTTAATATGAAACAAGAAGGGGGGGTGTAACGATATAACTACCTTCTGCTACTTGTTGGAGTAGATGTGATTTGTGCAGCACTGTCTGTAGAGTCTAGCCTCAGTAGTTTGAGTTTTGCACACTAAAATTCATCCACCGGTTAGCATAAATAGACCATGGAGTGGACATATTGTAGAGAGGTGAAGCAATGAGTCATTACAAAAAAAGTAAGGGCAATTTCCTTTTTGGTCATTATTGATTGACGCAGGAAACGGTATTCATTATATCTGATAAAAGTGCAATGATTGTTTTTCCCGTGCTTCCTTCTGCATATATTGGAGTCTTTCTAACTTTGCCTTTTGTTCTCATTTGACACATTTGAACACTGTGACTCAACAGCATCACACCATTCCCAGTTGAAAAATGGTTCTTTGGTGAAGATGATATATTTTATGAAAAAGTGCAATTCAGATGGCAGAAATTGTGCATTTTCTCACCAGTGGTGAATAATTTATCATTCCGTGTCCAATTTAAGGCTTTTATCTTTATAACCTAGCCGGCCAATAGATTTCATCTTCCTCAAAACATTTTCCATGCCAACATTAAATTCACTTTGACCTCTAGCATTTAAAAAAATATAGTGAACTTAGCCGGGGAGTTTTATGGGCGGTTCATCATCTGGATTTGTCTTTTTTATAGTTTGTGGGTATGAGAGAGTAGTAATGCACTTACTAAGAGGCTCTGAGTCAGTATGTACCAATCTTAGCAAAGACGATGGAAAGCGGAGGAAGCTGTTGCACAAAACAGCACTTTATAAATGATGGATTAATGAAAATTGTTCACAGGTTGTATTTTAAAAAGAAAAGAAAAAAAAAGAAAAGAAAGGGTTTTATTGCCAAATGTTGAGCAGGTTTACAACATTAGGAAATTGCTGCGGTGCTTCAGTGCAAACATACTGTCATAAAAATATAAAAATAAGAATAAGAATTAAAAGTGCTAAGTGGATAGATATATACATGATATATACATGAGTGCAGGTGGTGATCAGTGCCAAACATGGAATGATGCAGTGAACACAGCGTAGGGTCATGTGTTAGTGGTGGGAACAGTCATACGGTTATTGTTCATGTGTCCGACAGCAGAGGGGAAGAAACTGTTCTTATGGCGAGAGGTTCTGGTGCGAATGGACCGGAGCCTCCTGCCTGAGGGGAGCAGGTCAAACAGACTGTGTCCAGGGTGAGAAGGGTCAGCTGAGATCCGAGCTGCACGCCGCAGTGTCCTGGAGGTGTACAGGTCCTGCAGAGATGGGAGTCTGCAGCCAATCACCTTCTCAGCAGAGCGCACAACACGCTGCAGTCTCTGTTTGTCCCTGATAGTGGCTCCAGCGTACCACACGGTGATGGAGGAGGTGAGGATGGACTCGATGATTGCGGTGTAGAATTGCATCATCGTCCGTGTTGGCAGGTTGAATTTCTTCAGCTGCCTCAGGAAGTACATCCTCTGCTGGGCTTTCTTAATGACGGAAGTGATGGTGGGCTCCCACTTCAGGTCCTGGGTGATGGTGGTACCCAGGAAGCGGAACGAGTCCACAGAGGTGATGGGGGTGTCAGTCAGGATGATGGGGGGGAGTGGAGCTGTGTGCTTCCTGAAGTCCACAATAATCTCCACTGTCTTCTGGGCATTCAGCACCAGGTTGTTGTGGCTGCACCAGGACACCAGACGTTCAACCTCCCTCCTGTAGGCAGACTCATCCCCGTCCGAGATGAGTCCGATAACGGTGGTGTCATCTGCAAACTTGATTAGCTTGACAGACTGGTGGGTGGAGGTGCAGCAGTTGGTGTACAGGGAGAAGAGCAGAGGAGAAAGAACACAGCCCTGAGGGGAGCCGGTGCTGATGGTCCGGGAGTCCGAGACATTCTTTCCCAGCCTCACATGCTGCTTCCTGTCCGTCAGGAAGTCAGTGATCCACCGGCAGATGGGATCAGGCACATTCATCTGGGAAAGCTTGCCTCGGAGATGGTCTGGAAGGATGGTGTTGAAGGCAGAGCTGAAGTCCACAAACAGGATCCTGGCGTAGGTTCCTGGGGAGTCCAGATGCTGCAGGATGAAGTGTAGGGCCATGTTGATGGCGTCATCTACAGACCTGTTGGCTCTGTATGCAAACTGCAGGGGGTCCAGGAGGGGGGCCGTGAGGGTCCTGAGATGGGAGAGAACTAGGCGCTCTAAAGACTTCATGACCACAGATGTCAGAGCCACGGGTCTGTAGTCATTTAGTCCAGTGATCCTAGGTTTCTTGGGGACAGGGATTATGGTGGAGGACTTGAAGCAGGCAGGCACATGACATGCCTGCAGTGAGGAGTTGAAAATGCCAGAAAACACTGGGGCCAGCTCGTTTGCACAGTGTCTGAGGGTGGCAGGAGACACGCCGTCTGGGCCGGGAGCTTTTCGAGCATTCAGGTTCTTAAACTGCTTCCTCACATCTGCTTCATGAATATGAAGAGTTGTGGTGGGAGGAGGTGGTGTGAAATCCTCTTTTGTGTGGGGTGAGGAGGGGGGTGTTGTAGGTGAACAGTTTGAAGGTGGTGATGGCTCTATGGAGGGGGGAGAGGTGGGGGAATGAGTGTCCAAAGTGTCTCTATTGTTGGGGCCGTTGGAGGTGTGAAGGCTGCCTGATGGCTCGTCAAAACGGCAGTAAAAGTCGTTAAGGGTGTTGGCCAAGAGCAAGTCGTCAGTGGAGTGGGGGGTTTTAGGCTTGTAGTTGGTGATATTCCTAAAACCTTTCCACACAGAGGCCGAGTCATTCTCTGAGATCTGCTGCTGCATCTTCTCAGAGTGCTGATGTTTAGCAATGTCCACTTCTTTAGTGAACCTGTACTTGGCCTCTCTGTAGCAGTCCCTGTCTCCGCTTCTGAACGCCTTTCTCTTTTCCAGCCACAGCTTTTTGAGTTTAGGAGTAAACCAGGGTTTGTCATTGTTATAACTCACCCTGGTGCGTGATGGCACAATGCTGTCCTCACAGAAGTGGATATAGGAGGTGACAGTGTCCGTAAACTCGTCCAAGCTGTTAGAAGCAGCCTTCATTGTGTCCCAGTCTGTAGACTCCAAACACGTGCGAAGCTCCTCCACAGCCTCGTTGCTCCACAGTTTTTTGGTCCTCACGACAGGTTTGGAGAGCTTCAGCCTCTGTCTGTATGCGGGGATTAGGTGGATCATGACGTGGTCAGAAAGTCTGAGTGAAGCGCGGGGCACCGCACGATAGGCCCCGCTGATCGTGCTGTGACAGTGGTCTAATGTCCTCTCCTCTCTGGTCGGGCATTTAATATACTGCTTGTATTTGGGAAGCTCATGGCTCAGATTGGCTTTGTTAAAGTCCCCAAGAGCAATGATGAGAGAGTCCGGGAATGTCCGCTCCATGTGCAGTATCTGCTCCGCGAGTGCGCACTGAGCTGCCTGCGCATCCGCATCTGGCGGGATGTAAACAGCGGCCAGGATGAATGAAGCAAACTCCCGCGGAGAATAAAACGGTTTGCAGTGAATGAAAAGGTATTCCAGAGAGGAAGAGCAGTGCTGAGCAATCACTGTTACATCTGTGCACCAGCCACTATTAATGTAGAAGCAGACACCTCCACCTTTGGTCTTACCAAAGAGAGAGGCCTGCCGGTCAGCGCGCAGCAGATGAAAGCCCTCCAGCTTGAGCGCGCTGTCCGGGATGTCCTCACAGAGCCACGTCTCCGTAAAACATAACACACAGGAGGAGGCAAAGTCTCTGTTCATGCTTCTCATCAGGGCCAGTTCGTCTGTCTTATTCCTGAGTGATCGTACATTGGAAAGGAAGATCCCAGGAAGAGCAGTTCGCAGTCCACGTCTCCTCAGACGCACGAGTGCGCCGGCTCGCTTACCTCTCTTTCGGCGTCTCACTTTCCTGATCAGAGTCTGCAGTAAACCTGCCGCGGATGCGACAAATATTGGAAGTAAATCCACAGGTGTTGTAGTCCTGTGGTTAAGAAGCTCTTCTCTGGTGTAAGAATATCCAGAGGAGTGCCCAGACACAGAAGTTATGCACAAAAACAAGACAGAAGTAACGCACTGAAGCACCAGGGCATCCATACGCGGCGCCATCTTGGATCTAAAAGATTATATTATAAATATGTCCTGTTCCCCACCAAGCTAACCTGTGTTGAGTGCATATCAGTCTTTTGTTCTGCAGTGCTGAGTTGTATGACCACTGTTTTTCCTCCTAATTCAGGCCACCTCATTGTGAGCAATTCCCAGGCACTTTTGGAAACTAGATTTTTAAAATATTCCCCGTATTTCGCAACCCTTCAAAATACAATAAGCAATTTGCAATTTCCTAACTTGGTAGAATACACTGTGAAATGATTGCCAGGCTCACCTTGGCTTTTTTCATCCCCACTGTTTCAACTGATGAAGTATATGGCTGATTACTGAGATATTTGTATATCGCCATACTAATTTATAATAAAAATCTTAGCATGTATTACCATGATATATGTAATATTCAATATATTCATCATAAAAATAGAAACCCCTTTTGTGATTTGGACATGATTATTAGAGAACTGTGAAAAAGAGTTGAGCCACGTGTTGCCTCATTTGTTTGTATTGTAGTAGCCAGACTTGAGTCTGACTGTACTTCTTTAAGATTTTCATTGGTCTTTTTTTGTTTGCTTTTTGTTGGACATCAGCTGCTTTTTTACTCATTTTAAAGTGGGGTTCCATCAAGACAACAGGATGACTAAATGTAATGTGTTTGACGATCTACTTTTCCCCACTACATTGCTCAAGCCTTTTAATTCAATTTTAAGACTTATTTGTAGTTTTCATAAAACATTGTATTCACAATTAAATTTACGATTTTAAGTGTGGTTAGATCATTTCATAGTGTTCTTGTTGTTTCTTTTCCTATTTTAATGGTTAGAAATATTTCTCCACCTCTTGTCATTTTAAGCTAATAGTAAATAAAAGTAAAGGTTTTTTGCTAATATAATAGATATTTATTTAACTACAAAGGTAATAATATTTTACAATTCTTCAGCCAGGAGGGAGTGCAGAAAGGTGAACTTGTCCATGTAGAGCACAAACAGTATGTTTTAAAATGTGTCATGTTAAACTGATAAATGGTGGCAGACGATGTTTTTCTTCAACAATTCAACAATTTCTTCAGTTGGATATATGAAATAAGCCAAAGTTTGTCAGGCATTTAACTTTACTTTTGTGCAAGCAAGACAATTCCTAAGGAGGTATTAGTTAGCAAACATGAATCTTTGAGGCACTCTGGTACTGGTGCAAGTGTGACAATAAAACATGTTCTGCAGCTTCAGGGTCCTCACCATAGTTACAGTTCCCTATGTAGTGTTTCCTTATTATAAAAAGCTTATGGCCATGCCACCCTGAGCACACCCCATCTCATCCGGTTTTGGAGGCTGCCTGGGAAGCGCTGTAAGCTTGTAATACTGGAGGGTCTTTACAATATAAAGCACCTTGAGGCAACTGCTGTTGCGATTTGGTGCTATATAAATGAAACTTATCCCACAGGACCCACAGGAGCCCCTATATGGGTTTTCTTTGGGCAAGCCCATTATGGGTTTCTGCCACAAAACAGTCATGGGGACCCCGACTAGTAAAACTACATGGGCCAAGCTTGTATGGGCTGCCCACGGGGAGAAAAAAGAAAAGCTGAGGTGTGTTAAATTACACAAGAATTTGACTGCTGTTATGTAGTGATGCATCCAAGTTTGAAATTTGTGTTTCAGATCATCATCAAGTCATCAGCTACTTTCCCTGAAAACCGCTTAAAGAAGTTACAGGAATGCTTGCCTAACAGAGTTTGGTCTAAGTTTACAAATAAAGGTGGTCATACCAAATATTGACTTTTAAGCTGTACAATTATTGCCTTTTTTACTCTATTCCCATTTATGTCTGGATATGTTTCAACAAATCACTTCACCCATTTCCCATTTTTCAAGCCAAATATTTTGCATAGTACAATTGCAATTGCTTTTTTCTGTCCAGCCATTCAACATTTAGGCTTGCTTTCGTTCCAGGAGACTACAAACTCTTATACAGACTACCGCTGTGTCATGGCTTTAAATGTCAGCCGTGTGACACAGTCATGTGCAGATATTAATCTTACTGCATTAGAAGTCATTTGCAGTAATTAAAGCTCAACATACACATGCTGCATGTATGTGATTTAATATTGTTCATTATATTAGAAAGTGAACAGTTAGCAAATCAGTGTAGATGTCTCCTACAGCGTACTGCCCCCTAATGAAGTTCGCAGCTCACAATCATCACAGACATCACCCACCAACATGAAATGTGTGTGTGGGAGGTAAACTGTAGTTGGCCTGCAGAGCAATATTTATACTGACTAATTGGTGTTGTCAGTGTTGTCCATTCGGTGGCCTGATTGTTATAGTACACATCCAGCTATTTAATGCATTTCTCTGCAACATTTCTGCCAGCACTGTAGTGTCTGATCAACACTCCTGATGTACTGTAATCAGGAGAGATGCTGGATAAAATCCCTTTATTCAGCCCTGTGTGTGTATTAGAAATCTATCCATGTAATAGCAAGCCCCTGCTTGCTCGTTGTCTCTATATTAATTAACCTTTATGGACTGTCTGCCAGTTCTTCACTTTATTATCTATCTTCTGGAGCAAACACACTCACTTGCATACATACAACCAAAGACAGATGAACATTGTGGGGTCTTCACTCCACTCTGTCTGTGACATTTACCACTCTGGTAGAGTGTAACACTTAAGTAGCAAGGGTATTGAATGCAAATGTGTGGGTGTGTGGTCAGATATTGGACTGGACTGGATGTCATGGAGACTAAGGAGAAGGTTACCTTTTTGATAATGGTGTTTGATATATAGGAAAGTATTGTCAGGTGTACTAGAACTCTAGAACGTTAGAGTTCATTATCGGTGCTAAAAACAGAATATAGGTTTAGAGAATCTTTTAGAGAATGAGACAGATGAGAGCTCTATTCAAATCTGAAAATCCAGATGGGATTGAGTAACTGTATGTGGAAGACAGGATAATGCAGATTAAAAAAAACCCCACTGAAGGTTAAAGACAGCACGGTGGAAGGACAATAGTGAGAGATAAGTGAATAAGCAAGCCCTTCTCACTCCTGGGGCTTCAAATGTTGCCATTCTGTCAAAGCCCCTCAAAGACATGAAAAAGGTATCCTTTCTCTTTGGTGCTGTGACTCGTCTGGTAAAGCAGTAGGAAGACTGATGTCAGTACCAACCATGAACATATGGACCCTTGTTTCACAAAGTTCAGGGTTGATAAACCAACCCAAAAACCTCAAAGTGGAAAAATAAAACAGAGTGAAAAGTGAACGAAAACGAAAGTGCAAAATACAATGAGACCTGGACAACTGCCTTGTCATGCAGATTTTATCACTAATTTAAGCAGAACTCTTATATCAAGGCTTCTAACATCCTTTGTGGATGATGTTTCAAGATACAAAGAATACTTTGCCTGTATACCCATGACATGAGTGGCTTGTTACAAAATGGCAGCAATTGATTCCCTAGGAGGAGAACACAATGGGATTAGCATTCAAATAAGGGTCTAAGGTGGATAGTGAGAATAACAAGGTAATAAGTACAATGAGGAGGACATGGAGATGGAAATATAAAACACTGCGGTAAATATTAACATTGGCTGGGGAATAGAAGACATATTCAAAAAACAGAGTAAGACATCTCTATTAGGCTGTCAGGGACGATACCTACATTTGTTCCCCAAAATCAAAAATAACAAATCTTCAAGTGTGTTTCTGTTTTATACAGTATAGTGGTTTTATTTTAATCACCAGCTACTATCTGCGTTTCTTTGAGTTTAATGAATCTGCTTTCTCCTCTGGTAATGACGCGTGTGATATATTGATTTGTGCCTGTTTTATATATCTTTTCTGATTTGCACTTGTTCATATTAACAGATGCTGCTGAAAGTCAAACCTGACGCAACAAGCCCATTAATACTGCGGCTGGCGTAGCAAAGCTTGGCATCCGTCTCCTATGTTCTTTGCATTCTTCTGTTTGGCTCACAATCTCAGAAAGCCAGCAGATTTTAGATGGAGGACTCTCCTCCGTCTGTGTTGGTCTAGACAATTGTCATCTGGCAGGCACTCAATATCCAATGCCCACAGTTCTTGTCTCTTGCTTCCAGATGCAGCATATACTTGGCATCATCCTCCACATTGCCATCCGCTTTCCTATGGGATGGAAAGCCATACTCACTCCCTCCTCTTTCTAAACCTCTTTACAGACTATCAGTACATCCTTTCAGTGCTCTCAGTAAGCAAATCATTGGTTTACAAGGGAAAACAGGTGTAAGACCCCATTCCTGCCAACTGCAAGAAGGCACAGCTGTACATGCTTGTCCTAACCGTGCTGCAGCACATTTGAATAACATTTTGATCTGGGATGAATGCCAATATTACTGTGGCAGAAAGTGCAGACAAAGAGGAAACAACACAGTCCTTTTCTCTATTATGCATGTCTGACTATGTCAAAGTTTAGCTGTAAAGCCATGTGACATGGAGTAGGTCCTCCAAAATGTAGATCTTTCAAATGAATTGCTTTCTTACTGTGATATAAAATACTTTGACAGTGTAGTTGTGGATTTCTTTCAGTGTCTCTGATGGTCAAAATAGGTAAAAGCAACCTGATGATATGTAATAGAGTATGCTTAAATATTAGAGATGAGAGATGTAGTTTTCAATGTAAACAAAAAGAAAAAAACAAAAACAATAAAACCCAGCTTCTCACGTGTTACAAGAAGCACAGGTTACCTGCTGCATTAGTGACTCCTACTGGCTTGCTGAGTCACGTGCACAATGACAGATGGTAACATATCAGCCTCCCTGTGTGCGCTTCTTGACAAGTGGAAAGGTGCAGCTGACGGGAAAGTCCTTCCCCGAGCAGACTTAACAGACCACAGGAAACTGAAAATAAAAACTTTCGGGAAAATGAGAATATTTTATAGGAGGAAAAAGTTATACCTTTTAGATGTTCAGATTACACAGTTTTCAGTGTACGTACAACTAATTTGCCTTGTTTTTAAAATTGAGGAAAAAAAATTCTCATTTTTATGGAAAGATTGAAAAAAGTGCAGTAGTCTTCTGTAGTCGACTAATTTGGCCTGGTGCAAGGCAGATAGTGGTAAGTTCACTGTTGGGTCAGGTCAAGGGCAGAAGTCATCAATATTTAGTTTATAAGCTGATGATACTCTTAGACTAAGGACTTGCAAGCAGTCACAAAAGTGCAATAGTTTATTTTGAAGAATGCAGTGGGCTAGATCCACAATGAACAGTAAACCTGAGAGATGCAGCAGCAGCAGCACAGATCATCTGCTCACATAGCCTGTGCACAAAGAAAACAAATCTAGTGGAGCTCACAGTACAAATCAATGCGAGAGATATTTTGAGGCATCTGAGTCATTTTTCCTACTGCATAGCTACACTAGAGCTCAATGGCGTGTCCAGCGGGGTGGCCTGGGGGGGCACAGGCCACCCCCCAAACCAGACTGGCCACCCCAGGTGCCACCCCAAAGGCAAAACAATAAAATTCAATCAAATATCAAATGTCCGATTATGTTTTCACGGTGACGCTCAGATATCTGAGTGTAAGTGAATGCAGCATCGCTTCTGCGCTATGCGCATCACGTTAGCAAAGGTAGGAGAGCCAAGCGCGAAAGATGGCACTGCAGGAAACAATTTTTCGGTGAAAGAAAATGAGGACAGAATAAATGTCCCGGTAAGTAATATCAAGTTTGTTGAGTTTAGTAAACTTCGGTGAAATTAGAATACCAAGGAAAAAAATAACACTTAAAGAATTATTGCAGCTGTGGAATATTTCAGACAGTATGCTACTGAGGGCAGCTAACATAAGAGTTATGAGTTATAAGATATAATCTAAGTCGTAACATTGCTGTATGGAGCTGCAGATTTGGTTGCAGGTTAACATAGCTGGACTGGCCATCGGGCATATCCCCAGTGACTTATTTTTTATTTTTTTTGTAACGGCATGAACAATGAGAGGTGGTGGATTGGCCAGATGCAGGTCGATGTGTAGAAATAACTCCGTTGTTTGGTGGTGGCTATGACGGGGCTTCCACAGAGGCAACAGGTGGATGAGGGAAGGGGAGGCAGGAGGAGAGACCCGAAGCAGCCACCAGTCCGAGTGTCAGGTGAACTGAACTTCAGGTAAGAAGTTATGACCTGCAGTCTATCTGGGTCAGATATAAACCAAGTTTAGGTGGAGTTTATTTTCATTGTGCTGACTTTTTACTGTCAGTTGCAATAACTCATACTGCGTTCTAGCCAGTTTGACGGAGTTTTTATACAGCTGGGTGGGTGCTATGATGTTACTGATAGTGAACTTTATTTTATTCATAAGGTTAGTAGAGTTGCCAACGGCTCCTTAAAAAAATGGAATGGTCCCTCATTCAGAGAAAATATTACACATTTCGTATTGAGCTGAGAAGAGACGCAGTTTGTCCCGGACTTTAGCTAGAATGGAAAAAGACACAAAGCTGGATTTATTCTGTCTTTATGCTGCACAGCTGCCTCTTCTCTCATTCTCTCCCCTTCCCTCTCCTGTTGCTACTTCAATCATGAAACTGATCAATGATCAGCTGATCGGCTTTTCTCTCTTGTTTATCGCCCACTTTGCGCCAGAAAGAGGAAACCAGCAGATGTTGCGCTAAACAACAGCAGCACGTTTAAGCTTGATCGGCTGTTGTTAGAATGTATTTAATATTAATTTCTAGTATCAGCTGATGTTTGCTGGAGCCACAGCTGTAAAGCTGCTGGTCATGATGTCTGTTTAGATATGTGGTGAGAGGGAAACATGAAGATGAAACCAGGAGATGTCCTTACTGAACCATCAGAGCTGAACAGGTGATGGAGAAACAGGTTTACCTTTTAGGTGACATGAATGAGTTGAAGGGAAGTTATGAACTGTTTCTGAGAGACAAATAACACCAGGATCCTTTTTTATGTAGCAGACAGCTGGTAACTGTGCAGGGGCGGGTCTAGCAAAGTTTTGCCAGGGGGCCAGGTAGGGCATTAACAGGGAAAGGTGGGCACAAAGAAATACTTTTCTTTCTTATTCTCATTTAAAATACCTAGTTTTTATTAAATAATTATCTAAATCTTACAACCAAAGTTTTTATCTGACGTAAAATGTATAGAAATCATACATATACCAACAAGACTGTACATCACTGTCACAACAGGGTTTGTTTTCAGTCAAAGTCTTTATGGCTTTACTACCTGGTGGGTCGGTCTGTAGTAAAAATGCCCAATTTTTTTGTCCCAGTCCAGCCCTGCAGGTTAATACTGGCAGTGTCACCATGCCAGCTGACTGTATTTTATCATCAGCCAGTGTTGTTCTTTATCAATATTACCAAAGTTTACGATAAGGCAGCATAGAAAGTATTTACTTGCTTTCAGGTTTCATTCAAATGTTAGTCTTTTCAGTTGTTTCCCCACTTTTTTCCTGTTTCAAAATCAAACACCAGTTTGTGAGAAGATTATCTTCTTTTTTTAACAGGCAGATAAAGTTTTGCATTGGCATTGGCTAATTTGTCAATTGTTTGTTACAAATGTTCGTATTTTAATTTTCAAAAATGTTTTTGCCCAAAACATATGTGCACTATATGTCAGTAAAAATACTATGCAAATATTGCTGTCCTTGACTGCTGAGTAAACACTGACAAAGCACTGATTGTATCTCTTGTACTTTATCAACGCAGTATCTAAAAACTTTGCACCGTAGTGGTTAAAATCTCATTCTAATAAGAGTTAAAAGTGCATTTGGTTATTAGGTTTATAGGATTATTGAATTATGGTTAAGGGTTGGTAGAATTTTTTTTTAAAACATTATCTGCCAATTAAATCTGCCACCCTTCTCCAAATCTGTGCCCCTACCTGGCCCCCCCAACAAAAATTTTCTAGACACGCCACTGCTAGAGCTTAGGGTTCCCCTACCTGCCAAATCCCACTTTAACCTCTGATTACAAGTGACCCTAAGTCAACCTCTCTCACGGTCAATGTGTTCAGCCTTAAACCGTGGCATCACTAGGCTGTTTTTCACTCTGCTCATCACTGTCTCCTCTTCTCAACCGGAGGGAA
The DNA here is from genome assembly GCF_057382275.1 of Copadichromis virginalis. Lineage (NCBI taxonomy): Eukaryota > Metazoa > Chordata > Actinopteri > Cichliformes > Cichlidae > Copadichromis > Copadichromis virginalis. Next base: position 25,585,329 of record NC_140629.1, read on the forward strand.
CGGGAAGGATGGACAAGGAGTGAGTGGGTATGAGACAGGGAAAAAGTGCAACATAGGGAAGAAACCTGGCCAAACAATTCTGCCCCATCATTAACTGGCAAACAATAAGGCTGTTTATACCTGCCAGTAAGAATCTGGGGCCCTTGGCTAGCCATTTCTCAGGGTTTCACAGTTTGATGATCTCCTGTAATTTATTTTTATCTGGCTTACATTGTGTGTTTAATTTTGAATTCTTTTAAGCAATTTAATGATTTTTCTGCTCATTCTCTTTCTGTTTTCTTTCTTTCGTTCTTTCTTTTTTCTCTGAATTAGGCAGCCAATAAGGCATGACATGAGGTGAGAGGGAATTATGGGTACAGAAGTTTATTGTTCCTACACACATATCTCATACTTTTTACCTTATTGCACAGGGTATATCCCTGGGATCTTTGCCAAGTGTGTATGTGTGTCTTCATCATAAAATCATGTCTCTTCTTAGGTGACCAAATTTTGTCAGAATGCAAACATTGTGTCTTTTTTTAAACCTCTCATTTACTGCAAAGGATTTCATTTTCTGACATGTGATTATATAATTTCTATAACTGATGACAATAAAAGTAATTCATTCAGAATTGAAGAAAGAAAAAAAATGCTGTTTTGGATACTAACCTTTTAAAATTGGGGATAATTGCAGCTTAGTTCAATAAAATATTTAAAATCCATTAATTTGAAACTAAATAGAGCTGTTGAGAGGTTGTGATGATGCAACAGGACCCAAGGACTAAATTATACTAATGTAATAGCACACAAAACAAATGTCAATACATGAAGCCTAGGCAGGCCTAGAGGAGAGGTACTTCTTTTTCATGAAACTAATTGAAGCCCAAGTTTGTCAAAATGTACAGCTGGTAGGGGGAATGCAAGGAAAGAAAAGGTGTTGATAAACATGAAATTACATTTTAAGCTTTTTTTATAGTGTCCTTAATGCCTTTTTCTTTGCTTTAGTATTATTATGAACACTCATTGTACTCTGCACACACACTTGCACTATGCTACTGTGATCTAATGCTTACTTTTCCTTAGTTCCCTATTGTCTTTCTCTTCACTTGTCTTTGCTCTTCTTACCTCCCGACTGGTCTTTTCATCACAGTTTTCTAGCATTCTGTAACAGGTTTTTATTATTCTGCTACTACCCTCCCTATTGGTATTGTCCCCTATCGTTCTATTGGTAGTATTTATTGATTACACTTTACACTGACTTGCATTTACATTCACCTGTCACATCATTAGTTACACCTTGCAGGTCCCAGATTGGATCCCATTCTTTCTACAGAACTGCTTTAATTCCTAGATAGATTCGAGAAATTGCTAGAAACACTCTTCAGAGATTTTTGATCATATTGACATGATAGTGTTATGCAATTGCTGCAGATTTGTCAGCTGCACATCCATTATTCAAGTCTCCTGCTCCACCACATTCCAAAGGTGATGTGGTGCCTAGTGATTTTGGAAGCCATTTGAGTACAGTGAACACATTGTTAGTGAACTAACTCGTTGTGATGTTCAAGACACCACTTTGAGATGATCTGAGCTCTGTGAGATTATACTGCTGGAAGCAGCCATCACAAGTTGGTTACTTTGTAGTAATAAAGGGATGGACGTGGCCAGGAACAATGTTCAGGTAGGCTGTTGCATTTAAACAATGCTCACTTTGTTCTAAGGGACCCAAAGTGTGTCAAGAAAATATCCTGCACACCATTACACCACCAGCCTGAACCACTGATACAAGGAAGGAAGGGCCCACACTTTCATTCTTCCTATGCTAAATTCTTACCCTACTATTTGAATATTGCAGTAGAAATTGAGATTCATCAGACTAAATAATGTTTTTCCCTGTCTCCTGTTGTCCAATTATGTGAGCTTGTATGAATTGCGGTCTTTGTTTCCTGTTTTTAGCTGACAGGACTGGCACCCAGTGTGGTCTCCAACATGTTGTGCTCTTCTGCATGTCTCGGTGGAAACGAATGGTTATTTGAGTTGCTGTTGCCTTCCTACTAGCTTGAATCAGAGAATCGCCCCTTACTGGATACTTGTGATAGTTGTGGGGAAAATTCCCACTATCTGTGAGTATCTCAGCATTTTCTGAGATACTCACACCGGTATGTTTAGCACCAACAACCTCATTCAAAGCATTTTAAATCCCCTTGCCTTCCCATTGCTAATGGCCTCCATGCTACGTCGCATACAGGCAACACTTTGTGGTAAAAAGGATCCAACTCCAGCTCCAAGTAATGAGTGTTTAAAAGACAATACTTTTCAAAAGCAGGGAAACACAAAGGTGTGGTGGTTAGCACCATCACTTCACAATAGGAAGAATCCACTGGCCAGCTAAAGAATTTCTGTCTAGAGTTTGTGTCTTCTCGCCTCTCTTCAACAGTCCCAAGACAATTAACACATTAGGCTGATTGGTGATAATTGACCACGGGTGTGAAAATTAGCATGGATGGCTGTCTGTGTCTAAGTGTTAGCCCTGTGGCAGATTTGTGATGCTCCAGGGACTCTTTTCTTACAACAACTGCCATAGGCTCGAGCCAAAACCGGGACCCTGAATTGGATATGCAGAATCAAATAGATGAATGGATGGATGAGTGGTTAGACACCATCTTAGAAACATGGTTTTAAACAGATGCTTACTCTGGATGGTATTACCCTGGTCTCCAGTTGAGTAGTTTTTAACCAGGATATATCCTTTATATTAAACAAATCTGTAGGACTACTGTCTTGCGTTTGTGGAATATTGCTAAAATTAGACACATCCTGTCTCAGAGTGATGCTGAAAAGCTAATTCATACATTTATTACTCCTAGGCTGGACAATTGTAATTCATTATTGTCAGGCTGAAACCCTCTTTTCACCCTGGAAAGAGTACTGACAGGTACTAGAAAGAGACAGCATATTTCTCCCAAATTGGTTTCTCTTCATTAACTCCCTGTTAAATTCAGAATCAAATTTAATAAATAATAAAATGACAACTAAATAATTGGTCAGGCCCCATCTTATCTTAAAGACATCATAGCACAGCTTAGTACTATCACCCCAATAGAGCACTTTGGTATCAGACTGCTGGTTTACTTGTGATAACTTGTGTTCCTTGGGTATTTGAAAGTAGAGTCAGATGTATATAAACTCCTCTGTATTTAATTATTAGATGACTGCTCTTCCCTCAGTCTGGTTCTGCCAGAGATTTCTTCCTGTTTAACGGGTGTTTTTCTTTCCCACTGTCACCAAATGATTGCTCAAAGGGAGTCGTCTGACTGTTGGGGTTATCTCCGTGTTATCGTAGGGTTTTTACTTTAAAATACAAAGCGCCTTGAGGTGACTTATGTGTACTTACAAAAACCAGAGTTTAAATTGTTATACACATATATACACTTTTAAGCAGAAGCTACAAGTAATGGCTGGCCATAATTGTAAGTGATTAGAGAAATCAATATAGAACCTGCAGCTCTAAACAGTCAGTGCTGGGCTTAGAGTGGAGAGTAGGGGCGATTGGGGGGGGAGTGTCAGGGTGGGTGGCTGTTTGTGTGTTGTTTTTACATTGATTGCTTTTGCTGATGCACGTGCATGTTAAATTGTGCTTGCCGTGTTGTCCCTCAGGGGTATAGACTAGTGATTATTTTAATGGTTTCAGTACATTTTAACTGTGCAGTAGCTTACCTGCTATTGCTTTACTTTATTTGTGTCAAGCCATGTTGCTTACCTTGATTTCTGGTTTTGGTCTCTTTGTCTATATATCCTCTTTCAATCTCCCTTTCCTCTTTCCTTTCTCTCCTCCATTATAGTTTTGCTTAATGTTCCATGCTGTATTGTTATTATTTCTAAATAAACCTATTTTCATTCTCAGCCTTGTCCATGTTGTTTTACTTGTTGCATTACCTTTCACAACAACCTGTTCGATTCTGTTACGGGTCTTGTATAATTTTTTTTTTTATGTGGCCTTTATGTGGCCCTCAGGGACCCATGGAATAACCCACCATGCTTACCATAATGACAATTCACCCAGTGTATTTAGATTTCCACATATACACAAGCGTGAAAACACACTTGTTTCACACAACACCTCGCTACAAACATTAACATCCTACACCTCTCTCTTAGCCTGGGGTGGTTTTAACGAATCCTTATAATGTGCGTGTACTCACATCAACATGCAAATAGCAAATACACATCTACACACACACACACACACACACACACACACACACACACACACACACACACACACACACACACACAGTATTTCTTTTTCTTTTCTTCTCTCGCCAGCTACACAAGACATATTGACTGTGGAGTCTATCTGTTCTGGCTCACGGTTAATTGCATGAAGCTCATGTTCAAAGCTATTATTCACTTCTGTCTTCTCAGGGATTATTTACACACACACACACACACACACACACACACACACACACACACACACACACACACACACACACACGTGGACACACATATGTGTATTTCTTCTGCTTAAGCATTGATTTCTTTTCAAGTGAGTCCAGTTGTCCCTGAATATTAACATTTAGTGTTTTCTGTTGTACAGCAATCATTAATCATTCAGACACCATTGCCTTCTCAGACACACTCTGTCACACACACAAACACACCTGCATGCAAAGACATAAACCTACATAAACTACAACACCTTTTACGTAAGAAAAACAAAACAAAACAGAGACACTCTTTTTGTGACAGTGGGCAATGCTAAAACAGCACTTCTTCAGGTCAGATGTCTTCAGTAGTAGGGTTCAGCTCCACTTGGACAAAAAAAAATTGTACACATGATATGTAAATTCATCTCCTGGCAATGGGAAATGAGTCCTTCAGCTTATTTTTCAGGTTTTGTTTGATACTTTGGCTAATTTTATTTTGAAAAGGGTGTAAATGTGTTTTTATTTGGCGGGCTATATTATAACAGGTATTAGCTGCACAAATAGTGGGGAGAACACTGGCCCACCTTGGCCATTGTCTCTGTAGTTTCACAGAAGCCCATAATCACAATCTGATTACCATTTATTCCCCTTTGTTTGTGTGTCCACCTACTTCAGCGTGTGTGTGTAAGTTTGTGTATATTTAAATGAGTTGGAAGGTTTCTGGTCGAGCCACGGAGATGGAGAGGTTGCAGGTGTTCTTGTGTGCGTCTGATTATTCTTGCTTCCTTATAATGGGATTGAATACATTTGTATTCATATACAAGTGCATGTGTGTTTGTGTCTCTCTGTACCCTTATTATGTAGATGAATGGATATAAAATTGTCCCATATTGTAGTCATGCAGACCTGGACTGACAGCTCACATCCCTCGAGAAAGAAGCAGACAGGCAGATCATACTTTATGACTGACAGGGGCCAGAGCCATGTTGCTCATACACAGCCACTTCCCTTTTACTAACATCCTTTAGTTATTTTGTGTACAGTTTTCAGGGTTGTGGGCTTCATTTGAACACCAGTGAATGTGTGTTAGTGTTAACACCTGCATGTGAGACACTGCTATGCTTGCATTCATGCATGTTCTCATGGGCTAGAACTGCACAATGTCGCCCATTTTTTTCTTTTTACTGGATTCAGATGTAAACCAAATCATCATGTGAGGTCTTATAAACATAAAAAAGACTACATTTCAGCACACATCACTCAAAGCAGTCAGCTTCTCTGCCAGGAGACATTAACATTTTCTATGATTTAGTAGATGGAGAGGGAGAATGGGGTTGGGACTTAGCTCGTTGTGGAGAGCATTAAGAAGGAAACATACAAACTGCGGCAAGGAGTTGGGCGGGAAAAATGAATTACATAATGCAGCATCAATAAACACAAACATTATTGCCTCTATGTCTCATTTGAAAATATATTAATATAACTAAAAAAAGTTGATACAACTCCCAGCCTCAACATTTAATTATTTATTAGCTGCACCACCATGTACAACCTGTAAAAGTAAATGTCAGTGTATAATTAAAATAGCAAAAACTGAGATAAGATAAGCGACACAGGGGTCTAAGCTCTGACCCAATGGTTACTGTGAAGATTGAATCTGTGATCAGACTTGGCAGTGTTCTGAGATGTTGTTTAAATGTCAGCTACAAAGCAGGTGCTCATGCATCAGGTAGACTTTGCAGAAACGAGTAAAAAAGGGAAAGAAGAAGTAGAGGGAATGAAAAGTTTTTTTCATCTTTCACAATGTACGAGATGGTCCCAAACAAATTCTTATTTTTGGGCAAAGCTGGAAAGGTTTACGATGTTAATTTGAGAGATCTTACTAAAAAAATCTCTTTGCATAGGTTGAAGAGTAAGTCTTAGGTAAAAGATTTAGGTGCTATAAATACTGTTGGTTTAAGATTCTGCTGATAGCATGACAGTATTCCTGATGGCCTTAACACCTTTCTTAGGCAGAAATGTGCCATTGCAGTATTTATTAAAGAATTAAAAAAGTAAAATGAAGACAGTGCCATGTGAACCAAATATGCAGTGTTTCTTGATACAATTGTGGCTTTGTGGCTTTTAAATTCTGTTACGTAAAGTAACTTCAAAGATAATCACAAGTATATTTCAGATTCCCTCACTCTTAACAGCGTGTGCATGGCAGGAGGGTGAGACACTGTGCTGAGATGACTTTGAGGACTATAAAAATGAATAATCTACAGATTTTTTTCATTATTTAATTCTAGATATATAATTATCTTATTCATTCTCATGGTCTGAATACCTCACTGCTATGCAGAGGTGCTGTTTCTATACCTTCTTTGTCTTAATTGCATACTTGAAGTAATTGTTTTTCTTGCCCCACACTGTGAATTATTAATTATTATTATTTTTGTACTGCATCAGAAAGAGGTGTGTGCTATGAATCTGGTTAACTGCATGAATCTTGGGTTCAGTGCGTGTCGCTGATCACATTAGCCTTAACCATTGCTCACCCACAAATTGCATGGGGATGTTTAATAATAAAACGTTTAAATAATAAAAATAGGAATTTGTAAAAAAATATATTATTCATCCACACATTGATCCACCCATCCATGCATTTTCTGCTGCTTACCCAGTTCAGATTCATTCACAGCCTACTGCAGTTGCCATAAGTCAAGAGACTGGTTACACCCTCAACCAGTCACAGATCTGGAACAGAACTAATGTATAAGCACGTTTTTTAAAATTGTATTTATTTGTTATTTTTCCACCAGTTAAATAATAAATTGTCCCACTTGCTCAGTTTCTCAACAGATGGGAATAAAATATGAAAGAAAAGAGGTTGTTATGTTTGCTGTAATGTGTATCAGTTTTCATACATTCATTAAAAATATGCAGCCGCACATTTTTTTATGAATGAAAAGTAAAAGAGAGGAGTGTAGAAGAGGGTTTCTAAACCTAAAACGGGAGATTCCCCTGTATCCCGTTTCTGTAGCTGCATAGGGAGAGTTCAGGGTCAAGCAGCAAAATGTTCAGAAACCCCTGAAATACAAAGGATACACATGTGTAACATTGCTGGATTATTTCAAAGCACAAAAGATCACCATTGCAGTACTCCAAAGCTGAAGATTAGTGGCACAGTCGGCTGGAGAAACTGTTTTGTTGAGACAGCTGAACTGAACACATCTTACTTTGGGATGTTGTTGTGATCAATTTGGCTGTGAAATGGCATTGCTGTAATCACATTACAAGTCTTTGTTATTAAGACAGTTGACGATTAAGTTGGCATTTGCTATACAGGAGTTAGAGTACGTAGTTCCCTCCACAATGGGTTGATAGAAGGGAACAACATACTGGAATAAGTGTAATGTCACTAAATAGTAAATTTTACATTTTTCCATCTGTCCAAAGCAGAGTTTTCCAAATCTTGTGGTGTTTTACCAAGAAAAAATGTGTTATCTTAACAACAAAACTATTGCCAGTGACCAGCAACGTGACTCAGAAATGTTGAAATGAGTCCCACCTGGTGAAATATTAAACTCTGAGGCATTCACTAAAACAAACGGCTAATAAAGATTATGTTTAAAAAGAAAGGGGGGGGGGGGGGGGGGGGGGAATAAACTATGCAGCACTTCTATAACTTAATGTACATACATAATGTACACTCATACTATATTATATTACTCTTTTCTCATTCTTGTAAACATCAACATTTCTATATTTCTATCAGGCGTCACGATTTTTAACTTTATCTCTTTTTTATTCTGATCTTCTCTCAGATGCACATCATCGGTGCACCCTCTGTGTCCTGTAAAAGGTCTACTATGTACCTAGTAATTGGTTTTTAATTGACCTGATTCTCAATCCTCTGCTATCACTGTATCACAACACTTTAATTACTGCTTATCAGCCACTGAGCCACATGATTCTATAAAACATCTGAACATTTACGAGAGTTTGATGGGAATAAAGACAGGTAGAGAAAAGGTAAAATTGATAATAAAAGAAAATAAATCAGCAAAGGCATAGGCAGCCTGTGTTTGAAAAAAAAAAAAGCACAAGCCTGTGCTTACAGCTAGAATAAGCAAAGATGAGGGCAGACAAGTGTGACTAAAGTGACAGAGGCAGCAAGATAAGGAAAAATTGTGGGCAAAGAGTAATTTTAGCCTTTGTGAAGAGGCACACATAAATTCGTTCACCTGAGAAGAGCTGCTTTGAACTTGTGGATCCTTTGATCGGCCACCATGTTTTGTTTCCTATAGCTATCAGTCCATCTTGCGACAGGTATCAACCCTGAACTGAGCAGTAAAAGTGCTGACATGAAATGGAGCCACGTTTATTCTTTAAGAACGAAGAGGAAAGATGAAAGGGAAGATAAAAACGGGACAGAGATAGAGAACGATAATTCTCCACGAAGACTGAGGAAGAGTAAAGTGTATATCTTTTTTGTGAAATCAGTTAGCTCATATTTAGTTTGACGAAAATGCATTGGGTGGTCATAGCCGCTTAAAGGGTAGTGTTAGCTGCATAAAAGATTAGGTAAACATGCATTTGGCTTCTTTGTAAGCTCCTTTGAATGCATTTGGCTGTTGCAATAACAGCATCAGGGTGAAGAAACTCGAGAAATACCAAGGACTAAGAGAGGAGCTCAAAAAGATGTGAAGGGTGAATGCAGCAGTGGTCTCCTGTGGCAATCAAAGCACTTGGTGATGTCCAGAAGTCCTAAGAACAGCAAAAGTACTGTGGAGGAGCTTCAGGCCTCTTGTAGACGACCCCAGCTTGAAGGATACGCTTGGCTCGCTTGAAGGCGAGTGAGCAAGTTTGATCTCTATTATACATTTATCACCCCAACCAGTCACTCAGATGACCGCCCCTCCCCGAGTTCTGCCGAAGGTTTCTTCCTATTAAAAGGGAGTTTTTCCTTCTTCCACTGTCGCCAAAGTGCTTCCTCATAGTGGGTCATATGATTGTTGGGAATTTCTCTGTATGTACTATTGTAGGGTCTACCTTACAATATAAACCGCCTTGAGGTGATTGTTGTTGTGATGTGGCGCTGTATAAATAAAATAAAATTGAATTGAATTGAATTAAATATGGATGGTTTCAGGCTCCTGGAGACAGTATATCAAGTTTTGACCACAATGGTATAGACTAGAATTACAGTCCATTAACCCCCCCAAAAATAAAATACCAGTTAATAAAATTATATAGTTAGTCTCAAAAAGGTACTGCATTGTTTAATCATTTTATTTTCGTTGCCTCGGTCTTACATAGTCCCTATTTGGTAATATTTTAAAGGTGTGGTTTCTACATTTTCAGATAACGTTCCAACCCCCCTCCCCCGATCCACTATCTTTACTATGTTTAGTAATAAAATATGAAATTGTTTGGTTATTATTTAGTTGGAAGCGACTATAACTCCTTCTTCAGGTAGAAATGAGGAGTGTAGAAAATGTATAGTTATCGCTTCATTTGCCACTTTTGTTAAACTTTATATGCATAGCAACAAAGCATTTACAGGATTTTACAAGACTGTTTCAAAGGTAGGTCACTAAACATCACCATGTGAGCTATGCTAATTTTCTGTAATTATCTGATGTTACACCATATAAATATGTCTACACCTATTTTAGTGATATGATATGTTCAAAATCACAGAATATTCAAGCTGGAAAGATACACTCAAACGCAAATGTAATAAAGAGAGATAACAAAAACCGCAGCTGTCTGTCACACTTCTCTGACGGCTAGTTGTTTCTCTCTTGTCATAATTTCAGCTCATTTTTCAGTTAGTTGACCTTCTTCAGTTATTTCTGTAAGTGCTCATGCCACATTAAGTCAAGAGCTGCAGTGAGTTATTGAACAAAGTGGGTGTATCAGCATGCATTAGCTCTTCTTTTTGTTTTTTTTCTTTTATCTTTTTTATATCAACAGTTTGTTTTGTTTTGTTTTGCTTTTTAATTAAATGACATGTCGCTATTTACTTTGTTATTTTGTTGCAGCGAAGCATCATTTGGTTGAATACGTTTATTCAGTTAAATGAGTGAAGTTTTCAGTTTTGTGATTCTAAGTATAGTTTAAATGGCAAAGTTAAAGAACAGCTACAAATATAACCACAATCCTTCTGATTATCAGGTTAGAGTGAGCCAGAAAGAACTGGAAGGACATTCCAACACCTTCAGTTTATAGTAATTAAATCTGATAAGCCAGTTTATGCATATTATGGTTGAATAGTCAATTTTTCAAGTGCTGCAGCAAGGCATTACTTCCAGTAATGGCATGCGGATACTTATGCAGTAAAAAGAAAATAATTATTTCCCATGCCTGCTTACACCCTGAGCACATCCCTTTTTTCTTCCTGTCCTGTGATACGTTGGTGTTGGAGATGAAAATAAAGTTGCTTGCAATATCCCAGCATTTAGCTTGCGCCACAGAAGAGGAATTAGCTTAACCCTCTCAAGGCAGGCGTTGCAGATTTGCAACAGTTAAAAGCTAACAACCTGATTACCCCACATACATATTTTATGAGTTTTTTTTTACTCAAAAGTACCACTGCAGGTATTCTTTTGTGCATTAGCAACAAAAACTTAATTTGAGCCTGAGAGGGTTAAACAGAATAAACCTTTTGCAGGTTTGCAGGTAATTGTAGGTAAATGGCAAATGGATCAACAAATATTACCAAACACACACTTCTACTGCTAGCTAAATAAATCAAAGATGTATTTATCAAAGATTGAGACAGTAACAAATACACAGCAGGAGAGAAAGAGGGAAAGATTATTTTCAAAGGTAGGAACTATGCAGCAAGTAAAATCTTATCAACTGGAAATATTAAGCTTACATGTAAAGTTCTAATTAATTTTGGAATCTTAGGTTGGTCATTTTGGATTTTGGAGAATTGCTGCAGAAAGTAGCAGTAGCAGTGTATGCAGTTCTATTAGGACAAAAATCGCAAACAAGGAATACCTCTCATGTATATTGTATGAGGTGGTCTCACTAATAGTAGTGTTCAAGCACCCTGGAGTTTAGATCAAGAGGACATCATTTCAAGCCACTTTTAGTTTAAAGCCTTGAGTCACACCCCACAGGCAATCAGAAAAAAACTATGGTTACTATATTACTATATATATAAATATTACTATATAGTTACTAATGAACAGCCATCCAGTAGCTATTAGTGCTGATCACAGAGGCGGGCTTCAGCATGACAGATCCAATGACAGCACATGTCTCACCATAACCCCATGCATATGAATGAGCCATACACTGGTAAGACGTCTTTGATAGGCTATGCAGATTTGTCTGACTCATTATCTGAAGTGATTTTCATTGCATGGCGTTAGGCCCTGAAAACAGATGTGAGGTGTGAATAAGTGAGCGAAAGCATGAAAAGCACACCTTTGGAATATTGATGTGTCGTAACCTTGGTAAGAACCCATGCTTTCTGCGGTTGTGGATGAGTGTAAACTGATGCAAGAACTGATACATATAGTAATTAATAAACTTATAATTACATGTAGAAAATTATAACACATTCAACGACCCGTTACTCTCATTAAATAGTCCTTTTCACCTCCATGACCAACAAAAGCATTTCAGACATATACAAAAGGCATCACACATTCATACAATTAAGACCTTGTTGATGCTTTTTCAGTTTCTTAAGAAAGTTTCTTTTTTTCTTGAGTTGATCTACAAGTTGTACTTCTTCTCTGCTTCACACAGCACACCAACGAGCCCCCTCGTGCTCCTCAGCTCTCAAACAACATGTGATATAATTTCGAACAATTCTCGAGCCACCGCTTTCGCAAATTTTTATCCCACTTGGTTAAGAAAGTTATACTGTACAGGTTCGGTATTGTGAACCTGCGTGTCGTGGTTACCTCCAGGGTATAGCACTAAATTAACATGTTTTGTTATCTTTTTTATGTGCCGTTGCTTGACAACATAGTGTGTGAGTGTGACAGATCTGGTCACACTGTATCCTCTATTCTCCTTATCTTGTCACCCCGGTGTTATCGCTCCAGACTGTCCTGCCGACTTTGTCAGATAAACTTTGACTCTGAAAATACAGAAGAGCAAAAGGGTCATTCTGTAAAAAAAATCAAAATAGAAAAATCATGTGCACGTGGATGAATTTACAATATTACATAAGCTATAACTACATTTTTTTAGTAGTTCTAGATGCTTCCACACAATCCATGTATGAGGTTGTTTATCATGGAATGGGTTAACTCGTTATTCGAAGAAATATAAGTCATGCTTAGAATTACTCTGTGTCTTCATTGTTAGTCTGAACATATAAAAAACGATTTTTCTTTTTTAATCGTCAGCATATTTTTGAGCACACTCCCACAGTCATAATCATAACGAGAAAGAATGTAGCCAGTCTATCTGGAGCCTGGAAGTCAAATTTTCTTGAGGTACATGGCAGTTTGGTTAGGCAAGGTGGGATGTACTAAATGTATACATGAAAATGTACATGAAGTCTAAACTGTAATCTCAATTTCTTAAAGAAACAAAGTTTATTGCAGTGTCCACTTTGAGGTTTTTGCCCTTCTAGCAGCATTTCCTGCCCCTTTATACCCTGGGGGATGCAGAAGCACATCAAACCGTGAAAGGAAATTATAATCTGAGAACCATTTCATGGGACCTTCAACTACAAAGTGAATGCTACGTCCATATAGCGATCTCTGTAATAGCACACAGTGCCTGACTTTTTTTGTGTCTTTTTGTAACCTGTGCCCCTTTGCTATTCTGGTGACATGCTGTTAACTTGATTGCTTTCAGAAAAGCAGTATGCGGAGGTGGAGTGAGGGGTGGAGGGTCGGAGGGTGTCAGCAGTAACCAAAGGAGTGCAGTGCATCTTTGTGAGGGAGGGTTTTCCAGCTGCTGCTGCACTTACTTATATGCATTCCACTCTAGGCTTAAATCTGTTTGAAATTAAAATACATATGTGTTCTGAATCTGAATGCGACACACTTGACTGGCCACATATATTTTTATCTTAGTGCTATGTCTTCCTGCGACATCCAAATCAAATCAAATCAAATCACTTTTATTGTCACATCACATGTGCAGGCACACTGGCACAGCACATGCGAGTGAAATTCTTGTGTGCGAGCCCCACAAGCAACAGAGATGTGCAAACACAACAACACAAACGAGCAAAATACAAGAATGGCCAACCTGAAACTAATAAATATATGTACAATATATAATAGTGTATGCATTTCTGGATGTGTATACTAAATATTTTCCTACGTGTGTGTGTGTGTGTGGTGTGTGTGTGTATGCACATTTTTACAAATTAAATAGTTAAAAAAAAATTTAAAAAAATAAATAAATAAATAATAATAATAATAATAATAATAATAATAATAAAATATATAAAATATACAGAGTTGAATATGTGCAAAACAAGTGGCATTTATATACAGTGTGGAGTGCATAATGTTAAAGTTCCACTGATAATGGATGACATTAAAACTTTTAACTTGCAAACTTTGACTCATTGACTCATATATAATCAATAGAATACAGTATAGTCAGCTCTCAGTGCACATGTTCTGTGAGTCATTAAATGCATTTTCAGCTATAGAGCTCCTTATCTCGCATGCTTTTTAATTTGAAGTAATTTTTAGATATTTGCATTACCTAATGCATCCTTGTCCTGCCCATCCCTTTATGTAGGACGACTTTAATTTTTTAAAAATCTCTTCTAAAGTGCAGCTAATTGCTACTTTGAACCATAGAGGGAAAGCAAAGTGAATATACTATTAAAATACCATTAATATCAGAGAAATGTTAAACAAGGAGCACATAATGGAAAAACACAATGACAGAGATTTCAGCCATCCCTCAGACACATACACAACAACGTGCACGTAAAACATTCGAACAAGAAAGCATTTTTCTTTGAATCTCCCCCTTTTGTGTTTCCATACGGTAATGTAAGACGCACTAAAAGCAGTCTGGTCTGTCAAATGTCTTCACAGAGAAATGTGAGTGGATGTGTAAGCAGTTATATTCGTGTGTCTGTGTGTATTTATCAAGTGCACATAAGGTTCTTTATATACACTTTAAAAGGAGGTTGAAAGTACACAGGTTTTTAAGAGTTTGCCTCTGTGTGACGTGAGTTTGTGTATGTGGGTGTGTATGTGTACTGTACGTGGGGACAAACCACTGCACTGCAGACATTCTAGCAGCTTAAAGCACCCCCTTGTGAGCCACATGCTGCCATCATTACTTAGAGCTTGGCCTGGTTCAGCCGCCAGCACTAAATATGGGGTGGTAGACACTGTGCCTTACGGGGTCTTTTAACTTCACAATTGGTTGTCCCAGATCTGTCATCCCACCATGGAACAGAGTGTGCACAAATACACATGTGACTGTGTGTATATGTATGTAGGACAGTGCATCTTCGTGAATGCACGTCTTGGTTTATGTGTTTGTTTTCTCTGTCTTTCTTTAGGGATGTTTTCTGAACGATACTGAGCAGAGCTCAAACTATTTTTGTTGGTGGGTAAATGACAAGTTCTTATTCACTAGTACATAATGCTTCAAGTTTAACACAAAACAGCTTCTGAAAGCATGGCTGATCATGGTGGAAAAGTTCAAATGATTTCCCACTTCACTCTCAGGGGTTTTATCAGAAATGTATGTTTGTGATATTTGGCTATATCCACAGGAGGCGCACTTACTTAATGATATATTTTTCCAAATGCTGTTAGGTCCAGTTAGACTTTAAATCATTTTAAGCCTGTTCTTTGGTCTTGTCGTCATTCAGTCTCTGAAAGCCTTAAAGAAAATACACAAGATCTGTTAAATTACTGCTTGTGGACCAAGGAACCATTTAAAAAAAATCAAAACCAACACAACAGTGAATAAACACTGATTAAAGCAAAAGCTATCTGGTTGTTCATAATCTATCAAGGGTCAAAAATGTGTTCCTATTGAGAAGTAATCCGGCCTGCCTGTATGGCTCATCCACTACACCATGGTAGTCTGTTAAGACCCCAAACACACATGCACAGAGCATACGCCCACACTGAGCCACTGATTGAGTTGCTGCAGTAGCTACTTACTACTGTTCACTCACTGTTTTTGGCAAATAGCAAAAAACCATAGGGAAGCATTTTCATTTCCTCTTTCAAGATTTTTCTTTGGGCTTAATGAGCGCTTAACACTACCCTGACAGTAGGGGTTTAGAGAAATAAACACGAGGCCACATTCAGAAAATGATCACAATCATTGGTCAGAGAAACTTTTTTTTCTATTTTTACATTGCACCGGTATCATTACAAAGTCTTTTTTGCATGTGTCACAATATAATAATTGGGTTTGACAGTTTGATCCCATTTTAAATTCATTTAGCTGTTGACATAGTCAGACAAAACTTCTTAGGGAAATAAAGCCAAAAATCTTGCACGTCATTGTTTATCTCAATTTAAATATTCAGGAGAAGAAATCATGCTCAACAATGGACTTGACAAACCTCAACTGACAAAGCCGTTTTGAATTGCCACAACAGCTTTTTTCCTATACGATGCATCTGGCTCCTCCCTGATAATGGTTGCAATGATGAAACAAGTTGTCATTGCATGATTTGGCAGATGAAACGCTTATTTGGGGAAAAAAATGCACTGCTGCAGCCAAACAGCCATTGAATGCTGGAAGGGTCCATCTTTCAGCCTTCTGTGCTATTAACCTCCACTCAAAAGAGATTAACACACAGAAACCGAGCAAGCCTAGTTGCCAAGTACAAATATGTGCACATCTGCCTTTGCACATGCAAATAAACACAAAAATGCAAATATGCATATAGAGAAGTCTAGACACATATTGCTGTTTTGGGTTATGCACACGTGTATCCGTCTTTGCCCCGTCTTTTAGACAAACTTCTTCTCAAAAACAAAACATTTTTTAACTTCTGTTTTTCCATTTTTGGCTACCAGTCAATATGAACGCTTTGACAAATGTATAATACTTTTGTTATTATAATAGTTACTTTACAGCCTTTCTCTGATACTTGAAATACACTGAAAAACACTGAGTAATTTTAAAGTACCTGCTTTTAGCTTGTGGCCAGTTAATAAGCTATATGCATATTTATTTCAATTTGATACTACATTTATAAGTGAAAACTTGAGGGATTATTTGGTGATTATTTGTGATATGCCATTACATTTGCAAATATTCCCTTGACTTCCTAAAATGATAAACATTTTAGTGTACCACTAAATTCATGTTTGGATAACATGCAAAAAATGTCCATGTATTTTCACTAGCTATTCACGAGCTATTCTTTCATTCATTAGTGATTCAAAAATCCTCCATTTAATACACATCTTATTATGCTAGGTAAATGCTCTGATCAAGTACATATAAGGTTCTCTGTGTGAGGCCATCTGTCAAAACACTAAAGCTTGGCTGAACACAACAGGACAGTGATTCCAAATACACCAGCAAATCTGCAACAGAATATCCAAAAAAGTCAAAGTCCAGATCTCATCCCAATTAAATTGCGATAGGACCTTAAGAGAGCTGTGCATAAATGAATAACCACAAACCTCAGTGAACTGAAGCAGTGCTGTTAAACAGACAAGAGACAAGTGAGCTAAAAGTATTAAAACATAAGGTCTACTCAGTTTTTTACAGGGCTTTGTCACAGGCTAGCTCTAGGAAAACTTTCTGTAGACCCAATTAAGTTAGCAAATGGCTTTATGGAAATAAATACTTTAATTTACATCATTTATGTTAAAGTGCAAAATTTCTTCTTTGTATAAATGAAAAGCACTAATGCTATAATTACTCACAGGGTGATTACAGGGGCAGTATGATTTGTTTTCAGTTTTCCTCTACTATCAATTAAACTAAATTATGCTCTTTTTCTTGTTTATGTTTCCCTCTTGGTTCCCACTGCTTGAATACTTACACTAACCTGTAACACATGGATGCAGCTGTCAAACGGTAGTCTTCAAGTACAAAGTAGGCTTTAAGTAACTTATATAATGTTTTCCATAAATACAGATAACTTGTCTTTTATTAGTGACCTTTGAGGAACGTTAAAGCAAAGTAATGTTTAAAGGACACAAGTGAAATGTGGGTTAAATTTTTTATCTGAACATAACCGGTATATATAAAAAATAAGTAAATATAATAAATACATAATATTGTATTTGGAGCTCCCTTACAGTGAGCACTCAACTCCATATGTGAGGTCTAGAGAGGTAGTGTGTCAGATAAATGGTTACATCCGTGGTCATTTCATCTCTCTATAGTGCATTGATCCTGTTCGTCTTAACTGCACACCTGAGGCATTACCAGAAAAAAGAATCAATATTGAGTCTTTCTGAGCTTGTGTTAGACATGATATTTTGTTTTTTTCTCTTTTTCTTCCTTTATGTGAAAACTCACACTACAGTATGCATGATGAACGGCCTAGCAAGTTCACTGTACTACATTTTACAGCACGGAGACAATGCTACTCTGAGTCTACATTAGATTCTGCACAGCCACAAGATACATGCTAATTATGTATTTGAGTTCATTATGACCGCCATTTTCAGAAGCTGTTGATTTAATAAATAATAAAATAATAATAATAAAATCCACAAAATGCTTTGTATTGTAACAGCATGCATACTGTTACATAACATTTCACCATAAACAAATTAGTATCTTAACACATGACATTAAAACATAAATGAATAAATGTGTAGATCTCTAAGTGGGAAACACAGCGCAGTAATCCAGCAATGAAAAATCCATTAACTTCATTTGTGAAGCATTACACAGTATTGGATAAGCAGCCTCTAAATGCATTCCTTTATAATTTAATACCTTGCAATTCAAATTAGAACTTTTTTAGGAATATTTGAAATACATTATATTATATTACTTTATATCATCTCAATCTTGCTTTAGTACATTATCACTTAAATGGTATTCTGGTGTGTGCAAAACAAACACAATTCAGTTTAAAACTAAAACCAAGTGAGATACAAAATCACAACCTTTTTGCTTCCCATGGAGCTAATTATAGGGAAGAAAGTACTTAATATATGGTCTATTCACTTACCAGCTAATAGAAAACTGTAATTCTCATGCACATCTGGTGCTTAAGCCATATGTAGAGATATTTGAGAGAATTTTAATAAATCGTTTTTAAAATTTAAGCCTGCTTACCTTTTCCACGTTTGGAATGCTGGAATTTACCAATTATCAATTGAATTTTTTTACTTCTTTCATGTGTATACATATGTTGTATTACCTTGAATGTTAGTCTTTTCTAACAAAAAAAAGATTAGATATATTTCTTGGATCAAGACTTGGCTGGAGTTCAGTGTTCCTTGTATTCATTATTTGCAACAAATCATGACATGACTGACTGTTCGTGGTGTCACACTGGAACTTGCAGTCTCCTCTGAACAGTAGAAGTCTCTTGTAGTAGTCGAAGCTCCCAGTTAGATATCTGAAAGGTTTTTTTTTTGCTTACTCATCTCAAACAAATGCCCCTGTATTCCACTACTGATATTTTATGGACATTTAAATGATTAAGAGAGCAATTTTGTGTATATTTGTGCACATGTATATCTGTTTGTGTATTTGGGCTTTTTTCTGTCTTTTGGCTGTGAGCTGGAATGGACTGGGTTTGTTTCTGTCTGGACTGATAAGAGGAAGCCGCTTACATCCCTCTCTTATCACTCTGCTCAGGGCTAATATCCCTTTCATTTTTTCTCTCTTTCACTCATCATCACCCTTTGTTGTTAGTGGACTGGGAAGAGGTTCAGCAACTTTTTTCTCATTTTTCTTGTCTTTCATCATCGTCTATTTCTTTTATTTTTCTTGCATTCAAGCCACCATCATATTTCTTTAAATTGCCCCAGAGAATGAACCCATCAAGAGGTCATGTTTGTTGAGAGAACGAATATTATTTATTATACAACTGTAAATGTAAACTTGATCATTTTTTTTAATTCGTCAATTTTTGTGATTTTTGACTTCTGTGCATAAAGATGGATAAAAGTCAAAGCGGCTTTGATGCTGACACACACACACAGACACACATGCAATAGCTTAAAATGATTTGAGTCTTCTCATGTGGGGCAGAATGTGGGATGGAATCAACATCCTATATTTAGGTTTTCAATATCTCTCCTATCTTATTTCCTACTTTACAATTTCTGATGACTTTTTGTTGGGCGGAATTGCATTTCCCAATATATATGCTGGATAGATAAATTGATTTCTGTTGCAACATATGACAAGCTATGCCTCTTCGTCTCTCATATCAGATGCAAATGTAATGCAGCATACCCACACATCATTCTATCGTCAGGTCTGTCAATCCAAACAGCAGCGAGAACTTTAAACTCCCATTACAAATGTTTTGCGCTTAAATATACATTTATCCATTATACATGCAGCATAATACATACAGTATGCTATGTACTACATGTAATATAATTATATATTTAAGCCTATCCATTAATTCTACTTTTCAGAGACAACAATCTGTATTTTTATTCACATTGTCAAAACATAATTTATTCACTATATTACTGAGGTTGTAGTTTGCAGTGAATGCAGGAAAATCATATCATTAAAAAAGCATCAAAGTATCAAAAACATGACTAACCACTGTAATAAATATAATATACATTTCACTTTAGCTTTACTATTCACCCCCTCAACACCTTTTTTGCTTCAGAACTGCCTTAATTCTTTACAGATTAGATTCGGTAAAGTGCTCAGAGATTTTGACATGATGTTGATATTGACATGATTTGTTGACTGCACGTCCGTGATGTAAATGTCCTGTTTCACCACACTCCAAAGATGCTCTATTGGATTGAGATCCGGTGACTGTGGAGGCCATTTGAGTATAGTGAAAAGAAAGAAACCAGTCTGAGATGATTTGAGCATCTGGAAATCCTGTGAATGCAATATAACTCAAGAAGGAAGTCAACAACATTTAACGTCTGAGATCAAATGTCATGTTTTCAGAAAATCTCGTGAAGGCTGGCACAAGGTGACACGGGATTTTGAAATTGGTTCCATAGGTATATCTACTAGCCAGCTGAGGGGTAGCACTGGTAGCAATGACCAAGGGGTAGCACTGGTAGTTGCCAATATTTTTTGATTTACTCTTGCCTTCCTAACACCTCAAAGTAATCTAGCTATTCTCTTTTGACCTCTCCTCTTTACAAAACATTTTTGCCTGCTTACAGTTTATTTTATTATATGTTTTTTTCAGACCATTCTCTTGGTGCCCTGTAAACCTAATGAAACGGAGGTTTACAGGGCACCTTAATCGAATACCCATAATTGACACACATATAACACCACCTACACTTTTTATGTATAAAAAGCACATGTTAAGACAGGAAGACAAAAAAATGCCACATGAGTTCTTACTTATCTTCGCATCTCCTTTCAAAGCCATCACTTGTGATCTGTTTGCTGAATGAGAACCACATGAAAACCAACAATCAGTGCCTTTCATCCTCAACATGTAATCTTGAAGCAAAACCCTCATTCAATGCTGAGACAAGGGGCTCAAGTAATGTTATTCTGATTGACTACTTGAAAGGATGCAGTGATTTAGTCACTACGAGAGTGTCCCCTTGGCACGCACACACACACAAACACACAAATGCACACAAAGTACCATGACTTTTTTTGCAGGCATCAAAGCAATGTCTATGTCGAAGAATGTGTCCTTGTGAATAAACATATATTTACCTTGGCTATGTGCCAGTGTAAGCTGAATATTTGAATTACAGAAGTCTATTTTACCGTTATTGATGGAAACATTACCTATTTGTTCTGAGCCCTCTATTCTTTGCACACTGGGACAGGCGATGAAGAAAAATGAATTATACTATGCGTCATCTTTTCCCTGAAGGCACACTCACTAGAGAGCACGAGGAAAAAGTACCTGCAATGAAATGGAATGATATTCCCAGTCCACTTCTTTCCCTTTTAAATTTTATGGCATGAAATACACAAAGCAAAAACACAAGCACCCATTTCAGAAAGTACTTGACAGTGGGGAGAGAAGAAAAATTCAATCAATCAGAAGTAAGCACATACTTTAGTTTCTGGGAAGACTTCTAGCCTCATAACGAAAGTAAGCCAGCAGCTCTTTATATTACAGCTGTGAAAAAATGTGTCTTCTTAAGCAAGAAACTTCTGCCCATGACTTTTAATTTCATTAAAAAAAAAGGATCAGTTTGCATCCCAGGGCTGTTAGTTTGTATCAACAAAGGACTGATTCATTTGTCCGTCATAGTACAAAAAACCAAAAAAGGAGAACAAAACCAGGGAATCCAAAAAGGCAGACATCACTAGGATTACCAAGTCTTAGAGAACACAGAGCTAGAGGACACACTACTATGGGGATGACACAACAAAGGAAAAATGAAAGTTAAGATATATAAGAGATAATGAGGAAGGGGGAACAGGTGGGAAACAAACTCAGCTGAAGCTGATTAGGATGACAAGACAAAGGAAGTCAAATTAATTCAAAAGATTAGAAACAAAAGACTATCAAAATAAAACAGGAAGACAGACAGCTAAACAGAATAAGCCTGACACAGGAGAAAACTGAAAGACAGAGGAAAAACAGGGGGAGCAGAAAATGAAACCACAAAAAGGAACTAACTAAATACAATGTGAAAGTTGCTGTAGTTACAGACTTATCCAACAAGGCTAGAAAATATACCATTAAAATAAAAAAAATGTTTATAAACTTTCAAATTTTAATAAATAAATAAAGTATACAGGAACAATAAATGTAACTATTGCAAACAATGCACCATTAACCGATTAACTTGATTCATTAACTCTCAAAAAATAGTTAAAACCCTGGGTATAAATCCCAGAGCCATAACAATAATAAATATAATACTAGTGCCACTGGGCTAATGATACCACTTGCTTCAAGTAGCAATCAAATTAAGTGCTCATTACAAAGTTAGGAAAGCAGTTTCCATCTTTTTCATCTTGAGAATTTGCTATTCTGTTTGGTCTGACACTGTTAGCAGTTCTCTTATTTTGTCATATTATAGATTTAACTACATCTGCAAAGCATGTTTTAACACTTACTTTCAAAGATGCCATGGAAATAAAGTCATGTATTTCACAATAAATGACAAGTGATATTATGATAAAAGTGGCCTTTTGCTTTAAACAGTTTCATCTGATCTGTTTTCGGCTTAGTATAGCAATATATTATTTTTGATAAAATGATATTATGCCTCCTTTGTCACCAGCAAGTGGAGTTCTTTAAAACATGTACATGAGCCCCACTGGACTTGTTTTGAAAATTAAATTGCATGTAAAGCTAATATTCTCAATTATGCAAGCAATATATACATTAGGTCATATTGTTGAGCATTGCGACGCATGGGGCTATCTTAAGCTTTACCTATATAGTTATTGTTTACCTGTGAGTGTGTATTTATTTGTTTTTAGGGTTTTTTACATATCCAAGTTTCAGATGCATTGGCATTCATTGGTTTGTCATCTTAAGAATATGAAATGTTCCAACTGTTATACCGAAAAGGCAAATTCTAACAATATATTTTTTTGTCTTTTCTCTCTATTATCACCCACCCCACCAACTTCTCTTCTTCTCTCCTTCCCTTGTCTTTTTGTCCAATCACTATGTGATGTCTCTCCAACAAGGTAAGAACCAAATGTCCACAAGTCTCTCACCATTTGGTACAATGCCATCGACTTGTCAGCACCTTGTCAGATTTCTACTAAGACAGCTCTGGCAACAAGACATGCACACACACATGCACCCGTACATGCACATTCACACAGGCAAACTTCTATTTAACAGTGTGATTGTTTCATTCCGACTTCACAAACCGACCAGAAATAAAAGCCCTCCTAATCTGTCCTCAGTGTGTGGGGCTTTTCAAACATTTTACAATCTCTGTTTGAGGCAATCACCCGGCCATTATTGCTTCTGCTGGGATTTGAGTCCCTTAATTTCCCCATTACCTTAGAGGGAAGACATTTTGTGCCATGTTGCAACCATTTTAAATATGCTGATACCATGTCTGGACAAGGTGCATCTAATTTTAGCTATAGTGTGTACATAATCGGAAGTCTGGTCTATTTGTTTTGGTCGTTAAAGAGGGCCAAGGGAACAATTTGAAATGAAAATCTTCCCAAGTGAATTTATAAGCTCTTCAGTAACATGATAAAGATTAAAAATAATGTTTACTCTCTACCTCATTTTTATTGTGGGAGAGTTAAAGGTGAAAAATTCACCTATCAGTTCTAAGTAAAAGTATTTCTTTATGAGCTAATTAACACACACTGTACTGCCTACTAAATGTTGATACAGAGGAACAAGACTGTTTTAAGCTGCAAGTATTTTATCATTAAGTACTAGCTAGTGTTCAATATCAATAAACTGAAATTCAGTCTTTCAAAGTTTAATTAATGCGGCATTGTAAATGAGGCCTCTATGTAAGTGCATTACATAGTAGATGCATAACTTTATCTATAGTGTCCTGATTTAGTTCTAGAAAGTTCATGGTTTTCTGCTCAACCTACTCGCATGTCAAGGCAGTAAATTTCAGGGAGTTATTATCCAAAGTGTGAACGGCATTATTCTTCCCTGCAGTCAGAAAGTGTTTGCGTTTAGCTGCTGAGACAGTGAATGTTGCACATTTCTATCAAAGAAGTATTTTTACACGCATTACTCACATGCCCTCGAACATTGTGAAGATGGGGATGATGAGGCTGTCTCGCTATTAGATTATCCAATTCAGTGATTTTTAAAATGTATTTATTTATTTATTTTTAGTTTTAAAAACGGTTATATGTTTGCAGGATCATTTTATATGCATTGTCCTGTATTTTGATTTTAAAATTCATGTTATAAATACATTATTATTATTATTGTTGTTACAAAATGTTAGGGCAACATTTACTCTGCCGAAGCAGGAGCTCAGGAAAAGTATTGACAGAATACTGAGTACTAAGTTCTGCCAAGTCATTCTGTTGTAACTCATCCTGCTGGCCAGTCTTGCACATTGTGTGGAATATATAGGCACTAATAATTGGTAGCGCAGGCAAGGTTATTTATCTGGGTTCAGTTGCTCTTTGATTTATTCCCTAATTAAATTAGTCTTAATATTAAAAGCATGTAAGAGAATTTGTTTTTTAGGATGCAAAAGTCTATTTTTTTTCCCTTTTTTGTTTCTTCATTGAAAATAGGGGCAAAAGACGACAATCTCCCCCATTCTTTTTGATAGAGCTATAAGTGTGTCTTGCTACAATTGCACACACATACCTAGAGATCCTTCTGTCGATATTGGTCATCCACCTCCTGTGAAGCACCTTGTGTTCTAGCGCTTTATCTTTTCATGTGATGAGCTTACAAGGAAGTAGCTGAAGGCCACTGCCACTTTAGTATGCATGTGTGTTTATATATATATTTATATATTCTGAGTAACTATTCCTCCGCTGTGCTTTTTACTTCCTGCGGTGAAGTATGTGCACATGAACACGATAACACGTACCTGAATCCGCACACAAACGTGTTTGTCTTTACATGATATGAAACATGCTCTGATTACTGAAGATAATTGTCTGCCTTAATCATCTTTGATTACCAAACTTAATTGAGCACTTTATATTATTAAAGTGCACTCTTGAAATGAAGTTACAAACTTTTGTCCAAGCCTATCTAGGTCACTGCTTTTATGGTTGTTTCACTAAACAACAAAAAAAAGTTTTTTTTCTTAAAAGAAAAAAAAAACTGTTACTTTAACAGCACCCTTGCTTGATATGACCAGAGCAGACAGTGACCTTTAGTCAGTTAACTTGCAAACAGTTTCATTAGGGATTTTAGCTAATTTTCACTGACATGTGGTGGCTTTTTAATTTTGGAACAGTCAACAAAATTAAAAAATACTTTTGAAATACTAACAACACACATATTTAATCTCAACTAATAGGCTACAAATCTGAAAATCAGATTAAAAGTTATTACAGCTATAAACAAATATGGACACAAGAGCATGTGTGCGTGCATATACAGTTTAACCATTGTTTATTATTGCTTAGAACTGTTCGTCATGATCTATGCAGGTTGCCCAGACCCAGACCCATTACAATCTCGGATCTTTTTTTATCTTAGTTTATTAAAGACCAAGGTTTTATTTGTTTTTTTCCATAGAAAAAAGTTAAACTTCAGATGTGGTGATACCGATTAAGCCTTTGTCTGGCAATATAACTCAACTACACAAAGCTTGTAAAATCAAGTAAAAAGTGATGATTATCTTCCAATTTACACTCAGTTTAAAAGCTTCAGCAAGAGTTTGAGGGGTCACTTGAGAATGCATAATGCCAAAAAATAAAAGAAATCAGTTTAGACTTGAGAAAAACAACCGCTGATCCTCTCAAAGCAGAAGCTGGTGATGCAAAATTATCACAGCTTTTCCAAGTGAAGAACTGGAGCGCAAAGTATCATCAAGGCATTCAATGAGAGCCGCACAGTACAGAACAAGCCTGACAGAGGTAGGAAACGAAAGACTCTGCAAAGAAAACTAGTGAGAGACGTATCGAAAAACCCCAGAATAACTGCCAAGAAACCAGTGAATGACTTAAGTCGGGGATCGTAGTCTCAAAAAAGACCATCACTAGAACCCTGCCCAGGAACGGATTGTGAGGTTGCAGATCAAGAACAACTCCACTTCTGCAAAGCAGACACTATAAAGGTAGACTAAAGTATGCTAAGGACAATGTCGAGAAAGATTATCCATACTGGAAGTTCATCTTTTGGTCACATGAGATTAAACTAGACCTCTTTGGCCACATAGGCACTGATTATGTCGTCCATATTTAATAATTTCGACATCGATTCTCATGAATTCTCTTCATTTCTAATTGTCAGTTCTCATGTCTAGCTGCTTGTCATAGCAATAATCCTAAAGATTATCTTCTTAAAGTTAAAACAATTGAAAGCAAACTGCAAACTGAAACAACCAAAACTTGCCTAAGAAAACAGGACAAAAACATTTGGTGTCCTAAATACAATATCCTGTCAGCAGAGCACAATATTAGATTTACTTTTGTAAGAAAAAAAAAATCTTTTTCTGTTGAAACTGCAGTTCAGCACTGTTTCCCCCCCACAATACACATATGAATGTACACACATACACATGCACACACACATAACTGCCAGGTAAAACAGAAGGCAGAATAAAGATATGAAGGCAACAAACAGAAACGTGCTAATGCCCTGAACCTGCCCTCCACAAGAGAACACACACACACACACACACACACACACACACATATATATGGGCAAACACACACGCACACTACTCCTTTTCTTAGCCGTCTTTCTCATCACTCCAGTGACTATCTCTGACATCATTGGCTATGCTAAGCCAGCAGTTTTGATTCCTTCATGGCTTCACATTTTCATTATCTTTGTACCACTGTTAAATAAGTCTTGACTGTTATTATCATTTTTTTCCCTTAACTCCCTCTCCAGTCTACATTTTCGTCTTCTCTGTGCCCCATTTACGTCGTTTATATATCTTTAATCTCCAGTCTCTGTCACTCATACTTTTTCTCAGTTGTTTGAAGTGAGAATAGAGGAAGATCGTGGCTGAAAGGCTGGGTCAGTTGGCAGAGGACAAAGGGAGTCCCTGTATTTCACTGCTTTCTTCTTTTATGGCGAGCATCACTTTAATCACTGCTTTAAGGTTCCTCTCCATCGTGACCTTATCGATGATGTAATAATAACATAACTGTATTTTATAATTATTTTTTAAAAAGTATGCTAAAGCTTTCCTAGACTAGAGACAACATATACATTTCAAGCTTCCTTTCGTTGAGCACAGTTGAGCTGCTCTGCCTGTGTGACCAATTATATTCTAATCAAGGTGTCAAGATATTAGACACCTGCTGTGTAAATCAATGACATCCACTCAATCTGTTCAGCAATTAGAACGGCTCAGTATGTGACCTTTTTGGCCCGGTTCTTGAATTCTTGGCTTTTCTTTTTCATGTAGCGTATTTACTCGTTAGAAGAACAATTTTACACACACACACACACACACACACACACACATATATATATATATACCCATATGGAAAAGATATATATAAATCTTATAAAGTTTGTATCTGTCTTGTGTGAAACTTGTATGAAAAGCATACAAGAGTGAAAACAGATATAAGATCCCTTGAAAAATTATATAAATGAAACTTGTATGTTTTGGATACTTAATAAAACAATATATGAAAGTAATGAGAAATTGGCCACTTTCATGAGTAAATCATATAAGCCTTAAGCCTTATATGATTCACTACATGAAGTAGTATATGAAGTATATATATATATATATATATATATATATATATATATATATATATATATATATATATACACACACACACACACACACACACGTGGAATACCTTGATTTTGTACTATTGGCATTACAGACTAACATGACAGTAATTTGACTTGACGACTGGAATTCTTCAAAACTAGTCTATTGTTTCTGTAGCTTGAGATAACTTCCCAGTGCCTAGTGCTCCTAAAGTAGTGTTTTCTCTGCTGTTGCTGCCGTTATTTTGGTTTTATGTGGGCAACTAAAACATTTGTTACACAATGATGGAGATAATCAGTGTAAATTGTCGAGCTGGGACAATTTTGACTTTGAAAACCTCCATTTTTGTCTTTTGTTTTACATCTTCGATGTGTAAAACTTAAGATATACACCGAGATTACCAAGATTGTATTAACTACGTGTGAAATGTGTTCATTTAGGCAGACTTGTGGCTTGTCTTGTTTCTTAGTTTTGAGTTCTACTTTCTTTTCTTTAAAAATAAGTGATCACAGACACACAAAGAAGCTGCTGCTGCAAGAGGCCCTTTGCTTTAACTTTGACTAACAGTCTAGCTCTGACTACTTAAACACTGCATATAACTAGGACCCCCTGCTACCACAGTGGGCTGAAGTCTGACTCACACACACGATCCCACAAACCCAAACATGGTATGAGTGGGATGCCTGCGTGTGCTTGTGTGACATTCCCAAGTGAGAGTTTATTTTCATGAGCACTGGCTCCCCGGGGTACCTTCCCCATGATGGCATACATTCGGAAATTTCTTCTCTGATGATGTCTTCACAAGAAAAATGACAGCGCTGATAACTGTTTAATCAGAAGTTAAAACTCCTCATTTGCATCTTCTGTACAAGCGGCCTCTTGTGGTACTGCTAATAATAACTGTTCATTCTCACACCAATGCCAGAGATCATGGGATGCATCCTAATAATGCTAATAATAAGCCATTTTAATAAGTTATTTGACCTTTCATTAACTTTATTATTTTAGATCAGAACATATTAAAAGGTGGCAGAAAAGAAAAGTCTTTTATAAATCATTTTCATCACATGTAAAACAAGGAAGACATCGCATATTTCATGTTTCACATGATGTTTCCGATATCTTCAGTAATCCTGGCCCCAGCACCTGGGCCACTGGTCTATCATTTGTAATGTCGAGGGTTGAATTATGTGGATGCTTACTTGGCATCAGAGAGGCTTATTTTTAGCCAGCTGAAACGGATGAATCATAGGGCCACAAAAATCCAGCTTTAAAGCTGTTTTTTTTCCATGAGTGTATCATGAAGTGAAAGGACCAAACAGGGCTGGTTTTAACTTCAAATAATGATAAGGCAGTAGATGAAAGCCTTTTAAAATGAATCTGGAATGCCTTTGATCCTCTTTTATCCATACATAATACTGATGTTTTAGCACTTTGTGTGTAATGGGCTGAAAATGTATGGAAAATGTGGAAATGCAGGGGAGACAGAAGAAAAATAGAAGCCCTTATTTTCTTCTTTAACAGATTACTGTGTTATTTTATATTCTGACCATGAATAGGCTACAGATGGATGTGAGAAGATCTCTCTGTATATGATTAGGTCCCTAAAAGGTTGTGACCTGATTCAGGGATCTCTGCTTTATTTACTGCTAAGAGTGTTAGATGTAGACAAACTGTTGAACAGTATGATAATCATACCTGCTGTAACACATCTACTCGAAATTCTTCTGCTTGATATCAAGTATTTCCATAATAAGTATATTTATAGTTACACTTGTGTCTCCTGAAATATTATTTCTGTGTGACTGAACACCTGGTCAAACAATAGTTTCTTACCAGAGTGTTTATTTGAAAGGACAAATGGCAATTTCTCAACTTCAACCTCACACAGTTCTGGAAAATAACAGACGCAACATCTAATAATTTGAGCCAGAATGAAAATAGATTAAAAGCGGCTGGCAGGTTTGATCCAGCATGCATGGCATTGATCACATTAATTTGACCAACTTTGAGTCCGGGATGTGCAGAAAATAGCTCCTAAAGCTTCTTGTAAGCAGAAAAGTTTCTCTGTGAAGGCTCAGGTCACAGAAGAAAGTTGATTCTGGGCTGAGTTTTTAGTTGAAAAGTGCTGAATGTGCATGTAGACACAAGTACCGCACTGTGGAGTGACACGAACACATGGGCACGTGAACACAGGAGTGTGCGCTCTCTCTCTCCCTCACACACACACACACACATGCACACACACACACACACAAACACACAGCTGACTGCGACACTGTGTACTGTTGCACCGAGGGAACAAGAAAAAAAGAAACCAGAAACATAAACCCCCAACAGCAGGTATTGAATAATGTAGTAGAGAAACCACACACACACACACACTCAGGGACACACATATCTGCCTACACCTGGTTTTTGGGGTCTAGGGGGCATGAAGCTGGCATAAGGCCCGCTGTGCCTGTCAGAAGCAATCAGAGCATTCGGCTGAGGGCTGGCATTTACAGCTGATTTGTCAGGATCGGTGGGCCCACAGGGTTCGGCCAGTAATAAGCCTCCACCTGTGGTGATGGATCACCTATGACACAGCTGGCCACACAGGGAGAGACATGGCCACTGGCATGCTTTGAGACAAGACAGAACTAGACACAGGAAGGACAAGAGGGAGAGAGAAAAGAGAACAGGAGGAGAGTGTGCACAGGGGAGTTTTCTCTCCAGTTTTGCACTGCACACAATTCAAAAACGTTAAAATTTAATCCCAGGTGACTTTATCTATCTGTCAGCCTCTTTAGGCTGTATATATATATATAGAGAGAGAGAGAGTGTGTGCAGAGGTTTAGTTTAATATAAGTGTTTAGCTTAGCTAACAATTTCCTTCCATCCTTCTGCTTATCAGTCAGGGTCACGCTAGGGTGGGAGCTGGCTCTCATGGGGCAAGAAGCGCGGTCCACCATGAACGGGTCACCAGTCTGTCGCGGGACTAACACATTAGAGACAGACAACCATTCATGTTCAAATTCACACCAATTTAGGATCACCGTTTAACCTAACATAGACGTCTTTGGACTACGGGAGTCACTAGTGAGAGCCCATGCAGGCATAATAATAATGGATTGCATTTATATAGCGCTTTTTGGGGCCCTCAAAGCGCTTTACAATTCCACTATTCATACACGCTCACATTCACACACAGGTGGAGGCAGCTACAGTTGTAGCCACAGCTGCCCTGGGGCAGACTGACAGAGGCGAGGCTGCCACATCACGCCATCCACCCCTCTGGCCATCACCAGTAGGCGGCAGGTGAAGTGGCTTGCCCAAGGACACAACGACCGAGACCGTTGGAGCTGGGGCTCGAACCGGCAACCTTCCGGTTACAAGACGAACGGCCAACTCTTTGAGCCATGATCGCCCCAGGCATGTGGTGACCAAAAAGAAACAGTAGTGCCCCAGCTGGCTGGTGGATTCAAGCCCAGAACCTTCTTACTGTGAGGTGACAGTCCTAACCACAGCAACGCTGTCCTGCAGGTTTTTTGAAAATGAATTAAACTAATTATTTTTAAATTAATATAAATCTTGATTGTTGTTAAGTTGATGTAGTATTTATTTAATGGCTATAAGCCAAAGATTAAAGAAGGACAAAAACATATAGCTTTTCATGATGGGTTTTATTTTTAAAAACCCCTAGCATAAAAATTACAAGCTCTATTTCTGCCTGTGGACAGGCAAGCTCAGAGGCGATACTTAACTAGACAGCTTGAGATCAGGTGAGAGCAGGAGATCAACGAAAGGATGAGAGCTATTACCGTTCAGGCTTATCTGAGCAATTTGCGAAACAGTGTAAGTGTATATATTGACCACGAAATGATCAAGCAGAGGAGGTGTGCATCAACAAGTGCCTAGCTCTAAGTATGATTCACTTTACATGGTGGCGTATCTGTTAAGTCTGACCAACTGTTACAGTACAAGAGCATCAACTGTTTCCTGCAGTGCAAGTCCTGAATCACCAGAAGGACCGCCGATCTGAGATTTACTGTGGACAATAAGGCCATATAGTCAAAATTACTTGAGCTTGACAGACATTCTTCAGATCCATTTCTTCTCATAATACTTTCTGTAGCAGCTTGCACTGCCATATGATGTATCCTTTCTCTCCCATTCGCTTTCATTCTTTCTCAGCACACTATAACTCATGGGAATGCTGAAACGTCATGTATGGCTGTATGAACGCAAAATAGTGCTCATATATATTAACTCAAATTTTCCTACTTAAAATCAGGCATAGTGCTGTTGGAGGCAGCACAAAGAGCGATCCTGCTCTATGACAGCATAGAGCAGCAGCAGAGTTATTACAAGACCAAAGCTGAAAAGATTCCCTGCTGGTTACCACATTCCTCCAAATGCGAGAGATTTCTGTCATATTTCTGTCCAAGGCTGTGAATGACTAGATCATCACGTCTGTCTCTGTCTTTCAGAAGTCTCCCTGTCAAATCTTACTATTCACACATGGTAAATAACAGATCGAATGTTCATATAGATATCAGCACATGCAAACGCACAAAGTCATATCCAAAGACCAACTCGTGCCCAAACACTCCAACCCAGAGCCATCACTTAGCTCAGTGCCTTGTCAGTCTTTCGGTGTTTTATTTTAAGTAGCACTCATCAATAATGGATGTGATGAAGGGAATAATTGATGGGACACACAGCTTCCTCTAATGCTGCTTAGTTTGACGGATGAAGGGACTGCAGGAACTCTTTGGTGAAATCATCCTCCACCTGCCCACACTCACACTCATATACACCCACACTTATTTTGATGGATGGATGAACAGCAGGAACTCTGTGGCAGGATCTCTTTTAGGACTTTTACAACACTTATTATCCACATCATTTAAAGCAGTATCAATAAACTTTTAGTCAGAAAACCAATAATGGGCTCCAGCCCTCACTACAGAGAGGAGGTATGTTTGGAATATGTGGATGAATTCCCTCTTGTGGTCCGTGGTCAGTGATTACATGTAAAAAAAAAAAAAAAAATGCAGCAATGCTTGTTTGCCAGATATGTCAAAAAATGATATTTCAAATTGCTAACCCAACTTAAACAAGCAAACTAGAAAGGTAATTCTCAGATTCAAATCTAGACTAGAGCATCAACATTTGAACATGTATGTATGGATTACATCATGTATGGATGTAATTCCATACAGGAATTCATGCCCTGTTGATGACCCAGGTACTAAAGAGAGGACCATTTGTCTTTTTTTTCTGTTCATTTGCATGTAAATGCATGCCTTTAAACCAGAAGAAAAAAAAAACTAAAACAGCTCTCTCAGCATGGAAAACTCTGTTCTTGCCTTTGGAGATGTCACTGTCATTTTATCTGCACTGACATCTACTTGCTACTGCAAAGCTATTTCAAAACTGTGAAGAGGGCAAAGGAGGGTGTAGGGGAATGTAAGGCCAGAGCATAAGTGTGTGCTGAATTGTGTGTTTGTGTGCCTGCCTACGCCTGCATGTGTGTTTATATCCAACTCTTAGGCTGTTGTTCTTTGTTCTGTTGTAAAAATCTAGCAGTCCCGTAAGCCATAAACAGTACATTATCCAACACTTCACACGGCAAAAGAAATATATTTAGATTTTTGTCAAAGAGGAGGGATACGTCCCGTCTTTCCCCAAGTACTGGTTTCATTAAAATGCAAAGGCTTTAATGTACACTGTGTGTGTTTTGTGCAGTTTTGTTTGTGTGTGTGGACACGTGTGTTAAAGTGGTACCTTGTGTATGGTCAATGCAGTAGAAGTTATGGCTGACTTTTCTGGGTAAGGTTGCCATTCTGGGCAAAGAAATCAAACTCTGATGCTATCTGGCAAGTTGCATACGCATCAGCTCATGTGTATTCGCTGTATGTGCTCTTGTAAACATGAGTATTTCTGCAGACAAACTTACATTTGCTTGTGTGTGTGTTCACTTTACCATGTCCATGATTTGTATGTGGCAGGTGTTCAGGGGCATGAAAGCTCTAAATGCAACTGTCTGTGTGCTTTTTAAAGACTCATTGTAATAGTAATGGAAATGATAGTGTTTCGATACTCCCACTAGGTTTAAATCTGGGACTCTCCACCATTTGACCTTAGAACTGAAGAAGCTTCTCGGATGAGAGGTGAAACGTCTTCAAGTAACTTAAAGAAGTCCAGACGCTTTTCTTTGCAAGCTCCTTTGACTACGATGACCTGGATGACCGAGAACCTTCACAGACAATGATAGTGTTGTTGTTTTTTTGATTCTCCATCTCATGTGAGAAACTATTTGAGTGAGTTAGACTGTTTGTCTGTCTTATGATCTGTATAGTATAATGAGGAGTTTAACTGGAACAACCAAACTGCCACAAGAAATGTTACAGAATATATTTACACCAAAACTACTGAATTCAAGCTTGAATTACAGCGATTACTCACTTCTTGTTTTCCAGAAATGAATATAATTAGAAGTTATCAATATTTTTTAAGTGCCGGTGCTCGAGGTGTGTAATTTATTTTAATTTGCTTTTGTCATCAGCTTCATTACTTTTTCTTAATCCACTGAAAGTGGCAACGGGCAAAAATGTTTAATAGTAGGACGTCATTATATTTCAAGATTTCACGTTGAAGAGCTTTGCAGGGGTTGCATTAAAAATTAAATTTAAAAAATGAGAGAGAAATAAATCTATATTGTTCCAAATAAAGAGTTTGGTTGTTTCATTTCAACCGTCCACTCTACAAAACATTTAGTTTTTACTTTAATACGCTTGGAAAGCTATAAAATGGAAGGTTATAGGTTCCAGATTAGATGCCAGTGATTTTAATCTCTAGAGGAAGTGACAGGTGGAGCTGGTCTCATTTAAACCTCTCACACCTGGGGTCTGGTATTCTCTTTGCCATTGAAGTATGTTGTGTCATCATGTCAAGATCCAAAGAGTTCTTCAAAGGCCTTGGGATGAAAGATCAGGGCTGCCTATGAGTCAGGGAATGAATCTAAAAAGGCCTCCAAACTGTGTGAAATAAAACATAGAGAAAGTCATTTACAAGCAGAAGATTCCAGATTTCAAATAAATTCAACCATGGACCAGGCCGCATCATTAAAACACAGAAAGATACACACATATACGTGCGCGTGTGTGTACCTCAAAATAAATTTTACAAATATGACCTGCATCAGAAGCTTACCAAGAAAAAGCTGTTCAATAGGAACTTTAGAGCAACAACAGTTTGCCAATTACCATTCTGGCAAAGGTTAGGAGCTTTATTCATAAAGCTTCTCAGTGCAAAAACTTTGCAGAAAAGTTATTCACAGTCCTTCAGAGAACACCTAAAGGCAGTAAACTGAGCAGAGGGGAAAACAATAAGAATCATAAGCAGGGAAGGAGAAAAACAAGGGAAAGGCAAAGAGGTAGGAGGAATATTTCTCAAATACTGAATGACAGTGAGTTAATGAAATGCTACAGAATAGATCGCGCAAGGATAATGTTTGCGGTTGATCCCATTAGGAATGCGTTCGCATCTCAGCTCTGCTCTCTACCAATCCAATAATGCTATCACAGCAGAAATGAAAGTCATCACAACACGAAGATGTGTTGTAGCTGGATAATGTAACAGCAGTGATGACTTGGATATATCATCGGGTTAGTAGAGTGCTCACACAAACAGTTAGGGCACTTTTTAAGTCACACAATGAGAAGCTGTCAGTTTAATTTCCACTGGATGTCCCAACCTCACACACTCACAAAAAGGCATTAATGGATATAACAGGCTTCCCTGGTTTTACCGGTGGGATTCGTGCCAGCGTACTGTCTAAAAGTCACCTGAGACAGCTTTTAAAATAATATTACAGGCCAGCCAGTTGCCACATCTTAGTGGGCATGCAGCCTCTGGCTTTTACACTCCTTAATGTCATCTAGACCAGGGACTGGAGCTAAATAACAACAGGTGATCTGAACAGTAGAATAGCATAGAATTATTATGCATGGAAATGACATTTGAAGCACAAAAACTGTGCTGAGTACTTTCGTATTTTAGTCGATAATGTTAAGACTTACCATCCACAGGGAGAGGAACTCAATCTGCTATTGTCAGGTCCAACAGGGACGGTTCTGGAGCTGCAGAACCAGGAAAGCTTAACTGATGTTGAGAGCCATACACTTGTGATGTTGAGGGCCCAGCTTTCCCTGATGGTTGGATAAGAAAAGGAAAAAACACCAGTCTTTTTAACTGTTGTTTCATGTTCTTGATGATGGCAGTAAAAGTGAAAAAACCTCCAGCGCTCATAAGTTGTGTAATACTCACCAGTTATTGAATAATGTATCTGTGCTTCAATACCTCTCACTGCATTGCGAACATTTGTTGTGCATCTAAAATCAGATGATCTATAGTGCTGTAAATGTACCTCTTGCTGCAAAACTGGAGCTGATGTTTCCTTTAAAAGTGTTTTATGCTCTCACAGACTTTATGTAAAAGACAGAAAAAGTCCACGTCTTAAAGTGAAGGCAATGCAGAATTGCCTGAAAGTTGCATTCTTTCTGATGGCCAGCAGAGGGTTGCAAAAAGTCAGATTGTTTAGAAGTTCATACCCGCTGTCTTATGTGATTTCATTAAGAGTTTTAATAGTAAGTTTATGGAGATAATTGCAAACTTCTTCTATTCTTTCTCAGTATTGCTGTAAACTCTGTTCTCATTCGGGGTAAAGGAAATAATAAAGCAGGGCATGGTTTGGGTGTGCCTGCTTGTGACTGACAAGTCTCCATATAGGTTTGTCCTCTGGTACTCAGTCAGCTCTACCCCTCGCTTGTCACATCTGGTTTAAGAAAACAGGATTGCAAATGCCAAACTGTCAAAGTCAGGCCTTCAGAATGATATCTGGTAAATGAAAAGATAATGTTATTGTTTTATATGTGGAATGAAATGTTGTGGTGGAGATTTGAACTTTCCGTACACGCAAGACAACCATTAAAAATGCAACTGAGAAGATTTTTTACATTTTTCTGCATGCATGCATTAAAAATGATAGACAACAAACTTATTTCTGCTAAAGGCTTCATGATGTTGAGTTTCTGTTGAGTTGTTTCCTATTTTGTTCCTGTTTGTCTTGTAGTTGCAGTTAGTTGCACTTCCAGTCATTGGTCTGTCTCCTTTTTGTGCCTCACCTCTTTCCAACTAGTCATTAGTCTCATTAGTGTATATTCTCTCTGCTTTGCACTCGTCACTTTCCAAATTCTCTTGTGCTCTTGTTTAGTACAATTAAAGCCTGGGAATAAGGGTGTACTACTGTTTAGACAAAGGGATATTACATCTGTTGATATTCTCAGTGGTCTGAAAAGGCTGAAAAGGAAAATCAAGTATTTGCTTGCTCATGTGTGTTTTCATTCCCACATTTTTATCATGTAGGCATGAAAAGCACCTATAAGTATGTGCACTTCTGGACAGTTATGATTAGTAATTAGCATTACTAATGTTACTTTGCAACTTTTCCACTGTTTTAGTAAGTCTGAGATTCTGTGTTCTAGAAAGTCTCATATTTTTCTTTGAGTTGCACATCTGCTGGATTTTTTTTCATTAATGTATTACAACTGTTCTGTTATTCTCTCATGCTGCTGTGCTTGCCTTTAAAAAATATAGAAGGCTTTTGGTTATGCTAGGATTAATCTGCCCTGATGCTTCATGACAGGAGCTGGATGTGAACATCTGGACACATATGCACACACAGTCCTCTTGCATAGACATGTAAGCACATGGCTTAATATATCAAACCTGACTGATGTATACACTCACACCAACCCCATCACTGGTGAAGAGAAGGAGAGAGTTCACCTGCGTCGTGCGTTCTTGTCATATTTTCAAAAATGATGGAAGATGTTTTCCAAGTGGTACTGAAATGCTAGACTTGATGTACAAATGAGGCCATTGTCTTTGTAAAGCTCTCTAGAGATTCAAGCATTCTCAAGTTAATTGCATGACTGAAAGAATATATTTTTTGTGCAACTTAAGGCGTTATTATAATGTCAAATGCACTCTTTGATCGCTGGCAATAGCCTTGTTATTATTTGTAGGGCCAGATGTTGCATGACTGAAATCATTTGCATAACAAGGAATATCAAGTTGTTAGCATCCTATTTTGTAAATGCGTGTCCATGTGTATTCATCCATATGGACCGTAATTAGTGAAGTTAATCCAGGTCAGAAGAAATTAGAAAATGTGTGGGGTTTTTTTTTTCTTACTTCATTTGTTATACATATAATAAGACAAAACATTTTTTGACCTTAGCCTTTTTCTACATCTGTCTGAGGGTTCAAGGCGAGTAAGACTGCTTTCATTATATTTTTGTGACTTTTTAAAAATAATTATTCTGCTTTCATTTCACTCAGTCTTTATCTCTCAGGTCCAGATTATGTGCTTCCACAGTGTAATGGCAGCTGTAACAAGGAAAGCCCTATAAACACTCAAGTTCAAAGAAAACAAAGTTGAAAAGAAGAGCTAAGCCTATAAAGAATGAAAATGTTGTTTAGCCCTCCCAGAAGTGGCTGCTGTGTATCACCCCACTTCAGAGAATTGAGCATACAGATGTACCCTGCATCACAGAAATCCCACTCTTCGCCATGTGCTTGCTAACCCACAGCTGTACTTTTAGCACTCTTAAGTGGACTTTCTGGAAATAATTTTGTTCTGTCTGCACTGTGTAGACTTCACGAGGACTGAAAGATGACATTTTGTGTGTGTTGATTTGTGTGTGAAAGACGAACTAAAAGTACAAGATGTTGGTGAATAACATGTCTTGATGCTATTAACTAGTTTTCTCTAGTTTAACACTATTAAAACAAAGAGAGCATCAGCTTTTGGGGAGGCTGTGGCTTAGGAGCTGAAGCGGGATATCTACTAATCAGAGGGTTGGTGGCTTGATCCCTGGCAGCTCAAGTCTGCTTGCCAAAGCATCCTTGGGCAAGGTATTGAATCCCAAACCTCCAACGCATTCAAGTTTATAGATATAGACAAGAGTGCTTGTATGAATGTGTTTGTGCTTGTGAACTGGTAAATGTCATTTCTACTCAAGTAGAGTAGAAAGGCACTTTACTTATACTCTCGCCTTTACATTACATTTTCGTTATCCCAGATATCCATTATATCATGACTATAGTCCTGCAACTAGGGTAATCACCACCAAGAATGAGGAATCCTGCATAAGACGCCAACACAACACAGATTTGTGCTCTCAGTATCGCTGATATTGTCTGACCAAAAATAAATTTGACAGCCTACAACCATAACAACTGCTGCCAGCTTTCCAATGGGCTTGGAACAACCTCCCTGCCAAGGGTCATGAAATATTCACTGCTGTTTGAAAAGGAAAGGGTGCTCACATCAAATTATACCTAATTTGCATTTTTCTTGTTTACTTCATTTTTTACGAAACTACATTGGGAGGGGAGCAATTCATTAAGTGATATTTCAAATCTCCACAGTACTTTTAGTGGCTGAAATGTCTGCTCAGTGTCATACCATTATACTAAGACTGATATTGACTACTGGACAGTTTTAAATAATGCTCACAGAGGCTCTCAAAAATGGAACCAAAACAGTCCACAGCAAATTGAGTCCCAAGGTACACGCACAATAACACCACTATCTAATGGCACTAATTGATGAAACCACAATGTTCTAAATGTGCCCGTAGTTGGCTGCGTCTCTGTTTTGACATCGTGTGCTTACAATGCATTTTCCAAAAAATCTGCCATTCATAAATGTGGCACATCATCCATGAAGAAAAAGATGGGTAGATAATTAACGAGACTGCCTGTAAACATAATGCGGGCAGTGATTACATTTTACCTAACTGTAATTAGGTTATGTTCCTGTACCACACTTTCATTGTATAGGAACATAATATATAGCTGGCAGGGTCACACCTGGTATTAAAATGCGCTCCAATTATGTTGATTGTGGCTGCAATTTGATGCAGCCTCACTGTGTAAATAAGTTGTGCAGAGCATGTTGACATGGCATGGTAAAGAGAAGGCATGTGGTTGTATTGTTTCTATTTGGGTCTCTTTAAAAAAAAGTGTATTATTGTGTGATTTTTATGCAGTTCTTAGAAACTCAGAGGAAACACTGGGATACAGAAATGCAGCACCTCCATTTGTTGCTCAGTTCAAACATTAAAAAAAAAATAGCAACAACCAATAGCAATAATAATAATTGTTGTAATAATAAAATAAGAACAATTATATATACGTTAAATACAAGTAAAACATCATCATTTTACAGGGAAAGAAAAATAATACAAATATTCAAATAATATCCATGCTGCTCGTTCTGTTCTGAGGCCCAGGAACACTCTGTCCCTGCAGGTGGCTGCTGCAACTTCTATCCAACCTTTTTTTGACCAGTCTGGTTCCAGCATTTTGAATCATTTTGTTATGGAGGTGGCGAGTGAACAACTCAAGCAACACTTCCTTCCATTGTAATATATTTTAGGTATTTCCTTTTGGATTTCATCACTTTAAAAAAGTGAGAAACGTGTGCCATCATTGCAGATTACAATATTACAGCTAACAATAATAATAATAAAACTAAACTTTTTTCCTTTTTTTGTTTTATTTTGTTTTTTTGCCTTCGAAACCTCTTGTATTTTTTCATATGTTAGTAATGTGGTTAGATCCGTCTTTTTCCTACATAATCCCACATCCAAAAGTGAAAATGGAACATCACAAAGAAAAAAACAAAAAAAACAATGAAATTCTAAAAAATAAACAGTGTAATAATAATGTATACTTTATTGATGCCCCGTGGGGAAATAACTCTCTCTGCATTTGACCCATTCACTCAGTGGGCAGCTACTAAGCAGGCGCACTGGGGAGCAGTGTGTAGGGATGGTACCTTGCTCAGGGGTACGTCAGGGTAGCAGTTCAGTGGATTCGAACCCTCAACCTTCCGGCGACCACTCTACCTACCGAGCTATCCCCGCCCTGTATGCCCTGTATATTGATTTGGCTACTGGCTGGTAATATATCCTTTTAATATACCCAGGATGTCACAGGAACCTGTCCTTGCTGACTGCAGGTGAAAAGCTGGGTTTACTGTAGACTAATCACCAGATTTAAAAAAAATTCACTGTTCTTAAATCTGTTCTTTTTTTAAATTTTTTTATGATAATAGTTAGGGCATTAATGTAAAAGTCTAAATCTAAAAAGAGACCATCGTTAGCAAATGTACACTTATCCAAAAGTTGCCCCGATTTGCTAGAATGAGAAAAAGTGTTGATGAGCTGGTGGAGTTCTCAAGAGACACCAGCACACGTACATGCATTAATCTTGTATAACACTCGAAGTAATATTGCAGAGAAGCTGTGGAGGATGACCCTATGGGAAACACAAACATACACACTTGTGAATTTGTACATTCACAGAAATCTGAATGTTTAGTGTGAATAATTGGTGTAAGCAGATAAAGAAAAGCAATTTTCAGTGTGTTGATTTATAGGCATCAGGCAGGAAACAAGAAAATGAATTAACCGAGGACCATCTTGTGATAAGATCACAGCAGCTGCAACACCAATCAACACATTGAGGTTCAGATGCATGAGTATTTGGGAATCAATCAACGCTATTACCAAAGTGCACAAATACACACACACACACACACGCGCACACACAAATCAATATCAGCTATTCTATCACAGCTGGTAACAATCTGGGATTCACACTTCATCCAGAAACACATGACATCATAAACAAACTGAAAGGTCAGTCTTGCATATTAGTCACACTGCGTAGTTAATCTTCATGAGTGGATTAATGTTCATAGTTTTACACTGAGTAAGACAGAGAGTGACCAAGTTAGCACAGGGAAAAGTCGCCTGTCTTTTCAGTAGCTAATTGATTTTTTTGGAATAGTGCTTTTCATAAATAGTTCTCTCTATGGCTTTAAAGCTTGAAGAATTGGATTAAAGGCAAATCCCATAGATCATTTTTGTTGTAAATCTTTCATTTATTTTTTCTCCCTTCCCTTCTTGTAGTAGGCTGGATGGAAACGATGCCTTTTAGCATTGACTGAGTGCTTCTCAAACTGTCTCTGAGAAGGCCACATGAACTATTAGCTCAAATATATAATTATACAAATGTTATTTTCATGCCCATGCTGGGGAAAATGTGTAAGTAATTAGCTTATATTTGAATGGATTGTCAGTCATGTTACATGACTGGCAATCATTTTGGGCTTCCAGCCAAACGAGCCCTTAGTGGTTACTCATTTCATACCAGCAATAATCAAGTGGGACATTTTCTGCAGTTAGGAAAACTAGATTAGATGACTTTCCTCATGGAATTATTATAAAACATTTAGTGCACCTTGGCAGCGTGCATAGTGTGTTGAAGAGATATAAAATGAGCTGAATCAATTGGTCATGACTCATTCTTCCATCAATACAGCTCCTCATTTATTTTAATACAAATATTCAAGTTGAACTGTGTCTGTGTTCTTTAAGGATTCATATTATGCTTATTTCCTAATAGTTTTTAACCAGGAATGGTGTAAAAGTTGCTTTCAGGATTGACAGTTCAAAAATATCTAAGCTGTTTCTTAGGCAGCCCCTGGTTTAAACTACAGTTGAGCCTGAAAATCAAGATTTAGATTTAGGTTTTGTAAGACATCTCTCATTAATATCACACTGTCCCCTTGAGTGCCCAACCTCCTGAAACCTGCACAGGGATAATACCCACAAATTCATCCTTTTTGTTAACGTTTTGAATGGAGTAACATAAGGTAACATAATGCCTTGTTCTCGCAAAAATGTGAGCAAGCTCGTGTACAGCTTTAAAAGTAGTTTGCTTGCTCGGACCACATACCTTTAGGTTTAGGTTTAACAGCATTTCTAGTAGATAAAGGCAGATGTCTTGAACGTGAATTAAAGCTGCGTTTTGGGGAAGGCCCCAAAAACGGTCCCATCTAATATCATGTATAGACACAGAACAGGAAGGGGCATGTATGGAGGTTTGGTCCCACTCCTGAAATTCTGATAAATTATCTCCAATTAATGGTCAATCTGATACCCAGCAGGTAGCCAGTGTAGGGTATCAAGAATGGTAGTGATATAATTTTATCTCAGTAAATATGTTAAAAGTTTATCAGCTGAGTTTTGAATGAGCTGTAGGTGGAAAATCTGATGGGAATTACAGTAGTCCAAACATGATAAAGAACCACATAGATGTGTTTTTCACCATCTTATCAATAAGGAGTTTAGGTACCCACGAGAAGGATCTCAGATCGGACCTGATTTGACCTGTAGGACATTTTGTGACATCAGCATTGAACTTAAGAGAGAAAAGCCACAAGATTTGAGATTGCCCTTAGACTACTGTCTGTCAGCAGAACATATAGCTGGGTATTATCCACATAACAGTGGAAAGTAACACAGCATTTATAGATAATCTTATCCAGTGGAACCGTATAGATAGAGAATAAGAATCGGCCACTGTGGAACACTTCGTGAGAGAGAAAGGATGAGGATGAGATTTGTCTGATAAGTAGGGGCAAAACTGGGAAAGAGCAGCATCCTTGGTGCTACCAGGGCATTCAAGGTAGTTTATAAAGATGTAATGGCCAGATGTTTCAAATGCAAAAGAATCAGGATAGAGCAGAATCCACTACAAACAATAAATCATTTTCATGTGTTTTAAAGGTAAAACTTCCTAAAACTGACTGATAATTTGTCGGTAATTTCGCCACTATTTAGAAACATTATACATTTTTATTGACAGACGTCATCAAATTTAAGCACATAGTCTGTGTTTTCATACAGCTGGATACAGTTAAATCTGTTTTTATTTATTTTTTCAATTATAATCACTGAATGTCCAGGTGTTAGGAACTTTTCATGAACAGCACAGTGTGACAGGGCTTTGAAATGGCAATAGGCTGTTTTTGCAGTTCAACCCCACTAAGTGTTAATCCGATGCACCTGTGTGCTAGCTGTTGGAAAATCCAGCTATGGTTGACTGGGCTGCACAGCCAAACAAACATTAAGCTGTGTTAAGGTGGTGCTGGAGGTGCCTGTTATATTGTTTTATTTTGTTTTTGTTTTCCTTTTTTCTCTATGAACCAAGTGATAGTGTGTGTATGTGCACGTTCTTTCTTTCACCGTAGTTTCATGTGTAAATTGTGTGCATAAAACGGTATGTGTAAATTGCCGCAATTCTCTGGCTTATGAGTCACTGGCTGGCAGTGTGCAAAATGCCATGCAGAGAGCAACAAACAAGCAACATTAAGAGAGACAGGTAGAGCAGTGGGTAGGTACAGGTTGCAAACTCTGCTTTCATATGATCCGGTAGCAGGATGACTCAACCTGCTGCTGCTTTAAGAAAGATTTTGATCTTACTTTTCAATTTAAATATAAGATTTTAAGCCAGCCTGTACTTGTTAGAATCTTCTCCTGCATGTCCCTAAAGTTTAAAAGAAAAAGACTTTCTCTGTAACAACCTTATTTTCCCTAATCCATTTTAGTAGCAACCAAGCCAAAGCTGACTTTTGGCTTTACACAGAATTTGAACTTCGTGCTCCCAGGTGGAAGATCACTGCTTAATCCACTGTGCTACATGTTGCTTCCAGTACAGGTTTTTTTCATTCTTCACATTGCTTTATACTGCTCACCTAACCCTTCTTAGATTTTTAGGTGTTTAAAAAAAAAGACAGCCCAAAAAGATACAATATACTGAATGGCTGGTATGGCTGGTGTCTTTCACTTGTTTAATCTTTTGCCAAAAAACATGTTGCATCCACAAACTTTCAGAATCTCAAGACTGGAGAGAGCTGTCCTACGAATTGAGATTACTGGCATAGCAAGCTATGTTGAGTTTAAAGTCAAAACCTTTCTGTGTCACTGACGTGGCTCTCTGTATATCTGGCTTAATAGTAATCAGCTCAATGGTAACTGATGCGGAACACGTAAGCTGGTCAGGAGAAGGTTTTGTTCCGAGCTTCCGTTTA
The DNA here is from genome assembly GCF_057382275.1 of Copadichromis virginalis. Taxonomy (NCBI): domain Eukaryota; kingdom Metazoa; phylum Chordata; class Actinopteri; order Cichliformes; family Cichlidae; genus Copadichromis; species Copadichromis virginalis. Next base: position 25,630,151 of record NC_140629.1, read on the forward strand.
CGGTCACCTGGAAGTGACACGGTTCTGCGGATCCTCTTAATTACAACATGTTTTAAGTGCAATCTAGATTCTCCTCTGGAGGATTATGGGTTTTTTATGTGCAAGTTGTAAAGCTGTGTCGTTACTTGTCGGTAATAAAACCACTAAATTAAGTGTAAACTGTGCATTGCATTGTCACAGGAATGTGCATGTATTATTTTGGTTATTTGGAAAATTTAGAAATGTTTTTATAGTTGGTTGTAATCCATGGCTTAGTCTGCTTATTCTGAAGAACACCTATTATATCAGTAAAATTAATATCACTTTTGATCTGTAATTTCCATGTTTTTGATTGCAACTTTTTTAGCCTTTTTAAGCTTAGAATATGTCCAGTTTAAAGTTGCATAGCTCAAGTCAAGTTAGAAATAAACAGCAGCACCAAAAGCACACATAACAAATTAACTATTTTCAAATAACTTGAATTAAAATAATTATTTTACCGCTATATGGGCTAAATCACTAGCTTAATGATTTTCTGTGGCATTAATCTCTTTTCCTTTAACATTTTACTATGATTTTATATTTTGTTTTGTTTTTAATTTAATTTTAATCGCTATTTTATCATCATTTGATAATGTCTCTGATTGGAGTGGCACTCATAGGAGTAATTTTGTGTGGAAGAGGGGTCACATGGACCAAAAAATACCTATTCTTATAAGTTCGCACAGAGCCAGAAGCAGAAAGCACCGTCACAGTTGTAATACTTGTAATCTTTAACTGGAGTTTTAGGTTTGTTGAGCCAGCTAACCCAAAGAAAGCCCGACTGTGTTGAACTTTATTTGTAGGATACTCCTTAAAAAACTCCTCTTTGTCTAGAAGTTGAGAAACTCTACCCTCCACACATAATGTTATGTTTCTTGCATGTTTGTTGACATATTTTACAAAGATGATCAAACTTAATGTATATTAATAGGAAAAAATATAGACGTTAAACACAATGAAATCATCACAGCTGCTTGCTTGCTTGTCTTAGAGGAAAAACAGCAGTACAGTATATGTAGGACTGCAAAACAAGGTATGAAAGTGGGTCTCCAAGCCCTTTGGTCAGTATAACTGGAAAAGTCATATTAATATAAAATCTGTCAGTCAACAGACTTATCAGTATCACCGTATTGGGAGACTGGAAGTTTCCCAGAGGCCTAAGGGTGACTTTGGCCTGATGTAGACTTGAATAGCGACATTGCTAAAGATGGAAGGAGTTGATGGACCTCTCAGATTTCACGAATTAGGGGTGGCTCTTTCACGCTTGCCAATCGGCTGTTGGCTCTAGCTGCACTGTCGACAGTTTTAGCCTTATTCTTTCATCTGCATCCCTGGCTATGTTAAGTGATCTGAGAACAAGTGAAGAACAGCTGAATTCAAACTAATACAGCCGTTGTCAGGAGTTTGCATTTGTGTATAAGCTTAAACATTTATTTGAATTAAGTACACATATACAAGGCTTGGGTGAGGAGAGATGTTTGTTGTCATATTTAATAAGACATCCAAGACCTCCAATAGCACACTAACTATAGTGCGCCTCAGTGCGTTCAGGCTATTCTTCCTTTTTGGCAAAATTACCCTTCTTGATTCTCTGTAACACATGAGAAATACTATTCTAATGAGCTTCATTCATTCTTTTTGTCTCTCACCCAGTACTGATCTACTGTCAGCAAACAGTACCAGTAATCCAGACACCTGGCATCATAAACCTGGCATTCACCTCGCAAAGCTGTCTTGGCCAACAGACTCCAAAATCAGAGGAGAATTAGAATTTCCTGCACTTTTTTTGTATGTTTGTTTGTTTTTCTTTTGTATCTGCTGAATGCTTTACAGTCAGTTAGATTTGGAGCTATGGGGAAGAGAGGGAGGAATCAACGTGAAGAGTGGGAGTAAACACTGAAATAGTCATTTATTTAAATTGGTGTGCTTACTGGTGCCAAGACACAGCTAAATAGACTGTAGTATATCACAGATTCTTTTGAAAAGAGCATAAATGTTTCTCTGGGGAATTTGATTCAGCTTTTTGGGCACGAGTCCACGTATGTGTGGAAAGCTGTGCGAGTGTGTGAAAACATGTTCACATGTTAATTGTGGTCCCTGTCATCCTGGTTTCTCTTTCATATTTTCCTCTTTAACAGTGCCTGTGACTCTTTCTCTTACACATAGGCACAGCTTTCTTGCAACCTGGTCTCGGTTTTAAAATATGGGTGATATTTTTTATCACCTGGCTTTCCTGTGGGTTTTCATGAGCTTAATACTAGCATAGCAGCAGGCAGAGTACTTTAGATACTAAAATAATTCATCTCTGCCCTCTGAGAACAAACATAAGCCTGTTGCAGCTAATTTAAAATCCCTATGTAAGAGATAGCAAAGTTACTAAGAAGCAGAACACAGAGGGATTTGGACAGTGTCCTTGTTCAGAACATTCTCTGCCCTTGTAAGTTGTCCTTGAAGTGGTAGAATAAACACTTATGCAGCTTTGTTTACCTGAAAGTAGAGAACAACATAACTAACATTTATTGCTGATGGGTCAGGCAAAAATAATACATAAAAGAGTTACATATATGAACGTGTTCTTTAATAGTTTTGAAAGGGACAAAAAAAACATAGAAAGATACTTTTATGATTTTTCCTCATCTGACATCTTCACTCCTGTCCTCTAGGTTTAATGTTAAGAATCAGGAAAATAAATAAGAGACACGTGTTTTGATTGTTTTGTAATATTTCTTTTCTCAATATATTTTCTTTTCCCTTTTGTTAACTACCTCCAGCAAGATTTGTCTGACTCTGGCTGAGACGGATACAAAACTCACCTCAGGAGGCCTGTTGTCCAGAGAAACAGACTGAGATCATAGAAAGGATTATATACAACTCTGTGGTATAGCCCTGGGCCCTCTGATAGGCTGGTGCCAGAGGAATAGTAAGCTGGTGTTAGCAAGCAGTCATACTATAGGAAAGCTTGAAGAAAAAGAAAAAAAAGCCTTGTAATACACGCTTTAATTGGGTCGATAGGCTTAGAGCTGAATAGGTTGAGATGACATGACTTGCCATGTCAGATAACAGTTTTCAAATTTTATACAAGAAGAGAAAAAAAAACTTTGGCAGGAACATCTCTGACAGTTTGCTGTAGCAGGACTGCAATTTAAAACCAATATAATTCAAAAGTTACTCCGTAAGTCTTTAAAACGATGCAGCTCGTGTTATAGTTTAGTAAAGAAGAAGATGAAAAGCAGTGAGCAAAGTACGTGTAGTTTTAGTGTTTTTATGCAAAAAAAGAAAAAATCTACACACTTCCTGCAGCAAAACTGACAAATATATAACAGCAAAAGAAAAGAGGAGTGACATTACAAGAAATTACATGGGCACACATGAAAAAATATCCACCTGAAACCAGTTTATCCGCTTAATATGTTAATTTACTGGGTCTCATCCTTTCTTACCTCACCTCTTGTACCTCCTCTTATCCCTATGACAACACTGACTTCTCTATTTATTTTTCTATGCACATATTTCATGTACTTACAGTTATGTTTGGAGGTGAAGGATTGAAGAGGGTGCAGCGACATGACAGAAGGAAACTGGCAGGATCAGGGAAACGTGGGAAAGTCACAGATGTGGATAACCATGAATCTTTCGGGTGTATACTTCATCCTTTAGCTCATTCAGGGAAAGGAGTAAATGAAAAGTGGCAAAGCGATAGACGGATGAGGAGATTAATGTGTAAATGGGGAATAGAAAGGCGGATAGGTAGATGAATCGATAAGTGAAGAGATAAATGGACCAGGGTTTAGAGATTTAGGATCATTACAGCGGCACAAACCTTCAGTGGGGAGGGAAAAACTGACTGAGGGGTTTCTGGAAAATGACTGCAGAAAGAAATGATTAGGTTAAGATATTTAAATAATGAACAGCAGTCACATCATCAGGAAACATTAGTGGCCCGGCAGTCATACATGGCCACGTCATAACATTGCTTCCAACTGGTTTGATGGATGATGTTGTATGTTCTGGATCACGAGTTGCATCTTCCACCATTCTGATTCAAGTTAATTGCAGCTTCATATTTCCAAACATTTTTTTCCAGATGTGATTTCACCTTGCTGTCACTTTCATGAAAGCATCTCTTGTTTAACAATAATGTAAAATGTTCCTGGAGTGTTCTTGACTTGGTTAGATGTTGTGAAGGAGTTTTTCTTAATCATGGAAATAATTCTGTCATTAACCACTTTGGTTGTATTCTCTGGTGCTGCTGAGCTGGCAACACATTGCTTATCATTTAGATTGTAAAAGATGTCTTGCTGATGGGTTTTTATTTTCTTTTATTTAAGCTTAATTATCTTGTTCTTGGCTTGCATTGACAAATTTGACTTTAGCAAATCTGACAAATCCACTTTGGTAGTGTACAGTAGAAAAATACAAAAAAGGTGTTACTTACACCTAACCGTATAAGACCTAAGCAGTTTGACTACTTCCTTCCATATTTCTTTATCATATTATGCCTGCTGCACCGTGAAATTGCTCAAAGAGTCAAGAGACACTGAAAATCATGGTCTTATCACAAGTTATTATCATCATAGTAATGATAACACATAAATAGACTTACATTGCAGTCTAACAGTCTGACACCACATGAAGAAGGAGGTTTTCTGGCACTGAGCATAATAACTGAAAAAGGTCAGTTACTTAAAACTGTATCCCTTCCACTTAAGTGCAGTTTAATTTAACCATCGGTTGGATTGAATTTCCCAGCTTCCACAATCAAATCAGTGTGCAGCCATAATTTTTTGTAAATATGACTGCCAAATATTTCTGCAAGGCAGGGCTAAAACTGTAGGAAACGTGGCGTCAAAAGCAAGTTTACAAATGTAAAATATTATAAATATTAATATTAATAGTAACAGTGTTGCTGTCGGCATTAAATCACTGATACACTGTTTCTAAGGGGATGGTGCATGGCATGCAGTCACGCAGACATGAACGTGACCACATTAGAGAATCGATACATCAAGCTTTGTTCACTAAGGGTTAGAAAAGCAGCTTCATCAATAAGTCTGAAATGTTTAATGCAAACACTAGACTCCAATCAAAAAAAGCATTGTCAACAGAAATGAGGATGCACAAGGCGCCTTGTTTGGAGGCAACATGTCTCAGTCAGACTTGGACTGACTGGAATCACTCAAAGAGTTTGGCAAAGATTTGCAGTTAATCGGCGCCTAATATATAAAAGCAGACAGATGAACGTCGCAAATGGTCAATGCATCAATGAACACAACACGTCTGCTACATCAAACAATGAAAAATATAAACCTGAGTTACTAAGGTTTGTTGCAGGGAATATAAACCAAACTGAACACTAAAAACATGTCTTAATTTGTTCCTAATGTGTGTGCAGTAGTTGCCACTAGAAAAGTCTATTTATTAGGAACGAGAGATGTTATCAGAACAAGTGCGTTATTGGCATGGCTGGATTTCTCAAAGCTGTGAGCACAATGCTGAAACTTTGACTGTCCTGTTGCTCTTTACTCAGCCCTCACTGGTATTCATATACAGCAGACCTGAACTGAACTTAACAGAGGGAGGGAGAAGGAGAATCCTGACATAAGACACATAATGTAGAATTCAGTTGAATTCAGTTTGATTTATACTTTACAGCGCCAAATCACAACAACAGTCCCCGTATCAACAATGAGATAAGACCCTGTAATAATGCGGAGAAACCCAAGCAATCTGGCAACTACCTATGACCAACCACAGGAAGGAAAACCCCCCTTTTAAAAGGGAGAAATCTCCCCCAACAAGCTCAGGGAGGGGCAGCCATCTGCTGCAAACGGTTGGGGTGAGGACATGGATACATCTTGTTTTGCTTTTTATAAGTGAACTGAGCAGGTCCCAGTGTTTCAGGCTTTTAATCACATTTCTACACAGAGATCGGTATACAACGAAAACATCTCTGCATGTTTCAGCAGTTTTCGCACACTGAGCAACAGTCACGTTTCTTTCTTTTACTTCTCTCGATAGGCACAAGAACATATGTCTGTCAAAATTATGGCAACCTAGTATTACGGCAAAACGTCTAATAGAAACACCGATCCACTGTGTCCATTTCATGGTTTGCCTCTCCAAAACATGAAATGAAGTTGCATTACTGCATGCAGAAATTGCATTACCAGCAGGGGGAAACATTATATTTAAAGCCACAAAGTCGGTAGTGAGCAAAAACTGTCAGGGTCCTTAATCGTCAGAATCGATTAGGCTAAGGGACTAATATATATATATATATGTATACATGTAAATGTTTTAATAATGTCTGTTTAAACACTGTTGGCTTGAATTAAAATACAGTGGAACCCCACCTTACGATTACCCCATTTAACGAAAAATTCAAGTTATAAAGGCACTTAACGGCAATATTTCTGCCCGTGTTACGGCAAAATGCCCGTGTAACGAAATGGGCAACGTATTGTTGTTGCAGTTAGCAATTAGCCTATAGCCTATCATTCAGTCAAAAGGTGCGATGGGTGCTTCGACTTAAGAAAATTTTCGACTTACGAAAGACCATCGGGAATGAATTAATTTCATAAGCCGGGGTTCCACTGTATCTCCCTCTGCTTTTACTGCAGATTACAGTAACCTATGGCGACTTCTGCATGCATGCCTATTTCACTTTTTAAAGAGGCAAAGCATGAAATGCCACTGCGGACCAGGGTGTCTATTTTTGCGATATCAGGTTGGCTATTAATAGGATTGTGTTAGTGCTATATTAATATCTGAATGTTATAATATGTTACTGTTATGCTTAGTTAAATTAATATGCACAATATCCCCAGTCCCATGCTTTTCTCTTCAGATATCCAAAGTCAACATACCAGAAATACTGTAAGTGCTCCATCCAATTAGTGCTATTTGACCAGCTGTACCAAATGTCAAATAATGTCAAAATGCTTTTTTGCAGGGGGCAATCATGCTTTTTTTTTTAATCTAAAGAATCTGTAGGGAATAGGAGGCCTGTTGTTCCATTTACGTAGATCACCAGCAGATTTTCTTAGTTCGAGAGTTAATTAATGTGCAAAAATGACTCAGCTGTGTAACGTGTTTTACAGCATAACGGACAGTTTTAATGCTGGTGAATGATATTTGGGTTAAGGCTGTTCCTCTCTATCTGTCTGTTACAGCAGCTGCACCATCAGTTGCTGCACCATGCATGTAGCATTTCTTGAGAGACCCTCTCACCGCAAGGCTTTGTAACTGTGGGATGTTAGACAGCCTGGTGTCCTCAGTTTCACACACTGCAGAAAAACCCAGTGTGTATTTACACATGTGGCACAGTAACAGCATCGTCATTAACACATGGATGCCTCAGTAACTGACAATAAATAACGATCTGTGTTCGCATACATAAAAGTTACGCACAGTTTCAGCTTTTTATGGACGGACATTTTGTGAGGAGCTATACCCTTATCACAAACGTAGTGATTCCTCTTCAGCCTTCTCTCATTTATGCACGCTGCCATGCTATTTTCAGAGAGAAACACATGCATTACACTGTATTACACTGTAACACAGCCTACACTCTATTATTCTGTTCGGACTTACTTATGCTCTCATATTTCTGCCTCATATTTAAGCTGCTCTTAATAGAATGCTGGTCATTAATAAACTGAACTAGCTGCATCTTTGTTTTTAAAGCAATTATTTATTACAAATTTGTCTCATTTAGACCTGGCCCAGTCTGTGGGTGAGAGAGTTGTGCTGTTTTATTTCCATTTTATCTCCCTCTTGATACACCAAACTCGGTTTAAAGGCAACAACTAAGTCCAAGTAAGCTCAAACTTGGTTTATATTTCTCAAAAGGACCATAAAAGACGGGGCATTATAAGCTGATTGTGTAAGTCATGCCATCTCCAACCATGCTTTTCTGTAGTGTGACTGTAAATTTAGATGACTGGAAAAGTACTTTTAATTTTTAAAAAAAAAAAGTTTAAATTTCAGGTCGCAAAAAAAGGGTGCTTCACCCAGGAATGAAATTGAGTGTTTGGATTTTTTTTCTTTTTGTAGAAAGGATCTCAGAACTGAACGTTACCCTATAAGACATTTATGGGGGGGCACTTGGTGACTGAAGAAGTCAAGCTTTCCTGAAGTCATATTTACATGGATTTTGTCAACACTATTTACGACGACTGAAACAATATAATAGAGTAAAGATACATACATTTAGTACTTTTTACACCTGTGATAAAATGAAAAATTAACAGCGCACTTGTTGTGGCAGAGAGCCTTCAGTCTCAACCTGAGTCTATAACCCGTTACCATGGCAATCTGCAGCAAAAGGGGGGGACTCAAAGAGGGTACATAAAGAGAGAGAAACAGAATGGGAGGCGTAAATGGGATAAATAGACAGAAAAGGTGTGATAGAAAAACAGCGACAATGTGTCTGTGAAGGATGCAGCACTGCGACAATGATGGACAGACTGAATGAGAGACATGGAGCAAATGAGTATTTACCGAGTGCTGCTTATCAAGGATTCATTCCGGCGCCTCACACAATGATAAGGTTTAGATTACAATATTCGATCTGTCAGATACACTCTGTCCCATACTCTTTAGCCTCCTTTTTGCACTATAAGCACATTGGTTCCAATTTTAGAATAGAATATGGGCTCATCTCTTTGGTGAATTGTGTGTGTCTAAAGCACAATAGAGCGACTCTGTCGATATTCCATTATGCAGTATAATGTTAGGGCTCCAGAGGACTGAGAGAGAGTGAAAGCAAAGAGGTAGAGAGTAAAATATGAGAAAGAAAAAGGAGAAGTCATGTAATCCTTATGGCATTCTACTCATAGAGCTGTGTTACACACTACATCAGCAAATGGGATTTGATAGGCATATTATGGATGATTTGTCTTGCTAATATTCACTCCAGAATTGAACACTCCCCGATTGCTTCACTTATATCTGTATAACTATATTTAGGATGCTTCCTTCAGTACAGCCCTCTTCCTCATTCTTTTGTTTCTTTCTTGTCTTTAAGTTCTCCGTTTTCATAAAATGTCCATGACTATCTGTTCACTTTCTTAGGCAGTCTTATACATCTACATGTATAAAATATTCTCATCTTAAGCTTTTTAGCATTGTAAATCATGTGAATCATGCAACCTCTTGTAAAAATGTTCAGAAAATCTATCCAGCAGACAGGCCCAAGTGCAGGTCCATTTGATGACATTATACTCATGAATCATTTTGACTGGGTGGTCAACCATTGAATATTCAGCATCTCAGTGTTTGCTGGGATACTGCCCCAGGGGGAAAAAAAAAACTATTCATGTAATGTAATGTGATTCTCAAGAATGAAGAAAAACAAGGTTAACAAATAGAAAAGAGAAGCAGACTGAAGCAGAAAACAGCAGGAGGGTTTGTGAAATGAGAACAGACTAGATCATTGGTGTGTGCAGTGCACCTTGTTAGCGGTGGTCTGTAACTAGGGGTGGGTTTTTATAATCGATTCATCGATTAAAATCGATTCTGGCTTGGATAACGTAAAATCAATTCATTAAAATCCTGAATCGATTTTTTAATATAAATTTATTTTGTCCGAAATGCCAGAATCTCTGGTGACATCTCACAAAATTTCAAGAACCACCAAACAGTAAATGAGAGCAGGTACAGGGATTCTGCACATAGACTTAAACACACAGCGCGACCCGCGGATCAGAATCAGTTAGATGTCGCCTTTCTCACAGTCGGGGCTGAAAGCCGACAGCTCGCTGATCCGGGTCCGCGCTTTGTGTTCACGCCCTTTATGCGCTGATTCTAAAGCTGTTAGTTTGATCTCTCTCCAAACAATATTGACCGAACCAGCAGCAAAAGAAGATCCAAACGCTTCACATAAACATCGTCATGAATTCACTCTTTTACTGTTTTGCTTCCATTGCGATGCGCAGCTCTCTCTCTCTCTCCCTCTCTCCCTCCCCCTCTCTCTCCCCCCCTCTCTCTCGAACAGTTTCCCTTTCTTCACTATTCGCTTGCTTGTTACACAAGTCTACTGTTGCTTACAGCGCTGTCGGCCGCTGTTTTTTCCCCTTTTACATTCTTCCGAAAAGAAAACCTAATTTCTGCTGTTCAATACTGAACAAATTGAAACTTTTTAAAATTATTCAAAATGCAAAATGCTTAGCCATGTCTCTAATAAAACCGCTGTAACGTCAGAGGTAATGTTGATTAATTAATGGTTTTCTTTCGTTTTTGATGTACTGCAGAATATTTTTATAAAATCCCAGGCCAGGAAAATCACCTACATGTTTTTCTGTGTTTTATCTTCAGCTACTTTGACACAAAGGCATCTGCTGTGATGCTCACACCTTGGATAAAGTCTTGAGAGTGTCAGCTTCCTTTTTATAGATACAAAAATATGTAAATGTCCTGATCTGAATTATATCTCTGACTGTCAAAATTTCCCAGATTTAAATCGAATCGAATCGAATTAAATCGAATCGTGGATCGAATCGATTCGGGACCTTGTGAATTGAATCGATTCTAGAAATCAGTGACGATACCCAGCCCTATCTGTAACTGTCTAAAGGATGTGTGATCAGCACATATTTCAAGATGGATTCAAAACAGAAAGAGAAAGTCTGAGAGATGGTGTTCAGATGGTGTTTACATAAGCTTGTCATTCATTTATTCCTTATTATGTTTGATAATCACCACTGTTCAGTTGTCAAACTGGACTAACACACGTCAGAGGTAAAATAAGAAATATCCGTCTGTTGTCACTGAATATTTTCTTTTATTCATCTTGCAACCTTCTGCTTACGACCGTCATCACTATGTTTAAAAATTTCTAGCATGGTAAGCAGTGGTCACATTAGCATGAAATTGGCTTGTTTAAATGACCATAAAACATTCAGCGATGGCACTGGTGCCTCTTCCACAGTTTCCTCTTCATTACAAAATGCTGTGTATATAGATACACTGATGTTGTGTGACTGTGTAGCGTGATGTGAAGACAAAGCATTATGTATTGTTTTTGTGCAACTTTGTGAATGTCTATATTCAACTAGGTACTTTTGTGACTATATACGTGGAAAGAGTGTCGTCATTCAAACATGATTTTCCTACAAATCGCCTTCTCCTCGATTCCTTGCTCTGTCTATGAACATGTACATCAGTCTTCACTTTTTAATTAGCTTTGTTGAACTTTTTTACTCATGCTGTTTCTTGTGGGAGAAAGGATTATTTTCTTTGTGAGCTCCCAGAGGTGTGAAGCAGAGAAAGGATGGAGAGAGAACTAGAGATGGATCCACAATAATAATCTGCAAAAGTAGACTCCAGAGAGACAGCGAAGGCAAGGATTGGGGGAGATGATCCCTCAAGGATGCGGGCAGAGAGATAGTGTGCAGACCATCAAGTTTGTTTCCTCTCACTTGTTCTTTAGAATGAAAATTGACTTCTGTCTCAGTCAACCATTAATCCTATTGCACTGACTGAATGCCAGGATATAACAGCATACAGATAGATACTTAAACATGTAGACGTGCAGACGACGAAAACCACTGGTTCAATGGTGCAGTTCAAAATGATTATTTCCTCTGTTAGAATGCTGTCTCAAGCACTTTGATTTGCTATAAGTGACTCGGTGTCCAAGGGTGCCAAATTCGCAGCTCTGTAAGATACATTTACAGAGGCATAGGTTTTTTTTAATTATTTATTTATTATTGTTATCTGCACACAAACAGCTACAAAAATTCAATAAGGGGAAGAAAAATTTCAACATGAGGGATTTCGCAGCTGGGCTTAGTGTTTTAATGGTCTTTATTATAGAGGTTTTCCCTCAATTTCAGAAAAGATACAATATGAACAGTTTGGACTTTGACTGTCATTCTCTTACTTTTTTCTTCATTTCATCAGTTGTTTGTTTAGGATGTGGCACCAACTTAGCTTTGCTTTGTTTAGTTAGGATTTTTTTTTTGTTAGGAAAATATAATTTTATAGCTTGAGCAAAAGTATGCTCTTTGTAATGTTAACCACATATTCTAAGGCAGAGTATCTGTAGTAAGCTTCTTACCATGCCATGCCATGTATGTGTTGTGTGACATGGGCGACACGAGAAGAGCATGTTTGCCTAATCTCTCATGGTGTCTATGTCAAACACTGACATTTTAGAGTCTACTAGGCCACTCTCAACACAGTGAAATCCTTTTAAAATTATGCTAAAGCTACAGTCACACTAGGGTGGTGGTCAGAGACCACTGTTCTCCCACGTGCTATGAACTTGCAATCTTGTTGCCTTTGAAATGGTTGCTTCGAAGATGAAATCAACCAGTTGGCTCAGACTGAGTCAGATGGATTGCAAACTGTTGGCAATCTTTCTGCATATATAAATTAGATAGCAATTATCTGCAAACCTTTGTCATAGGATGGCAAGCTGTCCAATTGCCTTCAAATTCCAAGTTGTCTCCGATAGCTCACGGTGTTGCAGGTTCAACATCTGGGTGACCAAAATGTGAAAAAGTTAAGTGCAATCAGCTGGCTGCTACACATTTTTTTCTGCTCACAAGCAAGTTGCTGTCATTAGACAGCATGCGGCCTGCAAGCTGTGGGTTGTCAAACCCTGGACTAGAGTAATGATGTCAGAATTAAGTTTGACAGCGTGGAAAAAATGAAAATGGTGTAAAGAATAGAATAGCAGCCAAATACCCAGGAATTACCAAAGATGTGCTGCCTCTATTACAGATTTTCCTCATTGAACTTGCGCATAAGCTTCATTACTATAGAAAGGAAGCCACATGTGACATGTAGAACCTCCTCCTGTAACAGCTTGTAAATGCAGCAGATAATCCCTTCTCTTCTCTCCCATGTGAGAGATGAAGATTCATATAATTTTAGAATTTATAACTGTATATATAAATCAAGTGTTTAAGTCAAATTTACTGAAACAGTGATTGAAATACATTTTCTGAATGAGTGCTGGTGATGGGTTTACTGAATCTTCAACAAAATGTCCAAATCCAGCACAGAAAACCTGTGAATCTTAATAAACAATACTGATTCCAGTACCATGAATACACATATATACAGCCTGGTTTTATATTGATAAACCATTTTCATTAATTGTGTTTTAATTGATGCTTTTGTCACAGATTAGTGAACAAAGCATTTTCTTTGAGGATTGGAAACACAGAGAAGCTCTCTAACAATCAGGAGTAGCACATGCGCACACATTCACCTTGAGGCAACCCAGTATGACCATTAGCAGCTAAATCAGAGCATTTTGTAGAAAATGATTTTGACCAAGGGGAATATTGGCATTCAGTCATGGAGGGATGGTGGCCACAGCTTGCTTCTAAAAAATGAAACAAAATGTTGTATAATGATGTGAAATAAGAGGGGAAGAGGGAACCAGATCCCAAGATTTAACTGGGCCACACTATTGATATGGGGATGAGAGAGAAGTTGAGCGAAGGCAAATGTCTATGAGGTCTGCTGTTGATGTGTGTGCTAATATGCATGTAGACACATATAGAAGCGTATTTGCTTCCCCTTCACATCACAATTTAACATACTGGGTAAATATGCTTTGTTAGTGCAGCTGAACGTGAATAAAAACACAGTGAAAGCATAAGAAACTCCAAAACAGGACAGAAAAAAACCACCAATATCCAGTGGTCGTTGTCTTTCATACAGGAGTCTTTAGCTTTTTGTATTCTTTATTGTGGTTGCTGCATCCAAGCCCCACTCCCCGTTGAAGTTTAATCTTTCTCACCAAAAAAAGGAGTAACACAGGAGCTAAAAAAGAGATTAAAGATGGGGCATTTAAGAGGTTAGAAATCAGCTCAGTGTGAAATGCTAGACTCAGTCGTGAAGAGGGAAAAAGGGAAATGGGCAAAATAAGGAGGCAGTGAATCAGTGAAGAAGAAGCGATAACCACAAGTTGCACAACAAGTGGGTAGCAGCAGAAAACCAAAGGGCAGCTGCATATCAATATGGACAAGGGACAGATGCGGAAGGTAGAAAGATTGGAAGGTAACGAAAACAGCAGCTTATTCTAAGTATAGAAAGAAAATCAGTTGAACTCGCACCCTTTGGGAACGAGCTGCAAAGTGAGGATAAAGAAAAATTGCTGGCGAGGAGAGCTGAGGTGACTGGAGACAAGTGAAGGATGGGGGAGAAAGGAGAGGTGATAAGAGCACGAATAAATGTTGAACTGAGGAAAAATCAACCCCACTTTACAGCATTGAACTGGGTTAGGAGGGCACGGAGTGCGAATAACTCAGAATAAAAGTACTGACAGAAATTACAGTTTTCAAGGTGGCTTCACTTATAGCTGCCAGTGGTGACTGTGCCATGTTATTCATATCCCAGTTGGGATGCGATGACTATCTTCTGTTTTTATCTCCTTTATTCCCTTTGTTTATTTGTTATGAGGCAGGCTGCCTCACCTGCCTCCTTGGTTTACTTCCATTCTACTGGGTTCAGTTTTAGATGGGAAATTTCACCATGAACTAATGCTCCAGGTAACATATCCCAGTGTCACGGAAGAACTAAAACCCTTAACCCTGAAGAACTAACAATTTGTAGATGGGAATCTTCTATTAAAAGCAGATCATAAAATTTCCTGAAGGAGTTATGGGAAGAATAAGGAAAGAAGAGAGTAGGAGGCAGGAAAGAGGTGTAGAAGTTGGAGAGAGGCAAAAGCCTGAAGCAAAATAAGTCATGAGGAGGAACAGTAGCAGGACAGGAGTGCTCCCCTGTGAGATCAGAGTGAGAAAGAAGGAGAAAGAGCTAGCAGTGTGTGTTTGCCTGGAGGGAGTTGGGGGAAGCCAAAAAGAGGTAAAGACAGCTGGGGGAGGAGGGATGTGGAACATGTGGAGGAGTGAGCAAAGTTCAGAGAGATAGATGGGGCACCATGCAGTGTGAATTAAAAAACCAACAAAAACCAACAGGGCAATCAAAGTGGTTTTTAATGGGGGCAAAGTGGCAAAGATATATATCACACAAATGCATATTTACAGTTCTGTCTTCACATAAAATGTGCACTTGAAATAACATTTAGACCATATTACACCAAGTCTTGGAAAACAACGTTTCTTCCATGTTTGGGAGGCTGAAATAAGCACATTGCTTTTCTCTCTGTTCTCTGTCATTTTTGTTTTAGAGTTTTTAGACAAAATATGTTAATTTTTGTGGGGATAGGTTAATTGGATAATCCAAATTGCCACTAGGTGTGAATGTGAGTATGAATGGTTGTCTGTCCTTGTGTGTTAGCCCTGCGACAGACTGGCGACCTGTCCAGGGTGTACCCTGCCTCTCGCCCTATGACAGCTGGGATTGGCTCCAGCACCCCCCGCGACCCTGAAAAAGGATAAGCGGTAGTGAATGGATGGATGGATGGATGTTAATTTTCATTTTTGAGGTAACATTATTACAAATAAGGATGCAAGATGGTGTGAGTACAAAGGATGGCCCTGAATGCAGGCATTCATTCAAAGAAAATTGTTTATTCAGACCACATAAATAGAAGGAACTTATCAATTTCATAAGGTCAAATGTTTAGAGTACTCTGCATACAAATTTAAGGTTAACCCCCTCTCTGCCAATGCACAGTGCATTCAGACAAGTACTGTTCACCTGGAAACTTCCAAACCCAGACACATCCATCGGATTTCCAGAC
Organism: Copadichromis virginalis; assembly: GCF_057382275.1. Classification (NCBI taxonomy): domain Eukaryota; kingdom Metazoa; phylum Chordata; class Actinopteri; order Cichliformes; family Cichlidae; genus Copadichromis; species Copadichromis virginalis. The sequence goes on from NC_140629.1 coordinate 25,645,839, forward strand.
GGAGAAGTTAATTTGTCACTCCAGAAAACACTTCTCCACTGCGTCCAGTGGTGGTGTGCTTTACATCACCATAGAAACCCATTCCATGAAGCTCTAACCTGAAGGCACCTAGACGTTAGAAGGCACAGGTATGTGCCTCAGCATCTGCTGACTGTATTCTGTTGTGTTTGTTTGTGTCCTCCCAATTCTTGGCTGAGTTGCTGTCATTCCCAGACACTTCCACTATCTTATAATACCATTAACAGTTGACTGTTAGTGGAATATTTTGTGGTAAGTAAAATTTTATAACTGGACTTGTTGTACAGGTTGGATGGATGAGTGAATACTTTTGGCAATGTAGTGTAACACAGAGTGTATTTACTTCATGTCTCAGTTATTTCAGCAAGATTGTCCTTTCCAGGGAGTAATAGTGCAGGGTACTAATTGCCCAGCTAATGGCCAAAGTGCCTTTCTCAATAGCAGAACACTTATTTCTACTCAAAAACAAGGTGGACTTCTCTTTGCCTAGTTCCCATTAGATGACCACTATCTCCAGTCCAGTATATAAACAGTGTTGGGAAGGTTACTTTTAAAATGTATTCCATTACAGAATACAGAATACATGCCCCAAAATGTATTCTGTAACGTATTCCGTTACGTTACTCAATGACAGTAATGTATTCTGAATACTTTGGATTACTTAATATATTATCATGCTTTTTACAACAACGTGAATGTACTATTGCTGTGTGATTTATTACTATTACTGAAGGTCCGCGTCTCCGAACTGTAGTAAAGGGACCTCTGACTAATACGGCGGGGTCCCTGTCGGCTCATAGCCGAAAAATAGCTTTACTTTGTTGTGTGGGTCAACTTTTCTTGCGAGAGACAGAGAGAGGCGTTGAAAGACTGCTCCAACGGAACTTATTGTTTTCGGAGGAAAACACGAACACGGTGTACAGTCGAGTCTTAATAGCGTACTTACAACTGGGCTCCTCAGGCACTCTTCTTGGCTGAAGTGGTTATTATTATATTTACATGCTTCCAGCTCCCGTTTTTGCTCGATGACAACTCGTACCTTTCCACTCCCCTTTTTCTCCCTCCTCGCGCTCACAGACCCATAACGTGTATGGCAGTCCATTCTCCCTGCAGCACGGACTACACTGCCTATGATGCTACATTCTTTAGAGCTATGCTTGTAGCATTCTGGCTGTTAGCTTAGCACAACAACAACAACAACGAAAAGGCGCTCTCTCACCCAGGAAACACACAGTCGCAGAGAGAGAGAGAGAGCGTCGCCCTGTAACCATGGCAACCGTAACGCTGCCGCCTGGAACAACAGAACTGCTGTCAAACAAAACCCAAACAGTCCTGACCCGCGACAATATGAAACAGGAAAGTACCGCAGTGTAATCCATTTATTTCAACAAAGTAACTGTATTCTAAATACCACCTTTTTAAACGGTAACTTTAACGGAATACAGTTACTCATATTTTGTATTTTAAATACGTAACGGCGGTACATGTATTCCGTTACTCCCCAACACTGTATATAAAGCATATTGTACCATAAACTCCTTTCTAGACTCAGTTACACATGATATTATTATTTATATATTTATCCTACCCATAGTCCTGGAAAGCAATGCCCATCAACTGCTAATAAGTCACTGGTGGTTCATGCAGTCGAAGAGATGGGAGTAAAATGAAACAGACCTGACCCTGGAACCAGGAAGACAAGTGAATTAATTATAAGTAGGGTCAAGTGGTACTTGCCGGTAGCCTTCAACGAGTTTTAAGATTATTATGTACTTGGCCTTGTCTGACTTCTCCAGCAACTCATCAATACAGGCAACTGGATATGAATTAAAACAAGAAGTCTTCTTCAGTTTTCTCATATCTGAGGAAAACCAACAATGAGGTGCCAGGACAATAGGATTAGACCAATCACTTTAAATGGTTCAGTGAGTACCATGTCTAGCTTTGTTTCCACCTCTCGCTTCAATGGTTCCACCTGCGTTTCTGGAATCCTGTGGGGTCTACTTAGGCTTAAAGATTTGGTTTCTTTAAAAATATACTGTTGTTCGTTTTGTTTTGTTTTTGGGTTATTTCATTAAAAAAAGATAATTATACTTATATAAATTTACATCAATTATCTTACAACAAATCAATGCATTCTTATAAACTTTGAATTAATCAATTAAAAATAGATAGGAGTGGATGCCGGTTTGTGAAAGATGTTGCCCCACCAACCCACCAGCCATACGTGTAGTATGGAAAAGGCAAAGGAAAGGGGAACTTGTAGACATTTAACCTAACATCTAGGGACAAGAAGTATGAAAAAAGAGAAAATCTATCTTAAAAAACAAAACAAATATGTTTGTCCTATAGTGGCCACAGTAGATAGGATTATGCACCTGAATTGGGAAAGGTAAGACAACAGAATTCAAATACTGACATCAGTGGTGAATGTTTCCCACACTGTACCTTTACGAACAGACTGTCTGAAAATGTCTTATGGCTGATGTCTGTTCTACCAGGCCAAAGGTTTACCTCGTTTAACTAGATTTGTTGCACTGATCATGCTTAGGTACTAAGAAATATTGAATATTGTCAGCTCAGCTTCATTTATTGCTTTTAATTTGTTCATATCTTAGACCTGGATCTACAAAAGCAGCTGTTTTGTTGTGAGTTGTGACTCTATAAAAATGCTTCTATAAAACTATTTCTGCAAAGACCGAGGTTACAACCCCGATACAGTATATAGGCCTTCATGCTTCAAGTTTACATAGTCGCAAAGGAAGCACCAATAATACTGTCTATCTAAGTTGCATGTTTTTCTGTTTATGGTATCTTTATTATAACATACATTGGCTTGCTCCAAATGTTTCTTGACCATGAAATTCTCCAACTCGTTTCTCATGTTAAGGATGCAGAAAACCTAGCTGTGTGTTGTGTCGCCTTATCATTCACGCTCTACTCATTGATCATTTCAGTTAAATTTTCATTTATATTGTTCCTCAAGGAACTTTATATTGTAAGGTTAAATAATACAAAGAAAACCAAATTACTTGACCCTCTATGAGCAAGTGCTTTGGCAACAGTGAGAAGGAAAAAGTCCCTTTTAACAGGAAGAAACCTCCAGCAGAACCAGGCTCAGGGAGGGGCGGCCATCTGCCACAACCAGTTCTGGTGAAGGAAGGGGCACAGGGCAAAAGACATGCTGTGGGAGAGAGCCAGAGATTAGTTTGGAAAGCTACTCAGGGTTCCTGTTGTTTTTATCAGAGTAGGTAGGGTAGACATTGGGAGGTTAGAATTGTTAGGAGTTCATACTGTAGGATCAGAGACAGGACTTTTTTAAACAGAGAGCCAATCCAGACTTCCTGTAATGGGGTGCTGGTTCCACAGATCGGCAAAGGTTTGTTTGTTTTCTTTCTTTACCTGTATTATTGCTTTCACCTGTGTCTCATTACCTTCCTGTTGGTCTTAAACCTGTTGTGCCTTTTGTCCTGTCTTTCTCCCCTCAACCGGTCGTTGCTGTTCCTCCCCCGAGCCTCCCTGAGTTTTTGTGTTTTTTGTGCATCAGTATGACATCTAATTTTTTCCACTCAACTTAAAATGTCAGTTAACAACTTTATTGGTCTACAGTGTAAGCATTAATATGATGATATACTGAACTAGCATGGCTATTTGTACTTGTTGACCTCATATGAAATTTACAACTATGCTAAATGCTGATTTTAATAATATGGGTTTCTTTGTATTTGTTCTTGCTCTCAGACATTTAAACACTATCAGGACTTCAGCTGAATGAATGAGGCTGAAATTGTTTCACGCATATCTAAACATTATTGGAACATGTAATTATAGTCTGTTAGATTCGTCCATGTCTTAGTAAAAGAGCTGCAATACGAAGGATCTATTAAAAGGCCAACTTTCTTGCTTGTCATCAAATAAACTAAATGCTATTCACATAGTAACACTTCCAGTATAACTAAGCAAAGCACTTTCATACAGTGATTTTAATTCTACATTTTTCCTCTTTTGCAAACTCATACTTTACTGCTTAGCCCAATTGCTAGTGTTAGAGTAAGTGAAGCCAGGGATTGGAGGATATTCTGGGTATGTTGAACTTCCATTTCTAATAAAGGGCTTACGGCCTGCAATGCTAAATGTTGCTTTCTAGTGTCCATTGTTTTGTGTCACTTTTACAAATGAGTCTTTGAATAGAGGAAACTGACTCAGTTGTCCCCTTTAGTTCCCTTTTTGAATACGAAGCCTTGTATATTAGGTGACTCTGGTATTTTAATCTAAAAAAACCCCAAACATACATAACTTAGTGTTGTTATGTTTGGATTTGGGGTGCATGTGAGAAGGAAAAGAACTGACTTTACTCCTCGAGATGTGTTGTTCTTGGCTTCATCTCAGAGAAGAAAATGTCTTTATATCATTTGATGCATACAGTAAATTAAGAAAGACAGCTGGATAAGAAGAAAAAGCTGGATAGATATGTTTAATATCATTTCTGCTTTATTTGTTCGGATGATTATGAAAAGGCATAATAAATTAATTAAGAAGGAGACAGCTCAAGTGGTCCTTTCTCCTTTCTCCTTTCTCTTTTCTCTGTTCCTTCTGTTCCTTCATACCGTGTACATTATAACATACCATAATAGACCCATTTCTGTAATATACTTACATATCTATACTATTGCTAATATATATTGTAATATATCTATATCACTAAAGCACTTCTGGATGGATGCAAACTGCATTTCGTTGCCCTGTACCTGTGCATGTGCAATGACAATAAAGTTGAATTCTATTCTATTCTATTGCATCCTTAATAATGGCCTTGTCGTTGTTTTGTTCTCTCCAGTTTTTTTTCCTAATTACTTTCTATCACCTCCTCTATTTTCTGTCCTAGTCTTAAGAAGTGAAAATACTAATGAAAAAAAAAAGAATTACAAGTGACCATCTTAATCATATCTTGAAAACACCCTATGGAGAGTTTTAAGAGAAGGTTATAGCTTTGTCATTGAATTAACAATAATAATGTGTATGTGATCTAAGTGTTTTTTAATCCACTGTTAGCCCATTACACCTTTAGACACTATGATCAGAAAAATGCATTCATGACAGCCTGCAGCATTATAATGACGCTCAGAGTGAACACTGTTTGATATTATTAGTATCAATTACATGACATAAAAATTTGAGATGGCACGATACCACTTTTTTATGTCCGATACCGATATCATAAATTTGGATATCTGCCGATACCGATATGAATCCGATATAGTGTTTTTTAATCAATAAAACTGTTTTTTTAATATCTTGCTGAATTTTGTATAAGTTCATACTCAAGTTTAAATAAACAACAACACTAAAGCTATTCTGTTATACCTGTATGTAAAAAATACACTGCGCCCAAAATATTTCATAGTTCAGCAACACTGATCAATCTAATAAACTTAAACCTGCTCCATTCTCCCTATTCTGGTATTTTAAAGAGTACTTAGAGAAATATTAAGCAACCTAACTAATAGGGTTGCAAACTCCCAGCAAAAAAAACAAAAATAGGGAGCCACCCCCCACCCTCCACCTCATGATGCTTAATCGATGTAATCAACTTTAATTTGATGCAGGGTAAAAAAAAATGCACAGAAATAAATTATTTTTCAAGAATAATTAAATAGATTCAACATCTTTCTTCAACAGAATTGCAGAATTTACAGATGGTACTTTCCCAAAGGAAAAAGTACTAGCTTACTAGGGTATATTAGACTTAACAGTTACTATATAGAGTAATGGACTTTCATACATTTTACATCAGATTAAAACTTTGGGTGTAAGATTCAGATAATTATTTATTAAAAGCTAGACATTTTAAATGAGAATAAGAAAGAAAGGTATGTCTTTGTGCCACCTTTGTGCCCCCTGGCTAAACTTTGCTAGATCCGCCCCTGCACAGTTACCAGCCGTCAGCTACGTAGAAAAAGATCCTGGTCTAGAAAGTAATATTAAATAAATTCTAACAACAGCTTATCAAGCTTAAACGTGCTGCTGTTGTTCAGCAGCTGGTTTCCTCTTTCTGGTGCAAAGTGGGCCAAAAACAAAGAAGAGAGACGGACTCGCAACAGAAAAGCTGATCAGCTGATCATTAAGCAGTTTCCCGATGGAAATAGCAGCAGGAGAGGGAGGGAGAGAGAGGCAGTCGCTCCATATATCGGTTGTTAAACTAAACAAACATTCAGAGATGAACTTACACACTTGGTTTACTTCTCTCTGGGATAACTTCCTCAGATGAAATGCTGGTTTGGTAGGCTCCACGCAGCCGCTCTATCACGTGACGCATACTGCTGCGATGTGCTAAGGTTATGAGCTGAGTTAAGCCATGTCGCAAGTTTTGTGAGGTGCTTTTTTGATATTTAATGGATTGGATTACATTTTTTATTTCTCGCTAGAGCTGGGCGATATGAGATTTTTTCATATCACGATATGTTTTTTTCATTTCAGGCGATAACGATATCTATCACGATATAAGCCAAATAACTATATTTGTAAGATTTAAATGTGCCGTTGCTCACAAGTAAAATGTGAAATAATCAGCAGCTTGTTTTTATTTAAATATTTATTTCCCATAATAAGTTCAACAGGGTAGATGTACTTAAGGAACATGAGACTTTTTCAGATAAATAAAGGCAAATATTGCAAACTACACAAAAGGCAGCCGCTAAAGCGTTTAAGTTTCAAAATAGAACAAATGAAACAGACTAAATTGTCAATTCCACTTAGAAACAAAATATTAATTCTAAAAATAAATCTTAGTTTGTTTTACAGAAGAACAGACAAAACTGACTAACTTTTGTCAATATCAAATAAACTGAGAACTAAAAGGAAATTCTCAATCTCTCCTTGTTGTATAGCTTAGCTTTTCAAACAGTGTTAACAGTTACTTTAGTCTGACAAAAGCCGAATGACAAATTAGCGCTTCCAGTCAGAGACTGAGGCTACGTCCACACGTACACGGGTATTTTTGAAAGCGGAGATTTTCCGTTTTTGTTTTAAAAAATAATCCCGTCCACACATAAAGGCAGAAATGAAGGAAAATGCTGCTATGAACATGCCAAAGCAGCAGGTGGCGCTAGATTCCTAACCGTGCAGAAATGTTGGCCAATCAGAAGTCTAGAAGCCTCGGTGGGAAAAAGTAAACAAAGCTGGGGCATAGAAGCAGAACCGAGTCGTATGTGTGGAGGGATAGTAACTGTGTGTATATGTAAGCATTTAAACACTGCAGAGAGTAGAATTAACAGTAACAGTATTGTAGAAATTCATTTCACCGAAACAATAACGCGGCGCACAGTGTGACGCATGCACCAGTTTATTGTATTTCCAGACTTGCTTTCGGCACAATTTACAGTGCACGCTACTCTGTTTTTTGTCAGACTTGAAATAGCCAAAATACCTTCACACTACGGAACTTCTATGGCTCTTCCGTTCGACAATCTCTCCGGCATTGGAACCATCATCTGTTTTCTCTTCGGTCACGCTCGGTTGATTTTTCTAGTCGGCACACTCATTTCCTCCATTAGCGCTGGCTGCTTCCCAAACAAACACACGTGCGGCTTGGCACCTGTGCTGTACGTAACAAGTCACGCGACGTGATGCTGCGGCTGTGATTGGTTCGGCTCTGCGCTACTTAATTTGGATTGGCTGACCTTTTTTTTTTTTTTTTTAAAGAGGACAAGAGCGGCGAGGTCTATCGCGATAGCTTAATTTCTCTATCGAGTAAAAGTTATATCGCGATACATATCGTTATCGTTCTATCGCCCAGCTCTATTTCTCGCCGATATCCGATCCAGTAATTTAGGTCAGTATCGGACCGATACCGATACGTAATATCGGATCGGTCCATCTCTAATAAAAAATACATGCACAGGTCTTCATATTTGCAAAGATGTATAAAATATACAAACACATGCTTATGCTATCCTTGCTTTTGCAGATCAGACATCAAAGCTTCCTGTCTGTTTCTATGCAGTAATGTTTAGTAAAGTTTGTGTGTTTAATTTAATATGTTGTATTTTCACTGAAAAGACACACAATCAAGTGAAGAGTTTCCATGTTATTGAGATTCAGCTCATGAAGTCTGCACAAATGTAAAGGCTATATGGGTTGAAATGGGAGGAGATGGATAAATGTGTGATGGGGGACCTGAGAGGAAAAGAAAGAAGTAAAGCAGAGGAATCATTATAACACTGGAAATCCACAGAATACAACAAGGTCTTGTTGTATTCTGTGGAAACTGCATAACACAACCTGGAAACTGGAAATTTATTACAGAAGCACATAGAGCGAACACTGACGAAAATACTCAGTAGCTTTTTCGTTTAAGCTTTTTTGTCATGAAATAATGGTCTGTTTAGCAAATGATGTACATTCATGTAATGTACTTTAATGTAAAATGCATGGAGAAAGTTAACCTTTATTTTCAGACCAGATTATCTGTTTATTTTTTCTTTACAGATTCTGTCAGTATAATTGTTCACTTTATTTAATATTGTCATCACTTTACAAATTTGCTGACCAAATTTCAGCTTCATAGTCCTTTTGCTCCATCAGTCTCAATTCTCAGGCTCAGATGTTTCACATAAACAGTTATTAGTTCATTTTAGGAGAGTAGTGTGAGAATAGTTCTCCCCTGTCTGCTAGACTTGGAATATCTAGGTTAGGAAAGATAAACTGATTTTAATTAGCTAGTTTACTTTCAGTTCAAAATGTGCCTATTCAGGAGGGGTGGTGTGGAGCTTGCATCCTAAGTGATTAAGTGAAATCATTTGTGTCCATAAGAATGTAGTATTTCAAGACCGAGTTGCAATGATCCAGCCTTAGTATTGAACGGCAATCCAGATATATTATGTAGATTTATATTACATGCATGAGTAAAACATTTTGTGCACATTCTGCTCCGTGTGTTGCTATATAAAACAAAATATCCAAAGCAAGCAAGGCATTAGTAACTACCCAAACACAAACTGATTTATTAGTCACTCAATTTAAAAGGTATGTTGCAATAAAATATCGTTGGACTGTGTAGGAAGTATGTATGGAGTTTAGCTGACTTTAATATGAGCTATCAGTGAGCTTTTGAACGCCTCACACAACCACACAGACTCATCTCAGAACTCAATCTACAAGCTGTTTAGGAGGGAGCGTCTTTAAGGAGGTCTTCAACTGAGATGTCAAATCATCATTTGGCTGTTTAACGGAAGAGAGGTTGTGTTTACTGGAGTCTGTGGGTTTGAGTTGTTGCTGTGGAGCAGAATCTGTTCCTTTACAGCCCTGGGTCCCAAACAACCGGCTGTCTTGCCTGACCTGTGTGAGAGCATAACAGAAAACAACTTTTAATAATAATGGATTGCATTTATATAGCACTTTTCGAGACCCTCAAAGCACTTTACAATTCCACTATTCATTCACTCTCACATTCACACACTGGTGGAGGCAAGCTACAGTAACCAAAATATTAAAACCAGATAATTACAGGCTCATTGCTAGACCTTTGGTGTTGATAAATACAACACAGAAATACCTAGTAAAGTAGACTGGATGAACCATTGTATTGGCATTGATAAACAAAGGGGAAGATTGGGAAAAGACATTCAAATCTTTAATTTAAGAAAAAATAATTTATTAGTATACCAGCATATAGATATTTTTAATTGGATAGTGACATATCATGGTGAAATCAATGACAAGACAGTAATGAAGTAATACAAATTGATGTTTCAAATTGCTTTCAGGCTAATACCTTCAAAATTACAGTGTGACTCAAAATTATTTACCCCGATGTTTGAAACAATCCGTCTTGTTTGAAGGTTACATTGTATAAATTGGAGGTTTAGTTATAGAACTTTTTACTTGGAAACACTAGTTGATAGTTTCTGTAAAATAACTTTTTTTTAATATGCTAAATGTTAATAACGTAGTATTACATAATTAAATAATTGCTCAATTAATTACATGGTATTTACTGGCATTAATTCTTTATTATCAAATCACACTACCACTCTTACATTATTATTGATGTTGTTTTGCAGCGCTTGTATTTACACTCCTGAGAGCATCTTCCAGTTATAGATTTAGAGAATAATATACCTACCTCTTCTAGGAAGCGTGTTCAGCAAACTTTAAAAATTAATTGATTAACTTTGGCAGCTCTGTGTTTTGTGTTAGATCACTCAACTTTGACTATGATCCCAGGTTAAGCACATATGTGAGTAAAGACAGAAAGTCATTGTTAGTGGTGTGCCACGACTCACCATGGCATCTGGTAAATAATAAGCAAAGCTTCCAAAACCTGTCAAAGTGGATAAATATATTAATGTTAAAAAATGGCAGGAAACAAAAGAATATTTTTAATCTGTCATCTTCAAAGACAGTGTCAAAATGTGATATAAAATATTTTCAACTTGAATTTTCATTTATTGAAGCCTAGTGAATTTTTAAATGTAATTATTCAGCTGTAACGTGACAGTGGCAAAATGACAAGACACAGTTTACCGGTGGGCATTTGGTATTAGTTGGACAGACAGCATTAGACCATCCACTTTTAAGTAATTTTTTCATTAAATAAAAAATGCAACAGTTCATGGCAGAATCCTTTTTTCAGCAGATGCATAATATATTGTGTAATATTTAATGACCTCTTTTTTTTCTTATAGAGAGAATACATTATTTCTGCCATTAGTAGATAAAAATAAAAAATAAAAATTAGATTCACAGAAAATAAAATAAAATATTTTATTCTAAAAATAAATAATAGATCTGCAATCAAATCTCCACCTCTTTGCTTTTAGGTATATTGACAAATGAATGATCGTAAAAGTGACCATGTTAAATACAAAAAAACTAGCAAACTAACAACTAACTACAATTCCAGTGTTTGTAAAACTGTAAACTTCCACAAATTGCCTTGCTATGCATTTTGATAGCAACTTTGTTAATGAGAAAATTAATTAGAGGGTCAGTCAGCTGGTTCAGCAGTGGCAGCAGGAGGAGTTAGAGAAAAGCTCAGGTTGTAGTAGAAGACCTGCCAGCAAGCACAGTCCATTATCTCAGTGAGTGACTCAGTTTTTGGAAACAGGTAATGCAGTTTCCCTCAACTCAGTTAACAGTCTCAGAGCTGTTAGCCAAACATGCTTACTGGAATAAGTCCCGGTTGTTTTCTTCCCTCTATAGTGATTAATACTGATTAATTTTTGAAACATGTGCTGCTAATCTTTGTTGTTCTTCTTACACAAACATACCTAATTCACACTTTCTTTCACACTTTTACAAAGACTGTGTTTTCTGCCACATGTTGCTTAAAAGACAGGTGAAGATTTAGTCAAGAGGACTACTTTTCTTTTTCTCATTACATGTGCATTTACACATGCCTCCAACACACACATAATTATGTTCAGTGAGCTGTAATCCATTAACTGACAAGAGCAGATTGATTTCTTAAAAGGTCTATTCAGTTACACACTGTTCCCAATCAGAGCAAATTGACAAATGTGGATAGCAAAGAGCAATTACCAATGATGGTTTAAACTTGTGTGTTACACAGTAGACCGGGAAATGTTAAATCCAACTGCAACCAAAAACTGCAATTTCATGAGTTGACTCCAAGAGTCTGATACTCCATAGAGGTCCATGTTTAAATGTGGTCATTATTTTGTATCTAGTTTTGTTGTAAGCCAATGTTTTATTTACATGTAATGTCATTGTGAATTGCAAGCATACATTGCAAAACCATAAGTTAGCAAGTGCTGGCATTAATGTATACAACCCCTCAGCTTTCTTTCATTATCCAGCTATGTTCACACAGTCTCCAAAGGAGAATAAGATCGTAACCAAAATTGCATACTGGAGGTTTCAGTTTGGATTCTTTTCTTTTGTTAATGGCCTGCAACAGAAAATAATAAATAAAATTAAAATAAAATAATTTTTAAAAGAAACAAGTGAAAGCCATTAGTTGTTAGAATGACTGACTGTATGTCTGATTCAGTCCTCCGGGAACAAAGGAAAGTACATACAAAATGAAAATGGAGAGGATTTTAAAATTAAATGAGGTTTGTTAATGCAGGTTTAGCATTTGAGCTATTTTTGTTGTACTTACTTCCATGGATATATTTTTGTAAAAGTGTTGTGATTTAATGAACTTGGTTGATATATTCTTTGTATCTTTTAAATATTTCATTTACCAGAAAACTTTATTAAAAGTATTAAAGACTTGAAAAAAATCACTCAGTATAAACACTAAACTCCTATAAATATATGAAAATGCTTTTGTTTGTAATTGCAATTTCCTCTAATTTAAGAAATTGCGGGGGGAAACATATATCAGCAGCCCAGTTTTCTAATTTTAATTAAACCTTAAAAACAGTCAAAATAAAGTTGCTAATTGTGCTGTAGGTCAAAATAGAAAAGTCTCTGTTATTTATAAATATAATAAAGAATTTACCAAATATAATTCTGGTCAGTTTTTCTGCGCCTTCTGCCTTTGCTTTCCATAGTTTTCCTATTTACTAAATAAGCAAAAAGTATTGAAACAGTATACTTTTGTATTTGAATTTACATTACTGGTAAAAAGATTCAGAACCACCAGGTTTTTCCAGTTTTTTATTGAAAATTATGTTTGATGTCTTATTGCACTGTGAAATGAAAGCACAGTGTATATATACAGGTATATGTATTAGAGATGGCACGATACCACTTTTTTATGTCCGATACCGATACCGATATCATAAATTTGGATATCTGCCGATACCGATATGAATCCGATATAGTGTTTTTTAATCAACACAACTGTTTTTTAAATATCTTGCTGCATTTTGTATAAGTTCATACTCAAGTTTAAAACAACAACTACACTAAAGCTATTCTGTTATACCTGTATGCAAAAAAAATGTTTCATAGTTCAGCAATACTGATCAATCTAATAAACTTAAACCTACACCATCCTCCCTATTCTGGTATTTTAAAGAGTACTTAGCATAAATATTAAGCAACCTAACTAATAGGGTTCCAACTCCCAGCAACAACAAAAATAAATAAATAAAAAATAGGGAACCACCCCTCACGCTCCACCTCATGATGCTTAATCGACGTAATCAACCTTAATTTGATGCAGTGTGAAAAAAATGCACAGAAATCAATTATTTTTCAAGAAATATTAAATAGATTCAACATCTTTCTTCAACAGAATTGCAGACTGCACAGATGGTACCTTCCCAAAGGAAAAAGTACTATAGCTTACTAGGGTATATATATTAGACTTAATAGTTACTATATACAGTAATGGACTTCTATTCATTTTGCATCAAATTAAAACTTTGGGTGTCAGATAATTATTTATTAAAAGCTTGACATTTTAAATGAGAATAAGAAAGAAAAGTATGTCTTTGTGCCCCCTTTTCCCTGTTAATGCCCTATCGGCCCCCCTGGCTAAACTTAGCTAGATCCGCCCCTGCACAGTTACCAGCGTCAGCTACGTAGAAAAAGATCCTGGTGTAGAAAGTAATATTAAATAAATTCTAACAACAGCTGATCAAGCTTAAACGTGCTTCTGTTGTTCAGCCGCTGGTTTCCTCTTTCTGGTGCAAAGTGGGCCAAAAGCAAACTAGAGACACGGACTCACGACAGAAAAGCTGATCAGCTGATCGTTAAGCAGTTTCATGATTGAAGTAGCAGCAAGAAGAGGCAGTCGCTCCATATATCGTTTGTTAAGCTTAACGCAGGAATGCTTTACAAACATTCAGAGATGGACTTACACACTTGCTTTACTTCTCTCGGGGATAACTTTGTCGGAGATGAAATGCCGGGTTGCTAGCGAAGCTCCAAATGCTATCCAGAGCACCGACAGGTCCCGCATGCCACAGCCGCTCTATCACGTGATGCATACTGCTCCAACGTGCTAACGTTCTGAGGTGAGTTACGGCGTATTGCAAGTTTTGTGAGGTGCTTTCGTGATATTTAATGGATCGGATTACATTTTTTATTTTTCTCCGATATCCGATCCAGTAATTTAGGTCAGTATCGGACTGATACCGATATGTAATATCGGATCGGTCCATCTCTAATATGTATATGTATATGTATATACACTCAACAAAAATATAAACGCAACACCTTTGTTACTGCTCCCATTCCCCATGGGATGGACGTAGAGACCTAAAATTCATTCCAGATACACAATATAACCATCCCTCCCAAACAGTGGTCACAAATCAGTCCAAATGTGTGGTAGTGGGCACATCTGCTATATTGAGATAATCCATCCCACCTCACAGGTGTGCCACATCAGGATGCTGATCTGACATCATGAGTAGTGCACAGGTGTACCTCAGACTGCCCACAACAAAAGGCCACCCTGGAATGTGCAGTTTTGTCTCACAGCAAAATGCCACAGATGCCACAAGCAATGAGGGAGCGTGCAATTGGCATGCTGACAGCAGGAATGTCAACCAGATCTGTCGCCCGTGCATTGAATGTTCATTTCTCAACCATAAGCCGTCTCCACAGGCGTTTCAGAGAATATGGCAGCACATCCAACCAGCCTCACAACCGCAGACCTCGTGTAACCACACCAGCCCAGGACCTCCACATCCAGCAGGTTCACCTCCAAGATCGTCTGAGACCAGCCACCCAGACAGCTGCTGGAACAATTGGTTTGCACAACCAAACAATTTCTGCACAAACTGTCAGAAACCGTCTCAGGGACGCTCAACTGCATGCCCGTCGTCCTCATCGGGGTCTTGACCTGACTCCAGCTCGTTGCCGTAACAGACTTGTGTGGGCAAATGCTCACATTCGATGGCGTCTGGCACGTTGGAGAGGTGTGCGCTTCACGGATGAATCATGGTTCACATTGTTCAGGGCAGATGGCAGCTGAGAATGTCCCAGTTCTTGCATGGCCAGCATACTCACTGGACATGTCACCCATTGAGCATGTTCGGGATGTGCTTGACCGGCGTATACGACAGCGTGTACCAGTTCCCACGAATATCCAACAACCTCGCACAGCCATTGAAGTGGAGTGGACCAACATTCCACAGGCCACAATTGACAATCTGATAGACTCCATGCGACGATGTGTTGCACTGCATGAGGCAAATGGTGGTCACACCAGATACTGACCGGTTCTGGGTCCCCAGACCCCCAATAGCGCAAAAAACTGCACATTCCAGGGTGGCCTTTTGTTGTGGGCAGTCTGAGGTACACCTGTGCACTACTCATGATGTCAGATCAGCATCCTGATGTGGCACACCTGTGAGGTGGGATGGATTATCTCAATATAGCAGATGTGCCCACTACCACACATTTGGACTGATTTGTGACCACTGTTTGGGAGGGATGGTTATATTGTGTATCTGGAATGAATTTTAGGTCTCTACGTCCATCCCATGGGGAATGGGAGCAGTAACAAAGGTGTTGCGTTTATATTTTTGTTGAGTGTATATGTGTGTGTGTGTGTGTGTGTGTGTGTGTGTGTGTGTGTGTGTGTTTGGGTTTTTTTTCTATTTGAGAAATCAAAAACAGCATATAATTTTCAATATGATAATTTGCATTCAGTCAGATTTAATCTTGTATAAATGATTCAGCACACCAAAAGATATACAAGACAAATATAAGATATACAAAAGTGTAGAATGAGGTATACAAAAATATGATAGTTACTAAACACATCAGAATTGACCAAATAGTTATGATCTCTTGAGAAAATATAGCAGTTTACTATTCTATAATGAGTTTTACTAAACAGAGCACATGTACCCATTTAAATCTTCCTCTTTGTCTGGTAACAGTTGCTTGCCTTCATTCTTCAGTGCCAGATGTCTCTTTGGGTGGGACTGACAAGTAAGTACTGCTTGCTGTAAAAGTAACACTTTAAAGGTACTGTGCGATACTGAAAGTATGTACTACACATTACTTGTTACTTTAAAAAGTAATAAATTACTTGTGGCATCTTCAAATTAACTCCTTCATATGACAACCTTAAACAACCTATAAAGGTGTTAAGAGGTATGACCCAGTACTTCTTTTTTTCCATAAAAGGTAAAAACTTGCTCCTTTTTGTGGGTAATGCATTTGGTTGTTGTCATTTGTTCAAACTAAGCTTACTCTTATTTTAGTATTCTGGCAGCATTTCTTTCTTTTGGTCTGCTCTATTATCGTACGCTTCCCACCTTGTCTAAATCTAAAAGAGAAAAGTTGTTTTTCTGCTATCATATTCAGGAAAACAACACAGGGACTTAAAATATATGCCAGCTCTAATAAGCCTAAAACTTCATTCAGTCAGGAAACAGAAACATTAAAGAAATGAATCATATGTTTTAAAAAAGTTCTTTTTTCTTTTTTATGGTCAACAAGCTGTGGCAGTTTAGGAAGTACCTTTTCTATGAACACAGGCATATAATGAAAATCTAGGTTTAATAAAAATTGATTAGAATGGGGGGGAGCATTGGCTGCCACAGGTGCCTGGTGAAAAGAATATACTGGTAAGCACATAAACAGAATCTCTCTCTCCCTCATCCCTGTTTAATCAGACACAAGGTAATATCTTTTGGTTCAGATCACAGTGGATAGTTGAGCCCTGAGGGAATTTGGAAGACACAGATTTTCATTAAGGGGTATCTATCGAGATAAATCCTACCTGTGATACTGGCAAGTATTCCATTTTCTTCCCTGTTTGCTTGTTCCAGGTTGTGCATCTTTTAACAAAGATCCTATGTGTAACTTTGGATTGAGGCTGTATTTTCCCACCAATATTCTCAGTGCAAACACGGGTGCTTTTTATTATTGTGATTACTGGAAGATGAGAACATAGTCATTCCATATTACTTACATTTTATTTAGGCTTGCAGCATAATTAAAATCACACACTGTCTGTGTTTTAAATCAACACCAAACTCAGTTTTTATTTCATTAAGACCTTTCATTTGGGTTAATGAGTTATTCTTTCCAGTATTACAACACACAGCTGTTTGTAGTTAATCTAACCATTCATCTATTTATAGTCAGTACATAAAGTCTACAGTTTTCCTTATGGCAGTGTATTACACTCTTGGATCAGATGTCACTAGGGTTTTTTAGGAAGTGTACCAGAAAGATAAAGACACCTGTTACAGTTGTTTAGTTGCTCAGAAACCCCCCCCCCCCCCCCCCCCAAAAAAAAAAACAAGCAGTAATGAGAGTGTCCATAATAAATTTTGGATAATATGCTAACTGTGTCTGTCATTAGATATGTTTTTTTTTTTTTTAATTCTCTTTTGTATTTATATTTGGGCGTGTGGCATAATAATTATTATTAAATCAGCATCTTGAAAATTTACACCTCTTGTAAAAGAACAATAACTTCCTCTTACACACTGGCCTGGATTCAACTCTCAGATGATTAGAAACCAGTCCGTGTGTCATCGCAGGGAGTCCTCAACTTTTAAAAGCAATTATAAGAGCTGATTCGATTGAATGGCTATTACTGGTAGCTGTCTCAGCTCCATGTGCTAATAACAAATTACTCCTCTTCAAAAGTGATGAGCACAAGATGAGTATAGAACAGGATGATGCTCAAACACGTCATATAGCTTACTCTTCATGTTTCTTAAAGGTTGTACATGCTCCTCTAGTCAGCAGTTCACCCTCATGAAACTCCAAGTATTAATTAAAAGGGGAAATAGGTTTATGTAAGAGCTTGTGTGTGTGTGTGTGTGTGTGTGTGTGTGTGTGTGTGTGTATCAATAGACATGTCATGCTTCTAAATGATAAATCATCTTTTTTTCTTTTTGTCTTTGCCCTCCCTCTAATGAAACTACAAACCCATGCTGTGAAATAAATATAAACATGCACCCTTACAAACATGTCAACTCACAGAAATAGCACAGAGTATAAACTCCGGGCCTTCTCTGTCTGAGCGGATGCCAGCTCGTCCAAATTGGATCACAGTGTCTTCGAGGGGACTAGGTGTACAAGTATCAAAGAGATTGAAGGGCTGACAGCCAGCCAAATTAAAGCATTAAACCTTAGCATCCGTCTGGTTTCTGCACAGAGCGGGGCAGGAAAGGGGAGTGAGTGGGAGAGAGATTATAGAGGCGAGATTTAAGGGAGGGGACAGACAGGTGGTAGGGAGTGAGAAGAGAGAAAAACAGAACACAGCAGCATGAGATGAAGCGGAGGGAGAAGAAACAGAGAGGAAACCAGTGAGCAGGAGTGGGAGGCAAAAGGGAGAAGTGATCCGACAGCAGAGGGGGAGACAATGTCAATCCACAAAGGTCAGATAAAGGCAAAAGCTGTTACAGGAATGAAAGCACTGGGAATAAGAAATAATTGTCAGCCTAAATTATTATGTGTGACTCTGAACCCACAGGAAGTACATGTACACACTCCATATTTACTATTTTGGAAACAACAAAGTAATTTGCTCTGATTTTTCCTGTGAAAAGTGCTTGAGGCAAGAATAAACAGATGAACAAGCCAAGCAAGTTTTGTGAAAAATATACTTTACATAGAGTAGGTTATTGTTTTTACATTTAATGCCACACAATTATATATATACATGAATAATAAATGTGCTCAGTACCGGAAATTGTATGCATGACAACCATCCGTTACATTACACTTGTTTTCAAGAACATTCATTACACGTAAAACTACATGATATGGAAATGCCATTGCACTAATTACAGTAATTACTGATGGTACTGGACAACTAAAATGTTCAGCCTGCGTGTATTTATATTTCTTTATAATATATGCTTTTGCTGTGCAATGCAACTCTATGGACAAAAGTATTGGGCCACCTACACATTACACCTACAGGAGTTGTTCTGCAATGGAAACCAATGTCATGAGTCTCCCAGTGGACAGTTTTTTGTGCTGTGTTAATACCAGAGTTTAACATCTTGATGCATTCTCAACAACTCTGCAGTTACTGAGTCAGCAGAGTGTTGGCAATTTTGATGCAATATGCACCTTAACAACCCCCCCCACCCTTAACTTTACTTTAATTTTATACACATTTGGCAGTGGGACTGAAAACACCTGATTTAAAAAGTGAAGAGGTGATAATGCTAATACATTTGTCTATCTATTGTATGTTGTAGCTTTGAAGTTTAGATTAGAATTAGAAATGTATTTTTGTGCTCTAACACGTACCTTCAGAATGAAATAAATATAGTAATACTTCCTTCAAAGTACAACTTGTGAAGTTGGGGGTGGGTTTGGCTACAAAGAAGTGTTTTTATTTATTTATTTTCCCAATTCAACATGCAGAGCAGTAAGTAGTCCACATATCGCACATATCCCTCATTTTAAGCCAATATAATGCTAGTACGTATCTATATTGGAAGTCCTGAAATTTCCACATGATATTGGTAGGGATCTGCCTATTAAATTATGTGTTCTCTAAGAACCAACCAATGGGCAAATCTGTTGTGAAAATTGATCTTGAATAATAGTCATTCACTCCTGAGTAACATCACCGTTTTCACAGGTTTGGAGTTCCAACAGACAGATACTTGTTCCTTAGATAACAGTATCTGGGTATGACAGCAGGAGATGCAAACCGCTTCAACACAATGACAGCAATAACAGCTTTTAGCGCTGTGCTGTCGAGTGGCACAAACAGCCGGGTGGAAACGGGACAACAGACAAACCACCACTGAGATTCAGACAGCTAGAAACACAAATGGATACTCATACACTGACACACAAACACACACATGCCAATTAGTGACAAACATTGTAATTGCATCTCATAAGGATAGCAAAGTCTCATTAAAAATGAAATGAAAAAGGCCTACATCCACCATACTGTGTACACACAGACAACAGCAAATGTCTTTTTTTTGGTGCTTCATTTCTTAAAAATTAATTTGAATTTGATGTGTTTACCAAAACACTGATTGCTTTAATGAGCGGCACATTGTTGAGTGGTTGTTTGTGTGACCCCCCTGATGAAAACTAATTGACTTTGAGTCTAAAACTTTGATTAGAAATGTTGTCTTAGTAGAACATTCCTCTGTCAGAAGAGAATTGAGAGCCATTTCAGTTACGCTATGAGTTTTACACCTATATTGTTTATGTACTTTATAAAAAAATCTTTCCTTGTTGCTTTTAATGAAGTGAACAGAAACTGGGAAAATAGAGAAGGAAATTGATTGCTTAATTACGAATATGCTATGAACGCAAAGCAATTAACAAAAGCAATCTTTCTCTCTCACACACATTCACACACAACTTCAGCATTGCTTAATAATGTAGCTATAAATAGTTTTATATAAATTATTTTCATTCTGCTTAACTGATCAAAGAGGGCATTAGGGTCTCTTTTTGCATATTTAATTAAATTGAATTCAAAATAAAATAATAAGTTATAATAAAAACTAAAATGACATTTTAAAGATTGCATTGCAGATATAAACCCATGGTGTCAAAAATAGTAAATATGATATTCATATCCTGTTAATCAAGTTTATTTAATTTTATTCTATTCATATAGCACCAGTGGACAGCAAAAGGTTTCTCAGGATGCTTTATATTATAAGGTAAAAACCCTAATATATCAGACTGCAATGACCCCAACCCTAAGATGATCCTCTTTGAGCAAGCGCTTAGTGACAGTGGGGAGAACGAACTCCCTTTAAACTAGAAGGGTCCTCTGGAAGCAGCAGCCTCAGTGATGGGCACCCATCTGCCATGTTGAGGGTGTGAGAGGAAATTCAATTTCAAAATCCTAGGTGATTTCAAACTTGGGTGTCCACATTGCCTGCTCACCTATCTGGTGAGGTGATGACAATACCCCACCAGCCCGAGAGGTAAACAGAAAACATCTCCTTCCTTCAAGAATCGCAAATAAGCCTAAAGTTGACAACAACAGGCTGTGGTAGCGTGATGGTAAAGTGGAAACAACCACATTATAATGGTAACACAAGTTTGGTGCTTTGCAAGGATCTGTACAGACAACATGCAAATACAAAGCTAGGCAACAACCCAGGCTGATTTTAAAGCTGAGTGCATGTTGACCCCAGCTTAGCAGCCAGACCTTCAACTTCAACAGGCAACAACAGGCAGTGATGGGCAGGAAAGCGTCTAGCCTCCATTTCTCCCTGTTCATGTTTCTAAAGTAGAATCGTTGGGCTGGTTTTCATCTTTGCTTTGAGTAAACAGAAAGCAGAAGTTCCACCTTCGTGAAAGCATCTCCAAAAACAAAATACGAAAAGACAAAAAAAAAGTAGAATTTGGATTAAATACATGACAAATACGGTCACTCCACACACTGTGGTGATGATGGCAGTTTTGATGATGATGTAGGTGTTACTGGTATGGTATATATTAAAAAATAAGCAAACAAACAGTTTACTCACATAAACTTTTATGTAATCCACTACACGCTCTATATGTTTTAGCTCCAGACACCCAAAGTAAATTTTAGTAGTTGTCTTATTATGTTCAAAGTTAAATAAGACTTTTCTGTCATATTCTTGCATTGACAGTCTACCTAATACTGGGGATGGGTATCATTTAGGTTTTATCCGATACCAGTACCAAACTGGTACTTTTGAAATGGTGCCGGTGCTTAAACGGTGCTCAAACCGGTGCTTAAAGAATGGAGAACACAAAATTAGTCCAAAAGCCTCTCATGTTCAGCTGTTTTTTTGTAAAAAGATAACAATGTTAGCCTTTTCTGCAGCTATGGGGCATATATGGTATCACTCTTGGCTGGAAGCAGTGCTTAATCAATGGAAAAAACACAAACTTTGTCCAAAAACCTCTCATGTTTAGCTGTTTTCCACTTTTTCTTTGGTCATTTTAGCTTTTTTGGCCAGGGTGAAGGGAGTATCTGCCATCAAACAAGAAGACAGCCGCATGTAACTGCGACGGTGTTTGCTAGTTCACCTTACATGCATCAATGTAATAACGTGGTTAGCCTACTCAACGTAAATTACACACGAACAACATTAAGCTACTCACGCAGGGAAGAACGGCTGCTGCTGCCATCATCATCCGTCATCATTTCTGCTACACTGGCAGGGCTAGGGGCCAGGACTCTATTCTTTGGGTTCTTGGGGGATGTTGCTAACTCCGGGTCAGATAACAGGCAACCCACGCGCAGTAGATGTGCGCGGTGTGAGGTCTCGCAGCAAGCTATCAAATACGGCGCATTTCTCGGCTTCTAACAAAATGCTATACGTCGCCAGGTGTTTCATCAGATTCGAGGTGTTACCTCCTTTGCACAGTATCAGCTTAAAGCACTTGTTGCAGGCTGCTGAGTTTGCATCTTTTGCTGTGAAGTACAGCCAGACTTTGACCGCTTCTCCTTGGGCATTTTTAATCTGTAGCTCTGCTCTAAAAGAACGTGCGTACCTGGGCCCGCCTACTATGCTTGCAAAGGTAAAATGATTGGCTGGAATCCAAAGTGTATGACATCTCAAGAAAAAAAAAAAAGCACCGAAATGTGCGCTGCTTTTCAGTCTGGTTACTACCGTTTATGTCAGAACCTGTGCCATAATGGCACCAGACACCGGTACCCCCTACCTAATACTAGCACACAAGTGCACATGCATACATGTCCCTTACGCCACTCATTTAACTCTGACAATCAAGGTCAGCGTCTTTTTGAGAGTGAAATATTTGTGCCATGTTTTCTATATTGCATTATCTAGAGAGAGTGGGAAAAAATGGCTCAGATCAAGGCCTTGACAGACTAAACGTGGCAGTTTGTGCAAGATTTATTTCTTTTTTTTAAAGCAGTTATTGCAGTCATGATCACAATTTTACATTGCAATCGTTAAAGGATAAAGTAGAGGGCTGCTTTAAAAAAAATCTATATTTATCAAACACAACTACAGTGGAGGACCCCAAAAATCACAAAGCATGTCTGTTTGTTAATGTTTTCACGCTGTGTGATTGACTATAAACATTTGCTCATTCAATTATGGATCAACAGAGTGACAGCAGAAGGGGCTTTACTGAGTACTTTGAACAGATTCTGCTGTCGCTTTTCAACTTG
Source organism: Copadichromis virginalis (assembly GCF_057382275.1). Classification (NCBI taxonomy): domain Eukaryota; kingdom Metazoa; phylum Chordata; class Actinopteri; order Cichliformes; family Cichlidae; genus Copadichromis; species Copadichromis virginalis. Next base: position 25,668,871 of record NC_140629.1, read on the forward strand.
AAATACATCAGTCCCTTGCTCCTGGCTTCTCTCTAGGCCTTCACAGGGGGCCTGCCATCTGTCATGTGGTGCACGCACGTCATACACACGGTGTCCACAGTATATGAGCAGCGATGCACACAAACACACCAATATAAAGAAATTCCTGGGAACAAGCATGCAGTGGCATAAGCGATCACACACAAAAACCAGCAAACTCATGCTCACGTGCACGCACTGTTTCCTCCCTCTGAACTCATTCATTCTTGTTACAGCAACATAAGAGTTATCAAGCATCCTGTCAGGGGAATGGGAGAGAGAAATACAGTGGGGGAGAATGACAAAGAAAGGATGGCATGGCTTTGGCTGCAGTGTAGCTCTTGTATATTTATCTCAATTAGATTTTCTGGGACACTGTGTATACATAGGGTTTATTCCACCAGTCTTTGTGCGTTTCAGTTTGTATTAGTAGATATCAAGATATTTGTTGGACTAGATATGTTGTTCCGCTGTAGTTTAGAAAAACACTGCAGTGGAGTGAAGATTGGAAATGTTGGTGTCTTTTTTTGACTGGATGTCTGCAGTTTACCTTTCTTACCTCACAGTAGTCCATTTTTTTCTTCTCATGATTTCTATGCAGAAGCCCAAAAAACTGCTCTATTGCCTATTTTCCAGTGTAGAGTTTATTTACTTCAGTTCCATATGCTTTGTTTTAAGTGTTTGACAGTGTGTGCAACTGTATCCAAATACAATGGGAAACCATCATATGGAGCACAAACTCTTCTCTCTCTCTCTCTCTCTCTCGCTCCTCTGGATCTGTCAGTAATCCGGTGCCGCTGCACTTGAATCTCTATTTTTCTCCGAGCTGTATCTTTTGCTGTCTTTGTTCTCCAATTCCTCTTTCTCTGTCTCTTCACATCTCTATTTATGTGTTTCTCAGTCTTTGCCATAACCTCATATGTGCTAGGATCTATTAGCCTCTCTTCCCCCCCCCCCCCCCCCCCTCACTCTCTCACGTATACACTTCTCTGTCAGTTTTCTTTCCTTCCCCTCCCCTCCCTTCCTCCATCGAGATCATCTGTAAAATAAAAGGTGAATATAGCCTTTAGCTAGGTACTAGCACTTCAAAGCCCTCTCATTTTCCCTCTCTCTTTTCATCATTGGAAGGTTGAGTACTGTTATAAACCCACATAACCTTTTCACCACATGGCCCTGTCTCTGTCTGATCTCTTATCGATGCCAATTTTATCTCAAGTGTGAAGGAGCTACTGTACATTCAGTTTGAATATACAGTATATGGCTATGACTTAAACCTTCTGTTCCAAGTATGTCTAAGGCTTCCTAATTACATCTACTTCTCCAGAAACACAAAAATGCAATGTGTGTGAGCATGTAACAGGGAAGCCTGAGGATTTGAGTACCAGCTGCATATGCATATTTGTGTATATGAGTACCTCCCTTTGAAACTGTTGGTGCTCCTTGTATTTCAGCCTGGCCTCTCAGCAGTTTTGAGGAGTACTCTCAAAAACTGGACATGAATTGTTAAAATTTTCATGTCAGTGAGAGTGAATTTATAGGTAATGAATAATAATAGGGAGCATATTTCGCGTCAGGAATAGTATTTTTGTCGAGGGATATGTCACCATGACAACCAGGAAAACAAAGTTTTAAAAGACATGGCAAGCTGTATTTTAACCTAAAGCGTAAGCCACAAATTTGTAATGCATTACGTTAACCAAATGATATTTGCAATTAATAACATATTTTAAAAAAAATATGTGAAAAAGCTGTGAGGTGTATGATTCAAAACTTGAGTCTCCAGGATGAAAGTCAAGACAGCCTACTCCACCACCATCGCTCACAACTACCAGACTTTTTCTTGCATCTTGATCAGCACATGTAAGAGCTGAGTGTTGAAAAATTCTGTTCAAGGACATAAAATAATGTTGGGAAATTCATGCCAAAGACTCGAGGAATAAAAAAGAAAGAAAATTGGTGTCCAAAATCACACTCCAGTAGATTAAACCTTGTGACTATATCACAAACTGTTGTTAGACTGAGTTGTGTAGTTGTAGGTAGGATAATCAGTGTTATTAATTTCTTTGTGTTTTGCAAGTTATGTCTAATCAGTGTATTTTTTTTTTGTTCTTCTAGGCTGATTGCACTACTGGGGGGAAATATAAATCCATGTAGAAAAAAAAACTGATCAAGTTTATTTTGGCGTTGTTGATTTATTGTTTTCTTGTATTGTTTCTTGTATCTTCTAATTTACTTTGTCTTTGATAACTTCAAACTTGACACTGTACGATTTTTCCAACAACAAGTTTAAATTAGTTATATAAACTGTCATTGCCGTAGGCAAAGACTGCACAGCCAGACAAAGAAACATAGGTGCTACGTGGGCTATGCATCACATGGTGCAAAGCACTCCAGTGAATAATCAAATAAGCAAGAATGATATAAGATCCTTCTGGGAACTCATTTCACCTTTTGGGTTGAAAAATGGTATAGCTGCTATTTTGTCTAAGTTTGAAATGTCATTGCAATATTAGAGAGCCAGAAAAGAGAATAGTTGATGCTGTACTGACTACTGCTGCTTGGAAAAGACAGTAAGGAGGTGGAAGAACACAAGACACTTGCTGGCATGTTGCACTGGATGGGTGCCTGGAAGAAAGGGGCTACAGATCCCTACACAGTCTTGTTGCCAGTACCAGGATTTTTAGGCATGATACAAGCAGCTATGGTCAGCTAGTATACAGTTACTCTGTCAGTGCGCATTTGCGTGTGAGTGTATGTCACCCCAACTGACTCACTGTATTGCTTATGGATGCTGGAGAGATCCATCCTTTCTTTCTCTATTTGTTGTGTTTAACACCTATAGAAATAAATATCATATCATTGTTCGATGGGATCATCAGCATTAGCAGTGGTTACTTAGACACCTACAGATACCTCTATACTCTGATCCCTTCATCACAGTCCACCCACCCTTTACCTCTCTTTCTTTTCACTTTAGCAAACTAAGTAGCTACTGAAGATATGCAAAGATGTAGCTAATTTTGAGCACATTTAAACAAGGCAGCTATCTACCTTCACTTCCATTAATTTTCTATTATTTTAGGCAATTAGCAAATGGCTTAATTATAAATATATTAATCAAAAAATAAGGTATTGTCTCTGGTTTTAAAGGATCTTGATATCTTTTTCTTAATGACTTTTTTATGAAACTGAAGTGCTCAATTAATGAATTTTGGATAATCAATCAACCCTTCCCTTCACATTTTTATTAACTGCTCTCTGTCGTTTCCTATAATATTTCCATCTGTGGGTATGCAATCCCTTTCTTTCTTACTGAAGTAACTCTGATAGAGTCTTGTATCATTATGGAGTTCTCCATATTTCATCTCTCTGCGGTTCCCTCCTTCCTTTCATCACCTTCACCATCTCCCTTTACTGCCCTATGATTTGCATTTGTCTCCGTCTTACTCAACAAGCCTTGATACCTACTTTATTTCCCTGAGCTTTTTACTGTAATGCATGCTTTGAAAACATCTCAATCCAGCTTTTCATTTGTCCTCCCATTTATTTTTAATTCTCCTTTTCTACTCGTTTGCTAATGTTGCTCTCACGATTCATCAATGTATTTACTGTCTTCCAAATCTATGTACACAGCTGCAGATAATTAAGTTTTTTCATGCTGGCTCAGGCACAGGGAAAGGCACCAATAGCATTGGGAAATCCCTTACTGGTAAATGGTGTAAACACTGCTAAATATTTTGTTTGATATACAGTATGTCACTAATGTGTTAGATAAACACCATCAGATCAGCCTGTTTGCGCAATCCGTGTGTAAAATACCAAAGAGACACATATTCACCCACTCAGAAATCAGAAAATCTTGTTTCCTATAAATAATACAGTTCTGGATTGGGTCAATCTGTTACAGGTAAATGAACATACCCAAGCTCCCCATCTCATGCCAGTTATTGCCAAATGATGACAAAGTGAACTGATTGAAATGCAGTTCCTGTAGCTATTTTGTCAAAATCTGATCAGACTTTCTTTTTTTCTTTCTTTCCAGTGAAACGTTTCACTTTCTTTCTTTCCAGTGAAACGTTTCACTTTCGGAGAGTAATGATTGTGTACAAGCGTATTACACATTTAAAAATAATAGTAATATGAAAAAAAAAAACTTTCCCCCTACATGTTCACATGATAGATCCACTAGATTAAGGAAGTGTTGGGGAAAAAAGAAAACGACACACATCTGTCCTAGCGAAGTAATAGCAGTAAAAGCCCAAAGGCTGTAAACAGAAGAGCTGTGGATTTTCCCAGGGGACACGTTCATCTCCTTGACTTTACAATAGATTGAGCCGGGGCACAAAGATATATATGGCGTCAGGTTTGTCTGAATGGATTGAGGGTGGATGAGCGAATAGCCAAAGGAAAGAAGAGATGAGAAAAAGGATAAACTGTCAACCCATGGGCCACTATACCCACACCACATATGCCCATAGTTTATTTTGATTCTGTACTTTCTCTTGTGAGCACACACACACACACACACACACAATAACACACAATAAAAATTAATTCACTGGCAGGCACTGAGAAGCATCAAATAGCGAGCAAGTATCACATTTCGCACTGTGTCTTTTTTCCTTGTGTAGATATTGTCTAAAAGAAATCACTCTTGACTGTGGGTTGACATAAGACAAATGGATTTTTGAGGATTACTATTTGCTGAAAACTGAAAGTTATGCTAATTCAATGGAAATCACATAGGTGGTAGATGCTGAAAGAAGAGTGGTGAATTTTAACAGGGGATGAAGTAGCCACTAGAGAAGAAGGGCATGGGGTGCATTGTAATTGGATTTAAAGAACAATTGAGTTGCTGGATTGATGAGTGGATGAATGGAGAAAAGGAACAAAAAAAAAAACTTCCCACAATTATCTCCTGTACATGTTTCAGGTAATGGAAAACAAAGTAAAGGAATTAGTTTTTAGACCAAATGAGAGGAAAAAGAAAATAGAGCACGGCTGTGGTAAAGAGGCACTTATCTGGCATCCTCATAAAAACTAGGAACTAAAATCTGGGTTCATTATACAGTTCACTTCAAGTTGAATTTGTGAGAGGCAGGAGAAGAGTAGAGGAGTTACAAAAGAGAGCAAGGTGGAAGGATGAGTGGAGTGAAATTAAGGGTTATTTTGCAAAAATAAGAGAAGAGGGAACGTAGGAAAAGTGGCATGTTAGGAATTTCATTGCAAATAAAAAAAGAAGAAAAAACTGTGAGACAGATACTGAAATAAAAGGGGACGGCTTATTCATCTGGTGAGTGTGATAACAGTGAATGCAGCCACTGGATGAATATAGTGGTAAAGGGTACTGAGGGAGAAATGAGGAGAGAAATGAGGAGAGGAGCGCAGATAGAGTTACAGACAAGACAAAAAGAGCCTGGATGAAAGAGAGGATGTATACATCTCCAGGGCACAAAGACTAGAGCTGAATAGATGATGTTAAATGTGACAAGATGAAGGGACCAAAGGGGGTCCATTAAATGTTAATGGGAACAGGGTAGACGGTCGAGAGGCTACCCGGGGCAAGAATAAGAACAGATTGTGTTTGTGAGAAATCATTGGTCTGGTATTTTCAGCAACAGGAAGTGCCAGAAGTCTAAAGAACCTACAGTGATAAATTTCTAAAGAAACAGAGTCGAAAAGGGCACGTTATCTTTTACTCATTCTACCCCCCTGAGCACATTAATTCAAGTGCAAATTCCCTGAAGGAGCGTATATCAGCAAACTACGATTCCACACATCCACGCAGGCGCTCACAGAGGCATTTACAGTATAGAGCAGAGCATATTTTCAGCCTGCCAGCTCTGTGACTAAGCATCTCTCCCTGCCACTCAGTGCTTAGTCGTGTATGGCACTGTGCATGGCAGCAGTTTGGAACTGTGGACCTTCAAACAATACATGTAACAATATACGGACACAAGTAGGTCATTCAAACACACACTCACACACTAAACACAGAGATACACTTCTGGCTAGGACAGTGCTTTGTGAGCTTGCAGGACTTCCTATTTGTCTATGAATTTCTGATCAAACCAGCCACTTTCTTTTGATTACACACTCATCTTACAGCCAGGGGATACATGGTTTTTCATTCAACCACTCTTCTGCTGAAAACAAACTAAGTCCTACCTGTTGCTGGAAGTATAATCATAACCTAATGAATAAATAATACAATATCTGTTTGCTAGGTGTTTTTGTTTTTGCTGCTGAATAGAGACACTTGGGAGATTTGTGAGGAGACTCCCCCTTACACAATGGCAGTCTTTTTTAATATCTTTGTTGAATTGTAGATCATAGATTAAGAGGACTGTTATATTAGAGATAATATGCTAATGTTAACTACACTTTCCCCTTATTTAACATAAAATAGTTCCACAGAGAGGCAGAGGCTGTGCTTTAGGGAGAGAGAGACTCTAAATTTCTTGTGTTTATTGGTTCTCTTCAGGTATTGATTTCCTTGCTTCCTATCCATCTGTCTTTCGCTGTTGTTTCCATCCTTCAGACACCGGGTCACAGAATCTGGAGGACAGTGTGTCAGTGTGATAAAGTCTGTATGGTGTGTGTCAGTGTGTGGTGGAAGGAGAGCTGCTTTGAGAGACACAGCTAGAAGAATCGGTCACACCTGGACGCAGGTGAAGTGCTTGCAGTTCATTTATTCTGACAGACCAACAAGCAGGAGACAGTGCTCAATAACATGCTCTGCTGCAAACAACTCATGTAAAATGCACGCTGACATACAAACATAAAAACGTCTGCATATAAACATTAAGTGGATGGGACAGAGTGTATACTTGATTTATGTAGTGTGTGTTTTTGCAATGGTACTGAAAAGCAGACGAGGCTAATAAAACCCCCATGGCCAAGCACCTGAAGTTGTAGAGAGACACCTGTGTTTAGGAATGACTGATATTTACATCTCTCACATGAACACCTCTCCATAGCTGTTTGTCAGGTCTTAGCTGCTTTAGGGAGACTGAATCCGGCATCATTTATCATGCATCACCATACTGCCCACACAGGGGTGGGGCGTTTGCGTGCGTGGGTTGGCGATGATGTTGGGTTGTGAGTTTGGTTTGGTGGTGGTTGTAGTTCATGATGATACATCAAGAATTCCAAATAGCAATACTTTCAATTTTTTGCCTACGCCATGGCTCACAATATGAAGTGCTTTGAAGTAACTATTGTTTTAATTTGGCAGTCTAGAAATAGAAGTTAATCGGATTGGATTGAACCGAATTGAACTGAAATACAGATCTATCATTTACTCTTAAAACATTGTTCATCCCTACAGCTTAACATCGTACCAGTAGCTCTAGCTCCTTCTCATGTTCATTCATTAAACTGTTGCCTACATCAGAGTGATGTAAACTTGGGTTGGGTTAATGCAACGAGCCCTTTAAGTTATTAGCAAAAAGTATTAATGAGGCTAATGCTTAGAAGCCCCCCACAGACTTAAGGATGTGTGATGTAGAGGGGATGAGGGCACTAATTCTCCAAAGTGCCCCAATAACTAATGGATTAGCAAAGCTTTCCATTAGCCAAAGCCTTGATCGTGCTAGGCTAATGTGCTGTTTCTAGACTGGAACAATGCAGCTAGTTAAAAAAAAAGTTAGTTAGCATGCCAGCTATAATACACATGTACAGACTGAGTAATTTCCCTAGATGTCCTCAGCCCAAAAATCAATCTCAGTGCCAGTTTTATTTAAATAGCACAATCCATTTCACGTGAGCTATGAAAAATAAAAACATTAAAACTATGGCAAAAATAAGAGAAAACAAAAAAACACGACAAAAACTAAAAAATAGAAATTAACATGCACACAAACTCACACAGTTATTAACTGTAAGCTACTTAGAATAAAAAGATTTCAAGTCTATTTTTGAATGTAGACACAGTTGCAATTGACCTCAGGTCAGCGGGCAGCTTGTTCCAAAGAAGAAGACCACAGTAAGTGAAAGCACCTTCAGCACACTTAGATCTAATTCTGGGAACTGTCTTACGATCCTCAGCCGATGACCTGAGGAGTCTAGTTGGGTTATAGACACTGAGCAAGTCAGAGATGTACTGAGGGTCCAAACCATTGAGTGCTTTATGAACTCAAAGAAAGATTTTAAAGGCGATTCCGTAATGAACTGGGAGCCAGTGACGTGACTTCATCACTCGGGTTACATGTTCAACTATTCAGAGACATGTAGGCTCACTCGCACAGGTCTAACAACCCTGTGATAGGCCCAGGTGCAGATATTTTTCAGGCCCTTACTGCCACATCATATTGAGCAAACACACATCATATACTCTTTCCTCCTCTTTCACACAGACACACAAACACAGGCTGCATTTACTAGCATGTGAGCTGCATATTCCTAGATTTTATACTGTGCATTTAGACATTTGAACATTTTATTTACACTGCCTTTGACATAGTATTTTATTCTATTCTATTGTTTTTTCTTAATTTTTGCTGCTCTTAATTTCGTACTGTCCACTTTCTGCCGTGACCAAGCAAATCTTATCTCTCTCATCTCTTAAAAAACATTGGCCTTTGGTTCACAAGATCTGACCATCTGACTGTCTTTGCTCACTTGCTCACTAGACATGACTGGACTTACCTGTGCTCAAACATTAGGTTCCTGGTAGATCGATTCTGGGCTCAATGATTTTTAAGAATAGAGGCTGTGACTAAGCAGCATGGTGAGAGTTTGTGAAGTTTAATCATATATTGTTAGAGTTTAATTAATTCCTCAAAAGTGGACTTGAACAATGGGCAGTGAGACTGAAACTGTATTAGCTTCTACACATTAATCATCTACATCAATGCAGAATGAAATGGTTTTTTGGAAAAAACCCTTCAGCTATTGCTAAAAAGGAAAATTGCTTCCAACAATGTTTTTGCCAGTTAATTACAAAAAGGGTTTGCGTTCATATATTTAAAGTTATTGCTCATAAAATCAGATCAGTGTCCTGGAACTGCTTGAGTGACAACTTCAGCCAGTCAGTCAACTTCAAGTCAAACTGTTTTTGAGCAGACCATCCCTCATACGTATTTAATCTTCTGTGTTAACTTTTTTGTTTATAATTTCAGACAAATAAAGAGTGACATGAATTTGGTTTTAGGGTGACTGTAACATCTCGTAAATAAATAAGGCCAGTGATGCTTGAACTAACGTGAATTAATTAAACTTGATTTAATTAAACAAACTGAATTAAACTACAAAACGAAATTAATCAGACAGCACGCTATGCATCAGTAAAACACGCATGCACACAAATCTACAGGCACACATACTAATTTCTCCTGATTTGAGACTTCATCCTCACCTCTTTGAACACTTTGAAATCCAACTCATTAGGTTGTTTTTGTGCAACCAGCTGACACGGTATTCATTGTCATATTGTATAGGTCACATGTTACACACACACACACACACACACACTTGCACACATGCAGTGCTTTATTCTGCCCTCTCAGCACGATGATTCTGTCTCCTCGAGCTTCTCTTTTTCTAAAACTTTTTTTCTTTTCACTTTCTTTCTTTGGCTTTATTTTTGCAGTGTCAACAGATTACTCCCTGTGGCATTACACAGGCTGACTGTGTGTGTTTTAGATTGTGCTAACTTGCTTTTATACATTGCCATTTCACAGTTTGTGTGTCTGCATCTCTGTTTGTGTTGCTATACTGTCTTTAAACAGTCTTTCACCGCTCTTTGTTTTTCTCAGTAAATCTGTGACAGGATTTTAGTCAGCTAGGAGTAAAATAAACACTGCTAACATTAAAGGATGCAGTGAGGAGCAGAAGAGGAGGATGAAATGAGGATCAGGATAGATAAGGGATGGAAAAGGGAGAGGGAAAGCTGGGGACTTTCAGAGAGGCAAACAAAAAACCAAAGCAATAAAGAGGTGAAGAGTCAAAAGAGTGAAGAAGCAAGGATAGGTGAATGTTTATGTTACCATGAGGGTAAACAAGAGATGATGGAGAAAGCGGCTGGTGAGTGAAGATGTTGCGAAAGATTGGGAGGTGAAAATCGAAAGATTCTGAAGGAGGAATGTTAGATAGGATGTGGCACAGGAAAGCAGATGATTCCAAACTGAGGACACTGTATAGTATTCTGCAGTGCTGTAAGGCACTTAAAATAAAAATCACTGCAAGACTGTGACTCTGAAATGATTGGGGCTGAAAGGTAAGCACTCAGAGGGGCTGTTTTGAACAAGAAGGGAGATAACAGGGGAGTGGGTTGAGAGGGTAGGAGGTAGAGGTATATTTGATAGCACTAGAGGCCTAACAGGAAGGAATAAGAAGTGAAGTAAGCACACACAAAGTGTCTCATTGCTGAGGAGAATTTAGGAAGCGGAGCACAAAAAGTCTCTGGCAAAAGTGACATATTTTGAATAGATATATTTATGAGTCCTTATGTTTTCTAATAGCGTTTTACATCACGGCAACACTGTTACTACTCTGCTACCATATATCTGTTTAATTATACTTCCTTCTTTCTTTTTCTAGACAACACAACATATGACTGTAATAGCTTGGTATTCATAATAAATGTCCAGTGCATTTGGAAACAATCTCCAAAATGTTTTTCCGGGCCCTTTAATTAACTCTGCAATGTGGTGACCTTGCCTTGGTGCACTCTTACTCTTTTACAAAGACTCCTAGGATCAACAGTATGACATATACTTTCACTGGTGATTTTTCTTAGAATAAAACAAGTAGTACAACATTTTTTCTATGCTTTGAAATCTAATATATGCCTTCTTTTTTTCTTCTTTGTCTGCTCCCTCCTTCCGTTAGCCTGTGAGCTGATGAACCGTGGAATCCTGGCTCTGGTCAGTTCAATTGGCTGCATGTCGGCAGGCAGCCTTCAAACTCTAGCTGATGCCATGCACATCCCCCACCTCTTTATCCAGCGCTCCCCAGCGGGAACACCCCGTTCAGCCTGCCCACCGACCAGTCGAGTCCCTGGAACAGATGACTACACCTTAATGGTTCGCCCACCTGTCTATCTCAATGAGGTCATCATGCAAGTGGTATCTGAGTATAGCTGGCAGAAGTTTGTTCTCTTCTATGATTCTGATTTCGGTAAGGAAATATCTATCTATCTATCTGTCTGTCTGTGTCCATTACATACAAACGCGACATTTTAGTAGGTTATGAAGACGATCTGCTTTAACTGCCGTCTCCAACAGTACATTACAGAGAAAGATAATGGACACACTTCCTTTTTGTTTTTTTCTTACCTTCTCTCGCCCAAACACACATGGATAGACAGGCGTATACATGCGTATACGTGTGCCAGGGCACACTGAAAGAGGCAACCTGTGTCTTCATGCAAGTGACACATCTGTTTGTGTGGATGCGTTACTTTTCTTTATCTCGCGACCACGCTTTCTGGTCCATTAATTCTATCATTAGACCAGAAACATCTTTGTGTCCCTTTTATAAAGAGCCGAAAAGATTTGTCAACCTTGGTCAGTTTTCTTCTAATATTTCTTTTGCTGTTGGTGTGTGTGCAGATATATATGTTGTTGGGTTTTTTTGTTTTGCTTTTTTGTAGTATCTGTGCATGATGTTTGTTGGGGCTGAATAAGTTGTACGATTAGTGACCCCACCCATTGCAATTCCTTGTCTACAACAAACCTATTATCTCTTTACTCAGTTGATCCTCTCCTTGTGTTTGAGGTTACAAACTTGATCAAACTCTCATATACCATATACCCTTTCAGTATATGTCTACACAGGGTCAAGAGCATGTTCTGGTCTGATTTATCCTCCTCATCACTAGATTGACTGCCTGTCATTGTAGGGCTTTCCTTCCAGGTCAACCATCTATCTTTACTTTCATTTCAAAAGGTGATACAGAAGATAAAGGTACTAAGGCAAAGCTTCTAATAGGTTAAAACTCAGAAAAAAATACTTTGGTATCATGCTTGCTAATGGAAAACACCAGCAGTGACATCATTCATTGGTGGGTCGACTGAAGTACAGCACTAAGAGCTTTAGCTCATAGAAAGCAATGTATACGCTTTCTGCCCTAGGTGATTCATTGTTGATTTACTTGTCATAGCCATAATGGAGCTCCATTCCTCTCATTGCAGTCAATTTACATAATCAATATGTTGTATGCATTGAACTCCGATGGGATCACTCCTGTGGACATATTTTTAAGTTGAAGGTTGAAGCATTTAGTCAGTGTACTGAGAACAGTAGGTCATAAAATGTATCTTCTAACTAGGCAGCTCTGCCAAGCATTTTATACTGAATGAATACTGAACATTGTTAATGGTGCCCTTTTAGAAATGCTAATGCTAACAGCATGATAAAACAACATTTGAAAACAGAATTTTTATCCAGTCTGGTAGTTGATAGTCTATATTCCAAAAGCAATTTCAAGTGTGCTAAGAACCACAGTCTTCCTCTATGAGTCTGCTACACTGTTAGCATAATGTTAGCTAATGTTTAACATGGCATTAGTTTGTGGAGAAAGATTAATGTTACAAGGTCTTCAATGATAAAAACAAAACACACACACAAAAAAAACCAGAGAAAACCTCAACAATCAGACAACTCCCTGCGAGGAAGCACTTCAGACTTGACAATAGAAAGAAAAAAACTCCCTTTTAATAGGAAAGAACTTCTGGTAGAAACAGCTAGACCGGTCGGGGTGTCGCATTGAATATATAGATATACAACTAATGTGTGTCTGACAATAACTTTTAAATCCAAAAGTTTTTTGTCAGAGTTAACTGGTCGAAACCTTTCATTATACTCAAACCCGGTAGGTTTAGTTTCCTCTCTTGATTATGCAAAGTTAAGCAATCCTGTGGAAGCCTTCCATACAGAACACGAGGTCTTTAAAATTGCATGCAGATTATGAAATGATATATTTATTCCTTCAGGGATAAGTTTTTTCTAACCTTGCTTTTATCATGACTGTACGTGGATTTTTTTTACCTTTTCAAGCTAGCACTTGTTAAACCACCCATTTTAAATCTAAAATTACTCCCAAATGTACCGTTTACATGTAATATAGTAAAACTATATGTAATATAATGTACAAAACATACATATACACACACGCATGCAGGCACAAGTTGGTACTTCACTTTAATCCCTCCACCCTCTGTGACCACTGATTCATCAGATGGATAATCTGGGGTTTCTCCGTGCTGTTCTCTCAGCCACAGAAGGCCCCTTTAAAGACATCACTGCAGTTCCCTAATGGCCTAACCTCCTGTTTAAGGAAAAAAGGCAGAGGCAAGAGAGAGGGAGAGAGGGAGAAACTTAGAGAGAAGCAGAAAGAGAAACAGAGATGGTCTTTTAAGATGATAGCAATGTTCCCAAAAGGCCTTGCTTCTGTACAAGGAGAGTTCTTTAGAGAACAGACAGTCAAGTGTGTCCTCTCAAATGAAGCTACGGTGAAACTGTCCCAATCCCTATTTTCAGCTCTACTGGTGCGTTCCGGACACTGAGAACACATGTTTTCTCTCTATCATTTTTCCCTCCCTTCTCACGGTTTATCTCTCTTCTCCATTTTCCTTTTCTTCTCTGACCACCTATGTGATTTTTCTTCCAGTTTTTCCTCAGGTGTCTAATATTCTAACTGTAAAATATGATGTATGTTGAAAATTAGAATGACAGTTGTCATTACAACTGAGTGACCTTGCTCATAATCCACTCAGAACCATAGGATCATTGGCCTCGTTGGAAAAACACAGGGAGCACCGCTTTGTGGAAAAAACCCTGTTGACATTAAGATGATTTGTTTTGCTTTGCTGTTAGCCAATGACAAGAGGGACCTTAGGCACAATGGAAAAAGGTTAAAGCACGGAAAAGCCATTTTAAAACTGTGCTGTGTGGTTAACAGCATTTTATTTTTTCTTATTCGGAAAAATCAATACAGTTGCTGAATATAAGTTTCTGTGTGGATAAATGCACTTATTGCTTTTAGAATGTTACTGGAAATCTTATTAGAGTGGAGGACAAATTCATGTGATCCCCTGTTGAATTTGTAAGTTCGCTTACTTACAAACTACAAAATATCAACCAAAAATTCATAGAAACACATTACATAAAAGTTGTAATTTGATTTGCATGTGACTGAGTTAAATAAGTATTTGAATCATAAGTAAAACACGATTTAGTACTTGGTAGAGAAACCTTTGTTACCAATTACAGCAGTAAGCTGTTTTTCTGTAGTTGGTCACCAGGTTTGCCCACATTTCAGGATATTGTCCCACTTCTCTTTACGGAAACTCTCTAAATCCTTTAGGTTTCTTAGTTGCTGCTTGACAACTCGAACTCTGGCCACTCTTTGACCTTAATGTGCATCTTCTTTAGTCACTCCTTTGCTGACTTAGCAATATGTTTTGGGTCACTGTCATCATGAAAGAACCATCTTCAGTGTTCTTGCTGAGGGAAGGAGGGATGTTTCTTTGTGCTTGACTGTCAGAACGGTGTTTTTTGGGTCATGTTCAGCATTTCTCTTGACAAACATAGATTAGTTGAGTTGATGTTTCTAAATAACTGGAAAAGCAGTTGTCACCTTTTCACCAAACTTCCTGCTAATAGTCCTGTAGCCCATTCTATCCTTGTGCAGGTCTACAGAGGATGTACCTGACATCCTTTAACAGCTTTTTGGTCTTGCCCATGGTGGTGGATAAGTTGGGATGTATGAAACTGGTTCTGTGCACAGTTGGGCTTTATCAAACAACGAATGTCAATCAGGAGTACCCATAATAGATTAATTGATTGATTGATTGATTGATTGATTGATTGATTGATTGATTGATTGATCGTAATCTGTTTGCCACATGGGCACAAGGTCAATCTGCAGGACTCAGAATTCGGGTTGTAGGGGCTCAAATACTTATTTCTCCCAATGGCATGTGAATTCCATATTATCTTTGAGGTCACAGATAATATATACTTAATTTTTGACCTCATTAATCCACAGATTGTGACATCGAAAACAGCTATATGCCACTAGACTATTGAGAAGTCACTTACGTATATGCATCAACAAGGGGCACAGCCACTTACCTCACAAAGACTCCAACGCTAAATTTACTTTGGAGGTCAATAGAAAAACTCTGCAAATGAGTAGCATGCACCTCCTTGTTCCATTTTTCCCCACTATTGCACTGTGAAAAGTGTGAAAATGCCACTGCTGCCACAGCTTGTTGTGTATGACTTTGCTGTAGTGATGTTACACTAAAGAGTGTCATGCCACCTTGCATTGAGGAAAGAAAGAAAGAAAGAAAGAAAGAAAGAAAGAAAGAAAGAAAGAAAGAAAGAAAGAAAGAAAGAAAGAAAGAAAGAAAGAAAGAAAGAAAGAAAGAAAGAAAGAACTGTAATACTGTTGACTACACAGTCAAGTGGGGAAAGAAAAGTGTTTAAACACTAGGTCTTCTGGGATTTTTCTTTCTGAAAATGGTTTTACATTCAGAAATAACAGAATTGAAAATTTGTCTATTTTTTAATGAAAAAACAAAACAAAAAAGCAATAAAGATATCCATGTTTGGAAACACAGTATTGACTTTCCACTGCACATTGCAGTCACTTGTGTTATACAGATGAGCAGAGGTGTGGACTCGAGTCACATGACTTGGACTCGAGTCAGACTCGAGTCATTAATTTTATGACTTTAGACTTGACTTGAAAAAATGTTCTAAGACTTGTGACTTGACTTGGACTTTTACACCAATGACTTGGGACTTGAATTGGACTTGAAAAGACTTGATATTTTACCCCAAATATAAAATTTAACATGCATATTATATAGAGATTGAAAATGTGACGTCATTCACGGGTAGAACCGCAAAGGATTCTGGGAACTCGTGGCAAGCGGTACTAGCGCACGCAGGCTTTCAATTGAAATCAGTCACACAGCGATAAAAAGAAACACAAAAATGTCAAGAAGCCGTTGTATTATTAACTGCAATAGCCGGTCGCATGACAGCCATGGGAAGCCGACGGGTAAAGAGATCGGTTGTTATCGGATTACGTCGTTGAAGAGAAATTGTTCAAGCCATGTTTCCGAAGTAACAAAGACGGCCTGGATTGCAGCCATTCAAAGATCAAATATAACGTCCCAGAACACTCCAGCTCACAGGTTAGTCTGCTCCAAGCATTTACACGAAGGTCAGTGTTTTTTAGTAGTTAATACGTCATTTTCATAACATAATTGGTGATATAGGTTACAAGCAAGTCTGGCGCTGAACAGAAATTGTCGCGCTATGCTCCTTTGTTTATTGTGCATAAATAGTGAATTGTCCTGACACAATATTGCGTTTCGCTTCTGTTATTATGGTACATTGACAAAAACATATACTTTTATTCACAGGATAAAACAGGGTTTTTGTATCACTAATTGCCCAGTACGATTACAGCATACAATATTGTTGTCACTGCTACATTTCTGTGATGGGTACCAGAAATTATTTCCACTACTAATTAATTACCCTTGAGCTCAAAGGTCCTATTAATAAACGGTTAAGGAATGTGTATTTATGACGACAATTTGTGAGACTGGTAAACTTATGATACGTACGATGGTCTTTCTTTCTACACGGTGCATTTCAAGGTCCTGCACCCATCCGTCGGTAAACTGTACCTGGGCTTGTTGCAGTGACCTGAAGTTACTAAACTTCATGAGTGTATGCACTCACTCCAAGAACCGTATGATTATAAATATGCATATAAATATGCTACAATGAGATAGCTGACTTCATCTAACTAGCAAATGTTGTCCAGGCTACGTTGGTGATACAGTTTTTTTTTAATGTGTATGATATTTTTGTCATGCGATTTTAAAGCCGGTCCTACAACCGCATCCAAGAATAACATGCAGCTTATCTCAGAACTGTCGGTGAAAATTATTCTTGGAGCTAGGTTTAATTGAGCTGCATTTTAAAGAGGTGCAATTTCACAATTTGTGTATATTTTCTAAGTTCACTATTTTGTCATGTGTTGAGAAAAACACAGATTTTAAAATTACATGGTCTAATATTTACATTTAGCATATAACTGCAACATTATTTTTTCGTTTTTTTTTTTTTAAAGACTCGAAAGGACTTGAAATTCAAAGTTTCAGACTTGTGACTTGACTCGAATTTTACACCAGTGACTTGAGACTCGACTCTGACTTGCCTGACATTACTTGAGACTTGACTTGAGACTTGAGGATAAAGACTTGAGACTTACTTGAGACTTGCAACACAATGACTTGGTCCCACCTCTGCAGATGAGTAACAAATTAAAGGAGAAAGCCAACATCAGAAAAAGTAAGAAAATGGTAAATCGAGTGGTGTTTATGCAGAACTTTTCTATTCCATCACTCAGTCACTTTTACTTAGTGTTTTTTCTATCAGAAACATTCTGACATTGAGAGATATAAGGGGGTAAGTAGGGGTTGAATATTTTTCCCTAAGAATACTTTGACCTCATTTGGTATTTTCATAATGGGGGTGGGGAGCATTGTCATACCTCTCTCCATAATTCGCCATTACTCTTCAGTATGGTCAAGATCTGACTTTATCAAGACTTCAGCAAATTAATCACATTATTTCATTTTCATCAAACTATTCATCATTCATAGATGCTGGCATGGAAGATACCACTCCCATCAGGACAGAAATGTTTCATCACCGGGAAAGGTGGTTGCGCAGAACAACTTTATGTATATATTAACATTTTCTTTAATACTAAGTTTGTTGGTATGGCTGCTTAAGTATGCCTGTTTTACATTTTAAATGGAAGAAGATGATCAGTTGATCTCCACACCATCATTGGAGTGCTATATATTTATAGCATGACAAGCATATTAAAAATCACTCAGAGCTAATTATTTCTTCTCAGATTGCTCCTAAAGGGACAAAGTACCCACTCACTAGGGCTGCAACGATTAGTCGAGTTGTCAAGATTACATCGACTATCAAAATCATCGACGACTAATTTAATAGTTGAAGCTTTGTAAGATCCCAAAAGATGCAGGAATAAGTAGTAGGATTTAAGAGTGTAATAACGGACTGAAACAGAAGATGGCAGCACTGCATGTACAAGGATGCCAGCTGCTGTTAAACCCCTTTAAACTTTTAGGAGCCAAAAAGGGTGTAGTTTGTGTCTGTGAGTCCTCATGTGTACACCTGTGAGCATGAGCGCGCTTGTATTTAAAAGGTTCCTTCATGTAATGATCTGCTAGACACCACATATTTTCAAAAGCGCTCTGACGTTTTCGGAGACGTCCGTTACCCACCAACTTGATAGCTAGCCGGGCTTCAAGGCTCACTAGAGCCTGTGAGAACACCGGACTCCCGGCAAATCGTTTTCAACCCACCACCGTCTTTCGCTACTCAGGTTAAACAAGATATATAAGTCACTTAGATAACTTCAAAATGTTATTGTTTGGCTTTTTTTTCAGTATTTTTTAGTACATTTGTTCCTGAGTAAATCGGTTTGGCTGAGATTAAAGTTATCGTTTTTACACAGCTGAATAAACGTCAAGCAGACAACTGATTATCAGAAGTGTGAGATGCTCGAGAATATACTCCGGTGTCCTGTTATATTATAGATAGCAAGGAGCAGACGGCTGAGTTTATTAAACTTCACCGAGACAATCTGCAAATTTAATTAAAATTTAGTAAACTATCATCTTGTCTTTATTTTTAGTTAGCACATACCTTAAACACTTCAAGCTGTAAGCTAATGATAGTTATATAAGAGCTGATGCATGCTGGTGCAATAAGCTGTACGTTTTACGTCCAATGGATGCATGATCTGATTAGTCGACTGTTGTGGGATTTCTCTTTAGTGTATTGTCCTTTAATGTATTGTCTTGATGAAATGCTTTCATGTTATTTAGTTTAGTACGTCTGGTTCACACCTCATTCACGCCGAGAAACAGATGGTGAGAAACTGGTGAATGTCTCCCAGGAGACGGAAGCTCACACAGGAAGACTTGACCCCAGAGTGGGGGAGATTCACACAGGTGATAGAGAGTTTTTCTGTTTAGAGCCAAGGTGTGAACTGCAACTGTAAAAGCCTTTTGTTCTGCGACTGTGTATAAAAGGGACCTGAATTGTTCATTATCAGAGACGACTTTCAGTGCCCCCTGACTGACGTCCCTCCTTATGCATGAGATAGTTCAGTTCAGTTCAGTTCAGTTCAGTTCAGTTCTTTTTTATTTCAAACATATACATTCACCAACGTTTCATAAAATCATTCCATACAGTTGTTTGAAAAGGAGTAGGCAGAAGTATATACTTATTTAGCCCTATCCTCATCATCTAAATTTGAACAACAAAACTGTATACGCCTTCAACTTAGAACATAACATCTCAAAAAAATATTTGCACATGTTCAACTAAAACTATATTTAGATTTGCTAATTTGCAGAAGAAAATAAACATCAGTTTGACTGCTGTCTTGGGTTAATTGCATTTTCTTCATTCTTATACTTATTTAAAATTTCTTTTTTGAGTTTTATTTTAATAAACTGGTTTATATCACTACTGACCTTTATTTCTTCTTTTAACTCATTCCAGAATTTAACTCCCGCTATTGAAATAGACATCCTTTTCAATGTTGTTCTTACTCTTTGTAATTTTAAATTCCACTTCCCTCTAAAATTATACCTCCCTTCTCTTTCTAAGAACCATTTACTTATTTCGATTGGGAGCATCCCTTTCCTTACCTTATATATTATTTTCACTGTTTTAAACTTCACCAGATCCTGGAATTTTATAGCTTGCGTCCTAATAAACGGTGTGGGACGGAGAGATTTCGCAGGTCTTTCCTCCCCACTGCTGTCAGACTCCACAACAAAGACTTTAACTGAACAAACACACACATCCACACATGTGCAATAACACTAAGTGCAATAATCTTTTCTGGCATCGTTGTATTTTTACTCAGTTGTATATAGCATTCGTATTCTATTTTTATCTTATTGTATATTTTTATTCTATTTTATTCTACTGTATATAGTATATTATTTTATTCTATTCTGTACAGCTGTGTACTGTATTTATTCTTATTGTATTCTAATTTTTGCGTCATAACTTTTGCACTGTCCACTTCCTGCTGTGACAAAACAAATTTCCCACGTGTGGGACTAATAAAGGTTATCTTATCTTATCTTATCTTATCTTATCTTATAAAGAGTGCATTTGTGTGAGCCCTATACCCCTCCTGATTTATTAGTCTAATGGCCCTTTTCTGCATTATGATTATAGTCTGAATATTACTTTTATATGTATTTCCCCAAACCTCTACACAATAACTCATGTATGGTAATAGCAAAACACAATATAACATATACAATTTTTTCCTATCCAGAAACTGTTTTACTTTCCCCAAGACAGCAATGCCCCGTGCTAACTTTCCCCTCACATAAGTGATGTGTGATTTCCAACAGGCCTTTTGATCAATGATCACACCAAGAAATTTTATGGCATTAACCCTTTCTAGATATATATTATCGACACAAATTTCAATGTTAATGTTTTTCTTATAGTTTCCGAATAACATAAATTTTGTTTTATTTAAATTTAAGGACAATTTGTTTCTATCAAACCACTTCTTTAATATCTTCAACTCCTGTGTGATCACCTCCAAAACCTGTTGAAATTCTGCACCTGAACAAAGTATATTGGTATCATCTGCAAAAATTACAAACTTTAGTATCTTCGATACTTTACAAATATCATTTATATACATAAGAAACATTTTCGGACCCAATACCGATCCTTGAGGTACTACAATATTCAATATCCATCAATTTAGATTTAAACTCATTTATTTGTACATATTGCTGTCGATTCATCACATAGCTGTTTATCCAATCCAGTACCACACCCCTGAACCCATATTTTTCCAGTTTGATTTTTAGAATTTCGTGGTCAACAGTATCAAATGCTTTTTTTAGATCTAGAAAGACTCCTAGTGCATACTTCTTGTTATCCATACATTCTGTTATTTCTTTCATTAAATCCATCAATGCCAAAACTGTTGATCTATTATTTCTAAACCCATACTGGCAATTTGCCAACAGATCATATTTATCCACAAAGCTATCAAATCTTTTTAGAAATAGTTTTTCCAGTATCTTAGAAAACTGGGAGAGTACCGACACTGGTCTATAATTTGTAAAACAATGCTTTTCACATGATTTATAAATAGGAATAATTTTTGCAACTTTCATTTTTTGTGGCAAAAAAATGAAAGTTGCAAAATAGCTGAAATAAAGGTGTTGTTACAACTCATCGTGTCTGCAGGCTTTGGTAATTAAAATTTCCACAACATCGACTAATCGCAAAAATAATCGGTGACTAGTCGACTATCAAAATAATCGTTTGTGGCAGCCCTACCACTCCCCCAGAGATTTAGGCAAGGAGTGTTTTTCTTAGTTTCTTTAAATAACAATTGATTTTGTCTCATTTCTGTACAACTCCTTTTTAGAATTTCTTTGCATAAAAAAGACACCAACCAGCAGAGACAGAGTTCCACCTGTTTAATGAAGACGTGGCTGCAGCAAAGGGAGAGGTGGGCTAGAGGCTCCAGACAATGAGCACCTTCGTTATCACTATAGGTGTAGATAGGTGTGGCATCAAAGAAAAACAACCCACTAGGAACATTCCAGATCCTAATCCAACAGCCGGAAACAGCAAAAGAGAGCAACTGACGTTGAGAGAGTAGCCCTCACTGAACTGAAAACACAGAAGGACGGAGGGAGAAGCTAGCTACTGTCTGGTATGCTGAATGGCAAAAAAAGGGGCAAGGAAAGCTGTACAAGCCCAGCACCTTCATCGCAAACCAGTTCGGATTTGTGCTACTGGGACAGAAGCACAGTGGTCACCTGTTTTTCTCAACTGAGACAATTAATAGCTACACAAGATAATGACCCCAAGCAGCAAATCTACAGCATGGAAGTCCAGACCTCAACCTGACTGAAATGCTGTATATAAAGGAATGCTTGCAAATGTCCCATCCATTCGCTTCCGCTTATCCTTTTCAGGGTCGCGGGGGGTGCTGGAGCCAATCCCAGCTGTCATAGGGCGAGAGGCGGGGTACACCCTGGACAGGTCGCCAGTCTGTCGCAGGGCTAACACACAAGGACAGACAACCATTCATACTCACATTCACTCCTAGTGACAATTTGGATTATCCAATTAACCTATCCCCACAAACTGCATGTCTTTGGACGGTGGGAGGAAGCTTGCAAATGTCATTGATTTGAATTTATTGCTGCTAACTGCTGGTTCTGTTAACGACTCAATCATAGAATGATGTCTCCACGGAGGATTTAGGCTGTCATCTGCTGAGGCCAGCTGAGGCTAAGAGGTAACAATCTTACCGCCGTCGTTTAGCCGCTCCGGTTCCGAGTGCCAGGACCCTCCGTCCTTTCGCCTGTCGGGACCGGGAAGGCCCCCGGTTCTGGTCGGTCCAGCTGCCTGCGGTCTCCGTTTTCGGCCGCGGAGCCGGCCCTGCTGCTGGCGCTACTGATGATTAGCTGTGGCGTTTGTGGGTGTGCGCGGGAGACAGCGAGCAGGCCGTGCACGGAATCAAGGATCAGAGGATGGCCCTCTGCTCGGACGAGGCTTTTCAGGAACTATTACAAAGAATCCACGACATGGAAATGAAAATCCGACGCCTTGAGGAGAACGCCAAAAGCAAAAGCAATAAAACTCTGCCGGTGGCTTACGGCAAGCAACAACCGGGCGGATCAATACTGTTAAGAAATATACTCTAAAACACTTCTTCAGTAAAGACTCAGAGAAGAGAAACACACAGAACTTCTTGCTAGCAAGGGCAGCCTCCAGCACTGAGGCTCGCGCTGAGAAACTGCCCCGGTCTTTATTTATACTTCAGTGAGCGTTTGTTCCTTACATTGGAATGTGGAGGTGTACGTGTGTGTGTGTGTGTGTGTGTGTGTGTGTGTGTGTGTGTGTGTGTGTGTGTGTGGGGTCAGAGTGTGACCCCATAAAGACTTCCCTAAACCTGCTGGTCTCGAAGTCCAGCAATTCATCAAACCAAAAAGCACTTAGACTAAAACAGATATAGCTACGTTAATCCTACCGTAAAACAATAAAACAAGGTACGACCTCTTCTCATACTCCTAGGATGTGGGGGTGAACACCCTAGAATGTTACAGACCTCCTAGGATGAGACATTCTTTCAATATGCCACCAACTATATACTTCTAAAATGATTACATGCAGCATTCTACCACATGCAAACTTATATCATTAAAGTATTATACCATCAACACAGAGTGGGACCCCTCCGAGCGGAGGACGTTTGTCCCCATTCATCAGACCTTTGGCCCCCACTTAGACGGGAGACTCCCAAGAAGATAAAGGAACATCGAAAGACACTCCAACAAGAAATAACTTTGATTATTCCTCTAAAAAATAGATTTGCGCCTCTCAGCTCATCACCGTCCAGCCCGCAACGACTGTCAGCTGCAGAGTGAGGTCACCGGAATGTAAATAAAGATAAAACAAGCCGCACAAAATGGGCAAAGAGAACAGAGAACAGCAAGCGAGGGAGAGCACTTGACGGATCAATCAAAGGAATTGAACAGCTATGCATCAATACTATGCATAGCTGGTATGCATAGTATTGATGCATTTAATTGTCCACAAATGACAGTAAAAGAAATTTCTGAGAGGATTCCATCAATTATTGAGAATAACCCAGAGCTAGAAAAAGTTGTTGTTCATGCTGGAGCTGCTGACATCCTTTTGAAAAAATCCGAAAATTTAAAGAAAGACTTTGTGGATTTACTTCAGAACTTTGACAACCACAAGGTGCAACTCCACGTATCTGGACCAGGGTTTTAATAGTTTTGCAATTTTCATTCGTTTTTATTTTTATTTCGTTTTGACTTCAGATTTTCAATTTTATGTTAGTTTTAATTAGTTTTTACCAATTGTTTGCTAGTTTAGTTTAGTTTTTATTTTTTTGAAAATCATTAGTTTCAGTTTAGTTTTGATTAGTTTCAGTTATAGTTTTAGTTGTGTTTGCAATAATTAAGTGTAACAAAATCCCAGTTTCATCATATCAGTCATGCTCTTCTGCTTATCCTTGGGTATGTTGCTATTCCAGCTACCATGCCCTGCACAGGTCGCCTGTCTGTCGCAGGGCTAACACGCAGAGACAGACAACTCACATTCCCACCTATGGGTTCTTTAAATAAATAAATAAAGGCAGATGAACAACCATTGATACCAGGCAACTATAAAATGTATATCTTGGCCCCAATGAGACTATTAACTCTTGCAGCACCGGGTGTTAAGGCAATTGACTCACACAGTTATGTAGATGTCCCCGTCCTGTTGTCTCGGGATGCATCACGCTGCCTTGCCTGGTGTTAGCTTCTGTTTCTGGGGATGAGGGTTGAGTGTGCTCCCTTACCTTCTCAAGGTAAGCTAGGTTAGCCTTCTTGTGTGAGCTTTTCAAGCGCACTTTAAGGTTTGTGGGATTTTTTTCCCTTTAGAAATGTCCCTCATAATTTGTCTCTTTCCACTACAAGACACTTGCTTTATCCAAAACACAGTCATATTCAAAGTAATCCCAAATTGGACTCTGGCGCTTTCTCCTGACTTTTCCTGACATGATTCTGCGCGTGGACGGAGCAGCGACACAGACGACTCGACTAACATACTTACCACCTGCTGGCATAATGAGACACAGCAAGAAAAAAAAATCTGGAAACGAAACTTCTTTTTCACCCTTGGCTATTGTAGAACACGCACACATCAACGAAAACTAAACACATTGTTGCTATAAATTCAGTTCATTTTAGTTAGTTTTGTGAACACTCATTACAGTTTTAGTTAGTTTTCCTTTTTTTGTTTTTATTTTTATTTCCGTTAACGAAAATGTTTTTTCACTTCTAGTTTTCGTTATTTCGTTAGTTTTCGTTAACGATAATAACCTTGATCTGGACCGATTCCAGCAACGCCCTACGATGAAGAATATAGCAGGGTGAAATGGTTCAGCAGGTTTGTCTGTCTGTGCTGAAAGGTCAATTCGATATCTAAATAATTTTAAGATTTTTTTGTGGAAGGAAGCACCTGCTTACAAGAAACGAACGTAACATTAATAAGAAAGGTCAGAGGCTTTATCTTCTGAACTCAGTGTCTCACGTGAACTCATCGCCCTGTTCTCAAATTGAGATAAAGACGTCAGTATCAGCGAGACACACAGTGGACGTCAACCAGCTTTATCACACAGAGACCATGACGTACTTGCACCTTTCAGTGATAAGCCTGCCAGAGACGTATCAGCCGACCCAAAAACAATGGCACCTGATGACTCTCGAAAGAGAAACAGAGTTTCAGCAACACTGTGCAGAAACACATCAGTTGACATAGCTCAAGCAGCTGAGTTAATATGCCAGCCCCCAACAACTTCACTTCCAGCAGAGTTTACAGCGACTCCAGCCAAATATGCAGGTTCAACTCTGTGCAGAAACTCACCAGCTGATGCCTGTACACCTTCATCATCATCATCCTCATCAGTGATCATATCACCATTTAAGTCGTTTCTCGAACCCCTTCAAACCCAAATAAACAGAGGGATTCGTCTGACACCAAAAGTGGGACCACACCCACCTACTAATTATAAACAATATGGTTCTCCACTCCACCTCTGATATCTGATACCGACCGGACGCCGTTACCAGATTGCATCATTCCCACCAAAATGTGTCCGGTCACACTCATTCATATACTGAAAGCAAAATACCAGTTATTATAAGCAACAGATCCTTACACACTAAAAGTACTTATAATCGAACAGTACAGAATCTGAATATAATACTGTGCAAAAATAATCTCTCAATCACTGAAAGAAATATTAAAGCAGCTGTACTAAATATTAGATCTCTATCAGGGAAGTTTCTCCTAATCAATGATTACATCATTTCACATGATATACATGTTCTCTTTCTTTCAGAAACTTGGTTAGATAGAAATTCAGAACAAGCTGTATTAATAGAGACTTGCCCAACTGATTATCACTTCATTAGTGAGACCAGAAAAAACAAAAGAGGTGGTGGTCTTGCTGTAATCTTTCACCAATCACTAAACTTTAAAAAGGTGAGTTCAGCACCTTTGAATATTTAGCTACTGAAATAAATGAACCAAAGAAAGTTTTATTTCTAAACATATATAGACCACCAAAATCTAATACAACTTTTTTAATGATTTTAATGACCTTTGCTCTGCAATATGTCTAGACTATGACCAGATAGCAATTGTGGGAGATTTTAACATTCATACTGACAAGCTTCAAGATAGCGGAACAAAAGCATTAATTGATGTCCTCCATAACTTTGATCTAATCCAGCACATTAGTGAGCCAACGCAAAATCGAGGACACACTCTGGACCTACTTATTAGCAAAGATCTAAATATCTCTAACATTGCCGTTACTGATATTGCATTATCTGATAATTTCTGCATTTCATTTGATAGCAACATCTAATCAGAGTAAGATCACTGTTAAAAAACGCTTCCTTAAAGAAAACTCAGCTGAATATTTTAAACTGATGTACACTTCCACCTTGTTTAAATCACCAACATCCACCAACACACATTCAGTAAACAAACTGACAGATGATTTTCTATCCACAATCTTAGACATGATGGATAAGATTGCATCATTCAAGGTTAAAACTGTCTCTAGTAAAAAGAAGTCTCCGTGGAGAAGTGATCCACTGGTATGTAATGAAAAAAGAGAGTGCCGGCGTGCTCAGAGAAAATGGCGGAAAACTCGACTCCAGGTTCACTGCGAGATACAGTGGGGCATAAAAGTATTTAGTCAGCCACCGATTGTGCAAGTTCCCCCACTTAAAATGATGACAGAGGTCAGTAATTTGCACCAGAGGTACACTTCAACTGTGAGAGACAGAATGTGAAAAAAAAAATCCATGAATCCACATGGTAGGATTTGTAAAGAATTTATTCGTAAATTAGGGTGGAAAATAAGTATTTGGTCACCTCAAACAAGGAAAATCTCTGGCTCTCACAGACCTGTAACGTCTTCTGTAAGAAGCTTTTCTGTCCCCCACTCGTTACCTGTATGAATGGCACCTGTTTGAACTCATCATCTGTATAAAAGACACCTGTCCACAGCCTCAAACAGTCAGACTCCAAACTCCGCCATGGCCAAGACCAAAGAGCTTTCGAAGGACACCAGGAAAAGTATTGTAGACCTGCACCAGACTGGGAAGAGTGAATCTACAATAGGCAAGCAGCTTGGTGTGAAAAAATCAACTGTGGGAGCAATCATCAGAAAATGGAAGACATACAAGACCACTGATAATCTCCCTCGATCTGGGGCTCCACGCAACATCTCATCCCGTGGGGTCAAAATGATCATGAGAACGGTGAGCAAAGATCCCAGAACCACACGGGGGGACCTGGTGAATGACCTGCAGAGAGCTGGGACCAAAGTAACAAAGGTCACCATCAGTAACACACTACAACGGCAAGGAATCAAATCCCGCAGTGCCAGACGTGTTCCGCTGCTGAAGCCAGTGCATGTCCAGGCCCGTCTGAAGTTTGCCATGAGAGCACATGGATGATACAGCAGAGGATTGGGAGAATGTCATGTGGTCAGATGAAACCAAAGTAGAACTTTTTGGTATAAACTCAACTCGTCGTGTTTGGAGGAAGAAGAATACGGAGTTGCATCCCAAGAACACCATATCTACTGTGAAGCATGGGGGTGGAAACATCATGCTATGGGGCTGTTTTTCTGCCAAGGGGACAGGACGACTGATCCGTGTTAAGGACAGAATGAATGGGGCCATGTATCGTGAGATTTTGAGCCAAAACCTCCTTCCATCAGTGAGAACTTTGAAGATGAAACGAGGCTGGGTCTTCCAACATGACAATGATCCAAAACACACCGCCCGGGCAACAAAGGAGTGGCTCCGTAAGAAGCATTTGAAAGTCCTGGAGTGGCCTAGCCAGTCTCCAGACCTCAACCCCATAGAAAATCTGTGGCGGGAGTTGAAAGTCCGTGTTGCTCGGCGACAGCCCCAAAACATCACTGCTCTCGAGAAGATCTGCATGGAGGAATGGGCCAAAATACCAGCTACTGTGTGTGCAAACCTGGTAAAGACCCATAGTAAACGTTTGACCTCTGTTATTGCCAACAAAGGTTATGTTACAAAGTATTGAGTTGTATTTTTGTTATTGACCAAATACTTATTTTCCACCCTGATTTACGAATAAATTCTTTACAAATCCTACCATGTGGATTCATGGATTTTTTTTTCACATTCTGTCTCTCACAGTTGAAGTGTACCTCTGGTGCAAATTACTGAACTCTGTCATCATTTTAGGTGGGGGAACTTGCACAATCGGTGGCTGACTAAATACTTTTTTGCCCCACTGTATATAAAGAGAGGCTAAATAAGTATCAACTAGCCCTGAAGGATGCAAGGGAGTCATTTTTCTCTGAGATTATTCATAGAAACAACAATAATGCTTGGAAATTATTTGCTACAGTGGAGAGATTAACTGCTACTCCAGTGGCAATAGCCCCCGAACTAAGCTCCACCAGGGCCTGCAATGATTTTGCCAGCTTCTTTATTGAAAAGATCTTGAAAATCAGAAGATCGGTGGGCACATTAGTTTCAACCCCAATACCGACGTTAAGCCCAATTAGCACTTATGCAGAGAAAATGACTCAATTTCAAATAATAAATCAATCAAGCCTCGATAAAATTATTGAGAATCTAAGCTCTGCCACCTGCTGCTTGGATATATTACCGACAGGTTTTCTTAAAAAGGTCCTCCCAGCCCTCAGGGAGGATCTGATCCAAATAGTTAACGCATTCCTCCTATCAGGTGTCTTTCCCAAAGCCTTAAAAACAGCAGTTATCAAACCAATATTAAAGAAAAAGAACCTAGACAACACATTAATGCAAAACTACAGACCAATCTCTAATCTTCCATTTATCGGTAAAATTATTGGAAAAGCTGTTTACCAGCAGTTAAACAGCTTTCTCACAATGAACAACCGCTTTGATATTTATCAGTCTAGTTTTCGTAGGCACCACAGCACCGAGACAGCCCTTGTCAAAGTGTTTAATGACATCCGTATAAATATTAAAAATGGGAAATCCACAGTATTGGTACTACTGGACCTTAGTGCGGCGTTTGACACCGTTGATCATGATATAGTACTGGAACGTCTAGAGAGCTGTGCCGGACTCTCTGGTACAGCACTCGACTGATTCAAGTCCTACCTTAAGAACAGGAACTTCTATGTGTCAATTAGCCAATTTTCATCACAAAATATAGAAATCACATGCAGGGTCCCCCAGGGTTCCATCCTAGGGCCCCTCTTATTTAGCATTTACATGCTCCCGTTAAGCCAGACTATAACCACCAATAATATTAACTACCACAATTATGCAGACGATATTCAACTTTATATATCAATGTCACCAGGTGATATTGAACCTATCCAAAATCTTAATAAATGCATTGAGCAAATTAATAATTGGATGTCTCATAATTTCCTTCAACTGAACAATAACAAAACTGAAGTACTTATCTTTGGACCCAAAAAAGATCGATTAAATATCAGTAATCAGCTCAAACTGGTCCAACTAGAAACTACCGATCAGGCCAGAAATTTAGGTGTAATAATGGACTCAGACCTGAACCTCCAGGGCCACATAAAAGTTATAACAAACTCAGCCTTCTATCACCTGAGGAACATTTCTAGGATTAAAGGACTGATGACACAAGGAGACCTAGAAAAACTCATCCATGCATTTATTTCTAGCCGCCTTGATTACTGTAACAGTATCTTCACAGGTTTACCCAAAAAATCAATTAGACAACTGCAGCTGATTCAGAACGCTGCTGCTCGTGTTCGCACTAGAACCAAGACAATAGAGCACATTACTCCAGTTCTAAAGTCATTACACTAGCTCCCTGTAGCTCAGAGAATAGACTTTAAAGTGCTTTTATTAGTTTATAAATCTTTTAATGGGTTAGCACCAGAGTACATTATGGATCTGCTATCATGGTACAAACCATCTAGATCAGTCAGGTCCTCCAGCTCTCGTTTATTGACCGTCCCTAGAACCAGAACTAAACATGGAGAAGCAGCTTTTTTTTCTCTGCTCCTCACATCTGACACACTATCTGGAGAATGCAAAGCTGCAGAGACACTGAACTCTTTTAAGTCTGAAATTAAAACTTACTTATTTAGACTTGCTTATGAGTAACTGATCCTATTATGGCTCTCTACCTGTTTGTTTTAATTTTTTCATATAAATTATTGTCTTGATTATTGTTTTATTGTAAATGTTTTCTTGTATTTTACTTTTATAGTGTTTTACATTTTATTTTTTGTGTTTTATTTTAATCATGTAAAGGACCTTGAATTGCCTTGTGCTGAAAGTGTGCTATACAAATAAAATTGCCTTGCCTTGCCTTGCCTTACCTCAGCCACTCTTACAGCTACACTGGGAGATCAAAAGCTTGATCACTGGAACACTATCCCCACCTCCACCTTGCATCCAGTTTGACATCAAGCAACCAAAACTGAAAGAGGTCAGGGAGGTCATGCTAGCTGGTCACAAGTTAGTGCCTGATCACCCCCAGCTGAGTCAGTCTGGAGAAACACCCAGTGGCCCCAGGTAGATCACTAGTTGCACCAAAAGGTGTGTGTTATAAGAAGACTATGACTGATTAATAGTTGTTCACCCACACCCTTGAGATAACCGTCAAGACTTTGAAGATACCACCTTCATGCTTTGTAACCCTTACTACAGGCAGATCTTGAATAGAGAGCGAACTAAGTTGTTTTCCATAAGTCTACTTGATCTTGGAAGAAATCTTTCCTTTGATTTTATTCACTGTTATGTGGTCCATTTTGCTGCTGCTCCTTCTGGGTCTGCCTGCACAACTTCTATTTCCAGTCCTGAATGTGAACCTGTGTTTGAACTGTGCCTACAGTAAATTGCACAAGACACAGCTGAGTGAGGGCTAATGAAGATGAAAAGGGGGAGCTCGAAAAAAATGGCTACTGTGAAGTTGTTTAATGGTGTTAATTTTTTTATGGGTCTGGTGGACTCATGGTATTACTGGGTTATTAAGTCAATACCTATAACAGTTAACAGATGTTTACTTTGTCCCCATTTCAAACAATATAGACCACATATATGGTTAAAATCTGGCATTTACCTTCTGTCCACAATTTGGGTGGAAAAAAATCCAAACATATTTTTCTTGAAGCAAGGTTTTCAAATCCTATTGATGTTTACTTCTTTGAACTTAATTAGAAATGGAAAAGATTCACATTAGCCCGACCGAATAAATGGCCTTTTCGTATCCCGCCTATACAACAACTAAAGGGCAACTCTGACCTGTGTGTTGCATATGTACAGGGAGTGCAGAATTATTAGGCAAATGAGTATTTTGTCCACATCAACCTCTTCATGCATGTTGTCTTACTCCAAGCTGTATAGGCTCGAAAGCCTACTACCAATTAAGCATATTAGGTGATGTGCATTTCTGTAATGAGAAGGGGTGTGGTCTAATGACACCAACACCCTATATCAGGTATGCATAATTATTAGGCAACGTCCTTTCCTTTGGCAAAATGAGTCAAAAGAAGGACTTGACAGGCTCAGAAAAGTCAAAAATAGTGAGATATCTTGCAGAGGGATGCAGCAGTCTCAAAATTGCAAAGTTTCTGAAGCGTGATCATCGAACAATCAAGCGTTTCATTCAAAATAGTCAACAGGGTCGCAAGAAGCGTGTGGAAAAACCAAGGCGCAAAATAACTGCCCATGAACCGAGAAAAGTCAAGCGTGCAGCTGCCAAGATGCCACTTGCCACCAGTTTGGCCATATTTCAGAGCTGCAACATCACTGGAGTGCCCAAAAGCACAAGGTGTGCAATACTCAGAGACATGGCCAAGGTAAGAAAGGCTGAAAGACGACCACCACTGAACAAGACACACAAGCTGAAACGTCAAGACTGGGCCAAGAAATATCTCAAGACTGATTTTTCTAAGGTTTTATGGACTGATGAAATGAGAGTGAGTCTTGATGGGCCAGATGGATGGGCCCGTGGCTGGATTGGTAAAGGGCAGAGAGCTCCAGTCTGACTCAGACGCCAGCAAGGTGGAGGTGGAGTACTGGTTTGGGCTGGTATCATCAAAGATGAGCTTGTGGGGCCTTTTCGGGTTGAGGATGGAGTCAAGCTCAACTCCCAGTCCTAATTTTTTTTTTGCCTGTCCCGTTTGGCTCTTTTGCCATCAGAATTATTGTCTAAAGGCAAAGAAAGATGCCCAACGGATTTACTTTACCAAATTGAACATCCCAGCCTTGCCATAATGGTCCATTTGATTCACCTTTTATTGTTTATTTTATTTTCACTTGTTGAATACAGGACAGACTTGACTGGGGGAAAGAAGGGGAAAAAGAAAGAGGGAAAGAGAAACAGCTGAGAAGAGGGACGGGGGAGAAGGGCAAAAAACAAAAACCAACAGAATGGGCAGAAAAAAAAAAAGAGAGAAAAAAAATGCATATATCGATCACCTGGATCACCTGTTGAGAAAGAAAAAAGAAAACAAGCAGAAGAGAACAAGAGTAATAGAATAAACAACATCACAATGATATATGGGAATATGACAGTGTTAAAGTTCGTTCGATTTGGGTAAGAGAAGAAAGCAGGCTGAGTCCGGGGTAGGTGTCAAAAATAGTGATCTTTATTGTACACACTTTGCGCAGTCAGTGTGGGAAGACAATTTGCAATACAATCCTTCCTCGAATGGACCGTCCCGTATCCTTATATTGCCATGATGACATCACAGTTAGATCTTTACTGGAAATGATAACAATTGCCCACCTCTCAAAAAGTACTCCTTATATGGACATCAACTGCTACTTTTAGAGAAAAACAAGTGTGTATTATATTGTGCATTTTGTGAAAGTGTATCTATCAGAAAAACTGTCCTCAGACGACCCTCCTATTATTACTAAGTGTGTGTGTGAACGTGCGTGTCTTATATAAGTGTGTGCATGTTGTTACAGGCCTGAGTACGTGCAGAACTGAACGCAGACAGGCCTGGGTCCAACAGGACTTGTGGGTCCGAGCGGTGTGATTGCAATGATGTGCAACAACTTAAACAGATAACAAGAATAATACAGAACCTCAATAGACTGATTAAAGTGCTGATAATCTGTGTGCATTAATATTTGCTCAAAGCAACATAGATGTGCTTCAAAGATTATTCTGTCAACTGATTCAACAATGGTAAATGATTAATCAATGATAATTCTGATTATAACTGTGGTCATAAGAATACAAAATAAAATATCTCCTGGGCACAACAGTAAATACTAAATATTAAACATTATTGTGCAGCACATAAGATCAACAGAACACAGTGTGCTTTGAGGTAGGAGCAAAAAAGGGTGTAGTTTGTGGGTGTGATCACCCGTGTGTACACCTGTGAGCATGGACGCGCTTGTTTTTTTTTAAAAGGTTCCTTCATGTAATGATCTGCTAGAGGGTGTGGGGGGGCCACAGCCCCGTCCTCCAGGGCATGAAGCAGGTATGGAGGAGATCAAAACTCCAGACATCCAGAGGCCCCCAGAACACAAGAGACCAAGGAAGACCAACAGAGGGGCAGCCGCGCCACTGTCCCAGTAAGAGCTGAGGAGAGTCCCAGATGAGGGATCACCCAGCAGCCGCGGAGCAGAAGCCAGGGGGAGTTGCAGTGACGCTCCTGTGAGCTCCGCCGGCAGCCAGCTGTGCCTGAGTGACCAAGCCCCAGGCCGAGAGGCCGGGGGCACCCCACCTCCGAAGTGGCCCGAGCGAGCCCCAGGCTCCAGGCCGCGACAAGTGGCCGCCAAGGAGTGAGCCGGTGTGTACCTGGACGCCCATCCCCGGACACAAAGAACCACCAACGCACCGATGTCTGAGGGAGTCCGCCACTGGCAGGGGAAGTGGTGGTGGGGGGAGATAGGCCTCCAAACCTTGGAGGGCCTGAGATGTCCCCAGAGAGGTGGCGCCTGACACCCAACCTGACATATAGACACAGACATACAGGCACACACAGATACAAACATCCATTCCCACCCTCATGCTCTCATATGCACTTACTCCACACTCAACCAACGTGGAGACAGACATAAAGAGACGCTGTACACACGATCACACTCCCCAAGCGTACTCTACGAACCGGGTCTAGGTACCCTTGCCCCTGGAGGGGGGAACTGCACCCAGACCCAGGTGGTGTGGGGTCCGTTCTTCGTACCTCGCTAAGTAAGCTAGCTGGATTTGATTGTTGACGATTTCGCGTGATCCTGGATCGTTCGGTTCCCCGAAGCTCATCCGGGACTTGATGTAATAGCAACAGATCCGTAAGCGTAAACCTGCTTGGGAGCAGGCTTACTTTATGTAAACAAGATTAGATCGCGGCCACTCAGGTATGTCCGCTTCATTTATATGAAAGCAACAGCGATATTTTACCACTGTTTTACCATAAATAAATATTATCAATGTAACTAAAGATAATGCAGTACTTGATCCTTTTATTGATTTCATACAGATACATACAGGTCATTTCCTAAAAAAAGGGAAATGTACTATTAATCATTCTATTTCATGTATTTGATTATTTCAGATGTAAGTCACAGTTTAAAGTAGTAATAGTAAATTACTTCATGTAAGCAAGATGAGAGACCACGGCTATAAAAGCGAAGGTGGATTTGGGAAGTCTGTCGCAGCCATGTCCTGTCCGTATACGCGAGCAGCCCATTGCGGAAGGTGCAAGATTGATAAGGCAAGGCAAGGCAAGGCAAATTTATTTGTATAGCACAATTCAACAACAAGGTGATTCAAAGTGCTTTACAGAGACATTAGAAATAAAAGCAAATAAAAAGCATGATTTAGGAGAGTTTTCAGAATTCAGCGTATATTGCGGGATAGACAGGATCCTTTAGCTCAGCGCGACAGTGTGCTCATAGAGAGATATCGATTTTCCCGTGAGGGTATTATTTACTTAACCAACTTGTTGACGAGGGGGTGCAGCTGTCTTTTTTTGCTCTGCCCTTTTCTTGGTTGCTGTTATAAACAAACAAACAGATTATTTCAGGGTCTCTTTTCAAGAGACTAAAAGCAATATAAGTGATAAATATTACCATTCTGTAGAATATTCTTATATTTCACTTTTTCTTGTTCCCATGTTCTAGTGGGTCCTGTTGCGGCTCTAATGTGAAAGAGGATATAATGTAATATAATATAATAAATTTACCCTACCGCCTACTGGTGTTGGCCAGAGGGGCCGATGGCGCGATATGGCAGCCTGGCTTCTGTCAGTCTGCCCCAGGGCAACTGTGGCTACAACCGTAGCTGCTTCCACCAGTGTGTGAATGTGAAATTGAATGAATAGTGGCATTGTAAAGCGCTTTGGGTGCCTTGAAAAGCGCTATATAAATCCAATCCATTATTATTATTATTATTAAATTACTTACGAGTTTAATTTGTCAGCAACTTTCTGCCAGCCCTCTCTCCTTGCTTTTGCAGCCTTTGCAGTGTTCCCTTGCGTTTTAATTAAACTCTGAAACTCCTGAAATCCCTCAATCAAGAGTTCTTGCTCCGCTGCCGAAAAATACCGAGCGCGCTCCTTCGACATTTTCGCCGACCAATCAAAGGGTTGCCGATCAATGTTTCTACTATCGATGCGTAGCCCCTGTTAAGCCACCCAGTGATCTCACATTACTTCATCCAGCTATACTAATCGTCAACAACAGGTGTGTTCGGAGAACCGGAATAGCGAGCTCAAAGTTAGCGCGATGATTTGATCTTGGATGTGTCATTTGATCTTGGATGTAGTAAGCGAGGTACGAAGAACGGACCCCTGATGTCCTACACAAGAGTAAACACCATTTGTGTTGGCCCTGGTTTTACCATCTTGGCAACCAAGTATAGTTGGCTCATTCTTTGGGCAAGAAGGCCAATCTAATGGTCGATCTAATCCTTCTCTTCAAACTCACTGTCAGACCCTGAATTGGGGTTGCTGCTGTAGCTCACCTGGCTGAACAAGTTACACATGTAGTGAAGGCTGGAGTCCTCGCTGCAGAGACTGGTTTTGAGTCTGTCTCAGACCATCTCCTCTCATTCTCTCTCCACCCCACTTTCTACTGTCCTATCCAATAAAGAAAAAAAAGGACTCATGTTCTGAAAACTCATCAGCTTCAAAATCTTCCTTTCTTCTAAAATCACTGAAGTTCTCAGAGCGGAAAATCTTTTCACTGTCTTGATCAATAAGAAGCCACACGGGCAAAGCTATTTATTTGTTGTGGCCCACATCCAATCTGCTGCTGGGACAGAGCATGAGAAAATATAGAAAGATTCCTGCAAGGCAGAGGGTAAAATGTGTGGGAATTTGGGAGCAGACAGGTGTAGGTGATAGAAATATAACAATGCTGCAACCTTGTAAGGGAAAACACACTTATACAAATACACACTGCACACACACACACACACACACACACACACACACACACACACACACACACACACACACACACACACACACACACACAAACCAACAGTGAAGGGACACAGCACCTCCACAACTTTATGACCCATGGGTCCAGTGGGCCTGAAAACCACGTGAGAGAGAGAAGATAATCTAATCCTCATTAAGAGAATGAGATTTGGGAAATCCTACAAAACATTTCATAGGACCAAACCATGCTATTGTGGTTTGGTCTTCTGTTCAATTCAATTCAATTCAATTCAATTCAATTCAATTCAATTCAATTCAATTCAATTCAATTTTATTTATATAGCGCCAAATCACAACAAAAGTCGCCTCAAGGCGCTTCATAGATACAGAGAAAAACCCAACAATCATATGACCCCCTATGAGCAAGCACTTTGGCGACAGTGGGAAGGAAAAACTCCCTTTTAACAGGAAGAAACCTCCGGCAGAACCAGGCTCAGGGAGGGGCGGCCATCTGCTGCGACCGGTTGGGGTGAGAGAAGGAAGACAGGATAAAGACATGCTGTGGAAGAGAGACAGAGGTTAATAACAGATATGATTCAATGCAGAGAGGTCTGTTAATACATAGTGAGTGAGAAAGGTGACTGGAAAGGAAAAACTCAATGCATCATGGGAATCCCCCGGCAGCCTACATCTATTGCAGCATAACAAAGGGAGGATTCAGGGTCACCTGGTCCAGCCCTAACTATATGCTTTAGAAAAAAGGAAAGTTTTAAGCCTAATCTTAAAAGTAGAGATAGTGTCTGTCTCCCGAATCCAAACTGGAAGCTGGTTCCACAGAAGAGGGGCCTGAAAACTGAAGGCTCTCCCTCCCATTCTACTTTTAAATACTCTAGGAACAACAAGTAGGCCTGCAGAGCGAGAGCGGAGCGCTCTAATAGGGTGATATGGTACTACAAGGTCATTAAGATAAGATGGGGCCTGATTATTTAAGACCTTGTATGTGAGGAGCAGGATTTTGAATTCAATTCTGGATTTAACAGGAAGCCAATGAAGGGAAGCCAAAACAGGAGAAATATGCTCTCTCTTTCTAGTCCCTGTCAGGACTCTTGCTGCAGCATTTTGGATTAGCTGAAGGCTTTTCAGTGAGTTTTTTGGACATCCTGATAAAAATGAATTACAGTAGTCCAGCCTGGAAGTAATAAATGCATGAACTAGTTTTTCAGCGTCACTCTGAGACAGGATATTTCTAATTTTAGAGATGTTGCGCAAATGGAAGAAAGCAGTCTTACATATTTGTTTAATATGTGCGTTGAAGGACATGTCCTGGTCAAAAATGACTCCAAGGTTCCTCACCGCGTTACTGGAGGCCAAGGTAATGCCATCCAGAGTAAGAATCTGATTAGATACCATATTTCTGTTCCTTTAGTATTTAATGTTCTGTCTGTGGCACATTTTAATCGTAATATTCTATATATTTTCATGTCCTCAATAATATCCACTAGCAGAATAACACATAATCTCTTTTTCTCAGTTATTGACCCAGGAGGCTTGGAGTGACATAAACAAACTAGGAAAGGCTAATCCAAAAAAACAGAAAGGAAAATAAAGAAAAACTATAAGATTAGAGACTCATTTATATTCAGGTGGAGATTCATTGTTTCTTAGATATAGACATTGTTAAATGACCAGAGTGGTAGTTCAGTTCAACTCACAAGAAGGTCATGATCAAACAATATAGAAAGAAATATCATTTAAGAAGAAAGAAGGCAGCTTAGAGCAGGGGAGAAGAATTTGGACACTTAAGGCATATGAAAGCAGGAGTAGTGTGTGTGTAGGTGTGTGTGTGTTTGTGTGGAGATAGGAAAGTGATGCACATCTAAAAGGTGCCAAGCCTTTTATAAAGTGTTGGTTTTTTACAAGTGTTTGTTAAGCTCTCTGTGGGGACTCGGAGAGTGTGAAGCCCCAGGCTTTAAGGTAAAACGAATAAAAAGAGAGCAAGAAAAAGAGGAAAATAAAAAAAGTGGTGAATGGAAACCAGCACTTGTCATAGGCAGTCAGACGCTGATGGTTTAGAACCTAAAGCGTTTATTTCTCTTATGGAACTAAACGTCCCAAGTTTAGGCTAGCCCCAAAGGGCTGTGTTTCTAACCACAACTTTAAATGAGAAATAGATTCTCTAGAATTCTTTTACAAGAAGAAGTCCCACATTTCATTTTTAAGGTGTAAGTCTATATTTTAAGAATCACTGCTTTCAGCAACAGTGGAATGCCTGAGGCAGGTATTCGGATAGCCAGAGGTAATGGCCGAGGAGAAAGTAAATATGCCTCCTGTTAGTATTCGGTGGGTTCTCCGTCTAAACACTGCTTATCAAAACTTCTTCCCCCCACCTACACCATTGCTTTTTCTTCCCACTCACCACTTACAAAACTGTTTTGAACCCACCATCTGTTGATTCTGACAAAGAACCTTACCTGTAAAGAAGTATTCCTTGCCAATACTTTTAATTATGTTAAAACCATATTATCCACAAGTTTCAAAAACTTGAAATAGTACACATCGATTGGAATTATACTCTACGACTCCCTTTGGCCTCAACCCAATTCACCATGTAAAAAAACTCACCCTGATTAAAAAAAGGGATGTAAGGTAACTCATTTATGTTAGCATGGATTCTGTGGCCTCAAAAAATTCATATTATAATGTGGACAATGTGCAATCAAATGCCATTTCAGGCTGTAGGGCAAGCACAAATCATTGGAGAAAAACCTGGTAGCTTGATCAAGCTGTTTGGATGGAGGGAGGGATGGAGGGATGGATGGATGGATGGATGGATGGATCATCTTTTACAATTTAAGTTTGGGTATTTTCTAATAGAACTGGAACAAAACAAATGCAAACAACTTAAGCTTTAAATGCCTCATGCTGGAAGAGTGCTGATGAAACAATGCAGGAGGAGGGAAAGGCACAAAGTCAGAGTAGTCAGTAGTTGCAAACTTGTGTATTTTCTTTCACATGAAGGTGGAGAAGGGTTTCAAGTCAGAAAGGTGAAATAGGGAGAATGGGGTAACTCAGAAGGCAGATATTGTGTTGCATCAGCTGAATCTCATTTGCAGGTGTTTGATGTTACACTTTCTCTACACCCAGAGAAGCCTTCTCGCATGTGCTAACACTTCCTTTTCACATTCTATGTGTCCTTTTTACATTATGCCAACTTGTCCAAAGGGTGGACTTTTATCAATAATTGCAAATTTGATTTTAAGAATTTTAAGAAGCCCAAGCTATTTGTATATATAAAGGGGGTTTTTTTTTTGGTCTAATTTCATATTAATTCTACATTGTCGAGGAAGTTAAAACAGCTACAGCTATATAGGTAAAGTAAAAATCACTTCCATCTAGCAGAATGCAAACACTGGTCTCCAGTGTGGAATTGATGGACATTAGACACGGCACAGAATCTGCCTCTCGGAGTGGAATAACAGCGTGGACTTCACAAACACTCAAAATGAGAATTCAGCCCAAGAGAACAGAAAGCAAACAGAGAGAGGTTTCAGATGAAAAACTAAGCGAAAGCAAGAGGGATCGAGGGAAAGCAAGCAAGGGAGAAAATAGTGGCAGCGTCTGAGCAGAGACAGAGTACCACAGAGCTGTTCGGTACATGCAGGTGAAATCCCTGCGTGCTGTTGGCGGCTACACTACATTAACTCTAGCTTTCAGTTTGGGACTTGGGGAATAGATGGGATGAGGGCAAAAGGAGGGAATCCTAACAAATGGTAGTTCAGGGACACACACGGAACCTTTTGCTATACAAGCCTTGACCTTGTTTTATACGATATTATTAAAGCCATTCCAGCTGATGAGCTCTCGTCACAAAATGCCTTTTTTCATTTCACTGAAAGAAGTCATGAAAGGCAGTGACGCACAGCCTCGCAACTAGAAGGAAAAGTGCACCAAGAATGCAATTAGGTTCTTCTCATCCTCAGTGGAGACATGACTGGAACTTTTGTTTACCCTCATGTCATTTCAGTCTTTCTTCAATAATATGAAAGCCAATAATACACAGATTGTGTTTTAGGAAGACTTGCACTGGTTAACGTTACAGCAGTTATACTGTAATCTCAGTTAAATTAGCCTGGGACTGTGTGGATACACTGAGTGACTGCGTAAGGTGACAGCCCTTTGGGGAAAACTTTTGAGGTGATGGTTGATCATGGTGTTAATGTACCAGTACTGTGTCACAGAGGGATGTCTCTCAAACAGATGGTTGCCTGGGCTGGCAAGGTTGGTGGCAATTTTACCCCTCTTTTTCTCTACTGTCGAGTCCCTAAGCTCCTTGATGTTAAGTAGCTGACAGTCAATGATCCACTCAGCAGTGGCGAGGTACACGCTCAAGCCTTGTCCTCTGAGAAGCAGGAGGCAGGAACTCAAGCAAAGTTTGACATCAAAGACATGTATGTTTAAAAGTGAATGAGCCAGTGGGCTTTCTAGCTCATCTGTTTGGATGTTTACTTGCCTGTTGGTTTGTTTTCATTGGTCTTCCATTTCTCTCACTGTATTACAATCAGTCACTATTAGTAATTCATAAAAAGTGTTGTATAAGTTTTATTTTTTATTATAATTTCATTGTTTTTTTTTTTATATTCGTTTTGCTTAATCCTGTGGGCTGGAAAGACCTGCATGCAGTGAGAGGGTCAGGTTAGTTCTTTAAGGTCCTCACAGAATGGGGCAAGGCAAATGAATTAGACACACAACCTGTATTATAAGCTAGGGTGGAGAATGGATTGATGATGGCAAATAAAAGCAGATTGCCCCACCACCCTTGAGCAGACAACAGCACACCATGACAGACACGTGATCAGGCCCAAGCTATTATTTATAACATAAAAATGCAAATAAATAGCTATGATACAGACTTCTCTTTGTTCTGTTGGCAAAAGCTTTTTTTTTAAAACTGTAACTGTGATTATTAGCATGTGTAACCAGATCCCAGGTTCAATTCAGACCTTCTTCATTTTTAAAGTTAGGCTTAACATTGTCCTTTTCCATCAATTTTATAGTTGGGGATAGATCAGGTGATCCTGAATCCTCTTTTAGTTACACTATAATAAGTCTAGGCTGCTTGGGATTTCCCATGATACACTGAGTGTTTCTTCTTCACCCATTTCTGAGCCTGGTTCTACTAAAGGTTTCCTCATGTTTTTAAAGGGAGTCTGTCCCCAAGTGGTTCCTTATCAAGGCTTGTTTGGTTGTTGGAGTTTTTTGTCTATTATGGTAGGGTCTTTATCACAGCACCTTAAGGTGACTGTTGTTGTGATTTGGCACTATACAGTATATAAAACTCAATTCAACTAAATTAAATTAAATAGTGGAGATCGGAGGGTTGGCCTTGAAAGTTATGATTAGCCAAACTGCTGACAACTTAGTTTGTTTCACTACAATTAATTTTGTTTCTCCAGCCTTAAATATATAGATAGATGATGGAGATAAATGTTTTCTCATCATCACTCACAACTAAGTACCCAAAGTGACACAGTAATTTAATGAATGTTTTATTTACATGCATGCACATTTACACTCACGCAGAAGCTTTTTCTTCCAATTTAAAACTAAACCGTAAACAGTTGTTGTTTAGCCGTTGTCCTCTGGAGTCTTGCACCCACATACTGTATGTATTGTATGCTGCACAAAAAAGAAAAAAAAGTCACATTTTTCCTTGTCATGTAACCCTACTATTGCTAAACGACTTAAAGATTGACAAATCAAGGAACTCATTGTGATAATTTCTGTCTTGTGTGCGTGCGTGTGTGTGCACAGGGATTATGTTCGTCTTACTTCTAAATACCATATTTTTCTGAATCAATGCTGTTCTCTCTCCTCTTAATACTTTTATAAACCTCCTAAAATTGGCA
This sequence comes from Copadichromis virginalis, assembly GCF_057382275.1. NCBI lineage: Eukaryota > Metazoa > Chordata > Actinopteri > Cichliformes > Cichlidae > Copadichromis > Copadichromis virginalis. The sequence goes on from NC_140629.1 coordinate 25,711,342, forward strand.
TTGATGAAATCAGAGCATCTCCCCAGCCCTCTGGGATTTAACAAGAATAATCAATCCAGTTAATTGTTCTGCCACGACACTGGCAATGACGGCGGTGTCATCCGTTTTCCATATCAAATAGATCATTAGGTAGTTACATAACTACACACACATACACATCCTTTGACATCATTAGCAGTGGCCTCAACCAAAATACCTTAATTAGGATTACCTTGACCTGGAATGTATCCCATTAAGAACAGAAGAGGCAGTAAAAATATCCATACTACCATCGTGGTTCTGTTACCACACAAAAATAAGTTTAATGGAGATAATTACAGTGGTTAGTGCTCTCATTGAAAAGTCTTAATAATGACATGACTTATTGGTTCTCTTAGTGGTGAGACAGTATCATGGATTCAGCAATATTTTTTTAGCTACTGTTTCCTCTTCTATTAGGACAGGTATTAACAGCTATCGAAAACGACAACAAATCACTGTCGGATTAAAGGTCAAGATTTTTGTTTTTTCCCCCCGTAACATGGCTAGAGTAATGAAGTATGTATACAGGGATATTTATTGTCCTTAAGATTACATAAGTTCTGGTTTGACCAATATGAGATTAATTTGCTCATTCATTCTCCAAATTGTTATGTGTGCTGTGCTGCTGCTTGACTGGTACACAGCAGCATGATATATTTCGAAAAATTTATATTTTCAAAAACAAACCTTGCTCTGCTTCTGACATTCGGTTGCCATCAAATTCATACTGAGAAAATGAGACAGAAAAACATTACAAATTTTGGACATAACACTGACAGAAACTTGCTCTATTTAATGAAAGTATTTCAGATTTGGTATGTGGTGTCATATCTGGGGGAAATCACACTGAAGTTGAATGAAAATGTGATTTTTTTTTTCACATTAAAGCTTAAATATCAATGAGACCTGATGTGAGCTGTTTCCAAGAATATTATGTGCCTCGTATATGAGCAGCTGTGAATGATATATCAGTGCTCTACCTGCAAACTACAGACCTCCAAATCTGCTGTGAGAGATCGGACATTCAGATACTCGAGCAGCCATTGTTCTGTGTCATATGCATAGATCTGCAGTTCCAGATATTTGGAATACAGATTTTGATGGACTTGTTTTGAAATGGCTCCTAAAAAATTGTGAATTCATATTAAAAAGTCTATTATTAGTCTAGAGTTTATTTGCAAACATATTATTAGTTTATACCTTATTAATGTTTTAGTCCTTCATCATAAGTACAAACAAAGTATAATCATTGTATGCCTGTACTACCCAGAAAGCACACCTCTAATGACCTATTGCAATATGCTTTTGATTTAATGTATTTCTGATCTATGTCTCTGTGTGTGTGTGTGTCTATATCATGCTTTCAGCATTGAAATTTCCATAAAGAAAGCTATGTAGTAGTAGCATACAGTGTGTGCTTTTCAGACAATGAAACACTGAGCTCAAATAACACAAAGGATAAAATCTTGAGTCGAACAAATGTAGTGATAGTGAGGATTGCTTACCAGTAAGAGCTTATAAATAGAGATATTTACTAAACCTATTCCTGCAGAGAGATAATCCGTCAACTGAAAGAGAGAATATGGTGTAAAGTGATCAGTGATGCCTCTAATATTTGTTTGATATTTATGTCCTGTCCAGTCCTGTGTCATTTTTCTGCACGATGCTTTCAGAAGAATGTGGTTGCTGTTCTGCACAGTTACACCTCTATCTATCTTTTTTTTCCAGATATCCGTGGCATTGAGGATTTCCTTGACAGTACTTCTCAGCAGGGGATGGATGTATCCCTTCAGAAAGTGGAATCCAACATTAACATGATGATCACGAGTCTGTTCAGAACAATGCGTGTGGAGGAGCTGCATCGCTATAGGGATACACTACGCAGAGCTGTGTTGTTCATGAGCCCAGCTACGGCCAAAGCGTTTATTACCGAGGTAAGATAAGTTAGATTTGGGCCTTCGTTTGTCAGTTAATAAAGTAGGTAAACAACACCAGTAATGGCATTTTAGAAGTTTTGTGGAACCAGAACTACTGGAGCAGGATGAACATTTCAAACTCACTGCCAGGGAGAGCAGAGATGATCACACACGTTGACAAGACAAATTGTCATCCAGTTTTGAAGTATGTTCCCTAATGGCATGTTTACACTCCTTCAGCACATGCACCCGGATATCCAGATAAGGCTGACATAAATGTCTGACATATGCCTCTCTAATACTGCATGGAAAGGATGCCAATTAGATGCAGATTAAGAGCGAGGAATTTCAAAAGCCACTGAGTCATTATGACTTTTGAGGTCTTACTGAAAGGAGAGAGCTACTTTAAAGAAAAAGTCCTCTACAAACAATAGTTTAAGCCTTTCTCAATTGGCGAATGGCATGTTAAACAGGTAGCTTACATTTTAAATAGCCTCACAGGACTTTATATAAAGATGTTAGCAAGTCTGGAAGAGCTGAATGCTTTGATGGAATACCAAATTAAATATGCAAACTATAGATATAGATTTTATGTTGTTACATGAGTAGCAAATAAAAAAATGTAGTAGGAATCTGTCTTACATTCTTCACGGTTAAGTGATTAATGGTATTTTGAATTGGGTTTACTCTTGTGACGCTACCAATGTTACCAGGCTTAATGAATGTTTTGCTAATTCACGTGAGCCCTGTGTGTCTCTATTAACCAGATAAGATGAAATTATTGGAGTTAGTCCTCTCAAGGCCACTGAAGTATTATTTGTTAAGCCCTGAGCATGATGGGAAGATATGAAAGTATTCATTGGTTTACTTCTTTCACTCCCGCTCTTTCTCTTGGTACGAGTCGGTGTTAATTTATGGTGCACAGACAAGGTGCATGTTTTTAATGTAATTTTTAGGAAACATGCATATTCAAACAGACGCACACAGTTCTCTTCCCCTCTCATCATACTCTTTATCGCTTCAGAAGAAGACAATTAGAGGAGTTCCTTTTCCTCCTATACATAAATGATATGGAGGTCATGGTTGAAAGCAATAGGCTCTAGCATTAGTTATGAATTCTTAATTTGAATTGGTAGGATGGGGCTTAATCCCATGTGTCATGTTCTCATCTCAGTTTAATTAAAAGTGACCTCGGAAAGAGCAATCACAATCTAATTTGGTTGGAGGCGTGACAGGGGTGGGGGTGGATGGTGGGGGGTGAAAAATGGGGTGTTATTGTGTGACTGTGAGTGTGTTAGTGTCAGTGTTTGTGTATCGTAGTGTTTCTGTGGCTGTGTTACAGCCTTTTAAGTTTAGCATGGAAATACACTGGCGGTAGGCCTCTTAGCTTCAAGGCTTTGCACTCGCATTCAGAAAAGATCGTCAAGCTCACTTTAGATGACTTTCAGTGCTGAGGTCGTTAATCAAACAAACCTGATGCATCATGCAGTACTTGTTACTCTTATCCAATGTAGTGCATTATGAAACTTTTTGTAGAAAGTAGTTCATTACGTCACTCTTTATATTACTTTACTGCAGTCTTCTTCTGGACGATACGTGTCACAACTCGGAAAAATCTCTGCATGGCGTAAGATTTGACAAAGAAAGAAAAGTGGTTGTAAAAATCTAACCTTTTTAAGTTGTTGTAGTGTCTTGTTCTTTCTGAGCTTCTGACTTGATATATAATTGAAATAGTGGTAAAGGCCAACCTGCTTGCACACTTATGTCTCCAACCCGTTGGCGCTGCTCTGTGCTTGCCAGGTAACAAAAGTCAAGAGGTGCATGACAAGCTGAAATGACCGTAACACGCCATTGATCAGCAGTTGTAATGTCAATTTTAATGTACATTATCATTTGTGAGTGCAACAATGGTAAACATAAATAAGTCATACTGTAATTAGTTCTCAGGTAAAAATATAAATCTTCAGTTACAGTCCCACACGACAGAGGTCCCTGTAATAATGACGCGACTCACAAGGTCTTTCTTTTACTTTTTACCCCTGAGCCGTACGAGGCTGATAAGGTATTGTCTTCACCCTGCCATTGGTTACTCGAGAATGAAGCAATACTGGAGTTTCAAATTGATATCATAGCTGTATCTACTAAAAATCTCAGATGATTTCGTATCTCTGCGACCTCGATCTCAAGGTCAAGATCAGAGTACAAGTTTTCTCATAATCTTGTGAATACAATGAGTGGAGAATGAAGTCACCTAAGATTTTGTATCTACCACTAGGCTGAGTGGTACAACTGGCCACCACCAGTATTTTTAAGTATTCAAACAGAGCCATTGGCAAAGTTAGTAAAAACCAGCCCAAAAGAGCACTTCAGGGAAAAATCACTTCAGGGAAAAATCAAAGTCAGAGCAATTCTGCTGTAGAATCAGGGGTGAGAATTGGAGCCCAGACTGCTGCGAGCCTGGCTGCCCATTTGTTACCTGTTGAAGGTCAAACTTTAGATGGAGCCAGGCTTCTTTACTACTAGCGGTGTGTTAGCATGTTGTCACTGCAGTTGTTTGAAAGCAGCTGATTTCATGTTAGCAGTGGGCAGTTGTCAAAATATCCCTTATTGTGCAAGAAAAATTGATTTACATATCTCCACTCCTTCATTGGTTTACACCATTTTCTTGTTTCATATGATTGTAGCAATAAAAGGTGCATTTTGTTTTTTTATTCATTTATTTTTTGACCTTATTTGGCTGTCAAATCAACAAATGAGAGATCCCTCTTTCAGTCCTGGGAGTTCACACAAATCCTTCTGAGGTTTCATGAGAAAGAATAAAATCTCCCAAATCAAAAATATGAAGGAGTAACCAAAAGTATTTATTCATTTATTTTTTGCCCATTATATAGATAATGATCTAGTAACCAGTAACCAGTTAATGGGATTCCAGTGCAAAGTCACAAAATATGCATTTTGTTGAAGTTATTCTGACTGAACAGCTTATGTCACCTGTTAATTGCCCCTTGTCTTCTGATTCTGATTCAGATCACTGAATGGTTCCTTTTTTTATTTATTTCCTTGTTTCATTTGATCTTGACTTTGGTTTACTTGCTAACATGAATCACTGCTGGGTGAATGGGGAACAGGAGAGAGGATCCTTAAGGCATAGAGAACAGCCAGGCAGGGATAGGTGTCAAACAGGCAAAATTAATTAATTTTAATCTCTAATCTATTGGGTCGTCTGTCTTTACACGTTCCTTGGGATTCGTTTTTTAAATATAAAAAAGGCCTACGATAAAAGAAAAGAAAGCAGAACAGTACATAGAGTCAAAATGTAAACCGATGATAGAATGCATCCTTATTATAATTTATTCATTTAAACTACGAAATCTGATCTACAGTTGGTGTGGAATATTGCTTTGGCTATTATACAATATGAAAGCACCCGCCTCAATTTCAGTGTGTGACTGGAACCCAGATTAGTTTTCTAGAGTTTCTCTCTCTTTCCTTTGGGAAGGTTGACAAAGCAGTCATTTAATCTAATTTAGTCAGACATCAAGTGGAAAGGGGTTTCTGAGATGAAGTGTCGGGAGACGGTAAATATTGGTGGATAAGATTGATGGTCACAGATGTCTCTTTCTCGCTCTACCTGGGAGGATGCTCGGGGTGGGAGAAACATATACACCGGTTGAGAGACAGACACAGACTGTCATGGAGACAGCGAGAGATGAGTGGGATGTTGTTGTTTTTTCTCTCTATCAGTTATTTGTGAGGTCATTTGTCATGAAAAGCACCTCCCACCCAGATGCTCTAGGCTACGGTGGATGTGAACTGAAAGCTGTTGCAAAATAACAAGACTTGACAGAAAGAGAGAGAAAGGTGCATAAGATGATTGAGCAGAGAATGATACACATTTAAGACAACGTAACGTTGCTTGAATTTAGCATCTTTCAAAAGAAACTTCGGTCTTTTCGTTTAAAGTACTTATTGGTGATGATTTTGTGATAAAGAGGAGCAAAGCCAGTGGAAATGTTTCAAGTGAGAATGGATGCTTGACGTATACATTCATGATTCATTCGTAATTTGCTGTTTAGTAATGTGATATTTATATGTTGCTTTATGTCAGAGGTGGCTATCACTAAGGAGATGGAGCAGCAGATCACCTACTATTCAGAAAGTTTTCTTGGTTGTGTCAATGTATGTGACTATTAGACATAAAGCACTTAGATGGATGAATGAGGCATGTTGCATATAGTGCTTTAAGTCCTCAAGTAGAGTAGAAAAGCACTATGTGTGATCCAGCCCATTTACCAAAGGCTCTGTGGCTCTCTGCTGTAGTCTCCCACCACAACCTGTAACAAGTCAGGTTGTGAGTTAAACCTCCTAAGACCCGAACTCTTTCATGGCTTGCATTTTTAATTTCTCTTTCCTTTTTTAGGCTGATTGATATTTTTTTTTAGATGGGGACAATTGTTTTCAATTTCGATAGAACAGTGAGAGTATACTGTCCTCATAAGTGGATATCAGGTCCTTGTAGAGCAAGATTTTGTATTTTGGTCTATACAACCCAAAATGTGATGTCCACATATGTGGACACCAGGTCCTAGGAGGTTAATTTTAGATGAGTGAAATTATCATTTTTACCGTCAATCGAGGCTAAAAACCCATATTACCATTTCTCAAGTATATCCTCCTGAGAACTAGCCTATTCATTCATGTCCTCTGTAATGGACATTTGTTTACATCTTTGTATAAGATCTTTGTATGTACATCTTTTGACTTATTTGAGCTTCCCTACTAAGTCCTGATGTACTAAATAGAGGACATCTTGGGCTTTCCATTGATATCTCATGTGTTTGGGTGGCCTCTTTTAGCTCCAAAGAGGCAGGAAATCACAAAAAAAAGTTCAAAAGTTCAGAGATTTATTTTTATTTTTTCGTGGTGTATTGAAAATCCAAATATCATTTACGTAAATGACATTTTGGATTTTCATCTAGGGCACTGAGCTTTGACATCTGGGAGCTCTTATGCCACTTGAGGACAAGACAACTGTCTTATATCTACTTCAGTGTTGCAATACTACTTAATGCCACTCTGGTGCTGAATAGTAATCCATCATCCCAATCTCATGTCACTGTGTTTCTTCTAGGACCTCTATGTGTTTGGCTGCATTTATCCCTCAGTTTAGCCCCTAAGCACTTTGACCCTGTTTGGTGAGAAACCCTACACAGTGTTTTGATGCCACTTCTGTGCTTCACTGTAAGGATAGTGTTAGCCAGGTGATGATGTCTGGTGTTTGTGAGAGATAGTGCTTGGAAAAAAACAAACAAACATTGGAGAACATTTTTATCTTGTGAGACCAGAGAGGGATTTTTTTTGTGCTCTCAGAGTCCTTTAAATGGCACTGGGCTTTGGGGAACACTCAATGCTTTAGTAATGCTTTTATACTATTGCCCTGATCTATGCCTCACTGTCCGAGGTTAACTCTTGTTTTACTTTGAGTTTCTGTCGCTCTTCGTCTTCACCTTCTTTGACTCCTCTGACGACTAAACTCTTCTTCAATTTAACTGCTGTCCACTTACATTTTAAGCTGCACAAGGACGTTTTGTACCCGGTGGCAGATATTACCATGTTACCGAATGCAAACATATTTGCAACTAATCTGAAAACTAAGTATGTCATTACATAGCCACTAAATTGTTCAATCACCATTAACGTCATGATTATAACTTAAAGCAACAAGTTTGCCAGTTGCCTGTTTAAATTTACAATAAGGTGAAGTGTACCTCTTGGCTTATCTCTTGTTAATTGTCAGATTATTGTTTTCATCCATCCTTCCTTTTCTAAATTCCTTCTTGTGAAGATTATAGTCCAGCATCTTCTGAATTCTCAGCAGAACACCCTCCTCCAAGCACATCCTTTCACTTCACCACACAAACTAATCTGAAGCCCAACATTCCCATTCAATTTTCTGCATTATTTAACATTTTCCTGCTCTGTTGCCTTTTTTCAATCTGGTACATATGGCCGAGTTGCTAGCCACTGGCAGCAAGGTTTCTTGACGATGCATTCATTTCCTTATTCCATCCACTTCATGTAGACATAAGAGTAAAGTTGGATTTTTACCCTGGGACTGTTTTTCTATTAAAAATATTACTCTTTGTGATTTCCCTGGACTCAGTGCAAATAAATAACCAATAAGAGTTATAATATAATATAAAGACATGAAAGGCGATTTCCCCTCTTATGCTCCTTTCATGCAACTTTCATCTTACGTGCAGCTTGAGATGATTCTTAAAGCAGCAAGAGTAACACAGCTGGTAAGTAGTCAAAAAGTAGAAGAAAAGTAGAAAACAGAAAATAAATAACTAAAATGGCTCCATAAATTAAGAACAATAAATGATAGGGCACCATAAGTGATAACTAGGTGGTCCTGTTCTTTAAAAAGAAAACTTTTCTCTCCAGTTGTGCATCAGTCAGCACTTTTTTCACCACTAATAGTTTTGTTTTTGCAGATAAAGCATGAACTAATGAGTCAGTATTTATTGTTAAGAACAAATGTACTAGTATATAATACAGTAAGTCGGAATTTACTCTGAGAAACTGGTCTTCTGCCTATCCTTATCTCTGCCTCAACACATACACACAGAGACTTCATATTAGATTTGCAAAGAAGTTGAAAATATGAATTTTGCCATTTGATCTTAAAGCGTTAAAATTTTAAAACGTTGACATTTTGGGACTATTTTCTCTGTAACTGATATTTCTTACTTGAAGGACCATCAAACAAGTTGGAGATTATTCCAAAGATGACAGATGTCACAAATGAAACATGAAGAAAAATATTCTTTATAGGACATGTTGAATAATGTATTCACTGAAGTCTCCATCCACTGCAAGAGTGTTTTTTTTTTTCTTTAGTAAAGCCTTCTCTGGTTGTCTTTTATGCCTAAAAAAATCTAAAATAGAGAGGCAGTATTGAACTAACACAACTGGGTAATGTAGAGTATATGAATCAACAAGGACAAGAGTATTTCATATGGTGAAAAGTATATGTCAGCAGAATAGGGGGAGGTAGAACGTTAAAACATTCTATGTATTCTACACAATAAGAAAGCCAGCATAATGCACATAATGCATCTTGAATTGCTGGCTGTTTCCCTGCCTTGGCTCAGTCACTTGATGAATTATAATACCAACCTGGGACAGCTTGCTTCTTATTTATGTATCCTTGATCATACTTTCATGTCTGTGTAATCTCTCTTTTGCTGACAGTTTTCCAATTTCACATAGAAATGGTACATAAAGGCCTCATGATCTATGATCCTCCTCTGCCATGTCTGTAAAATGCCTGAAGAAAAAACATTAAGCACACAAGGAACTTGGAAAGTTGTGAAATTTGTTGGTATAGTACAGTTATGTGGCTCTTTTTGTTGTTGTTGTAACAGCTTCAAGGGTGGTTTTTTTGTTCTTTTTTATCTGTTTGCATTTTCCTCTTTTTTTACATCTTTCTGAGCGCTAATGTTAGAATTAATTCAATTGCAAAATCTGATGATAGATAAACGTAATGGGGACTAGACTTTGAAAAAAGATGAATATCTATTGGAGTTTTGAATGGATATCACAAAGTGGATGACTAAATGTATGGAGAACTGGGGAGGTTTTTTGCTGCGTAGGAAAGCAGGAAAACCAGAACTGAAGTGAGCAGAGCTGTGAGCTTCCCACATTCAGAAGTGGAGTCTGATGAGCAGGGTGATTGGGGCAGTTCAGAACAGATGGTAGATGATTGAGAGTGACTGCAGGTTAGTTGAAGTGCAATTACAAACTTTCACTGTTTGACGTCTACAATAAATAATGTTTTTAAATGTGTTACTTTCGTTGTTGTAGCAGGCAGTTTGATGAAATTTAACATTTAGGCTGTGACATGTTTAATATGACAAATATGGAGCGCTGTTGTTTTTTTATATACTCTTTTTTTACAGATAGGCTGAACCCAAACAAAATAATATTCTTCCAAATTAATTTTTAAGTTTTCCATAATGCTGATATCCTGCAATTATTAAATTATTCAGATGTTTAAATCAATGTTTTCTAGTCACTGTGTATTGGTGAATTGTAACTAATATAAATTAATTTTTTACTGTTCTAAAGTGATAAACCCTGTAGTTGTAAAATAGCAAACGCAATGTATAAATATATAAATTAAATAAAAAATACTATAAAGCCATTTCATTTATGGTGCAGCCTGGAACTCTCTTTCTACTCAAGCCACTGATTTAGTTTAGTCACTCATCCTTTTTCAGAATGAGCTTGTGTTACTTTTATTTATCTTATTTCTCACTCAAATCTTAAAATTTTATGATTCTTTTTCTTAACTCTTATCATGTCTCCCTATGTTTTTATTTCTTTTAATTATCTTAATTGTACAGCACCTTGGTCAACGGTTTTCGTTTTAAATGTGCTATATAAATAAATTTGACTTTGACTTTTTCCCTTTCTCATGTACACCCTCACAGTACTTCTGCATCTACCTAGCTGAAAAACAATCTTATGGAGCAACTTTTTAGTTGTTGTTTTTGTTTTGGGGTTTTTATATTTTTATGTTTCTTGCTTCATTTTTTTTACTCACATTTTTTCAAAAGTCATGGCTTTCATCATTACACACAAATTGTTTTTACGATGTGTTTGTGACCAGCATGTTTTTATCCCCACACTTGAGCTAGTTCACTGGACTTCTCTGCGAAGTCAAAAATTTATTAAAGATAACATTCAGTCACTTTCTGGGTTGCAAGAAAATATCTTTAATTTGGCATCTTAATTAAAAAAAATAATTATGTGCTTTGGATTTTTGTAAAACAACACATTTGAACATTTATGGATAACAATGATTATATTTTAGCATTGAAAATATCATTTTGATCATGAACTTGCTCATATTGTTTGTTTAACCACGGCAGAAACAAAAAATGATTTTGGTAATTACCAACACTGCTTAATTTATTGCACCTGTCACATAAACCTTATATTGGGTTGTGATCTAATAAATTTATTAAGCACTGTAGTTGGCTAAATCCACAAAGAGCAGTTACCCTCAGGAAGTGCAGCAGCATGTGGCAGCTAACGGCCTGTCCAAAAAAAATCTCCTTGCATTCAGAAAATGTAGGAATATGGAAGATATAGCTAATATAAGTTGAACTGACGCAGACAGACATTTAATTTAATTCTTTCTTTACGGTAAATGTGATAAAATTCGGTTGACTGCATCTTGGCATTTCACAGGATTATTGTACTGTATGTATAACATTTCCCTCCGCTATACTTTGTTTGGCATTATTTTGTGTGGTATCAAAGTTTATGCTGACAAATGAATACCTAACTGACTCATCAGCTGTGCAGCTGTTACTATATGAGATGGTAGAAAACTTTTAGATGTAGATGTTGATTTCCTCTGACTCTCTTTGATTTAAAATACATCCACATGCTTATATAAACCCTTCTCACAGCAGATGTCTTCAGCTATCACAGTAGGGAAAGCGGGGGATAGTAATAATGGCTGTGCTCCACTGAGGCAGGCCCTTCTTTGGTGCATACAGATTCACTGTCATGTCTTGGGCGCTTAATATAACCATATTAATGAGCCATCATTATTACAACTGTGCTTTCTCGCTGTAATGAGTCAAAATGTCTGCGATGAAACAGGTATATTAAATGTACAGTTTAATCAAACAAAAAGCCTTTAAAAAAGCTATTATATAAAATAATGACTTATGGTTGGGGCTGATTTTACCCGTTTAAAATAATGGTACGCATTATCAGAAATAACAGTCAGAGAAATAGTGGAATGAGAGACAGTGAGAACAACTGCTTTTCTGAAAGGGGTGACGGTGGGTGAAATTCAGGTCATGAGCCACAATGGAATTTGTTATAGGATTTTTTTAAAACATTTTAGATTGGTGCTTCATTGGCAATTCATTCATTGTAAATTCTGCTGACAGTGGACAATACTTTACCAAAGGACAATTGTTTTGAGAATTTTTTATCTATTTTGATTTCAGTGAGGGGAAGCATATAATTGGTCAGTTTAAATAGATTGTCATGACTCAGATCATTTGTGCATCATAAATCATTAACTTTGGTTTGCACAGAGAATCTTTTATACTTTTGTGCCTAAACAAGGGCAAGTTTTAAAAACTGGCTTATCAGAATAGATTGGACTTACTGGGTTGAAGACTTACAAACAATTACACTGCAGAGGCTTTTTTTTTTTTGGACAGAGGCTGAGCCAAGAGAATACGTGAAGGCCATTTTAAGATAAATGTGTCTTTTTAAATTGTAAATCATGCAAAAAATACACCAGTGGGGCACCAGAATGAAAATATGGACCTGGAAATGTGCACTACATGTCCCCTTTAATTCATTTGCTATAATCATCCCCGAGGGGACGGGATTAAGAGGTTTCCACTGCAAATGGAGCCTTAAATCAGGTGTTGTGATTCTGCCCTGCTCCATTGCCACTGATGAATATGTATTTTCTCATCAACACTCTGTATATAAATTTTCCACAATTTATAATAAATTATCCTGATTCTTTTTGGACCAAAGGGCCGTGAAATATATGCTTGTGAGAGACAATGTATGCTGTCAATTACCGTAAAAAAAAGACAACATTTTCTACAGGACATATTGTATTACATGTATATTATATTTCATTTTTCATATTATATTAGGAATGAAAAAGAACTCCTAAGCAAGCATTCATTATGCATCGATTTACAAGATAGATTGATGTCATGGCTAATCTGAGCGTATTAATGAATGCATTCAGTGGTTTGATTTAATAACTTTGGTGTAGATTCATACTCTGGCTGACTGACACAGTAATTGTTAATTATACTGAGAACCACAGTATTACTGGACTATTTGAGTAAATATCAAATAGTATAAGAAATTAAAGGATTTTGGAGGAATGCCAGCACAGAAATATACAAACTGCGACTCAATATTGTTGAAAATAAACTCCAATATAATCCCTCTTTTCGTATCTTCCCACGTGCTTCCTCTTTTGCTGTTTGCTTACTGACACATGAAGGGCACCATTTTGCATTCTCTCAGTCTAAAGTAAACTTTTACTGAATGTCTCCTATATTAACCACTCAAATATTGCTGGGCCTTGTCAAAATAAAATTGAAGGTTAGAAAATGACAGTTATTATCATGATGATTTGTGGGTAGTTTGAGTGAGTTGTTCGAGTTATTTAGGTTTTCTTCATCTTGGCATTACACACAGATTGCTGCTCTGTTGGCGTCTTTACTTTGGCAATGGAGCTTGAGGAGCAAATGTTGACCCTTATAATTACGGGACATGTAGCAGACGGCGTAAAAAATAGGAAAGTAGTTCTTGATGGAATAGCATGGAGGGAAAGGGTCGAGTGAAGGGCAATGAAGTTTATTTCACGAAGCAAAGTTATGTAAAGGTGACTACTGCGAAAAGAAGGTGGGTGTGTAAAGAAAGGAGAATGAAAAAGATCTCGAGAGAGCAACTCTGGTAGAAAAAGTGGCATGTGGGGGTGGGATATAAAGAGGAGCAGAGATGTGGTGATTTAAGTTATTGTAGGGAAGACAGAAACTTATTGAGTTTCTGCCAGTTACAATATAGATTATTCAGGTTAGTTTTGATTAATAGTACATGCCTGGCACTTTCATGAGTGTAAAAATTGTATTTACTTCTTGGTACAGGTCACTGGAAGAATGATTAAGAGTGACTCAGAAACAAGACGTCGAAAACTAGATATAAACAGATGATGTAGAATGTGAAGGGTGAATATTTGGAGATGAAATAAACGGATGAGGTAAACACTGCGGGAGAAAACACACAGATGTGCTCTCTTACGCTGAAGGAGCAAGAACAAAGGAGAGTCAATAAATGTGAACACATACAGACAAATTTGTCTCCTGAATAAAGTGCTGCATTTAGGTGTTCCTCCTTCCGTGAAGTGACATTTAGATTGTGTCATCCAGCACAGACATATACACAGTCACTTTCTCAGTGGTTCCCTAAAGATATGAAAGAAAAGATCCCTCTTAGACCAGACAGCATAGTATTGGCCAAAATGGCCAGACTGAAATTATTTGATAAATGAGTCTTCAAAGTCGAAATATCTGGCCTATAGTCAAAGGATGTGGATCTGCAACATACAGCCACGTGAAGAAGAACATTTCTAAGCAACTTTTGATGTTTTGAATAGGTGTAAATTTTGAAAGAATTGCAGTCCTATCATAAACAAAGTACATTCTTACTGTTTCTCCAATGATACAAGCTAATATAAATGCACTTGATGAGCTGAAAAACTGCAAGTGTGGGTACCTCTATAAAAGCAGACGTTTTGGCAGTTAGTTGGTCTGGAGCATGTGTTTACGCAATGCCACGATCTTCCCAGAAGTGGACGTTACAGCAAATTTACCTCAAGGTCACAGACTGTGAAATGCTTAGAGAAAATACAGCAAATCCAAGAGCTAAACCTTATATTACACAAGCCTCATTTAGCATGTTTAATGTTTAAGTTCAAGACAGCACAATTAAAAAAAGAGTGCACAAATATGACCTTTTTTGGAAGGGTTGCCAGAAGAAAAAACAAAACAAAACACGGCAGCACGGCTTAGGTCTGAAGACTTCTGGAGCAAAAGCTTCACGACTACACCACATTTGACAAAAAAACACAACAAAATACACAACATATCGGTACAAACACCCCATAGAAAGTGTCAAGCACAGTGGTAGAAGGGTGATGATTTTGGCTTGTTTTGCAGCCACAGAATCTGGGGATCTTGCAGTCATTGTGTTGTCCATGAACTCATCAGTATACCAAAGGGTGTATGTTTGAAAACTAAAGACGGGCCCAAATTGGATAATGCAATGCCAACAAATTTATAAGAGAATGTAAAGAGTGTCAAAGTGTTGCAATGGCCCAGCCAGATTACAGACCTCAACCTGATTGAAATGCTGTGGTAGGACCTTAAGAGAACCATGCAGATAAATTCTCTGTAAACCTCAATAACCTGAAGCAACTTTCTACAGTAGAGTGGGGCCTCCACAAGGGTGTGAGAGACTGATTCTGAACATTTTTACTTGATGTCATTGCTGCAAAAGGAGGTCCTGCAAGCTAGCAAATCATGGGGTATATTTAGTTTTTCACATGAGTGCATAGAGTGAGCTGTACATGTGTCATTGCTTCCCACAACTCCAAGGCGGTAAAGATGTGATTCTAGACATAATAATAATAATGATAATAATGATGAAACCAAACTCTGGTTTATTGTGGATTTAGTGGAAGACTTAAATGAGCCGCAGCTTCATTTGTGTTTTGGGCAACTGCTCAAAAAGAATGAAAAACATTTCATTGTGCAACCTCTCTTTAAACGTCTTCATATGGACTTTTTGACTTCTTTCTCTACTGCAGTTTTCTAAATCACCCTCTGGAGGTTCTCTGTCTACCACTTTTGCTTGTGCAGCTGCAACATTGCCATAGACAAAACCAACCCCACATTTTAGCTCTCCAATCTACCTCTCATCACTGGTTTCAGACTATGATGGAAAAGATGAACAGCACTTTTAGGGGGAATGCTGTTTTCATGACATTTATAGGGTTGCGGTGTGGATTCAAGCCTCGGGGATAGGCTGTCAGTGTGCAGTTCTACTGTAACATCCTGAGCATTCTGATGGAGAACATTTACCACAAACAACCTAAATTGTGGTGTGTGTATCTTTTGTGCCAACCCAGCAGGAGTTTGTTTTATTGTGTGTGTGTGTGTGTGTGTGTGTGCGTGCGTGCGTGCGTGCGTGCGTGCGTGTGTGTGTGTGTGTGTGTTTATTATTTTGCCAGCGCAAAGCAATCTTTCTCACCACCTGTACTACATGGCCACAACAAAATAACCGAAGGTTGATAATTACAGTATTCCTTCGCTGCAGGGTCTATTGAAGGTTCGTGTCCCTTTGAGGTTATGTCATAATATTTGTACTTTCTGCGTGTGTCTGTTTGGTGTCACACGAAGCAGACACACGCTTACCTGGAGAGATAGCATTTTCTGCTCACCATTTTCCAGTGCACTTAAAAGGGCCCTTCAAGGGCTCCTTGAACTTTATCACCAGACAGAGATGGTATTATGTTCTTATCTTAACAAACAGGGTGTGTGTGCGTGTGTGTGTGATGTGTGATGACATTAAGGCTTTATCGGTGCACATGGAGCTGGGAGCACAATGATTACAGAGCATTACAACTAAAGGGCTGAGAGGTTGTGTGTGCGTGCGTGTGTGTGTGTGTGTGTGTGTGTATAAATACACACGTGTGTGCGTGAGTGTGTGTGTGTGTGTGTGTGTGTGTGTGTGTGTGTGTGTGTGTGTGTAGAGCACCAAAGGTTAGCACTATTGACTGCTGCTAGTGGAGCCACTAATGGGGATGCCAGGAAGTACTTCAGAGATGATACAGGTGTGTGTGGTGGTGAAGGAGCCGGGGGTTGGGTATAGGAGGAGAAGGCCTGTGTAAGGTTGTCATTGCACATTTTTTTTCAGTTTGGCAATGTGCTTATCTGTTGCCTCTTTCTCTTTCCTCTGTTTTCCTTCTTTGTACACAAGCACCTACATACTCATGCAAACACACACACACATAGATGCTTAATCTCACCTGCACACTCCTCATGCACTCTATGCCCTCCCAATTTTTTTAACCACTTTCAAAACATAGTTACAAGCATACAAATAGTTGAAACTTTTCTCTCTTTCCTCGAGCAAAGATATCCTTAAAAAATGCAGGGCCTTTTGTATTTGCTATTGGAATAAAATAATTTAATGATAAACTATATTTATATAACACTTCTTACAAGATGCATTTGTGTCGTCTGAACTGGGTTACACTTGTGTGTGGGGGTGATTTGAACTCAAGAAAACAGTGTAAGTAAAGTAAAACTAGCATGTGTGTTTTTTACCGATATAAAGCAGGGCAATAGGTATTAATAAAAACAAGAAACAATATGTTGGCGACAGTTGCCTCCAGTAGGTCTGTTTGTGGTGAAGTTTTTGGATTGCTGACAATGGCAGCAGTCCTAAAATGTCCTGATCATTAAACTCTTCTTCACATAATTCACTGAGCAAGTGCAATCCTGATTTACATTGTCTCCATTAGAGATGGACCGATCCGATATTACATATCGGTATCGGTCCGATACTGACCTAAATTACTGGATCGGATATCGGAGAAAAATAAAAAATGTAATCCGATCCATTAAATATCACGAAAGCACCTCACAAAACTTGCAACACGCCGTAACTCACCTCAGAAGTTAGCACTTCGGAGCAGTATGCATCACGTGATAGAGCGGCTGTGGCATGCAGGACCTGTAGGTGGTCTGGATAGCATGTGGAGCTTCGCTAGCAACCCGGCATTTCATCTCCGACAAAGTTATCCCCGAGAGAAGTAAAGCAAGTGTGTAAGTCCATCTCTGAATGTTTGTAAAGCATTCCTGCGTTAAGCTTAACAAGCGATATATGGAGCGACTGCCTCTTCTTGCTGCTACTTCAATCATGAAACTGCTTAAATGATCAGCTGATCGGCTTTTCTGTCGCGAGTCCGTGTCTCTAGTTTGCTTTTGGCCCACTTTGCACCAGAAAGAGGAAACCAGCGGCTGAACAACAGCAGCACGTTTAAGCTTGATCAGCTGTTGTTAGAATGTATTTAATATTAGTTTCTACTCGAGGATCTTTTTCTACGTAGCTGACGCTGGTAACTGTGCAGGGGCGGATCTAGCAAAGTTTAGCCAGGGGGGCCGATAGGGCATTAACAGGGAAAAGGGGGCACAAAGACATACTTTTCTTTCTTATTCTCATTTAAAATGTCTAGCTTTTAATAAATAATTATCTGACACCCAAAGTTTTAATTTGATGTAAAATGAATAGAAGTCAATTACTGTATATAGTAACTATTACGTCTAATATATATACCCTAGTAAGCTATAGTACTTTTTCCTTTGGGAAGGTACCATCTGTGCAGTCTGCAATTTTGTTGAAGAAAGATGTTAAATCTATTTAATATTTCTTGAAAAATAATTGATTTCTGTGCATTTTTTTTCACACTGCATCAAATTAAGGTTGATTACGTCGACTAAGCATCATGAGGTGGAGCGTGAGGGGTGGTTCCCTATTTTTTATTTATTTATTTTTGTTGTTGCTGGGAGTTGGAACCCTATTAGTTAGGTTGCTTAATATTTATGCTAAGTACTCTTTAAAATACCAGAATAGGGAGGATGGTGTAGGTTTAAGTTTATTAGATTGATCAGTATTGCTGAACTATGAAATATTTTTTTTTGCATACAGGTATAACAGAATAGCTTTAGTGTAGTTGTTGTTTTAAACTTGAGTATGAACTTATACAAAATGCAGCAAGATATTTAAAAAAACTGTTTTGTTGATTAAAAAACACTATATCGGATTCATATCGGTATCGGCAGATATCCAAATTTATGATATCGGTATCGGTATCGGACATAAAAAAGTGGTATCGTGCCATCTCTAGTCTCCATACTGAAGATTGTCCTATGACTTGTGTCTTACATGGTAATTACATGGAGACATTATTAGGGCTTTGGTTTAATAGACACAAATGTTGGCACAAAAGGTGTTGTAATATCCACACGAAATTTTTAAATATGCAAATTTATCAGCTTTTTAAATTAAATAGTACAAAATTTAAAGGAATTGGAGGAATCCTCAGTTTCTATCTTAAAATTGATTACTCTGTGCACTCAAACCAGTTTCCATAAAGAAAGTGGCCTCGGTTTTCTCTAATTGGTTACTGGAGACCAATGTAGTATATGCTGTTGAATCTAATGCCTTCTTAATTATTACTGATGTCAAGCCTGCTGACACACTGGGTTTCAAGCATATTTAAAATATCCCTGCTCAATAATGGTGATGGTCCCAGCCATGGCGCAAATTGGCAAATCATTAGTCCTCCTGTGGTGCTCAGTGGACAAGCCGTCCTTCAAGTGAGAAACTGCTGTTTCATGTCACGATGCAAGATGTCCCAAATCAAAGGTCTAGGCACAGTCAGGGTAAATTGTACCTGCTGGCAATGATAACTATAAATGATTTTTCACATTTGCCTTTATCTGGGCAATTTATAATAGGGGACATTTCTTAACACAATTTTAGGAAAAGTCAGACACTGAGTATTAGAGAAGTGTTGCAAATATTTGACGGGGAAAAAATAGCAGGGGAGAAATTTCCTAATCGTGCCGTGTTTCCAACAGAAAGAGAATGTGGCTGTAGTGACACAGGCTGCACATATATGCATGCATAAGCTCTGTGCACATAAATGAATAAGAACAAATACACTCTGATGCTGATGCAACAATAAGTACCTCATCTGGTGTATGAACTCTAACTCTGCCATTTTGAGCAGCAGCTGGTGATGCTAGTGCTTGTTCTGCTCTGCAGCCCTTGTGAGTTACTGAAATAAATCAGAATATATACTGTATATATACCCTCACTGTCTTCCCCCGCCTCCAATTATAGTGCGTGTGTTGGAGTACACAGTAGTAGTTACCCAACTTAAGATTGGCCATGATATACCCACCCACTGATGAGAGTGTGTTGTTTAGGGATAAATAATAGAATAAGTAGGATGAAAAGAAGCTTTCTACTTCACTTTTTCTCCCATCTCTCTGCGCATAGCCTGTAATAGGATTTATGGTGTTGAAGATGTAGTAGATGTTAATACATGGTATTATCTGGGTTGAATGAAAAAGGAGAAACAGGGAGATGAAGCACAATAAAACCAGAAATGAAAAGGAAGAATCCAGAAAGAGTGTGCAATGAAAAAGGACAAATGGGAATATGATCATGGTTGAAAGACTTGGAAGGGTGGGGTGGTGGGGGTAACAGGGAACTGATAAAAGCATGCAATGTTTCAGCAGAAAACGCAGAGTTGCTGTAAGTACAGTACCCCACTTATGGCTGACAATAAAGAATGAGGCTTGCCTACCCGAAAGCCTCTTATTGTGTATGGCTGGATGGTCACAAACAACATAGTAGCTTTTAAGAAGAACATCTGAAATTTACACTGTTGTGCAATGTTGTCTTTTTTTCTTTGCAGAGAGTACAAGTAGTATCTAACAGATAAAAATGTCTGACTACTGAAGAATACAGTTCCAAAAAGTGTTTCCTTACTAAAATTCAGTTAAGTATATAATCTCATATAGTTATAAATAAACTTGAGTCTTTTTCATATTTGAACTGTAGCAAGAGGAGAATATTGTGAACTGTGGTTTTAGCTTATGTGGTTTGGATCTTTTTCTCAGCTTGGAAGGTGTTTTGACCTCCCAGAGCAGTTGCATTACACCTTATTATTTAAGAGCTTGCAGAATAGCTGATAGTTGAAGATGGCTGAAAGATGTGGCCTTTTCACTGTTGCCTTGTGGTTGCATTTTTCATATCACCTTTTTCCTTTTACTATTCTTCTTGTCTTTTATCCACCCATCCCTTAATCTCATTATCCCTTTCCCTGTGTTTTGTTATAAACAGATTCTCCTCACAGGGGTTGATGGTGTTTTGATAAAACTTCAGATTCTCAGAATATACTTGAGGGTTTCTCTCTTTTCCTCTCAGATGCAAAAGATACAAATTCTGCACTTGAACATGGTTTGCAGGCTTGCAGACGGCTACGTTATCCACTTCTCACTCATCTCTGTAATCGGATCAGGTTCAGTGTCAAAAAGTCTCCCTCCCACAGGCCCAGCAGGAAATAGAGGACTAAAATGATTTGATAATTGAGAAGGCAGAAGATGTAATATGTCTTTAGGGTCAGTTGATCTAATATGTGAGCTTTGCTTTAGTTTCAGGGCACAGTGCCTCGTGAATTTGATTTTTGCAGAAGGCATTTTGCCTCCATGTTGTGTTTAATAACTTATTTATCAAGCAGCCTACATGCTCTCTGATCAAGAGCATAGTGGGAGGTTCTTGTTGTAAATGAAGTGTGTAATTGAAATTCTAAATGAGATTGTTTAGTTTGTGTCAGTATGCTGTACTCATTAGATGTAATACCCAGGTATACGCTGAAATAGCTGCAGTCTAAGTGTGGCCATTTTAGCACCACACACGCACAGCAGCCCCGATGTTTTTGAACTTTATTACGACCTGACAGAGGTGCATGAAAAAGCTCAAATGATCAGGCATTAAACTTGCCAGTTTTTGAGTGCAGATTATTTGTCATTTTGGACCGCACCTGTGTGTCAATAGTGAGGCTAATATCCCAGTGCAGTTACTGCTAGTCATACGTACTGCCTGCTGTGCACTCTGTCCAGCTGGTGTAAATGTATCTGAAGTGGACCATTTTAAATGACATTTTTAAGACAGCTATGGAAAATATCATGATCTGATTCCCTGGTTTTGTCCAAAATTCAGGTGAAAACAGCTTTTGACTGAGGTATACAGGGAGTGCAGAATTATTAGGCAAATGAGTATTTTGTCCACATCATCCTCTTCATGCATGTTGTCTTACTCCAAGCTGTATAGGCTCGAAAGCCTACTACCAATTAAGCATATTAGGTGATGTGCATCTCTGTAATGAGAAGGGGTGTGGTCTAATGACATCAACACCCTATATCAGGTGTGCATAATTATTAGGCAACGTCCTTTCCTTTGGCAAAATGGGTCAAAAGAAGGACTTGACAGGCTCAGAAAAGTCAAAAATAGTGAGATATCTTGCAGAGGGATGCAGCAGTCTCAAAATTGCAAAGCTTCTGAAGCGTGATCATCGAACAATCAAGCGTTTCATTCAAAATAGTCAACAGGGTCGCAAGAAACGTATGGAAAAACCAAGGCACAAAATAACTGCCCATGAACTGAGAAAAGTCAAGCGTGCAGCTGCCAAGATGCCACTTGCCACCAGTTTGGCCATATTTCAGAGCTGCAACATCACTGGAGAGCCCAAAAGCACAAGGTGTGCAATACTCAGAGACATGGCCAAGGTAAGAAAGGCTGAAAGACGACCACCACTGAACAAGACACACAAGCTGAAACGTCAAGACTGGGCCAAGAAATATCTCAAGACTGATTTTTCTAAGGTTTTATGGACTGATGAAATGAGAGTGAGTCTTGATGGGCCAGATGGATGGGCCCGTGGCTGGATTGGTAAAGGGCAGAGAGCTCCAGTCCGACTCAGACGCCAGCAAGGTGGAGGTGGAGTACTGGTTTGGGCTGGTATCATCAGAGATGAGCTTGTGGGGCCTTTTCGGGTTGAGGATGGAGTCAAGCTCAACTCCCAGTCCTACTGCCAGTTTCTGGAAGACACCTTCTTCAAGCAGTGGTACAGGAAGAAGTCTGCATCCTTCAAGAAAAACATGATTTTCATGCAGGACAATGCTCCATCACACGCGTCCAAGTACTCCACAGCGTGGCTGGCAAGAAAGGGTATAAAAGAAGAAAAACTAATGACATGGCCACCTTGTTCACCTGATCTGAACCCCATTGAGAACCTGTGGTCCATCATCAAATGTGAGATTTACAAGGAGGGAAAACAGTACACCTCTCTGAACAGTGTCTGGGAGGCTGTGGTTGCTGCTGCACGCAATGTTGATGGTGAACAGATCAAAACACTGACAGAATCCATGGATGGCAGGCTTTTGAGTGTCCTTGCGAAGAAAGGTGGCTATATTGGTCGCTGATTTGTTTTTGTTTTGTTTTTGAATGTCAGAAATGTATATTTGTGAATGTGGAGATGTTATATTGGTGTCACTGGTAAAAATAAATAATTGAAATGGGTATATATTTGTTTTTTGTTAAGTTGCCTAATAATTATGCACAGTAATAGTCACCTGCACACACAGATATCCCCCTAAAATAGCTAAAACTAAAAACAAACTAAAAACTACTTCCAAAAACATTCAGCTTTGATATTAATGAGTTTTTTGGGTTCATTGAGAACATGGTTGTTGTTCAATAATAAAATTATTCCTCAAAAATACAACTTGCCTAATAATTCTGCACTCCCTGTAAGTAGAAAATGAAAGGTTAAACAGCATTTTTTATTCCAGTCCTTCTGAAGACCAATGAGAACCTGAAAGTGGACTTTATGTTACTCTAGTCATTTAATTCTTGTCAGTTAGAAGTAAAAGCCCGTTATTATGTGAGGCACATGGAGTACAGTTATAGCTGAGAAAATAAGTCTCATCATTGTCTTGATGAGACTTATTTTGCTATGCTTGTTAAATAAAGGAAACGCCTGCGACTCGGTGTGAGTTTCCTCTGGGCCTCACCCATGCACGTTTGAAAAGACAAATCTAAGGTCTCTGTGTTTTATTGCTCCAAGTACTTGTTTAACGAATTGTTTCCTCTAACACTATCTGTTCCTGCTTGACAATGGCATGTCTCCTGCTATGGGGAGCCAAAAAGTCTTGTGTGTGGCTCAAAAAGCTGTGTCTTTTAATCTGAATTCTGGCCTCCTGCATGAACAGGCCTGTTTGCTACAGCACACAGCATGCAAACAACAAAATACTGCTGTGCTAATGCTTTCACTAAAGAGCACTTATAACACAAAAAATGATCTAACAATTACTGTGTTAAAATGTTCCTAGGTGTACATACTGAAAGCTAAGTGGCATTAAAACAAGCACAATTTACTGAGAAGAGCTGTTTAAATAAATGTAGAGGAGTAAATGTAACTTATTACCACCCACCTCAGGCACAGGCTGCAGCTGTTTAGAGTTGGTTTCCTGTGAAAACACAATGAATCAGCACAAGGTCACATGCCATTCCATCCATTTATTTTGATAACCCAAATGTGACTTTTATCTTTCAAGTGTTTTTATTTTAATTCCACACGGTATAGATTTGCTCCTGTACAGATGCCTCATGTTGGAGATGAACAGTTGTCTTTTGACAAGGATAATTTAACACAAAATGACTACCCTCTGTCTTTGGAAGTAAAAGGCATACTGTAGAGGTTGTTTACTCTGATCAAATCACGAAAGACACGTTGAATTTATGTATCAAAACTATCAAAACTACAGAGTAACTTTAACAGAGTCAGTTAATTTTAAGTTGTGTCAATAAAATGTGAGCTCAGTAACTTAATTTCACAGCTGACATTGTTTGCTTACATCATTTTACAATACTTAAATGGCCTTATATCCTTATAAGTTAGTCTTTTCATCGTTTGAAACTGAGGAGAAATTAAAGTTTGTAAAAATTACCAATCCTACTGTATCTCAAGGTCTACAGAATTAACTGCAAAGCATGAGTGGGGTCATCTCCTCCAGCTGAAAACTTTAACATATGCTTCAACCCATGGAGACCACATCAAATGTGTAACTGAGGACCACAGCAGCTGCTGCTCTCACCATATACAGCTGGTTATTCCCTTTACTTGCTCAAACACCAGCCCTTCATTCCATGACACTAATATGAACTTTTTATTTCTCCCCATTGGTAATTGCTTAAGTTCATGTTGTAAGGTTATTACATGATTATGGTTACTAATTCAGAACGTGACTTTCCTTGGTTCTAGTCATCAAAGAGATGACTGAACTAGAAAAACTAGAAAAATATAACTGATAAATGCAAAGCAGTGCTAAATATGATGTGACCGTCCAAGTGCACAACCAACGCAGATGTCTGACAATTTTCAACTAACAACTCATATAGATATTGAAAATAAGACATTGATGTATGACAGCAACATAGATCCTGATTGTAATTTCTTTAACAATAAGACAAATGAATGCAATTATTATACAAATGAGCAACTTAAAAAGGAATTCAAGGTAGAACAGGGTATAACAATGGTTCACTTTAATAGTCGAAGCTTATATGCAAACTTTCAATCCATCAAAGACTACATAACACAGTTTGAACAGCCATTCAATGTGATAGCCATATCGGAGACCTGGATAACTCCTGGAAAAGAAGAAGACTTTAAAATAAATGGATATGAATTCCTTCATGTAGACAGGATCAACAAGAAAGGAGGTGGGGTGGCACTTTACATTGATAAAAACCTAAAGTACAAAAGAATGGGAAGAATGACAACTGTTATTGATGGAGTGATGGAATGTTTATCAGTGGAAATAATTATAGAAAAAAGGAAAAACCTAATTGTCAGTTGTATATATAGAACACCAGGATCTAAGATTGAGATATTTAAGGATAATATGGAGGACTTATTTACAAATATAAATCACAAAAGAATGTTTATTTGTGGGGACTTTAATATTGACTTATTGAATCCAAATCATAATAAGAGTACAGAAGAATTTATTGATTCCATGTACAGCATCGGTTTATTTCCACTGATAACAAGACCGACCAGAATAACATCTCATTGTGCAACTCTATTAGATAATATATTTACAAATATAATAGAAGGAAAGATAAAAAGTGGGCTGTTAATCAATGATATAAGTGACCATTTACCAGTCTTTGCATCGTATAATTGCCATTATAAAGTGAACAACGATGGACATAAGATTATTTACAAAAGAATAAGAACAGAGAAGACCTTAAATTGTCTTAGAAATGAACTTTTAAAGCAAGATTGGAATATTGTATATGAACAAACAGAAGTTAATAAAGCTTACGAAGGATTTTTAAGAACATTTAACACATTACTTGATAAAAACTGCCCAGTAATTGAAATCAATAGGAAACACAACTATGCAGGAAGACCATGGATGACAAAAGGACTACAAAATGCCAGCAAAAAAAAGAATACCTTATATCGAGAATTCATAAAAAAGAGAACAATAGAAACTGAAATGAAGTATAAAACTTACAAAAATAAATTAACTAATATAATGAGATCCTGTAAAAGAGAGTATTACATTAAAAGGTTAGAACACAATAAAGATAACACAAGAGATATATGGAATGTATTAAACAGAATAATCAAAAATGAATCAAGGAATAATGATTACCCTGGGTACTTTATAGAAGGGACAAGAAGTATTAATAACATGGAGGAGATAGTAAATGGCTTTAATGAATTCTTCGTAAACATAGGGCCAAAACTGGCAGAAGAAATAAAGGTTGATGGAATAGAAAGGGACACTGGTGAAAATATTGAAAGGAATAGTAGCTCAATGTTTTTAAGAGCAGTGGAAGAGAAAGAGATTTATGACATGGTTAGAGGACTTAAGAACAAAACCAGTACAGACTGGAATGATATTGATATGGTAACGGTAAAGACAGTTATTGATGGTATCGTAAAACCATTAAAATATATATTCAACTTGTCGTTTCAAAAAGGAGTTTTTCCACAAAAAATGAAAGTTGCTAAAGTTATTCCCATTTACAAAACCGGTGAAAGACATCATTTTACAAACTATAGACCAGTGTCAATACTCTCCCAGTTCTCTAAGATACTGGAAAAACTCTTCATAAAAAGATTTGACAGTTTTGTGGAAAAATATGAATTAATGACAGATAGTCAGTATGGGTTCAGAAACAACAGATCAACAGCTTTGGCACTGATAGATTTAATGGAAAAGATAACGGAATGTATGGATAATAAGAGGTATGCGCTCGGAGTTTTCTTAGATCTAAAGAAGGCGTTTGATACTGTTAATCATGAAATTCTATTAAAAAAACTGGAAAAGTACGGGTTTAGGGGAGTGGTTTTGGAATGGTTAAAAAGCTATGTAGGGAATAGGCAACAATATGTACAAATAAATGAATATAAATCTAATTTGATGGATATAGCTTGTGGAGTACCTCAAGGTTCAGTACTGGGTCCAAAAATGTTTATTATGTACTTAAATGATATCTGCAGAGTATCGGAGATTTTAAAGTTTGTAATATTTGCAGATGACACAAATATACTGTGTGCAGGTGGGGAATTGCCACAGGTTTTGGAAATGATCACACAGGAATTAACGATATTAAAGAAGTGGTTTGATATAAATAAATTATCATTGAATCTCGATAAAACCAAATTTATGTTGTTTGGAAACCAAAAGAAAAACATCGAAGTAGAAATATGTGTTGACAATGTATATTTAGAAAGAGTAAATGAAATAAAATTTCTTGGGGTGATCATTGACCACAAGCTCTGTTGGAAGCCACACATTACTTATGTTCGGGGGAAATTGGCACGGGGCATTGCCGTCCTGGGAAAAGCAAAGCATATGTTGGATCAGAAAGCACTGCACATTTTATACTGTGCTTTACTACTGCCATATATGAGCTACTGTGTAGAGGTCTGGGGAAACACATACAAAAGTAACACACAAACAATAACTATAATACAGAAAAGGGCCATTAGATTAATAAATAATGTAGGGTACAGGGACCATACAAATGCACTCTTTGTCAAAATGCAAGCTATTAAATTCCAAGACTTGGTGAAGCTTAAAACAGCGCAAATAATGTATAAAGTCAGAAATAAATTGCTTCCCAAAGAAATCTGTAAATTGTTCATAGAAAGAGAAGGTGGGTATAACTTAAGAGGGAAATGGAATTTAAAAATACAAAGTGCTAGAACAACTTTAAGAACTATGTCAATCTCAATTGCAGGAGTTAAATTATGGAACAGTCTAACAGAAGAAATAAAAGACAGTCAAAACATAAAACAGTTTAAAGTAAAATATAAAAACCTAATTTTAAATAAGTATAAGAATGAAGAAAACGGGGTTAACCCAGGATGGTAATGTTGCTGGTAATGGTGTTGCGGTTCTTTTTTGTTTTTTTTGTTTTGTTTTGTTTTGTTGTTTTTCCATAACTTGTGTATCTGCAAATATACACATTCTGTATTTTTCATATGAAAGAAACTATACTGTGGTGGGGCTTGCTAATTTCTTGTTTTTGATTTATGTATGTTATGTTTTGTTTTACTTCATATGTTTCATATGTTGTTTGTTTAATTTAAGACAAAAGAAAATTAAATGAATGAGAGGTAAAACTTGAGGGGGTAGGGACAAATAAGTAAATACTTCAGCCTACTCCTTTTCAAACAAATAATGGAATGATATTTTGTAATGATTGTGAAGGCACATGTTTGAAATGTTTGAAATAAAAATGAACTGAACTGAACTGAACTGAACTTGACTCCATATGCAAACGTGTTATTTTCTTGGACAGAAGTGGATGTTCTCTGGTTATATTTGGAGCAGAAGGAATAACACATGTGAAATCATAACTTACGTACATCGGTATCTAACTGTAAATACTATTTACAGTTAGTTAGCATAAGTTATCTTTTGTCCTAGCTTTAAGTTTGGATAAGTAATACATTGTCACAGCTATAAGTAGCAGTAAACGTCTTTAAAACCATGACATTAGCATTTGATGTTCACTAAAAACTGTCATCTTAACCATCTATGGTTGGTTAACACAGCACTACCAAAAAACAAAACAAAAACCATGACTGTACTATGAGCTTGGACTTTCCTTGCATTTAAAATTGTTGCTTCACAGTCGAGAAGCAGTTCGTCAGCCACTCCTGGTGAGTTGCCATCTTCAGAGCAACTATGTTAAGTCCGTCAGTTTGTGATTGAGTTGAGTGGATTAAAGCTATTAATTACATTCAATTTGTTTGGGATAATTAGGTAATTAACTGTGATTAATCAGTTGCAAATATGTTGCAGCAGATTCACATTAAACAGAAAGTCAATTTCAAAATTTCTCCACATATAGTGACATAGTTGCTGCAGGACAGCAACTGAACTGTAAAGTGACACTGGTGTTTAGCAACCTTGCTTTTATATAGAAATACCACCAGAATACAAACACTTAGCAACCAAGGGAGTCGAGTCCTCTATTACAAAGTCCCATATGTATGACGCTTATTGAGGCAGACTGACTCAAATTGATTGATGTTCGCAACATGTTTTTAAATTAGACAGCACTTATTTGAAAACCTTCCCCAATCTGGCTGAGAGTTGTTGCAGTTACTCTGAGCTGAACAGAGTTTGTTTAGAACCAGGCTGCTTCCCAACAGGTGACCCATTTAATCACCTTGTGATTGAAAGTGGTTATCCAGAGGTTAAGAGTGTTGCATAGTCAACCTCTGGATGACCAGTCGGTCACTGCAAGTGCCTTCAATCAGTCACTGAATGCAAAAAAAAAGAAAAAGAAAAAAAAATGTAATCCCTGGGCAACCATTAATTTTTTTCTACTTGCAATGAGGATGCTTTACTATATTAACTCTACTGAGACTGAGCCATAAAGGGGACCTTCAAGCTAAAGTATTGGTTATTTTTTATTTTATATTTTTTGTGCAAGTTTAGACGTCATATTTTAAATTTCAACGTGTTTTGTTCACAAGCCATTGATGCAGATACATAGCTAAGTAAATGTAATCTTCAATGAGGCACAATGAATGAAGCTCAATTTTTATTGTTCAGCTGGGGAGATGAATAGAAGGTAGACGTATTTAATATTGTCTAGCCTTCTTTTTAGGACATTATGGTTTCAGTTTCTTCAGACAGACTTTTCCTCTGCCTTTTGGCTTTTTGGTGCAGGGTTAGGGCTCTCACTTGCAGCAGCATCACTACTTTCTTTTCTACACCTGGAAATAAAAACCTTTCTGTATCTGTGTTTTGAAAATCATATGTATTTAGCATAAACCTGCTGTTTCAAAATTAATTCACCTGTGTTCTGTTCTGTTCTGCTTTGTTTTTCTCTGTACTCACTTGCCAGTAAGCAAATGCTGACAAGGATCTGGCGAACAGTAGATAAATAAAGGGCTATTCACTTCACCCAGTTTTTGTGTCGGCTCTTTGCTGGATTTTGTACAATTTCTTAAGGACATGAGTCTGTCTCAGGAAAAGCAGGGCCATCACATGTGACCCGTTGCACCCTGCTCACCACTTGTTGGACCTGCTGCCCTCTGGTTGGTGCCTCAGGTCAATTAGCTCCCACACTTCCAGACATTCAGACTGTCAACAAACACTATATCACTTGAAGTTCAGATCAGTCTTTTAGTCTATTTTTAAACACTAAAAAATTAAGTTGACCTTTAATACCAAATTTTAATGTATTTTTAACACGACTCCACTCTACACCCCTGCTAGGCTTTCTCAGAATGTATTAAAAAAAATTGAGCTATTTGTTTAGAGACAGAGTGATGATATATGCACACAAATAATATGTGTTACCTATTTGGTGGAACTGATAAATTAAATTAAAACAGAAAAACAGATTTCTTTGAAAATGGTCAGGTACACGACTGGACTGAAAATAAAATTAGTTCCATAATTCCATAGTTGCTAATATTTTTTAATAGAGTCCAAAAAAATAAAAGGAACCCTTGAAAAGAAGGAAGCTTGTGATCTGAGTCAAGCTTGCTGTAATAGCCACTTTTCTACTATAACTTGAGAGACAGAGGAATATTTTATATAGGTTGTGGACATAAATAGTGATGTGTGAAATGAAAAGACCACACCCCATTTTCTGCTGTACTCCAAGAGAAAGCAGCTTATAACTCATTTAAAGTCCTATAACAATATAAAGAACAAGCACACACACACACACACACACACAAACACACATGTGCATAGACAAATATGTACCTTGGGCCTATCAAGACAGCTTATTCTATTTGTTCCAGTCATTGATCCGTTCATATCTAAATGTCAGGTTGAATAGACATCGTCATATTTGCTGGTGGTGGTTGTGGTGAATGCGTGCAATTGTACGCGCACGCTGTGTTGTGCGTGTGTTATACAATCTCTCTGTGGATTCAGCAGTGCTCGGATCTGTGGTCAGATCAATAAACCAAAAGGCCGACAAGCACACGCATACAGTGCACGCAAAGTCTTGTGTGCTCCGCTGTGCACACACAGACACACACCAAAACACACAGTTTGAGGATGATAGATGCCTTCCATGTTGGCCCTGCTACTCCTTGCCGTCACAACACATACTTTTGCAAGACCTTTGCTGTCCTAGCCTTACATTATACAGTATGTCAGACATAAAGAGGAAAAAGAAAGACAGAAAGTAAGAAAAGAAAGCTGCTGCTGAAAAAAAACATCTGCAGACAGCATTCAGAATAGGTGAATGACTCTGCTGCTCTTTTCTCCCCTGTTTTCATCAAAAAGCAAGTGATTGATCAGCAATGGCAGTCTCTTGTGCAATTGGATGGTGAACAGTGCGAGATCTACTCAAGATGAGGTTTTCCTTGATTTTGTTGAGTGTGACAGGTGTGTGCAGGAGAGAACTATTCAAATAGGATTTCCAAAGAGACAATAATCTGTGAAATACTCTCACACACACAAATTAATACTCACACAGGCATAGTCACATTGTGTAATGTTTAGTATCTTTGTGTCTCTTCCACCTACCGCTCTGTTTTCACAATGCATGCACAACCGTTATAGGCTTTTTAGTTCATTGGCGTGTGACCGCAGCTTGATCAAACTAATTAAACAGTTATGGTAGTGATTTAGAGTCATTAGTTGTTGGGAAGAATCGCACAGGTCTTACACCCATGTGATTCATGTCACGTTTCTCAAGCGCGTTCAGCACAAAGAAGGCTGTTTTCCTTTGGCAGCATGTACTGTAAATACAGTAAAAGCCACAGTTATAATTATTTGTTATTTAGTTTGTGTTTTAAAATTTGGATTGTGTCTTAACTATGGCCTTGGAAATGTATTAGTTAATTAACTAGTAAGAACCAAATTGATTGGTTGCTTTAAAGTTGCAACCTTTGAGGCTATTACATATATTTATATAATTTTCATAATCACCACACTTTTCATTGACCCCCTCGTGACCCACAGATGACAAGACCACTGATCCTGGAAGGAAATGCTTCAACATAGAATAGAGGTGATCGCTCAGAACAGATTTGTATTGATTTGCAGTGACCCTTACCTATAAGGGGACAAGTTGGTCCAAACAATGCCAGCAAAATGCTCACCGCAGCATAAATGAACTACACGATCTATATAATGGTTTCAGTTTTTCTCTTTTAATTTGCCACCCATCTACACAGTTTATGCCTGTGTGGTCTGACTGTTTTTATTGGATAGTGCACACCGAAGTCTTGAAAACACAACAGTTACTGTGTGTTAGCAAACAGCTGTCTGTTGCTTGTGTAAAAAAGTATTTGTGTGCCTGTTTTCTACATACACAGACACACAGTAAATCAGGATACACTGTATTATTTCCCAAAGGCACTATCTAACATGATAATTTACTGCTTCATTTATGACTGTCATATCCCAGATGCAGAGATACATGCATGTCAGGCGAGTTTATGTCGCTACATGACAAGCAGGTATCACAAGAGGAGGACAAGCAGGATGTCAATGTCAAGATGATGTATTTGGGTGAATGTGGTGTGGGACACCCTTTGAAATTCAGTTATGTACACAAAAAAGAGGCTTAACATTAGAAGTCTAGTTAGCACTGTAATTGCTGAAGTCTGTTTGCTTTGCTCTGTGGATTACATTTTTGGCAGTGCTCAGGCTGAGCACAGTCATAATGCACCACCCTTTGCTTGCCATCTTGTCTTTTAGCACAGTACGAACAGACGTGCTTGACATCAAGACACACAATCTCAACCATGCATCATGCATAAAGCACACTGTGGGAGCAATGTGGGTGAGGTGCTGACATATAGCAGTTACTGTATGTTTCGGGGAAAAGTGCTTCAGTTGGTGAGTGCTAAATGCTTATTTCATGCACAGGGAGGCTGAGTAGCGGGCTGAATAAATGGGGGTAATGGGTTAGTAAAAGCCCGCTTTGTGTTTTGTATAGCTGCAGTTTTCATATGTTTTGTAACTTAGATTTGAAAGAAGGAAGAGTCGCTGAAGAAGGAGCAAGTTAATGGTAGATGACTATGTAGAAAGTATCCCTAGCTTGATCTGACAGTGGGACAACCATGCTAATCAAAACCAAAAGTGGGAACTAGAGAGACTCCCATCTCTGGTAATAAACAAATTGGAAACCATTCATATGAATGCAACACAGCAAGATTGTTTTATTGTGTATAATTTAGATTTAACAGATTTTAATTCTGATTCTGCTTTTTGAGTCCTGACTCTGATTTCCATCATATTATTTTAAGTATGAAAATAAACCTTGCCACAAATATAACTTTATTTGGTTAACTAAGCATTCTCAAATCACTGGGTAGCTTAATTTTCCAGCAGCACAGTGGATGAGCAGATAAGTAGATGATAAAAAAAAAAGCTGGAAATATCATTGATACAAAATATGGAAAATAAAAAAGATGAAGTAAAACACTGGTTATAATGCATTGTGTCACTCCATCAGTTTGTAAACTTCTTTATCTGTCTCTTTGTTTCGCTTTCATCTGTTCCTGCTTTCCTAAAGTTTCTCTTCTGTTCTAGTCCAAGTGTCTTTCATATTATGATTCCAGGTGGAATGAAGGGTTGTAGATGATAATAGTAATCACAGACCCCTATGTCCACACTCAAGCGCAGACCGGCACACACTTGTGCACGCACAGGAACACAAATTAATTACAGTGATCAAAAACCACACTTGGATGAACCACAGTGGACTGTGAAAGAAGAAGAAGTAGAAATGGATCACTGTGGTTGTGTTTATAGATTTTTTTTCTTTGTGTGTTTATAAATTCACAGCTTGTGCTTGCATGTTCAAATGTGAAGCTGGATATGCCTAGTTTGGAGGGTTGGCTGTAGGCTGTTTGCTTGATTTGATCACAAATAGTGCATGAAATTAAATGACACTACTAATTTTTAATTTAGAGCACTTTATTCAATAACAACACCCACTCTCTCACTTCAGGCATCATACCACTGCTTTTACATTCTTAACCTCTCACACAGAGTGCCCCACTATACAGGGAATATACAGCAGTCTGTAAAAGAAGTCGTATATCCTTGTTTGTTTGAACAGTTGTCTAAAATGTGCTGTATAGGCTCATATTTATTATGCGTGTGCATTAGCATAACGTGTGTGAGTAAAATATTAGCAATACGCCCTCTTTTGTCAAGTCAGACCTCAGTGTGAGCGGCAAACCCTGACACTTGTGTGTCAAGCTAAACCATTTGCCAAAATCAACAATTTCTCTTTGTTGTACTCCTTCGGGAGTGACAGGTGAGCAGAGGTCATTTGCAGGATCAAAACAGTGTTTGGTGGTCCCACGGCCGCTTGATAAACACGTACAAGACTGGTGTGCGCTGTAGCATGATGTTACAGATCAGTCTTAGTTCTCTGTGTGTGCTTTCAGACTTTGAGAAAAGGCTTACTTATATTGACACTAGGTGATTGGATTTGTCTCAGACCACGGAGCTGGTTTTAGTGCGATCTTCTGACTTCAGAGAAGAAGAACTGTGGCGAATTGAAGCTTTTGTGAAGGTGGGCCGAGAGGTCACAAGGATTTCTTTGCTATCACTAAAGGAATGATGCCCAGGTGACCCCCCCCCCCCTACCTTCCTCCATTGGTGGCACGAAGGCTGTAATGTTTTGTAAGTGTGTGTACATCTGGACAAATACACAAGGGCAAGCACACAGACAAACCAGCCTCGGGACTTAGCAGCAGTAATTGTTGTAGCTGTGGGTGTTTGGTTCTTGTGTGTGTATGAGTGTGAATATGTGTGTGTGTGTGTGTTTGTCTGAGAGAGTGTATTGAACAATTCCAACCCCTGAGGAGTCATGTCTAGTTCTATGAATCTTCCATTTCACTAATTAGCTTAAAACATCTGTCCATACGGATGCTAGAGGGAGGTCATAATGGGAAAAGTGGAAGCACTTACTACAGAACCAGCAGTAGTTGCGTACAAGCAGCGACACCAGACAACCACAACACTGAAACCGCTGACAGGTGAAGATCATTTATCAGCTCATTACAAAGTAATATTCTGCTGTAAAAACTTTGTTTGTGGTCTACTACCCACGTACTATCTGGCTTAGCAATGTTGCAGTCCAAGCACATTCACTTTCCCATGATCTTGAATAAAATATCAGATTAAAGTTTTTCATATTTAAAAAGCGGAAATATTGCAAGCAATCCCACACAAATACTCATAATTAATACCAAGAGAGAGGACTGCAAAAAAGGACATTAAGCCAGAAAGAGAGCTGACCAGAAAAGTTGAGTTTGAGAAACCTGTGTTGTCTTTCTCCCCTCTCCTTTTTGCCTTTATCGCTGCCCACTCATTCAATTTTTCAGTGGAGATAAACAGAAACATTGTGACAGGACAAAACGACAAAAACCACATTACTTACATTTCAGATCCCGTACATGGAGGGGATAAGTGAAAGTAGAGGGGAACAGAGGTTCTGACAGAAAAAACTAAAATTAAGAAAAATATTGTGTCTTACAGCTCAGTCACTCCGCCTTACACCTTGTCTATGTCGAAACTATGTTTTCTGTCGAGTGTTTTACAGCAGCCTTCTGTGTTATAAGTTTTATGGCGATTCGGTGGGAGATTAAACCATTATTAGCCACACACCGCCACCCTCTCCAGCTGTTGCCTTTTCTTTAAAAAGTGATTTATGGCGTGATGTTCTATAGTCACCTAGACAATTATAGCTAATGATAATATGAGTGGCACTCTATTTTTACTCTGGGATTGAAGGGAGAAGGGCTGAGAGCGAGCGAAGAAAAGGAGTAGGAGCAGTCACAGAGTGAGAAGTGAGTAATTAAAGCCCGATGATGGGATGAGAGGTGAGGGGAGAGCAACGATAAGAGAACAAAAATTAGAGGGTGGTTCTGGGAGGATGAAAATGAGAGACAAAAGAGGTAAAAAGCAAAGGTGAGTGTTTTTGACAGAAGAAAGTCAAAAGCAAGGTAAGAGTACTCAACCCTCTGATCTCTGTTCAGTCTGTTCAGTAAATGTTTAATTTTGCAGTTCACCATGACATTGCTTAAGATGCATGGGGTTGGCCATGACTCAGGTTTTAGAGCAGGCTGTCCAGTAGTCATGGGGTTGGAGGGCTGATCGCCTTCATGTGCCAAAGAGTCCCTGGGAAAGATACTAAACCCCATGTTGCTCCTGAAAGCAGGTAAACACCTCGCCAGCTCCAGCCCTTTGCCAGTGTGTGAATGGCTAAATGAGAAACACATAACAAAGCTCTTTGTGGATCCTAGCAAAGGTTAAATGGGATATAAATATAGTATGCATAATATATAAATGCTAATAAGTGCAGACCCTTTACTGTTCCCGTTACCAGTTTCTTCCTTTTCCCATCACATAATTGTCTTTTTTTTTGGGTGTTTTGTTTTTTTCTGCCACTGATGCAAACCTCGAGCATTTATCTACCACAACTGAACTAATTGCTAGTAAGTGTAATGTGATTACTGACTTTGGTAAAAGTAATGAACTAGATTACTGTGTTAAAGACAAAGCTAATTAGATTAGGTTCAATAGATCAATACCAAATACTCCAAATACTAATGAGAAGAAGTCTGTTGTTTTATTCAAACACACACTCACACACACACAAACAAAAATATCTACTTATTATGTCATTGATGTCCTCATATCATATGTCATTGTTAAAAGTGATCACAGACGAATAACACACACGTGCACACACACGCACACACACACACACAAAGAACTGTTACTGCTATACGTATATAGCAGAGCAGATTAGCCTTTTAATAGAAATGTACGATATGTGCAAATATACTGCAGGTATGTCTGAAGTTCCAAAGGTTTAGCCTTGACTATAGTACTGTTCTCTCTCTGTTCTCTGCGGTAGACAGCCCTTTTCCAATGTGTCCTCACTGCAGCGTTTAACATTTGTGTAGCTGCTGGTTAGATAGACACATATAAATATTTAAGTTGCACTTCATGGAGACTGTTTTGTTTTTCTCTAGGCTGAAAAACACACAATTCTGAGGCATTTTTTGTTTGCCCCTGATTTTGTCTTGTGTTATTCGCACACACAGAGATCACTGCAGGAGGAAAAGCAAATGAAATCCCCTCAGAAGTTTGCCTAAATTGTGTAAAGTGATAAAATACTTGATGTTGAAGGCTGTATTTGGGTCAGGCAAGCATGACTACATTTGCATGTGTTTGAAAAGATTTTTGACTGATACCTTGAGCACCTTTGATAGAAATTCTGTGTCGAGCTTCACACCTTCACGCTTCACCGTTGCAGCTTTCCACTAAATTGTTTACCATCATATTCACACTTTAGAAGTCGTGATTCACAATGACAGTAGCCTTTATATGAAAGTCTGTAATAATTTATTTTACTGTAAATCATAAAAAGCCTGACCACTGTTGCCTTTGTTGGTCACAGAGATTAAGCGCAATTTAAAAAGAAAATGTTGTGTCTTGTGTTTTCGTAGGTGGTGGAGACAAACCTGGTGGCCTTCGATTGTCACTGGATCCTGATTAACGAGGTAAGTGCCATGACAGTGTATCATGTACTTTGTATGCTTTGTGTTGACCTTGTTCTTTTATTTATTCTGTGAATACTTCTGGCTGTATATCCAAAAACCCTTTTTTGACTCCTATCTTTTGGATATTTGAGAGAAAACTTGGCTCTTTTTGTTTCACATCAGTTTTTACAAAAACACACATGCCATCGGTGGATGACCTTTAAAAGTTCACAATCAGTTCTAGTTCAATGCTTTTTTGGATTAACAGTTGTAGACAAGACCAAACAGTTCACAAAGTCAATTTCCTGTTCCTCAGAGTGTACAGTTATCACCCTGTGTATTTCTCTCATCCGTGTTCATGATCGCTGATCAGAGTGAGCGCTGGTCATAAGCGAAACATAATGAAACTTTAATGCTGGCTGTAATTTCCCATTAATTTGAATAGGAGCCGATCTTTGATCTTGCTTCGCGAGAAATGCCTTTTAGAAAAACAGCAGAATTAGCTACATTTTTTGCGTGTGCGTGTGCATGTTAGGGGGTGTATGTGCACTACAAGCTAATGCAGTGTGTCTTGGCAGCCTCGGGCATTACAATGAACTTGCAGGGCACAACAGGGAGCCCATTCTGCCACACACTAACAAACACACAACCATATACACAAGCAGATACATCGGAGAAGAGCAAAAAGCAGCGTACACGCAATGTGGGACAAAACAAGAAAATATATCTAGATGCTTGAGTGTACTGTAGTTTCTCTCTTTTTCTCTCTCTTCCATTTTCAAGCCTCTAACTGTAGCATAACACTGCTGCTAACTGCTGCTAGTCCTATTATTTGCTCGGTTATGCAAAGAGAGTGTTTCTCTTCATGCATTGGAATGCATGACATCCATTAGAGATTTTGAGACTTTGAGGCTCCAGTAACACTTACAATCTCCCCCAGTACCTTAGATAACCCCTCAACTTTTTTTTATTTATTTATTGTATTTTCTCACTTCAACAGAGTGGAGGAAACCAAGGGAGCCCTGGTTTTTATTCAACATGATTGTTCAGATGTAAAATGTGAATAAATCAGACCAAAACAATGACTCTGTTTTACTTAATTACTTCAGACAGGGCTTTTTATGTCACTTATCTGCTAAATAAAATAGAATGCATATCATAATGTCCATTTCCCATGTACCATTAGGGATTTTGACAAAAGCTTGCTTTTACAAGATGTCTTAGTATATTTTGTTTTTCTGATGGCAATAACAAGCAGCCTGTGAAGAAGACTATCATTATTTAGATGCCTGTTTGGCTAAATACGGATTCAGCGGCCTAATAAACTATACTTTGCTTTCAGTCTGAGTTCTTGGACCAGTCACATAAATGTAGGCTTCTGTTACAAAAAAAGCAAAGGAGGGAACACTGGTGAAGTCCTGAAACTGTAAGCTGTCATCTGGCAACATTCTAGCCTTTTATTAACTGCTTAAAAATTCTAAACAAAGACCGGTCCACGGCACAGCTGTTCTGTTTTCCTGCCTACAGCAGGAACAGAATAGGTCTATATAAGAGCATGGCTGCATGTTTTACATCTAAAACCAAAGTGGAAATGTTTGGACATAATGCTCAGTGCCACGTTTAGCGAAACACAACAAAACCACACCACAAATACCTCATAACAACTGTCAAGCACAGTGATGGAGGAGGGATGTTTTGGGTTGTTTATGTGGCCTCACAACAAACCCCGTACCCATCTCCTTACTCTTCGTACAGCTTTAGAAATGGCTTATAACCTTTTCCACATTGATAGATGTGGAAAAGGCTTTGTTTTTCATTTGTTCCTGAATTTCGTGGGATCGCAGCATGATGTCTGGCTTTTAAGAAACTTTTGGTCTACTCCACTTTGTAAAGCAGATCCTATTTTAGTGATTTCTTGATTGAGAACAGTGGCAGTAATCAGGCCTGGCTACTGCCACTTAAATTGAACTTAGCTTTCCAATGATGTCACACCAGAGGGGAGTGCAATCACTTTTTCATACAAGCCATGGAGGTTTGGATTTTTTTCCCCAGTAAATAATAAAGACCTTCATTTCGAATGTTTTTGTTATCTTTGTCAAATATTTACATTTCTTTGATTATCTGAAATATTTAAGTGACAAACATACAAAAAAAAAACAGGAAATCAGGAAGGGGCCAACACTTTTCACACCAGTGTGTGTAGTAGATAAAACCGCGTTTCCAAAGAACAGATTGGAATGAATGAATGAATCATTAGGTGATGATAAGATCATGAATACGTTTGAAGCACCGCAGCTAATATAGATTCATTCTCTACAAATTGCGTAATCATTAGCTATTCTTTTTGTACTGCCTGTGGTTTGTTACTAATTATAAATTCATAAGCAAAACTCAAGTAGCTGCTTGTTAGTTATTTAAAAAAAAGAAGATAAACCTTTACTTTGAGGGTAGCAAAAAACAGTGGTCAGGCACCTATGACTTTAAAAAAAGCTCATTTCTAAGCAATTTCAGACTTTTGTGAATGACAGAGCTTCTTTGTTTCCTATATCTCTTTCTCTCTCTCACACACACAGTTTTTTTTATG
This sequence comes from Copadichromis virginalis, assembly GCF_057382275.1. Classification (NCBI taxonomy): domain Eukaryota; kingdom Metazoa; phylum Chordata; class Actinopteri; order Cichliformes; family Cichlidae; genus Copadichromis; species Copadichromis virginalis. The sequence continues at coordinate 25,751,159 of NC_140629.1, forward strand.
CTAAAAATCAATGCTTACCAAGTCTCCCTGCATAAAATGTAAAAATCAAGACAAAAATATAGTCATAGATTTCTGTGATGCGCACACTATATTCCATTGGCCACATGAAATGGTTCAGAGGGTGTTTAAAATAGATGAGCGGTTAAAATATTTTGTCATATAGAATGTCCTCTTGTACTTCTTCTGTGGAGAATGAATATTCCTATGTGTGAAAGTCCTCTCCATCCCTGTAGATTATTATGGATGAGAGGGTACTGTATGGTTGTCATAACTGTGCTTTATCTACAGCCAACAGTCAGACAGCCCCACTGAGGGGGAGTTCACAGTTCATAATTGATCATCCTTCCTTTACCCATCTCCTTTGCTCTTCTCAGGAGAAGAGGATGAGGGGTGTGGGGAGAAGAAGTGATAAGAGATGTTCATGACTTCTCTTTCTCTCTGTTTGCCCCTTACATTTTGGAGGATAACTCCACTATTGACCCCGCTCATTCACAATTTCCCCATTATTCGTTATTCTTGATCTTTTCTGTGGTCGTTCACACCCGTTTCCTTTTTGTTCTTCTTTCGCTCCATTCGTCTGTCTCTTCTGCCTCTCAGAGGAAAAATGCATAGTAATAAGATGCTTTGAGATTAGCATTTTCTGTCAATTTGGAGCTTAACACGTCACTATGAAAGCCATGTAACTGGAACTATTCGGATTTTCTTTTTTTTTTTAAATATAATTGCTGGATTATGAGGTCTTGTCCAATTTAAGAACATTCTACAGACTTTCGCATAATTGAACTCTATTAAAGCCTACTGTGTGGTGGTTAGTTTCATTTATTGCTCTTGGAAACAGATTAAGGATACAAAGTGACTCTAACTTAAGGCTGCAATCTCAGCTAAGTTAAAGAACAATTTTATTTGCTGCTCCAGAAGGACTTGCTGGGAGAGAATGAGTCTACATTTGTGCATACTGTGTCCACAGCTTGAAATTGCTCGCTATGACTTCAGCTATCTCATACCCTTGTTGTTAATAAGTGGCTACGCCGAAACTGTCGGATCTTTTTTTTTTTGCCTTGTTGAAGGAAAACGTGGCACCTCTCTCATCCACCTTTCCCTGCATGGCTTGGAAATCTGAATTAGAACACATTTGATCATAATTCTGTCCTTGCTCCTGCCTCATAACTTGTCTGCATAGTGTTGGTGTGTTGTGTGTTTGCATGGTATTTCACTTTGCCGCAGATTTTCTCCATCATCTTGATGCGTTCTTTCTATCAACCTTCTAAATCTAATAGAATTTAAGGATTTAAAGACTTAAAGTACATTTCTTCTGTGGCCGTGTGCTACAACCCTCCCTTTCTTAACACTAACGGCAATAGTTTAAATAATATGATTATTAGTTAAATCCCATTTTACTTTCTTTTACCCTTCTTTGCTTTTTGAAGCCTTTATGGATGTAATGCATTTCTTAAAGATTTAATATTTATCTAGACATTATCAGATATGGGATGTTAGTCTTATCACTTCCATCATGTCTAACATTCACATTGTAATACACTGTGCTTACTGATCTCCTATCACCAGCAGGTAGGCTGGTGTAATACAGCAGACTGTAGTGAATTTTGGGTTATACTTTCTTCTGAGTATTGCTTTGAACAGCTTCATTCATCCTAGTCTCTCTCTTCTTCATGCTCTTTTTTTTTTTTATTCTTTCCTGAAGTGAACATGTGAGAAGACTTAAAGCCAGAGGAGATTATTATGGGCACTGATGGGCTCAGCAGTTGAGTAGCGGAGGACAAACAGAAAACCCCCCCAAAAATAAATAAAAGTAGCTTTCTCCTGTCATCCAAGAGAAATGAAAGGGAAGGGGAGAAATACCATGGGGAAAGAAGTATCTGGATAAGGGTAAAATGGTCGACAAGAATGGGGATAAATTGAACGGATTTGATTTACAGAGTAAACAGCTCATGATGAACTCCAGAAATTAGGTTTAGGGCATTCTGGCTGTCATGACTGACCTAGTGTGTTTAGTTTGAGGTAGCTGGCCTTGGTGTGTAGAATTTAAGCCCACAACACCGACATAAGGACCAAGTGATATTGTAATTAAATGCTAATCTTTAAGAGGATTAAAAGGAATGAGTGATAAAACAATCTCACCTTTGTTCAGTTGTTGGTTAGGACTAAAAGACTGAGTAAGTAATTTGAAACTAGACAAAAATGACGATGGGCATGAAAGAGGGAATTAAAGAATTAAAATTTTGAGCTGGTAATTAGATAATGAGCAGTAATTATTTCATGGATGTTTCAGGGTCATTGTTGTAAATCCAACTCGAACCTCACCCCTATTTTAACTCAGTGTTGCAGAGGCATTTAGCGTTGGTCTTATAATGTTTTGATTGAAGAAGTCCATGAAAGGTTAATGGTTAGTGGCCTGAGGGAAGGTTGGGGTAAAGTGAAACTCGTGAAAAAGAGCGAAGTGATTATATGAGGTTAATATCAACTGTGTAGCAGTACCCTCTCCTTCCCGAGACTCTAGGGTTGTAGATGAGAGCATGTGTGTTTCTTCACGCCGGTCTACTGTATGTGCATCCATGTGTCATATTCATTTTGTCTTAGCTGTTAAAAGGCTAACAACTTTCAGAGCACTGAAAGTCACACTGGGTGATGTCACTTTAGTTTATCCCCAGGGAGATCCGGACAAAGAGCCAAACAGAACATGACAAAGGAAGAGGGACAAATCCCTGTTTAGAGGGCAAACCTCAAACCTCCCAATTCAGTGTGTCTTTGTCTCTGTTTTTGCTGTGTGTTGGTTCATCTATATTTGTTTGCATTTGATCCTTTGAGTGGTGCACTCTGGATAATTTTTGTCTACCGATCTTTCTTTGCATGCCCTTGACGGCCTGCTGTGCATCTTAATTCTCTTTCGGCCCACAAATCTGCCTTTTTAGCAATTTTCAGCATTTTCTCTCTGCTCTGGATCTTCTTTTTTTTGTTGGCTTTGTAATTCAGTCCCCTTCAGGGTTTTATGTCTTCAGCTGTTTGGGATTTTTGCCACGTTTTCACCCCTAAGCCAGCAAACGGATTCCTTATTTGGACTGTTTAGAAAGTATATACTTCAGAGCGCAGAGTGTTAATGCAAGGTTAAACATGTTAAGTTGTTTGAGTAATTTGTCAAGGTATAAATTCCATTCTTTTGTTGTTAACTTTTATAAATAATTGAAATCCACTGTAGAACTACATCTGGTTCCAGTAAAATATGACCACAGAGGTAAAAGTATAAAAAGCAGAAACTTGAAAATCAACTTCTAAGCAGAAGCAAATGAATATTTTTGTGTCTGGTGGTGTGGAGATCTAGGGGCCATTGCAAAGGCAATACATCATCCTTATTAGTGCAGATGACACTGGGTATACCAATAAAGTCCATATAAAACAACCTCTAATCACCATTGATCATATCCCATGAGGACTCACGGGTCTTAATGGACGTTAATTACACTCAATTAAAATCCATTCCTATTAGTCAATGAAGTGTGTTATCTATAATATTACCCTTCACTAATACAAAGTGTGTGTGTGATGGATTGTTTGTGCATGTGCATAATCTGAGTCCTTTCAATCCTATCAAGTGGACTCAGGTGCATACACAAGGGAATCATAAGGGTTTTTCATGATTGTACGGCTTAAAAACAGTCTCATAAAAAAAAAAAACTGACTGATTTATGCACAGACTGGCATGGGCACAAAAGACACATGAAATCACACACAAACACAATCACTGCATACACATACAAAGGAAGTAAAAGCTGTTTCAGTTGATGGCAGCATTACCTCCACCAGGGACGATAAACGTCAGTTCTCATCTCATCACCACATGACCCTCTGCATGGAGGATGGATGGAGATCCATGGATGGAGAGCGGGGGAGGAGAGTGTGTGTCCTAGGGCTAAAATTAGCAGTGATTCCTCCCCCAAGGTTTTGCAAGGACATACAGAGTACGTGCAAACGCACATGTGTGCACATAACAAACATATGCGCACAGTCAGGCCAACACGCAGATATTTTTTACCCTTCTCTCTTCCTCTTTCCATAGGCTGACTTGTACCTTTCATATCTAATAACTATTTTTGCATATGATGTAGACAGCTTTTCATCGCTCGGTGTGGCGATAACGAGAAACATAGGGTATCTAAAACAAAGCCTAACTTTTACTTGTTTAGGAATTAGATCTGAGGCTTTTGAGGTGTAATATTCAACCATGTTTTTCTATTTTTGCTTTTATTTTGTGTGCGCAGTTACAGTTCTTTTGTATTTTGTTCATGCTGGCTTTATGGCTGCATAATGAAGTTGTTAATTTCATACCTACATTTACTTCATCCCTTCTTTCCTCTCCTATACCTATTCCTCTATTCTACCCTTTTTCAGGAGATCTCGGACTATGACTTGCAGGAGTTAGTCATGAAGTCTATCGGTCGGCTGACGTTGGTGCGCCAGATGTTCCCAATGCCCCAGAACACAACCCAGCGCTGTGTCAAACACAACCATAGAATTAACACTTCCCTCTGTGACCTTAAAAACCCAAAGGCTCAGCAGCTAGAGGTGAGTTGGCAAGTTATTGATTTTCAGTATTATGTTGAATACTAGCTTAATTGTCCAAATTCTGTTGCTCACTGCCAAGAACACTTTTCTGTTATTTGTGAATTTTTTAAGTAATACTCAAATATGTGGCATGACTTGCATTTGTTTTTGTTTTTTTTTCATACATGTCTTTTATATTTCAAGCTATGAAATAAATAACTTCAAAATCAACAGGGGTTCATTACTCAGAACAGTTATTACACCCATTAAGGAGTTGTGAAAAGAGTGCTTGATTTGAGAAGTAGGCTTGCCTAATGTTACAGAAAGAAATCAACAGAGGATTGATTATAACGTAACAGATGACTCACTGAAAAATATGTGTATTCTAATAATTTGTTTTTAATTTTTAGCTGAAAAATTGTGCAGAAACGGTTATTGGCTGACGTACACTCACAGCGAGCAGAAAAGTTGCTCACAAAAACTGTCAACAAAAATCAAGCTATTGTAGGGAGTTGAGATGAGTGGCTTGTGGCTTAGTCTTTGACAAGTTGTCCCCTTCCAGTTTAATTAAATCGGGTAAGAAAAGATGGATGTTCAGTGGGAATACAGTCGAGTCGATGGAAATCTTTGCCCCCAGTCATTGATGACATTGTGAATGAGAATAAGTGACTTTAAATACACTTGGTGTAGCTCTAGTGTATCATTAAATGCAAACCTCTAACACATTCTGCTTTTAATGATGTAATTTTTTTTGTTTCCTTTTGTTTTGACACTGTCAAGGCAGATCGTTGTCATGGTGAAGTTTTACTTGCCAACTTATTGTGCTGAGTTGCATCCTGTTTGCATCGCTTTACCTTTGATGTGTATACAGAAATCCACCTGCTCCAGTCCACCAAGTAGCTGTGCATATATTGTTTTTTTTTCCACATGTGACCACAAAAACCAAGCCATGATGTCCACTCTCTATAGACAAAAAAGCATGGCTCAGTGGCAAACAAAAGATACTTCTATATTTTGATTAAAAATCACAATGGTAAAAGAGAAGAATTGTAAAACTCAATAGCTTTTGATTACAATGCATGTGACTGCTTGATGAGAGTTTGACAAACATAATTTAAAGGAAGCACGAGAAAGAACATTCTCTGGTCTGACGAAAGAAAAGCTATGGACATTTGTATTAGCTATGGGAACTGAAACTTGTATGAAAAGAAGAAAAGATGAACGAAGCCAAACATACATTAGTAAGACATGGTTTAGCAGACTACAAGCCCATTTAACATCTGTGGAGACACCTGAACAGCCTTTCTTTTCAAATCGATGCAGCTTGACAGGCTCTTTCATAAAGAATTGGAGAAACTGTACAGTTCCTTGTATGGAAAGCTGACAGAGACTTACCCTACACTTAAACCTAAAAGTTATATCTGACAAAAGAATGAACTGAGAATCCGGTCTTTAAGTCGGACGTAATTAGCTGTGTCTAGGCCCAAACTCCGCTGCAGGTCCCTAAGTCAAACAGTCACTGCAGCATCACTGACTAAATTCTTTCATCTGTAATAAAATGATCAGTGTGGCTGCTCTACCAGGTATAACAATTAAGTTTAGCATCCAGACATCCATCAAAACAGAATTCATGAAATTTATGAAAATTAGAAGTTAGCAGGGAGTTAGCTCGCTAGTTTCAATCTAAATATAAATATACCATCTTCTGACTGAGGGATTTCTGAAACAAATTAAAACGTACAGCTCTGCTACCACTTCCAACATAAATGAAGACAGGAAAGTAAACAGCAGTGGCATTTGTAGGGTTAATGAAGTTTGGCTAGTATATAACAATGTGCTACGTGATTGCTAGCGACACAGCTATGTTAGCATAATATAAAAAGTGAAGCTGGAGGATGAACGCTAACTTTTTTCCACTTGATAAAAGTTAACGTGAGGATTCTCAATGGTCAGGGACAAATGCAGTCAATCAGGATGCTGTAAACGGACCAAACTTCAGCCAGGAGAACAACTGCGATAATCCATCAACAATACGAGGTTAGTCATTCATATACTGCTGCATGGGCTGGGCTGTAGTTACATCCTAAGGTTTTTTAAAACTAAGCTTTAAACTGAATATCCAAAAGTTGATTCTGTTCATCTGGACGTAGCGTTTTCAGTGGAAGAAACGTATCGTCACTCATCCAAGTGACTTCTTCAGTCTTAGTTGACTGCAGGTTTCCCCAATCTTATGAACAGTACATTTGCATAATGTACTGTTTATAATGTAACGTTTCTTCCACTGAACGCTACATCCAGATGAACAGAATCAACTTTTGGAGATTTACTTTCCTGGATGATTGAGAATAAAAACCGAGAGAGGCCGACAGTGATCACTGACTGTTTTTAGGTGCTTGTTGAGATTAAATAGAACAAGATAAAAAGCTTTAAAACATGTTAAAAACACAACAGCCTTATTAAACACAGGGTAGTTTGGGCCCGGAAGCAGGATTCATCATGTCATCACCTAAAGACCGGATATGTTTATAAAAGGGAAATTTCACATTTTGAACTTCCAATAGGTTTCCAGAAAATTTCAGAAATTGTCACTTTTTCATTTCCACTTTAATTTCTCTCTAGAACAGAACAAAGTGTACAAAAAGTAAAAGGATCTTTAATCTAGTACAATGACAACTTTAATTAACTTTCATTTCTAATGAGAAAAATCTTAATTTTAATAATCCTAACAATGTCACCAGAAACAAGTTTTTGAAACTTAAGGGACCACACTTAAATGTATTAAAGTGCACTTGCTATTTTTTTTTCTGTGACTCTCAATGAAGATGATGCCACACCCCAATTTGTGTTTAGCAGCAAAAAAGACAAAAAGACTGGCCATCCATGAAATGAGCCTTATGACCCAAAACTTCCCTTCCCAAACTAATGAGGCAGGAAAGCTAAATAAATAAAGCCTTGGAAAAACAGAGTACCAGGACCTTCATCCCAAAAAGAAAAAAATAAATTCCCAAAGAGAAGAAGGGGTCTGGAGATGCTAGACAGCTCCTTGGTCTGGGTGACAGAAAAATCCTTTCTTAGCCTCCTTTAAATTGGGGCAAGGCAATTATCATTTACTTCGCCCGGTCACACCAAGAAAAGAATGAAGAGATAGGTATGGGAGTAGAGAGATGGGAGCAGATAGGAACGAAGGAAAGTGGATGCAAACACAAGGGGGAGGGCATGTAATTATATGTGGGATGGCTGTATTTAATTTTGACCCATGCAGTAGATTCCAGTATCATTACATATACTGGTTCACACTATGTCTGAATAATGTGGGTTTATTTAAACAGAGACAGAAACTACTATGGGCAAATGTTCCTCTGCCTTGCTCTGTTTTTGCATCTTTTAAACATGCAACAGGTGTTTCAGTATGACATTTAAACATGTCACTTGATCCTAATGCTTTGAATTACAGCAGGCCTCCTGGTTCGATGTTGTCCAGTCATCCATCCATTGTTACTGAGGCTTTTTTTAACCTGTAAAATTAATAATTTTTGACCACATCCTTATGCAGTTTTATGTAAGACCTCACATTTCATTTACAGTACGGCAATGGAAAACACAGAGTGACAGTTTATTTTTCCATCTTCACATTTTGTTTACTATTTTTGTAAATGGCCCCTGGGGTGGCAATACATACGCAATATATGTATTTTTTTTTATTTTTATGTGACTCATCAAGCTGCCATCAAATGAACAGAGAAAAGGGAGCACAGTCTCATTTATGTGTCAAGACAAAAATATCAAATTAAATTAATATGCTGTTGATTTATGTAGAAGCGCAAGACCCTGGAGGAACATGTTTGATGAATGTTAGAATCACATTGAAACATTTGGATATCTGGAAGAGTTTGTTTCTAGACTTTTGCCTACTAGCTGCTTGTAGACATTCATAGAGGAAAGATAAAGAAATGCATGTGTTTATGTAATATAGGTGTCAACATGCAAGTCGTTTAAGTCAAGGGCAATGTGTTTTTGGGTGTCTAGCGAAAAGAGTGATCTCAAAAGTCATGCACTTGCTGCATGCATGTTCATTTCCATATGCAGACTGATGGATGGCTGAATGAAAAACAAAACAATGATGAGGATGAGGATGAGGAGGACATAAGAAAGAGCGAGTGGGAGAGAGCGAGCTTGAGATTGAGGAAGCAGATCAGCTCAGCGGTCAGAGAGTGGCCCAGAAGCCCAATTTCACACTGCAATGAAGCACATCAACTCAGGCTGACCACACAAGCACACACACTCTCATACAAAGCTTGCTCGGAGAGCCGAAACCAAGCTCCCCACGGAGCAGTAGAGTTTCCCTTTAATTTTAAAAGAAAAAGAACGATAAAGAAAATCACCACGTGGAAGACATAAAACAATGCTGTGAAAGCTAAGATACTTTGAAGGAAGTTAGATGTGAGGAAAATTTGGCATGTCCTTTTGTCCTGACTGTCAGTAAACAATTTGATAAGCAGTAAGAAAGACAATATCTTTTGTTATCCTTTCATCCCCCATGCCAACTTTTTAAGAAACCAAGAAACCTGGTTCTATCCCTTACATTTTATGATTTAATGTTTTTATTCTGTATGAGGTGTACCTGTAAGCTTGGCTGTTATATACTGTGAGGCTTTGGCCATGAATGTCTGCGTCTGAATTACAATATCCCATCTAATATGGGTGGCTGTAGCTCAGGTGGTAGAGCAGGTCATCTACTGATCGGAAGGTTGGTGGTTCGATTCCCGGCTTCCCCTAGTCTGCATGCCAAATATCCTTGGGCAAGATACTAACCCAAAATTGCTCTCCGATGCATTCATCGGAGTATGAATGTGTGTGAATGTCAGTTGTGCTTGTGTGAATGGGTGTGAATGGGTGAATGCACAAGTTGTGTAAAGCGCTTTGAGTGCTCAGAAGAGTGGAAAAGCGCTATATAAGAACTAGTCCATTTACCATTTAATATAAACAGCTATGTTTTCATAGCTTTCATGTTTTGCTGGTTGTTGTTTTTTTACTTTAACAATATCTGAAGATTATTCAGTGAATAACATCTTTGACCTGAGTTGGAATGAATCAACCACAAGGGTTTGTTGCCATGCAAAAATGGCTAATTATAGTGCTGGGATAAAGTATTTGTCCCTGTCTTTGATTTTTTTAATGTTTGTCTGACTGGCATGTTTCTGATAATTAAAGAATTTGTATTATTAGACAAAGATAACCTAAGCAAATACAACATTATTTTTATGTGATGATTTCATTTGTTAAGGGAAAAAAGCTATCCAAACTTTCCTGGTCTTGTGTGATAAAAGTAATTAGACCCCCCTTTTAAATCACGAATTAAAAATGTAATCACATTTTTCTAGGCGACATCTATCAGCCTGAAAGGGGTTACAAAAGTATTTGTAAGCCTTTGGAACACTAGCAAACCACACTGAGAGCCATTATCCACAAATAGAGAAAACTTCCCAGGAGTGACCGGCAATGTTCCCTCTAATTTTTCACGTGTCTGAGCGAACACACAAACTCCCTGAGCGGTCCCTTGGACCACTGTGAGCGACATCAGACGTGTGCACTGTGGTCACTCCAGCATCGAATCCATCCAAGTTACATGGTTTATTAAAATAATCAAATTACAGCATTTATGTACTTTTAATTAACTGCTTTAGCCCACTTACAATGAAAATGTAAAAAAAATCTAGTCATTGACCTGTGCAGTATGTTAACACTATTGGAAGTAAAAATAACTTGAACTCCAATTTTGAAAACACAACTTTCTTTCTTTTTTAAAAAAAGCTCTGACTTGTATTATGAGTCTGTGGTCTGGGAGAGAGTCTGTAACTCTCTGTCTGCAAAATATAGTATATAATGACCAATGCTGGGCAATTAATTATATAGTTACTTCTTCAAAAAAGTAACTCAGTTTGGCAAACAACAAGGTTTTTTGCAGCTATTTTTTAAATGCAGCCAAGGCATTTTTAAATAAACATTTCAAACTATTTACAGAACAATCAGCTGTTCTGCATCAAATCTGATGCCACACAAATTATTTGTGCCACTCCAAAAAATAATTTCTGTCCACTATGAGATAAAGGAGAACAACAGCCTGATACCTGCAGGCCTGACAACAGGAGATATATCACTCCTGTAACACCTGTAACATTCAGCAGTCGCCTCATTGTTCTGACACACACACAACAACACTATACTACACTCTAACTACACAAGATTTGTGCTAAACGTCAAAAATCTCTCACATCTCAAAACTTCCCCCCGTTTCTTAACAACTAGATGCCACGTTGCCATATCATTTTTTGATTGGTCGACATGGTACTTTTTTGGACGAATAGGAAAGGGAGAGGGGGGTGGAGTTTGTTTTTGCTCACACTCTTTCCAGCGTTTTCCTTATAAAACACAGTTTTTACCGTTTATACCCGCAGTAAATATAAGCAACGATAGTATTCAGGAAGAAAACCAAACATTGAATATTTTTTTAATCACAACTGGGGCTGCCACAAACGATTATTTTGATAGTCGACTAGTCACCGATTATTTTTGTGATTAGTCGACTAATCAGAGCATGCATCCATTGGACGTAAAACCTACAGCTTACTGCACAAGCATGCATCTGCTCTCATATAACTATCATTAGCTTACAGCTTTAAGTGTGTAAGGTATGTGCTAACTAAAAATAAAGACAAGATGATAGTTTATTAAATTTTAATGAAATTTGCAGATTGTTTCGGTGAAGTTTAATAAACTCCTTGCTATCTAAAATATAACGGGACACCGGAGTATATTCTCGAGCATCTCACACTTCTGATAATCAGTTGTCTGCTTGACGTTTATACAGCTGTGTAAAAACTACACAGCAAATCCAGCATGTCCAAATTAACACTGTTGGATTTGATTTCAACACTATTAAAGTGTCTATATGGGTCCACACCAGAGAGTGTTAATTTAACTCTTTTTGGAGAGTTGATACGTTAACTCTGATTTAGTGTTAAACACCAAATCTGTCTGGAGTTGATAATTTAACACTTGGTGTTAAGAGTTTATATATTAACTCTCAAAGAGGATTTTAGTTTAACTACGTAAGAGTTATCTTCTAATTCATTCTAAAAAGCGGGAATTTTACTGTTCTGAACTTCTAGAAATTTCTTTTGGAAATAAACATTTACTAAAAAGATGCAATGGTTTTTGAAAAACATTTATTCTGAACTGTGCACCACAATTTCAAAACATTTTCTGAAAGATGTAACAGTATACATGTTCTCACTTTCATTAGAATTTTGTTTATCAAAAGGTCTGACATGGTAAATGCAAATAACAGCATTCTCATCACTTATTTCTTCAATACAATATGCATGTCCTTCATTCATCCCTTTGTGGAACTTCAACGCACTTCTGCTCTCCCCCATATTCCATCTTCACAAGCATATCCTGTGCGGAGATTGAATAAAAATTAGTTGAGACTAATTAATGGCACAAATAATCCAGTAAACAATTGCAGCACAGTAAAAAAAAAAAAAGGAATCCTTTTTGAGCCATTACTTGTGTAAAGTATTTTCCCAAAAGACAAGGACACAGGCAACAGGTAGTACTGAACTAAATGTAAAACCTCAACCTTTTTCATTTTTACCTAAACCGTGTGCACAAAACTCTGTAGGGATCTATGCTAACGTAGAACCCAGTCAGGACGTCTGCTACTGCTGTTTGGTTGTTTTGTTTTGTTTTTTATGGGCGATCGTTTTCAGGCTTCAAGTAGCACCATTATACCAACATTTCACATTCTACACATTGTTTTAGGTGTATTTGACCAAAGGTTTGACTGAAAATTCACATGCAAGCTTTTTTCAAGGCTGTGGTATTTGCCCGCAAACAATACCTTTCAGCTAGCTAAAACAGAATATTATGCTATCACCGAGCAACATGGCTAATGCCTTTCACACAGCTTTGTATCAACTCCAAAGAGCCACAGAAGTAAAAGCTCATAATAATAATTGAAACAATCTTTGAATGACTTACCAAGCATGGCAAACAACTCAAATATGTAGAGCAAAATGTTCTGAAATGGCTTCACTTCAGCTTCGATTGGAGCCGTGCTGGGGGCGGAGTCTGTGAATTTACTCTATTGGTGTCATAGCCCCTGTCGGAGTTCAGAGTTAAGAGGTCAAGAGTTAATGTTTCCATTGTAACACCTCCAGATTTGACATAGAAACACTCATTTTTAACACTCGATTTTAACTACTATCATTTTACACCTCAGAGTTACATTAAAAGAATGTGACTCTGCTTAGAGTAAAATTAACTCTACTTTTGCAAGAAGACTATTAACACCAAAACATTTAACACTTTTGAATTTGCTATGTATAACTTTAATCTCAGCCAAACCGATTTACTCAGGAACAAATAAAATACTAAAAAAAGCCAAACAATAACATTTTTAAGTTATCTAAGTGACTTATATATATTTAACCTGAGTAGCGAAAGACGGTGGTGGGTTTGAAAACGATTTGCCGGGAGTCCGGTGTTCTCACAGGCTCTAGTGAGCCTTGCCCCCGGCTAGCTATCGAGCTAGTGGGTAACAGACGTCTCCAAAAACGTCGGAGCACTTTTGAAAATATGTGGTGTCTTGATAAACTGAGCAGATATTTGAGGTTTATACAGTTACATTCTCGCCTGAAAATATGTTAAACGTTTAATTTTGTGACCCAGAAAGAATAATAAGACTAATATTAAAACAAACTAGCTGCCGCCATTGTTGGAAACTGAGCTGGACTGCGCTATGAATTCTCGGACACTGCTTCTTCTTCGGGGTTTAACGGCAGCTGGCATCCTTGTACATGCAGTGCTGCCATCTTCTGTTTCAGTCCGTTATTACACTCTTAATTCCTACTACTTATTCCTGCGTCTTTTGTGATCTTACAAAGCTTCAAATGACGGGTCGACTATTAAATCAGTCGTCGACGATTTTGATAGTCGACGTAATCGTGACTAGTCGACTAATCGTGGCGGCCCTAATCACAACTCTGGTTTTACGTGGCCTATCAACACAATTTAAAAACTGGTATAAAGTCCACACTTTTTCCGTCAGTTGTTCCGTCTGTCCTGCTCACATCTCCAATGGTTGTACACGTCATTAACGTGGCTTCACTCCACATCAGCCACGCCGCTGTGCTCGCTAAAACACCGGTGTCGGCACATAAGGATGCTGTCATAGCCTGTCAACCACATTGATTAGCTGCATATATACGAATGTGAATCGCATCATTGGCTGGACTATGGGATAAGGTGGCATCATTCTAATCCCATACGGGAGCAGCCAGTCACTTACTGACTAACACTGCAAAACAGAATTGTTAAAAGTATTAATTTTAATTTCAATGCAGGTTAGATTTTTTTCTTTTGTGCACAACACAGATTTCCTGTGCGCAGAGACCGTACCAGCAGTGCGCAATTGCGCACGTGCGCTGCTTAGAGGGAACATTGGTGACCGGTCTATCAGCATTACTCCAAGACCTCATCGGCAACTCCTCCAAGAGGTCACAAAAGAACCCAGAACAACATTTAAAAAACTGCAGGCCCCACTTGTCTCAGTAAAGTCAAAGTTCATGATTCAGCAGTCAGAAAGAGACTGGGCAAAACTGGCATCCATGGGAGAGTTCCAATGAGAAATTTACTGGTGGCCATAAACAATACCAGGGTTCGTTTCACATTTCCCAAAAAATATCTTGATGATCCCCAAGACTTTTGGGAAAAATATTCTGTGGACTAATGAGACAAAATTTGAACTTTTTGGAAAGTTTTTGTCCAGTTGTATTTTGCCTAAAACTAGTACAGGATTTTTTTCATGATAAAGTTCATTCAGAGCTATGGGCATTATGTATTTCCTCGGGCTATCTTTGTCTAATATTAAAATCAGCTTGGTGATCTGAAACGTTTAAGTGTGACAAATATTAAAAAAAACTAAGAAATCAGGATGTTGGCAAATACTTTTTCACAGCAATGGAAGTACTGGGCAAAAAGTTGAAGAAGATTTAAACACTGTGTAGTATAATATATTTTAAAAAAATATTGTGTTCAAAGCCTCTTTTTGGTGTACAAAATGCAATATTAGAGAGATCAAGGCTTCTGCTTGTGTTGTGTGATTGTATTCATTTGTCCATTAATGTGAGTGGATCCACACTGCTTGCTTGCTTTTTTGTGTGTAGGCGTGGATTCATTGTAGTTCATTTATTTTACCCCATTCCCATTTACACAGAGACAAGAGGCTTGGTACTGTACATTACACAATGATCAATCACAGAATGAGTGGACTCCTCCTGTCTCCTACTTGTTTTTGTTTTGGTGTCAATGACCTTTCAGTACATTAATTAATTTAATCTTGAAAGCTTTTTTTTTGTTCTTACTTATAAGAAGTACCCAAAAACAATGTTGGCTGCGTAGTCAGGCTGTATACTGTTGATTTTAAGGAGACAAGGTAATATTTTTCTTTTTTGATCAAGAAGCTGCTGAATTTGTCCGGAAATAAATTGTTTAATTTTAATAGCATTTTAACCTGGAAAGGCTTGGACTGTTTGTTTTGTGAAACTTATTACTGATTACAAGTTTGTCTTTATTTTCTCACACAATTCAAGTTGCATTGCCTTGTTTTATCTTCCTTTTTATGTTTCTTTCTGTAGATCACCAACCGCTACATCTATGATACAGTCTTACTGCTGGCCAATACCTTCCACAGAAAGTTGGAGGACAGGAAATGGCACAGCATGGCCAGTCTGAGCTGCATCAGGAAGAACTCCAAACCATGGCAGGGAGGCAAGAGTATGCTGGATACTGTCAAAAAGGTATAAAATGGTGAAGAAATTCACACTGTGTTTTTTCCTCTCAAGGCTTACAGGAAGGTGCTTCACCAAGTGTGCAAGCATAATGTGTACTTGGCTGCTCTGGTGAGTCTACCTGAGTATACACAGATGTAGGCACAGAGGTAAGCTGGTTGTTGTTCTGCAAGCAAGCATCCTCAGTTCATACAGTAAGAACTTTTCATATGTGGTTAAAGACTTGTGAACCTTTTTTAGGGAGCCTACTTGCAACTTATTCTGTTCACTTCATTTCGCAATGTCTTAAACACATCAATTACCATTAATGAGAAGTTCACGCAGTAATGCAGTGCATGTGTCACAGGAGTGCAAGCAGAGACAGTGAAGATGGTGATTATTGGTGAAAATAAACAATAGCTTCCTGACAGGTTGAAACAACCAGAATGGCTAATAATTAGTATGCTAATTTGAGATTAATGGTGCGTGAGGTACGATACATTTAAGACATTAATATGGAGTCAGTACCTACAGCTTCCTGTGGCTTTTAGTCAAGAAAACAACTATATCCTATTAAATCTGATCCCAGTTTAATAAGATCCAGAGATTTGTTTACTGCTAACTACTTCACAAATACAGCCAGCTGTCCAATGTTTGTATCAATTCAATTCAATTCAATTTTATTTATATAGCGCCAAATCACAACAAAAGTCACCTCAAGGTGTATCCACTTAGATTATCAGTGTATCAGTCTGAAAGGTGTCAAAAAGCATTCATAACCCTTTAGAACTCTAGCAAACCACGGTGAGAGCCGTATACTGTTATATGAATGGCAGACAGACCTCGCCATAGAACACCTGTTCTATCACAGAATAAGCCTACGTGTTGCAACATCCAATTCAGTTTCCATAAAACATTGTATTTTCTTTCCAATATTAAAATCATTCATATGAGCTGTTCGCACTAAAGTAAAAAGCACCATCACTTCATGCGGATACCCTTTCGGCGCCAGCTGTGGTCGCAAGGTTGGAGCCGAACAAAAACACCCTGATAATGACTGTGTTTAGTCTGTTCCTTCCCATTCCATGCAAGGCCACCTGGGTTGGCTGGAAAACTGTTTACTTAGCATACCAGGGCGAAGGACACTGTCTCAGCTGAACTCTGGACACGCACACACATACGTATACACTGATATGCACACACTAATTCCCCCTCCCTTTCCAAACGCCTTCGATGCTTGTTCCCTCCTGAGCCCGCGCTGGAATGGTAGCGCTGGGCAGGATGGCTGCTGTGTTTGCTTCGGATTACTCCTCACCCCCCACCCGACCCTGTGGCTTGTCACGTGTTCCATAATGTTGTACTGTGGACATTTATGTGTTTTTTTGTGCAGAGAAGTTTTTTTGTTTCCTATTCTCATGCTGTCCTCCCAGGAGCCCAGCATGAGTAGAGGTCTCTTTTTTTCCTCTTGTACTTTCCCATTGTAGTGTATATTTCAGTGGTTTTTTTCTGTAACGCTACCGATCTCCGACCTGTATCCCCATGTGATGTCTGTGTTGTGTGTGTAAGGTCCGGGGGGGATGGGGGTCCTATTTCACTTCAGGGCAACCTGCACGTGGCGAATAAAGCCTTGATTGATTGAAATCTGTGGCATGTTAGTTCAGATAGTTGTGCAGTCAGTGAAGAGCAGAATAGATCTAGGCTCCTAAACTTATAGCCAGCTTGAACACAGAGTTTGTCTTTAACTGTGTTTGCATTAATTCAGAGTAAGTCAGGACGCAGTTCAACAAAAAAACGAACCAATCCAGTTTAAGATGAGTCACATGCTGAGGTTAATAAACAGCTTTTGTATTTACAACTGATGGGTTTTCAAATCCAACACCATTGCACCCAAATGTGCAACTTTAAAACCATACAGACATACATATAAAACCTTACAGACTGATTCGAATGCAGAAATGAAACAGATTCAGATTCACATGCTATAAAAGTAGCATATCACTAGGTGCTAAGACGAAATACAAATTAGTGCACAGCACTCAATAATAGACTTGCTCTCTTAAAACATAAAAAGAGCAGTAAGGCACCACAGTTTTTTATTGCAATACCTTCACCAGAATATAAAAAAGGCATATTACACTGTCATTATGTATATAAAAAACAGAGCCTAACCATTTGTTTAACAAGCTAAAAAAGTGTTTGCTGTTTTCTGACATTGTCCATATTTCATTAGCATTCATTTCCCAATGGCTATGAGTATAAAACCCTCCAAATTCTGCTCCTGAGTTGAATGCTTGATCAATTTCATTGTGCAGAAGAGGGTCATCAAAAATGTTTAGACCAAATCTATTGTGTGATACACCCTGTGAACCCTGTGTTCAACTCCTACAGGAGAAAAGAGGAGCACAGTTTCTGCATGCTGAATATCAATTTCTTTTTAATCTGTGTCCATCACACGATCCCCCATCTCTCACGCAGGCTGTGACAGTCTGCATATTCATTCACTGGAGATTTTTTCAGTAGCCCTAGTGTGTGTTGAAGCATGGACAGCCCAGACTGTAAATTCTTGACTGTTTTGTCTTCATCAAAACATTGGCATTTACTCATGTCCTGAAGTGCTTTTGGATTTAGACCATCAGTTTTTTAACATTTAGAAATTATGAGGTACCAGACACACTAGATCAGCATGAAGTATCCCACACTGTAGGCATCTGCAATTTATACATTCGGATGCTGTGCTAAGAATAATGTTTTGGACATGGATCCCAAGGGTTGCCAATGAGCTGTGTCCACTGCAACTCCACACCCCCCTGGCATCTCAATGCTTTTTACTATCAGTGCTGCCTGCATTTCCTTCTCACATTTGAAATCTCTGTATTATTTCATAATATTTCAGTATTTGCGGTGTCACTGTCTTTGCCAGATACATTTATTTATTTGTTTATTTGTTATTAATGAGCACAATTCCTGGCTTTGAGACACTTTAGAAAAGGCCAAATCAGTGTGAAAATGCCGAGGAGCACTTGTAACAATGCTCAAAAGTAGGGATGTGTATTGATAAGATTTTCACGATTCTGATTCCATTTTCGATTCTGTTTAACGATTCGATTCTTTATCGATTCTCTTATCGATTCTTTTTAAAAAGGAGAACACTAAGTTCGATTAGCTTAGAACTTTGTTTTATATTTTCTCTTTGAACAAGATAGAAATTTAGGAGTAACATGGCCTTATAAACCCAACAGTGAGATCTTAAGAGATCCACAGCCTACGGCTCTTCAATGGGGTGTCACAGGGTCCCCAGGAAAAAAAATTGTAAATGTAAAATAAATATTCTTCTGTAGCAATAACAAAGTACTGATGAGTTTTCTCATTTTCTTATTTCATCTTCAGTTTTCCAATTAATTTCAGATTTAATTTGATGTTTTTACATTGCAGTCACTACTTCTAGTATCTGACTAATGCTTGGATATTTTATTAGCCTGTTTATATTGATTTATGTTGTAATACCAACACTATAATCTGTGATTAATATTGGAATTTTATTCAAAATTTTACTATCCCAAGGACAGCCAGGAAAATATTTCTGTTATTTTTTTTTAAACAATCCATCTATTTCATCACTCTCCTGCAGTATGCACATATGTGTGTATATGCCAGTTTGAAGAAAATAAATCTTTGTTTAAATAATCATCCATCCATCCAGCCAGCCAGAAAGTACTTGGCGAGAAACCACACAACCCCTACAAACACAGGGAGAACAAACTTCACAGAGTTTACATGTCCCCTGCCAGATGGTGTATTCAAACCCAGGATAATATTAATTATAGTAATAATAATGATAACAGCAATAATAATAATAGTAGCACTGTTGCCTCACAGCATGAAGGTCCTGAGTTAGACGCCATCATCTGGCCTGGGGCCTTTCTCTGTAGGGTTTGCATGTTCTTCCCATGTTTGTGTGGGTTGCATGTTTGCACTTACTGTTAATTGGTGATTCTAAATTGCTCATAGGTGTGAATGTAAGTGTGAATCTTCATCTGTCTCTCTGACTTAGTCCTGTGTCTATCACAAGTTTAAGACAGGTTGACTGAATTGTTGACCTGTCCAGGGTGTATTCTGCATCTTGTCCTATAGTAGCTGGGATAATAATAATAATAATAATAATAATAATAGAGATGGACCGATCCGATATTACGTATCGGTATCGGTCCGATACTGACCTAAATTACTGGATCGGATATCGGAGAAAAATAAAAAATGTAATCCGATCCATTAAATATCACGAAAGCACCTCACAAAACTTGCAACACGCCGTAA
Organism: Copadichromis virginalis; assembly: GCF_057382275.1. Taxonomy (NCBI): domain Eukaryota; kingdom Metazoa; phylum Chordata; class Actinopteri; order Cichliformes; family Cichlidae; genus Copadichromis; species Copadichromis virginalis. The sequence goes on from NC_140629.1 coordinate 25,770,862, forward strand.
CTCACCTCAGAACGTTAGCACGTCGGAGCAGTATGCATCACGTGATAGAGCGGCTGTGGCATGTAGGACCTGTCGGTGGTCTGGATAGCATTTGGAGCTTCGCTAGCAATCCGGCATTTCATCTCCGACAAAGTTATCCCCGAGAGAAGTAAAGCAAGTGTGTAAGTCCATCTCTGAATGTTTTTAAAGCATTCCTGCGTTAAGCTTAACAAGCGACTGCCTCTCCTGCTGCTACTTCAATCATGAAACTGCTTAATGATCAGCTGATCGGCTTTTCTGTCGGGAGTCCATCTCTTTTGTTTGTTTTTGGCCCACTTTGCACCAGAAAGAGGAAACCAGCGGCTTAACAACAGCAGCACGTTTAAGCTTGATAAGCTGTTGTTAGAATTTATTTAATATTACTTTCTACACCAGGATCTTTTTCTACGTAGCTGACGCTGGTAACTGTGCAGGGGCGGATCTAGCAAAGTTTAGCCAGGGGGGCCGACAGGGCATTAACAGGGAAAAGGGGGCACAAAGACATACTTTTCTTTCTTATTCTCATTTAAAATGTCTAGCTTTTAATAAATAATTATCTGACACCCAAAGTTTTAATTTGATGTAAAATGAATAGAAGTCAATTACTGTATATAGTAACTATTAAGTCTAATATATATACCCTAGTAAGCTATAGTACTTTTTCCTTTGGGAAGGTACCATCTGTGCAGTCTGCAATTTTGTTGAAGAAAGATGTTGAATCTATTTAATATTTCTTGAAAAATAATTGATTTCTGTGCATTTTTTTTTCACACTGCATCAAATTAAGGTTGATTACGTCGATTAAGCATCATGAGGTGGAGCGTGAGGGGTGGTTCCCCATTTTTTATTTATTTATTTTTGTTGCTGGGAGTTGGAACCCTATTAGTTAGGTTGCTTAATATTTACGCTAAGTACTCTTTAAAATACCAGAATAGGGAGGATGGTGTAGGTTTAAGTTTATTAGATTGATCAGTATTGCTGAACTATTAAATATTTTTTTTTTGCATACAGGTATAACAGATTAGCTTTAGTGTAGTTGTTGTTTTAAACTTGAGTATGAACTTATACAAAATGCAGCAAGATATTAAAAAAAACCAAGTTTTGTTGATTAAAAAACACTATATCGGATTCATATCGGTATCGGCAGATATCCAAATTTATGATATCGGTATCGGACATAAAAAAGTGGTATCGTGCCATCTCTAAATAATAATAATAATAATAATAATAATAATAATAATAATAATAATAATAATAAATGTTATGAATCAATCTCTTTCAAAAAAAAATCAAATGATATTTATCCTTCTTTTTGAAACAACAACAACTAATCTGCAATTCAAGACACCTTTTTACAGCTCTTATTTTTCCTTGGCTGAAACAGCAAGATGTAGTCATAGCTAAATTGACTAATACGTTAGAGTCACCTGTAACTGAAGAATGCGAATGGATAAGGTTCTGAAAAAACTCTGTCTTAACTTTTATATTGTTCTGATCACAGAGAGATCAATTTTTTTATCAATAAATCTAATGATAGCTTTCTACCTTTGTCCTGAGTACACCTTAGACACAAAGTGATCGTGCATTCAAAGGACTGCATGAACAAAGTAAATCCACCAGTCGGCAATTTCTTCTCAGTTCCTGCATATTTGGCTTTTGGCAGGTAGAGGACTTCATTCTGCAGTTGTGATTTTAGGAATCTCAACATTTCACCTTGAGTTTACGCGTGGGTTTGGCAACACTTTCATCACTGTTAAATCCAATTGGATCAATGCCCCCTGTTTTGATATCAATAATTAAAAAAAATACTCCAGGGATGACAGTTTGACTGAATGATGAAGCCAAGTGAAATGCTAATTTAGGATTAGTGTCAGACAATAATAAATGCAGCGCAATGGCTTTCATATCTATCTCTGCACTTCACCTTGCGATCAGGCTGGGGTTTGGCAACACTTTCATCAGCCAGCCCCGGCTGCTAAACCAACCTTGATGACTGTCTCAGCAGAGCTCTGTTAAAGAGCCCTAAGCAGTAATAGAGTTGATTTCAACAGCCTGGCATCAGTTCCATTTCGCACTGTATCAGCAGTGTTCTTTACTTGCTGTGCGTGCCTGTGTGTTTAATCAGTGTTTTGGTATGTGGGGCCAATATGGTAATGATAAATACTAATTTGCAGGTGTTGATGAGGAGCTCTATTGATGTTGTTGCCTGGTGTTCATTGACAAACTCAGAGTGGAGAATAAATGCTGCTGTTACACCTGAAGTGCGTGTTGTGTTTGTGCTTAGAAGACTATGTATTGCCTGCTACATTTTCACCTTTGAATCTCTGCGACATAAACTGTTAAGGTTTAGGACTCATTTTAAAATTTTATTGATTACTTTAAAGGCATTGTAAGGCCTGTGACCCAGCCCCTACATCTTCTGCAGCACCTGGGAGACTGTTTTCAAATCTAGGCTTAATGATTCTCAATTTATTTTTGCTGTTATTATAACACACATACGCTGTTACTTTCATCTTAGTTCTGTCAAGCATCCAAAAATTAAAAAGTCTTTTTTTTTTCATTTCGCTGTTATTTTATTTCTCTTCTTAGACTTAATAAAACATCTTTTCCATCCAGGTTCTCCTAAATGACTATTAAGGGCTCAGTTTCAACCTCAGCTGTTGATGCAGAGATGTAAACATGCAATATACTGAGTGTGCGTCTAAGTACGTGCACTCATCCCAGGTGAATAAAATATTTACATAGATTAGTAATCCCAATAGCACATTACCATATCTTATGAAGTGCCATAGACATACTAATATAACTAGTTGTTCTTCAAAGCATATCAGCATTAGGGGTATGCACGCTTATGACAGACACACATATACATCTGGTGTGTTTGAGTACAGAAAGAGAGATATTACTGCAAATTCTCAGAATATTATTTACAAAAATTGGGAAGACTGTCACTATTCTATAACTCAGACATCAGATATCAAATAAGGAGGGTTCAATAAAAAGAGATTACTTGAAAGAATTGAACTTGGTTTATTTAGATAGAGATATTAATGTATATGGCGATTACACTCCACCGATCAGCCGTGAAAGGATTTATTGCAGGACCCCCGGGAGTCTAGACACTGGTGATGGTGAAGATGAAAAGCTCTGACTGAGGTGTCAGTGAGGTGAAGTTGGGGATGAGGTGGGTTGCATGAATGAGAGTCTGAAAGCGAGAATGACGGAGAGCAAAGATTTAAACTATGCAAACTGGAGGCTGATCGCCCCAAAGAAGACGGGTAAAAAGACGATTGGACTAGAATGATGATGTCAGTATTGAGATTGACAGCTGGGAAAAGTGAAAGTGATGTAGAAAACAGAAAAGCAGCCTAACACCCTGTAGAGCAGGCAGATGAGTGAATATTGATCTTCCTTATTGAAATTAACCATAAGCGCATTTATTTGACTTTCCTAAAATATAAACAGTTGTTGCTTTCATCAGTTCAAATCATTGTAACTTCTATCCTGACAAACATCAACAGAAGCTGAAGTTTTCCCACTGAATATATGACAGCAGCATGAGACAACGGCATGCCCTTTCAGTCCTTCTCCAGCGTCTGACAGTTGCACAAATTTATCCGCGTGGCGAAACCACAGTAACTTGAATAATTATCCCTAAAAATGACACGAGGTATGACATTGGCCTGTCTGCAGACTCGCAGTTTATACGCTACAGATTAATAATGCTCTGGTCCATTCATCGAAGGTTACTAAAGTGTATGTAGGTGAAATGGAATGTTTATTCTTTTGCTATCACAGTAACTGAGAAAGTAATGCCTCCATGATGAGAAAAAAAAATCACAAGAGACCACCTGTATTATGTATCACTGTCAAATGTCACACACAATACCTACGACTGTGATAATATGAATGTGAATGTGATGTAAAAATCATACGTGTCTCGGTTTCGCTGTGTACAGTTACCATCACTTTTTTTTTTTGCTGAAAAAACTGTTAGTTTTCTAAGATTTGTAGGGAGAAGTGACAAAACAAAAGCTGACATCATTATAGTGATGAAAATCACAATAATAATTACAGTAATTTTGACGATAACAACAATAATTGTAAGATAAACCAAAAATAACACATCCTAAATCTTTTCCTTGCAGTTCGGGGTGAGCGGCCTGACCAGTTTCTTGGAGTTCACTGACAACGGCACTAACCCCAACATCTTCTTTGAAATCTTGGGCACAAATTATGGAGAAGATAGAGGACGGGGAGTCAGTAGGGTAAGTAGTTAAAACAGAACCTCTGTGTGGCGTTCTACTGTGGGTGAAGGGAGGATAATTTCTTCAAATGCGTAGAGTAGATTTGCATAATTCCTGGATTTACTGGGGAATTCCATTGCACCTAGTCTCTAAATGGTGTCTCATATTTACACAGGTATTTCTTCATTTTGCATGTCACCCCTGTAGCAGCATAGTCCAGCTGCTCTTTCATATTTATACCTGTATTCTCTCTTTCTCTGTCTTTCTTTTTTTCTTTCTTTCCCAAGCCATTAACGTCTTGAACAGAACAAATGATTTTTTTGTGTTTTCATTTTTTATGTTTTCTGTCCACCCGTCGGGTAAAGCCTGAGCACTGCAGCTCGCCTCCCCTTCAATAAAGCATGGTGTTAATTGGATTCATTAGAAGCATCTTCAAATGCTATCTGGTAATGATACGTGCATAATGAATTTTAACAGGCATCATAAAAGACAGCCATGCACGCACATATTCATAACATTGTTTGTTCATGGATTGTGTGCAAGTGTGTGGTTGTGGGTGTATGTGTGCACTTAGTTGTGTTTTGCAGGCTATATTAAAAAAAAGATGTTGTACATTCAAATCTCTGATTTTTATTATTAAGATGATCTATACGTCTGTGGTAAAGAACACACTTCTGTGAAAAACCGCTGATAAATAAATTACTACTTAAATTACTTGTTTTATGCATAATACTGATAACTTTCTACTGGACAGTGCTGTGAAGGTTCTCAGTCATCCAGGTCATCGTAGTCTAAGGAGCTTGGAAAGAAAAGCGTCTGGACTTCTGTGAGTTGCTTGAAGACGTTCTCAGTCCATGTTCTTGTTTCCAATACACTTACAGAAACAGGACACAAAAATGATGTCCTCAGACACGTATGCACAGTGCGTCTGTCTTCACAGATAACAGTGATCTGTGATTATGGATAATGTGGTGAGGCACCAACATAACACAGCATGCCATCACAGACAAAATTAATCTTTAAAGCACAGGATAATTACATTAAGGCACAATTCCCTAATCGCAGAGCATAATTACTTCTTAGGGAATTCAAGCACTTGTTATACAGTATTCCTGCCACAGTCTCCCTTAATTCTCTGAACATTTGTTCATTTGTCATAGGGATTCAATTAAATTCATACATGGCCAGTGTGTACGGCTGGAAATATAGTGAAATATACTGAAATATTCACTCAGAAACAGAAAAAGAAAGCTAGAGGAAAGTCCTGCTGGAACCTTTTTATGTATATAAATCCACGGAGAAGAAAAACTAGAAAAGAAATTAATATCCTGGTATATCAGCAGAAAAAGAACTATCACCAATACATCAGCCATTCAATTAGTTGTAGTCCCTGAATGCAAATGTGGGTACATTGCAGAAGTTTCACCAATGCATGCTGATTGCAATGAAAACCAAGAGCTGTTATTTTTCCTTTCTCCTCTGCATTGTGTGCTTACCAAAAAAAGCTAAGAAAGAATATACTTAATTGAAATATACTTAATATTATGAAAGCTATCTGGTTCTCTCACTCAAGTCATTTTTTTTCTTTTGTACTGTGTGCTTAAGTGATACATAGGTCTTGTTTTATTTGCAAAGTAAAATGTACAGCATGTAAAATAAAGTAACTTAAATCAGTCTAAATCAAAAGATTTATTTTTTTTTAAAGAAGAAAAGTTGACCTTACTGCATAATTTTCTAAATTTCTAAAATATGTAGACCAAGCCAATAACTGTTATGTGTTAGGTGCACATATACTACAAAAATTTATAATAATAAAAAAAATGATTGCAAAAAAAATACTGTAATAAAAATATATATTTGTCACCAACATCCAATTTTTTTATCATGGTTAAAAAACTGAGCCATCAGAAAGGAAAGCTGGAAGAAAAAGGCTCGCACTCTATAATTTTCAATCCAAGCTGGTATTCTTATGAAAGAAATAATAATGGCAAAGTAAAAAACAGCAGTGAAATAAAAGGAACAGAAACAGTTTCTTTCATTTGTATGAATTACTGATAAAGTTCCTCAGTTTCATAGACTCTGGGTCGTTTACACTTCAGAGCAAACAGAGAGAAGGAAGCTTTTGTATAAGCTTTGTCATATGTTTGCTGAAAAGAAAATTCTTGAAACTCAAATAAACCCACGTGTTCTGTTCACTGCTGAAATGTTGTAACATATTTATTTAACCACCCCTGAGGTCTGGTGACCCGTGTTACAGAAGTGTAAACAAATAAAGGGACCACATTCCTTATAGAAACTTTTGATCCGTTATTTATAAATTGCTTTGTGGTTATCTTGTATTTTAACATAGGTGGTGAAGTCACATGACATTTCCCATAAAAAATGAAAAAAAAAAAAGTCTAAGTCTGGAACCAAACGCAATTACCATTGGTTATATTCCTGCATAAATTATAGATCATCTCCCTTCTCACACTTCATCTTTAGAACATATATATTAATCATGCCATATGAAGTTTAATGTGTTTTTCTTGTACCTGACTACAGTTCTGCATTAAAGCTTTCTCTGTTTTTGACAAGTCCTCAAAAAGCCCAGCTAAATTGCAATCAATATTATTGTGTGCCTTTTTGACCTAACCGGACCATTAACAATACATGCTTATTCCCCTAATTATAGTAATACCACTGGTTTCATGTGAGCATACCACTTAACCTGACCTTTCTTTTCTGTTCTTCCTCACGGTTTCTCTTTGAGCTTTCCTAGGCCTGCTCACAGTTTCATTAATAACTTTTGGGTTTTTTTGTTATTGTTGTTTTTTACTTAATTAATGTATTCTTCTGAGCGCCTTTCTCTTTTATGACTTCCTCCTTCTTCATCTCCCTGTTAGATTCTTCTTCACCAATCCGCTTTGACTTTATCCCCATCATACTTCACACAGATGCATACAGCTATCGAGCGATAATAATAGTAGCAAATACCTGAGATCCGTCATAATTATTACCACTACACTGTGGTAGAATTGGATTTTTGCTCCATTACCTTCGGTTTCTATACACAGAGCCTATATATCTCTCTATATATACATATACAGGCATGTCAGGCTCCACTGATCTCTTACAGAGAGGCGACAAGACTGCCATGTGTAATTGCTTCGTTAGCTATCAGCTACATCTTAAATGACTTCAGAGAGAAAAACGGCATCGAGTACTTTAAAACAGCCACAATAAAAAAAAAGGCTTGTGGCTAACTGAGGAGATAAGAAGGAAGGAGGTTTAGATTTGAAGAAAAGAGAGATAAAATGAAACAAGCTGAACAGCACAAGAGACAGCTAGAAAGGAGATAGATGACCTAATCCTTTCAGATCCCATGCAAGCGATAGAAACAGCAGCTCAGGTCATAATAGAGTCACAATCATTACATTCTTACTCTCACATATGCCCATGGTCTCCTTCCACTCACACACGGGCTCATATTCTCCATCTTTTGGAGGAGAGATTGAAACGTTCTCCCTCTTTATGCAAATCAATGGCCTGCAAACTGCAGTGTTCCTAAATTGAGGTCACTTCAATTATCATCTCCAGTCTTATTTGACATATGTGGTAAATTATGTTAAGTGACTTCAGAGAGTCATGGGAACCTGGGAGCCTTTTCACAGTCCCGCCACCATGTGAAAAACATTCCCCACCATTATATGTTTTGAATGATTGAAAGACATTTTTCTTTTATGCGATCTCTTAATGCGTGCACAAGCTCAAATACCCTTAATAGCTGCAGTCACTTGGGAACACATGCAAGCCCATTCACACGTGCATTTGCATAAATCTTCTGACATGTTTGAAAATGTTCAGTTAACTCTTTTTCTTTTTGCATAACAATTTATGTCAGTCTGCATGACCATAAATGCGTGACACAGAGAGGGAGACGCAGAGCCAGAAACTGAGTTCCAGACAGGGTTAATTACTGTTAAAATTTGAGAAATCCAAGCCACAGTGACACACAAAGCTGTTTTTCACCAGCACTCCACAGACATATGAATTAACCTTTGGATCAGGATGCAACAAAAGCTTCTATGTAGTTTTTTAAAGGGACAACAATGGTGAATTTTTATTCTGAACACATGTCCCAGATATATTTTTACTTCAATACCACTACAGTAAGCAGAAAAATGTCAGACAAAATTGAGCACTGTCTTGTGTTTCCTTTCAATAACACACCTGTTATTGGCTCACAGACTAATATCCTGTGGTTTGTCTCTGTTTTGATGTTGGCAGTGCACTGTCCCAACAGGATCCTCCATATATCTGCTGAAATAGCTTTTTACTGAATTCAGAGCCTGAACTAATGTTACCTGACTTATCACCTTTTTTTCTAACCAGCATTAAGTGTTGTTTAACATGTCATGAAATGGTTCACCCGAAGAGAAAAAAATGCATATATATAAATAAAGGGACATCCCCGAGGAAGATTGAGGTAGTATTTTTTTTTTTTTAATAAATAGGCATTTGTAGCTCAGCTGAGACAAAACTGAAATCCCAAGACCTACAGGCCAGATAAAGATTCCTGATAACATCAAATACATTATAGCTGATAACACAGAAATAGGCATATTAAAATGTTTAATTAATTTGGATTATTCATGCACAGCATGTTGAGCAGCGCTTCAGATTATCTGTGATTATGGAACATATCTGAGAGGCAACAGCCCTCAAGGGCAAGTTACCAAGCTCTATGGATGAGGGCTAATACCACTGAAACTGACTGTCAATGGTATATGAAAAGGTCCAGGGTGAGACAAATAAGGTAATGGTAAAACACAGAGAGAGGTTAGAGTGATTGATCTGAAAAAAAGACATTTTGACTGGCTCGTGAAGTAAAGTAAAATTTTATAAATAAGCTGCAGAAAGCTGGTCTGGTTGGAAACATGCAGTGTTATGGTAATTGAAGAATGGAAGACAGTGATAGACAAAAATGTCTCCAAGGAGAAAAATCTCTATTTTCCTCATTTTTTTCCATCTTATTAAGTAGATTTGCATGACTCTTCATTCACCATGCCCCCCACCTCCAGGCCAGGTGGGAGATTGCAGAAAGGATGGAAAGAGGAAGCTGTAAAAGATGCATGAGTGAAAGAAAGATGGAAAAGGGCATGGAAACAGGAGAGATAGACATAGGAGCAGAGTGATGGAGAGAGAGGGAGAGACAGAGAGACAAGAGGATGTCATTGATTTATCCTGCTTGCAGGTTCCTACATCTCCACTTCTCTGGTTCTCTCAACTGTTAGCATTGTGCATATGCATCCATGCACTTGTGTATGGCTTCCTTTGCCTTGTGTAATGTTCTTGCATGTTGCTGAGGCTGTATTGTAGTGTGGGATGACAGAACCTGGATAAGTAACAGAAAACAAAGTTGCAATTTCACAAAAGATCTTTAGTATCTATGTTTCAGGCGCCACTAGTGAACAACCAAACTTTTTCAGCATTAATGAAGTTAGAATTTAGTACAACAACATTGAACAATCATTCAGATGAGATTCATAGATGTAGTGAAGGAGGACATGCACACAGTTGGTGTGACAGAAGGCATCTGTACAACCACAGTGAGTGTTTGGTCCATGTTGCCAGTAATAAGTCTTACCCATTCCTGGTTGGTGTTGGAATCTGACAAGGCTGCCCTGTGCACTTTTGCTGATTCCGTCCATAAGTTTTATGGACAGAATTTCTAGGCACAGCCAAGTGTTGTCACCTCTGTTTTTGTGATGGAAATGAGAATTAGCACCTCCAAGTCTGAGTGCATGGTTCTCAGCTGAAATATGGAGAAGTGTCTGCTCAAATTTAGGGACAAGTTCCTGCTCCAAGTGGAGGAGTTTAAGCATCTCGGGATCTTAATCACAAGTGAAGAGAGATGGGAGTGGGAGATTGACTGACAGTTTGGTGTCGTGTCTGGAGCAACTCTTGACCAATCGTTGTAACAAATTAGAAAGCTGAGCATGAAAGCGATGGTGTCAGTTTATTGGTTAATCCACATTCCTATCCTATCCTATGGCTACGCGCTCTGGATTGTGTCCAAATGAGATCGCAGAGACAAGCAAATGAGCTTCCCCAGATAGGGTGAGGAGTTTGATCAATCGGGAGGGACTCAGAGTACAGCCACTACTCCTCCACATCAAAAGGAACAGGTCGAGATGGTCAAGGTCTCTGAATAGGATAAATTCTGGGTGCCTCCTAGATGAGAGGTTCTGGGCATGTCGTACCAGGAAGAGGTTGTGGGTCAGACACAGGACATGCTGGAGAGATTACATCTCTTGGTTGACTTGGGATCGCTCAGTACCCTCTGGATGAGCTGCTACCCTTGTGACTCAGATCTTGATAAATGGTAGAAAATAAAGAGATGTAAAATTTTTGCAGATATTTTTAACATATGAAGATACATTAAAAACACAGGAATTAAGAGAATTTAAAAATATGTAATTCAAATGAACATTTATATTTCAAGGCTTAACATTTCATCCCTAATCGCCTGGCTCTTATGTAAAATTGGCCGTTATGTACAAAGATTTTATTACAGCAAAGTGTTTATGTACTCAGATCCCAGTAAGTGGTACAAAATAACATAACAAATAGACTTTAGTTATTTCTGATTAAAAAAGATGTATGACATATTGTGAGAGGGAAGTTAAAATAACCTGGTCAGTACATAATTTGCAATGAAAAGACATCAGAAGCCCAAAATAGTAGAAGTACAAGCACAGTAGAACAATAACAAATTGTGAATGAGTACATGCAGATGACGGGGAAAAAAACAAAACAAAACATGTTACTTTAACACGGAGTAAGCTTACTATTAATAGTGATAAGCTCAGTGATAGCATACACCATCTGATCTGCGAGGTGTCAGTCAAACATACTTGGTAAAATGTCAAAGTATCCATTCAAGTCCTCAGTCCTATCACATTATTCTGTCCATTTCCAGTGTGGTCAGGGCAAGAGCACACCAGATTATTTTTTTTCAACCTTTGTGGTAACAGCTTTTACCCTTGTGAACTCATGAATACTAGAGTATTTGCAGGCTTCCTCTGTGGGACTGATTGATGTCTTCCATTTGTTTTAGCTGGAAGGTCGTGTCAGTCAAGAGTTAACACACATGCACTGACCAGCAAGTTATAATCCGGGTGACCACAGCACAGTGGACACTGGATGCTAACTGAAGCTGACGAAGTGCCTCTGGTGTCCATGGATCAGTCTACGTTTGGCAGCGCATATGAATATTATCTGTGTGTGTGCTTGTGACTGAACAGCAGAAAACATAGAGAGAGGCAGAATGAAGAGCCAGGTGGAGAAAAAGAACAGAATCAGATAAGTGAGGCGAACAAATGTGAAAATACAGAGGAGAGGGAAACAGCATTTTTAACTATTACTTGCTGTCAAACAAACCCCATTGGGAACTTCATTGTGGTGCCAAACAAAAACATCCGTTGTGCAAACAGTATGGGTAACACCAAACACTAGCCCGACAGCCACTCTTCTTCTTTTCTGTTTGTTGAGACAAGCCAGGAGAAGTTTTATTCCCCAGGTACTCAACTGTCAATCCCGTCTCATGTCTCCTCCAAGGCAGATTCTGTGCTGTGACATAGGGAATCTGAGCATAAGCACACTGATTTTTAAGAAAATGCCGCAACTGTAATAGGTGGCTGCATATACTGAGGTTCCGCTGTGTATTATCATTTAAAGAATTTGGGAGCATGATGTACTGAAGCGGCTCCCTGAATTTTAAGGAAAGACAGAAAGACAGAAAGTGAGCACAAAAGAAGGGATAAAAGAACAGCAGTGTTATTGTGTGTGCATTATAAAAGTTTTACATTCTGCTCCATACCTATTTCTGGAATACTGCAGGCACTATTGTCTCTATAAACCCTTACCCCTGAAGGAAAAAAAAACATGCAAAGGAGTACTGAAAAAAAGACAGAATTAAATATCTCTGATGTCAGAACCCTTCACCCAACCCTATCCTCTTTATTTCCATTCTGCTGTAGTAAAATATGAAATTGTCTTGTCTCCGCATGAGCTTGAATTGCCCCTATTTAAAACATACGAGCCTACAAGACCAAACATAAGAGTCTTTGGTCTTGCAAAGGGGCAAGATATATATATATATATATATATATATATATATATATATATATATATATATATATATATATATATATATATATATATATAAAATAAACTATAAGCAGCTATACATCTTTAAATTTATTAGCTTACAGAAGAAAAAGTAAATAGAAGACTTTAGATTAGTTGTGTTATTCTACAGTGTACTGCAATACTCTATATATTCTTTATCCATTCTTTATGTCTTTTGCACATAGTGAGAGGGGAAGAAAAGGTTAGACTGATGTGCCTGGGTGGATGGAAGAATAACGGCTCAGCGAGGTGTGAGTAACATATAAAATTGTGAAAGGATAAGAGGATGGTTATATGAACGAAGGAGAAAAAGGAAACAAGAAGCAGCCCTGTTTTGCCCTCAAGCTAATGTTTTTTAAGCCAGAGAGATGTATGGATAGATGAGTATGGAGAGAGAGTGATGGATGGACAGCAGAGAAGTGGAGTAGGGAAATGAGGTGGGTTATCAGTCCTTGGGTTAATCTTTGCTATGTAGTGGATGGATGGATTGATGGATGGATAAATGGATTGACAGGATCAGGAGGAGACATAAGGGAGGAGGCCTAATTGCCTGTGACCTGGTTGTAAACATAGCACAAGTAAGGTGACAGCTGAGAATGACTGAGAGATTATTAGCAAAGAAGTGAAGGTGATTGATCAGTGGGATCTGACACCAGGTTTGTTTCCTTGTCTTAAGCATACAGTGGATTTCTGAATAGTGGCAACTGGTGCTAGAGGGGGTGGAGATCTCATGTAGAAAAATACGTTTTTACAATAATTTTTTTTAAATAAATAACAGACTTTTGTATGCCTACCTAAAAATAGTGACATTGGAAATAAACGTAATATAGTACACAAATTGGCTACACGGTCATTCAATCATTCAAATTAACTATGGCCTTGATTAGCAGCACACAATGGTGAAAACGAATAGCAAGGCACAGCCTGAAATTGAGTTGTATAAGGAGGACCTGCGGCAAACTGGACTAGTGTATTGATGTGGAATACCATTACCTAACATTACCTTATTTCACCATGAAATTGGCAAATTTCCCATAAACTTTCCACATTTTCTTCAAGCTAAATCTGTGCTGGCTCTGTGACAAATATTACTGCTGGCACCAGCAGAAGCAGAGGCTGCTGCAGTGATGGAACTGATGAAGGAGTTATATGAACTGATGGAACCTATCAGCACATCAGTCTTACACAGTTCTGGCTTCAACATCCTGTTCTTAACTACATTATCCCGCAAGAGATATTGCTTCTATTTAAAATGAGCACCCTCTATGATCAGTTTTAGTCACAATTTCACCACCAAAAAGTTTTATTTTTCTTCTGTAATTTTGCCCCTGTTTATTAGTTTATTGGTTAATATGTTTACACATAAATTTAAAGGCACTCAAACGCTGTATAGAGAGTTTTACAAGAGTAGCTACATGACTTCTTTCATTATAATGTTGCACCATTTATTCCCATTTTATTCATGATTTTCAGCACTCACTGGGCACTTTATTAGGTATTAGGTACTGGTCAACAGCTTGTCAACAAAAATATCCAGTCAGCCAATCACCTAGCAGTAACTCAATGCTTTCTTGTCTCTACAGCTCATCTATCTTGTTAAACCAAAGGTTTGTTTGAGCAGTATTTGATAAATCACCTTATCTAAAATTCAGCAAATTTATCGGAATATATATCTCACACTATGCCATACTTTGGTCTTAATAAATAACAAGGTCTTTTTCACTAGTTTTTAAAAGCAATGGCAGTTTCATCAATTTTTAGATAAAATTCATATTTTGGAGATTAACATTATGGATTTGTAGCCAGTAAATAGTATCAATATGGACCAATGTCTGTGAGGAATGGCTCGAGCAGGTTGTTGAATCTAGCCCACAAAGACAGTAGTAAAGTACTAAGACTAAGAATTAAGAAATGAGCTAACAAGTATATGCCCTGTGTGTGTGTGTGTGTGTGTGTATGTATGTATGTATATATATATATATATATATATATATATATATATATATATATATATATATATACATATATTAGGGGTGCAACGATACACAAAATTCACGGTTCGGTTCGATACTTTGGTGTCACGGTTCGATATTTTTTCGATACAAAAAAAATGTTCATGCCTTTTTAATTTGTCATTTATTAAAATTATAAATATATATTTTAACTCAAAAGTACAGTTTTTAAATTTAACCCTAACCCTTGTGCGTGTTTTTTATTTTGACAGCGAATGCGCACCTGCGGACCACTTATGTGCAGCCCTGGTTATTTAGCTCGTCATATTGCAGCCACAGAAATTCTTTTGTCCATGAAACCATAAAGCTTCTTTTTGCCTTACAGTCTGATTTGTCATAACTTCTCCGTTTTGCAGTAAGCTTTTCTTTGGCTGTCACTTCTTCACCCTGACCTGTCTTATTTGGCTCAGCAGAACTGAAATATAAATCCTGCTGCTTTTACACACGCACTCACATAAGCTCAGCGATTCTCTGCGCGATCAACCTCCCTCATGTTTAAGCTTGCTGCGGGAGATTTCACTTGTCATGTTTGCATAGTAAGCTAACGATTAATAAGACGATGTCAGAGGAATTGGTGCACAAATTATCATCACTCACAGATCAGTGCTGTCGCTCTCTATACACAGTTCGCACGATTGCAAAGTGAAAGCAAAAACCAAGCGCAAATTCAAACGCGATTTCAATATGTCACATATTGACAGTGGCTCACCGATGCCAATGACATAATTACCCAGCTACATTTCCGAAAGAATGCAAAAGCATTGACATATTTTTCCTTCCTACAATAGCCAGACTGGAAAAAACGCTAGCCCCGGGACGTTGGGCTAGCGATATTGCAAGCCCTGTATCTGATTGAGGAATCACTCATCTTTGGAAAAGAGAGTTTATTACAGAGAAATGGCTCTTTCCAAAATAAAAGCTATACTATCCGCTTCTTCTGGGCTATATTCTCAGCAGCATAAGGAGAATCATGTGCTAACAGCTGTCTAAATGACTCGGCTAAAGTTAGTAGCATGCTTGTTGTTTTTGTCTTTGCACTAGGATGATGTCGGCGTAAATGTGCAGTCATATTCGTTGTGTTCCCACTAGTGCTTTCAGGTTAATCTCATTGAAATGACCTTAACGCCACAACACGGCAAATCTCCGTTAACGAGCTACCGCCGATCGCCCCGTGCATGGGGCTAGACGGCCAACACGTTAACGAGCTAACTGCGCTAACACACTAGTTCCCACCCATGTAATTGAGCATTGCATGGCACATCCAACATACTGTTTTACTTTAGTCCATGACTCACCTTCAGGGTCATACGTCACATGAAAACCAAAATAATTCCAAACGCCAGATCTGAATGAGGGTGGGGGAGGTCCATGTTGCAAGGAGAGCTTAACTTCTGTCTTGCTAGCTTGCCCTGCGCTCTTCCTTCTGACTATGCTGTCTGTGTTGAGCGCTCAGTGGATCTGCGCTTGACAGTGCAGCCTAGGCGGAGTAGTCGAACGCAGATTCACTGAGCGCTCAACACAGACAGCATCATCAGAAGGAAAGTTGATAAAATAAATTACAAATGTTGTATTGTTCGATACATATGCGTACCGAACCGAAAGCACTGTATCGAACGGTTCAATATCGATACGAATATCGTTGCACCCCTAATATATATGTATATATCTTGTTAATATGTCTAATGACAATATAATACTCTATTTATATTCGTCTTAAGAAATTAAATTAATTTCTCTTCATCTTCATTCATCTTCATACTCTTCATCTTCATTTTTAGATACCCCTGACTTCAGTCTTTGGCATACACAGGCAGAAACTACCAGAGGACTGAAAAACACAATGGTATCATTGGTTGATAATCTCTGAGTAAATCACCACATGCCTACAGTAGATCTTCTCATAGGCTTGATAAGCAAAGACAAGAAGGATTTATGGTGTGCCTGTTCCAGTTTGTGTGTATGTGTCTGTGTTGTTGCACATTATAAAGGGATTATAGTGGGGGCTGGGGGTGGGCAGATTTGTATTGGTTTGATATGCCATCATTCTTTCGCTTCCTCTTCTTCTAACTCTTGTCAGGCTGTTCTCTCTCATTTCATTTCAATGCACCTCCTTTCATTTTATTCCATGCCACACATTCTTTTTTCCTTTAAGAACTTAGAGTACCTCAATTAGATAAGGTGTGACTGTCCACACCATTCCCTTGGTCAGACTATCTGTAATCTTCAGTGTGAATGTATGTAAAAACTACCTGTTACCGTACTGTGCCACAGTGTGTGTAATAAAAAAAACCCATCAGAAAGCAGTGCAGAAGTCAGCTTTCATCCAAAAGAAGAGCTTTTAGACATCCTTGTAAAAGCCTGCAGGACTATTCATGAATACTGAATACTAAAGAAATTGAAAAAAAGCCTAAGAGAGTTCCCTCAACTCTAAGGGCAGAAAATGAAACCAAAACCAATGAGACCACAACATACTGGTGATTGACATATTTCAAAGTAGTTAATACATTAGAGGATCAGCTAAACTACTCGAGCCCAGAATGTGCACTACAGTCAGTGTCAAAGCCACGAGCAACAATTCAGTGACTTCCTGTGTCTACACAGCTGTTTGCTGTTTATGTAAACATGTAACTGTAATTTCAAAGAAAAAAACATGCTAATAAAAATGGTCATAACTGATCAAATCTGTGAAAACAATGTTTACAAAGCCTATAAGTAAATACTATTTAGAATGAAACTTGACTAACAAAAGAGTTTCGATGAAAAGTTCAGACTCTTTTTTTCTTCTTCTCTGTGAAATGTATTTAGCTGTTCATCTGCCTATCCTTAACACATTGTAGTTTATATATGAGTAGATTGGTCTAGTTCTAAACTTCTTCAGTGTATCTTGCTGCTTGTATTTTTCTGTCTCTCCATGTTTCTCTCCACTCTCTATCTAAAACTTTCTTCCTCGCTCTATATGTTTAATTTGTGATTCATATGACTGTCCTTTCTTTAGCGACTCATTTTTTGTCTTACCTACAATGTCCTTTCTTGTCTCTCTCTTTTATTCTCCCTCTCTTTCTGTCTGCCAGCTGGGCCTGTAGGCTTTCAGCAGCATTACAGCTTGTAAACCTCGGATTACAGCACCCAGAATCTGCCTAGCACTGCATGCTTCTGTGGATCACAAATACACAAGTGTGACATTCACCCATTCATCATTTACATATAAACATATATGATATTTAAATAGCTTTGGATAAACATGCGCCTTAAAGTAAGACAATGCTGTGACAATTATACATTGCGGTATAGGCACACAATGACTACACAAGCTTAGTGTCTACACTGTTCTCCACTGCATTAAGTTCCACAACGTCCCTTCACTATCATAGTGAGCTCACTAGAGGATTACCTTTCTGCTCCTCAGTATGTTTACCTAATTTTTCTACTGATTATTGCTATTGTTTGCCTATTTCCCCATGGCCTCTATTCACATTGTGCAAGGACATGTATAGGCATAATGCCTTTCAGCATTCAGCTAAATCACCAGTTTTTAATATTGAACTTACAGTACCTGCAAAACAACAACTAAAATGTATTAAGTTTAGTCTTTAAGTTTTCTTATTTCTTAAAAAAGCAGCCTGCTTATAATAGCTTGTGTGATGAAATAGAGAAAATCATTGTATTTACCTACAAGGCCTACTTGTTTTAAAAGTTTTGTTTCATACTTTGGAACGTTTTTGGTTAATAGGTCCAGAGTGTAAGCAGAGCGGTTTAAGGGCTAGATTCTTCCACGAAATGCGGTTGAAAATTTTACTTTTGCATTAGTTTACTGAAAACAAGTGGATTCACCTTGGTTTATTTTACTATAGAGCATTGCTCTTAAAATACACACAGCTTCATTTAGTTTTGGCCTGCTTCCCTGTACACTAAGGCCCTCTCATATTAGCATGGACAATTTGCTTTTTCTATCCATCATTAATGAAATCAAGCGAGGAAAGGCAACAGCTCTTCTGGATCTTAATGATTTATGTTTTTTTTTTCTTTTCATAGCAGAGTTTTAACTGTCATTTGCTGAGCAGTGATGAACTATGTCTGCTGAGAGTTGCTTTCAGAAGCATTCCTGATTCCTGAAGTAATGATTTCCCATCAAGAATCCTATGTAGTTTAAAGGCTATTCTGCTTCCATAGACTGTGCAGCTATTTAATATTGGTTGTCAGCCTTGTCCTGTGTTATAAGATTATGTGGAATATAAATTCCCAATTTCTTGATTACTTATATCTTTCAGTTTGGTTATTCTTTAATTGTTGAAATCCCTTTATACCAGTGTAAAAAATAATCTTTTAAACATGTGGCTAATAATAAAGTAGAAAGCGTTTATTTTTATTTGCAAAAATCTTTCATTTCATTTTCAACATTTCTATAATGCTACACTTAGAATTAAATACAGGGTTGAAATGATTTGCATTTCCTATATCATTCTAACCTTTTTCTTTTTTTGTGATTTAATATTTTATTATTTCCTTTCCTGCTTGAGGCTCTGTACCTCTGCTCTGTGTTTTCTGTGCCTGTTGTCTTTTTCTGCTAGGTAAATATCAGTTTACAGGAGAGGTCAAGAGATGTGCTAATGCAACAAAATAACTGCTTTTGGACATACCAGACTCTGAGACAGGCCCTCAGTGAACAGTAAGAATCAGAGTGATGGGTGACAGGACTGAATGTGTTTTTGTGTGTGTGAGTGTATTGTATGAAAGTGAGAGTAAGTGAGTGTTGGACAGCTGAGAAGTGAAGGGTGCTAAGTGTACCAGAATGGCTGTAAAACTAACTTTAACTGTATCCACATGCGATAGACACATGCAGCTCTTATCCTAACTTTAACCATTACAACTGAATAAATGTCCATGTAGCCCTTAATGCTAAAACATGCCTTAACCCTCAAATAGTCATTGAAATCTACAAGGTCCCTCCAAAGCTTTTGGACCTTAATAGTATGGTGAGATCCATTATCAGGATCTCACCTTATAATGCAAACAAACACACACACACAGACAAACACACAGAGATCTGTTGAGGGACCAGCTAGGTGGTTAGACTGGCACAGGTTAGTCTAGCTGTCTGAGTGCTGCAGATATCATATTGACTGAATTACTAGGTAGAATTAGTTTTTTGTACCTATGAAAAAAGGACTATATCTACTCTAGCGCAGCTTGACATAAGATGTAAAAAATACATTTTTGTCAACATTCTTACCTTGCTGTGTTAAGAAGTAAACGAAGAAGATGAATAATTAAACAACTTAAATATTTACATAAACATTTACAATAGGGGTTACTGAAAACACTTACCTGCAGTTTGTCTGTAGAAAATGAAGCAAATAATAAGAAATTACATAAGACAATACATAAGAGTGTTATGATGAAGGGCCATGAAAGTGTAGAGCAAATAAAGCACGCAATAACGTATTACAGAATAAGCACTAGGATATGTTCCTGTACAAACTGTGAGATGTAAAAGGTTCTCAAAACAATAAAAATGTTACTCTCTTATATAACAGAAATTCAGCTACCAAAAGATTGTGCATGAGCTCTACACAGAACGAGCAAAAAAAAATGTAATATTATTCATTGCTTACGTAAGATACAGTCAGTGGAATCAGAAGAAAAGCTACACAAAAATGAAATAACATTGTGCATGTTGCCTTTCTGATGTTCTCAAAGTAAGATTTCAGATTTCATGTTATCATGATTGTATATGTACATGCATAATTTCTAACTGCAGATGTATGCACATGTATTATTTAAACCCCTGTGGTATTTAATGGCTTAAATGTTCCCGCTATACTGAAGACATCCTTTTTGGCTCTCGGAGGAGGCGGACACACTTTTTCTCCTCTCCCTTATCTTCCCTGCTTATGTCCTTGTCTAGTCTCGTGTTTTCTTGTATTACTTTCCCTGGAACACTCTCTCACAGTCTGTTTCTAAAACCTAAAGAAAATTATGGATTTGATCAACTGGTCTCTGAATGCTATTGACATCCTTTTGTCAACGAGAAGTCTGGGCTCAGGAGAGCCCGAGTGCCCTGGAGGGACTTTCCCTGCCGGATACACGATGGATGGGTGGCAGGAATGGAGGGTCGTGTGCCTGGCGGGACTGTCGATCGAGGACGCTGAAGATATCTACCTATTCGGAACCATGATAACAGGGTTCTTGCTGATCGGAGCTGGCTTGGCCCTGGCTTATCGGAGAATTAAGAAAGCGGAACCGGCTGTTCAAACCCCCCCAAGGCCGCCCGCTGGGATTGAAACGGTGGGACGAGGCGCAACTTCTCAAAACGGGCTCATTGAGAGCAGCATGGTTAAGATCTTGGAGACGCTTACAGCTGCCGTGAATACTCAGAATAACACCTCTGAGCGTATATTGGGTTACATCAAGGAGAGGCCTGCTCAGAATAACACCTTTGAGTGAAAGTTGGATTACAGCTCACTGCAGCCGTGAGTTCTCAGAATCGGCTCTCTGAGCAAAAGAATGACAACACCACGGAACCCAAGTTTGATACCATCATGGGGAAGCTCGCGGTTCCCCAACGGGAGACTGAGAGACCAGTGTCGGAGTGTTAAAGAACAGCTTTGAAATTCTCATGAGTTGTTGCAAAAGACAAATTACCATCATAATCCGGCTACCCCTTCGGCGCCAGCTGTGGGCTCAAGGCTGGAGCCGAACAAAAACTCCCTGATCTGTGCATTCCTGTACTATCCTTTTGTGTTACACATTTCGATGTTTTTTTCCTCGCTACCTAGCCTGACCTGTCTCCCCAATGTGATGTTTGTGTATTGTATGTACGGTCGGCAAGGTCTGTCATCTCGGTTGTGGGCAAAAGACCTGCAACTGACAAATAAAGGCTATCTCATCTCTCTCTCTCTCATCATCAACAACATTAAGAGTCCCCATGGCTTTACATCTTTAGCTGCACTTTGATAGCTTCTGTGTGCTTAGAGTGCAGTGAAAATTTCTGATTCCTTAGTCTTTTGCATATTTGTCCCATTTACGTATTTCATTATCATCAAACAAATTTTAATATTAGACAAAGACTACTCAAGTAAATACAAAATGCAGTTTTGTAAAAGATAATTTGATTTATTAAAGGGAAAAAAACATCCAAAGCTCCCTGGCCAAAAATCATTATCCACAAATGGTAAAAATTTGGAACAGTCATGAACCTTTCGAGGAGTTTCTGGCCAAATTACTCCAAGTGAACGTTGACAACTCGTCCTGGAAGTAACAAAAGAAGCCATAATAACATCTAGATAACTGCAGGGCCCACTTGCTTCAGTTAAGGTCAGATCATGATAGCAATAAGAAAGAGACTGGGCAACAATGGCGTCCATGGTAGAGTTCCAAAGTGAAAACCACTCCTGGCCAAAAGAACACAAAAGCTCATCAAATCATCATTTTAAAGCTGAATTTTCTGCTTACTAAGGTATTCTTTGTCTAACATTAAAACTTGTTATATATCTGAAATATGTATTTGTGAGAAATATGCAAAAACATAGAAAACCAGGAAGGACCGAATATTTTTCCACACAACTGTATATGTTGGCACTGGTGTGTGTGTGTGTGTGTGTGTGTGTGTGTGTGTGTGTGTGTGTATAGCAGGGCCTTGACAGTGAGCTGTTTCCCTTAAACATCAAGTCTTTCAGCTTGACACATCGTCAGTGCTTCCAGCCACGGTTTACAGTATGAGAGGCTGGGATGGCTGAAACTGGTGCAGAGAAACGCCTGCAAACCCCAAAGTGTCTATAAATAATTAATCTGTGCATGCTGTATAGCTGTGTTTCTTTAGCTACATGTAAGTGAAGTTGTGTTAAACACATATAACTACTTATTGTAAGCCTTAGCATTTTTTTTCTTTTCATCTGTGATGATTGCAAAGCAAAAAGCAAGTAAATAGAGTTATTTGCATGCCTACCTACCTGCACTTACCAGGCAGACACCGTGGAAATAGTGGAAGATAACTAGATTTGAGAATTTTTACTTCTGTTAAGACTTTTGGGGAACCTTGCGTGTAAACTCTATTAGATCAAACCTGTATTCCCAAGTGGAGTCTCACCCTTCTCCCACTCTTCCTTCTGTTGTATCTCCCATTATTCACCAAGAGTATTTTCAGGGTGAAGAACATTTTTTAAATCACTTTCCCCATTTTTTAACAGCATCTCCTCCTTTACTTATCTCTGCTCTACTTTCCATTTTTTTCTGTCTGCCTTTTTGTCTCTTTGTCTTTTTCTCACGTTTCAAGAGAACAGAAAAGACAAACGCCATAAACACATACAGAGGTAAATGCACAAATTATGTATCACCTTATCAATAATTAGCATTATTTTTTTCCTGTAGTGTTAATCATAGACTTTTATATAGCTTTGTTTTAGACAAACACATTTTTTCTCATTTGCCAGACATATCTCAAACACAAAGGTTAATTGATTTAAAAAGCATTTTCCAAGAACTCCAATTGCGCATCTTTTTAGGCAATAAGTGATGAAACGTTTTCTTCTTTATTCAATTAAAAAGAGACGGACACTGAATTAAATGATAGCGCAGTTTAATTATTAAGTTACATATTAATTTAAAGTTTGGTATTTAAAAGCACATTAAGTAAGGAAGTTTCAATTATATATACATACCAGAACCCAATCTAACCCGCACTGCACACACACAGACACGCGTCTTCCCAACAATTCAAGTAAGTCATAAAACAGCTTGTGGCTCATCTGGGAAATCAGAACAGGACTTGTTGTTGTCATCGTTATATTGATCAGAGACTGCTCAGTGTATTTGTGTGTGTGTTTGTGTGTGAATGCAAGTGTGGATTCGTAGGTGTGTGAACATGTGTATATGTTAGCATGTATATAAGAAAGAGAATAAAATCTATAGTCAAATGTTGTACTTCAAGTCATGAACATGAAGTACTCCCACTATGAATAACCCCAATTGCTACAAAATAAAATAAGCAATAAAACAAAGAATATATTTTTGCCCCCTGCCTTTTTCCTTTTTTGATTTTATGCAAATTTCACATGTCTGTATATAAAGAGGTTATGAACACTCATAAGTTAATTTTCTGTCTCTTCTCGAACACTTTTTTGATTTGTTTAGAACCCCCCCAAAAAAAGGGGGGGGGGGGGGGTTGCTTAGATACTAGAATGCTGAATTCACATGATAGTCCACTGTGGATTTGTATAGATAGATCAGAACTCCTCTGTATTTTCACAGTTGGATAAACCCAGATCTATTTCATTTGATCTTGCTTCTCTTTTTAATACCTCTTTAATTCAGCATGGGTGATTAAGAAATCAAAATTTTAAAAAGTAATTATTAAAATAAGCTGTATCTTTATAAGTTTTATAGCTTCGGTCAGGTGTAAACTTCAGTAATGTTATTATTTCTTTTTTTTTTTTTTTCTTTTTTTTGCCTGTCCCGTTTGGCATTTCATGTTTTTTCAAACCTAATGTGTACCTATGTACACTAGTTTGTTTGAAATGGTGGTTGTGGTGCCTTCAGCTAGTCAACATTCACTTCCATCTGGATGAATCACCTCACACTTACGTCAAATGGTTCATCTCGTACAGCCAGAGTACCTACCCTAAAGGAGGAACCAAAAAAAAACAACACACCCTTAAAATGCTATTCTAAAGGCTGCAATCATCCTCTGTTTCTGCAGTACAACCACATAAAATAGAGTACTATTTCTACAGTGGTTTTCAGAATTTTTAAAAAGGTCCAGAAGGGCCTAGTGAAATCATCTAGTACGGTGAAGTGATTGTCATTGCTCAAGTAACAAGTCTGAGATGAATTGAGGGTTGTGAAATTTTGTGTTATACTGCTGGAAGCAGCCGTAAGTATACGGGTATGTGGTCATAAAATTCAACAATCAAGATTCTTTACTGTCATTTTAAGGAAATATACAATGGAATGAAGTTGCACTCAAGGATTGTACTCAATGAATATAAAAATGGTAAATGGCCTGTATTTATATAGTGCTTTACTAGTCCCTAAGGACCCCAAAGCGCTTTACATATCCAGTCATCCACCCATTCACGTACACATTCACACATTGGTGATGGCAAGCTACATTGTAGCCACAGCCACCCTGGGGCGCACTGACAGAGGCGAGGCTGCCGGACACTGGCGCCACCGGGCCCTCTGACCACCACCAGTAGGCAACGGGTGAAGTGTCTTGGCCAAGGACACAACGACCGGAGACTGTCCAAGCCGGGGGTCGAACCGGCAACCTTCCGATTACAAGGCGAACTCCCAACTCTTGAGCCACGATCGCCTTATTAAAAATAAGAATGAAATATCAGTTAAGCCAGCGGTCCCCAACCCCTGGGCCTCGGACCGGAACCAGTCCGTGAGTCGTTTGGTACCGGGCCGCGAGAGTTTAGGCTCAAGTGTGAAATGTATGGTTTTCAGGGTTTTTATCGGTTTTCAGCGTTATTTTGTTATCGTTTTGATCGTTAACTCGGTTTTCCTGGGTCTTTTCACGTGTGTTATGAATAAATCTTCTTTTTTAGGGTACCGGTACTGGTTTTATTTTATTGTATTTATCCGCGACACATTAAAGGCCGGTCCGTGAAAAATATTGTTGGGCATAAACCGGTCCGTGGCGCAAAAAAGATTGGAGACCGCTGAGTTAAGCTATAAATATAAACAGTTCATTTCGCACACATAACAAACATCACAATTTCCCAGTATTTCCACTATGCAGCACATTCATTGCCACTGTATGCATTCATAAAGTCCACATTGTGATTTACTCCTGTTATTGTAATTGCTGTACGTTTTGTATATAGGGGTGTACTTCAGTCCATTGTTCAGGATGGTAATGGCTTTAGGGTATAACTGTTGATGAATTTTTTGGTGCATGTTTTAATGGACTGGTAACGTTTTCCTGTGGGTAATGATTCAAAGAGATGATGAGCCTTCCAGTATACTGTTGTTGTTGTTTTTCTTCCAACAGCAGGAGGTTGAGATGTCTTCCAAGGCAGGTAGCTGTTAGTTTGTGATGTTTTGTGGACATAATCAGCAACAATCTCCTCAGTTGGTACTAAGAGGCCACATGGTTTAAACAGAATATCCCCCAAAATGTTATACCACCACCAGTGGGATGATATGAAGCAGGATGTATCCATGCTTTCGTGTTTAGGGCGAATTCTGAACCTACTATCTGAATGTTGCAGCAAAAATTGAGGCTCATCAGTCCAGCTCATCTTCTGTTATCCAGTTTTGGTTAGTCTGTGTGAATTCTACTGAAGTAGGTGAAGGAAGGCACCCGGTGTGCTCTTCTGCTTCTAGAGCTAATCTGCTTTGAAGTTTGACCTTTTGAGCTTGCTTTTCTGCATACCTTGGTTGTAACAAGTGGTTATGTGACTTACCTTGGCCTTTTTATCAGTTTAAAGTAGTTTAGCCATTCTCCTTTAACCGCTGATGTCAACAGGGCATGTTCTCCTGCCATTCACTGCACTGGATATTTTCTTCGTTTTTTGGATCGCTCCAAACCACAGAGATGGTTGTGTGGGGAAACCCCAGTAGATCAGCATTTACTGAAACACTCAGAGCAACCTGTCTGGCACCAACAACTATGCCACAATCAAAGTCACTTAAATATCTTGCAATATAGATCACATTCTATATGAATTCTCTATTGAATTTTTGATTTGACTTTCTGTGACCATTTAGTTAAAGGCATACAATGTGTAATATGAATGTACAAATAAAGACTAAGCTTTGCTGTTATGTAAATAATATCGGTAAGCAATGGAATTTTGTTTTTCCTCAGGAGAGAAGAAGGGGGTCAAGAGGCAATTGCTGGGCATTGCTATAACCTCTCTTTTGTCTGTGAAGGTTCTCAGTCATCCAGGTCATCGTAGTCAAAGGAGCTTGCAAAGAAAAGCGTCTGGACTTCTTTAAGTTGCTTGAAGACGTTTCACTTCTCATCCGAGAAGCTTCTTCAGTTCTAAGGTCAAATGGTGGGGAGTCCCAGATTTAAACCTAGTGGGAGTATCCCCCCAAAAAAGGTTTACGACACCAACTGTCTCCCATCTATAATCCAGTTTTGAGTTCCCTCCCCAGACGCCTTAACGCCCACTCACATCCTGGGCCATCTGACCTCAGGAATTCGCATGATAAGGTGGGGCCAGGTTTCACAATGAGCTTACCCGAAACCCTGGCTGATTGGGACCCACACCCATTTTCACACCTTGGCTCAGGCGAATAGAGGATCATCAGGGGGTCCCTTTGTCCCTCTGTGGGGGGTTACTCCCACTAGGTTTAAATCTGGGACCCCCCTCTGTGGGGGGTTACTCCCACTAGGTTTAAATCTGGGACTCCCCACCATTTGACCTTAGAACTGAAGAAGCTTCTCGGATGAGAGGTGAAACGTCTTCAAGCAACTTAAAGAAGTCCAGACGCTTTTCTTTGCAAGCTCCTTTGACAACCTCTCTTTTGACAAACGTTATCACAACAAGGAAAACAAGAAAGTCTCCACTAATGTTGTTCTGTTGACTGAAGACCTTATGAATTCAACTATGCTGGAAAAAAAATCTCTTTAGAAAAAAATTTGTTTATTTTTACATTATTAGCTTTTACATGACACACTTAATCAACAATTTGCCATCAGTATAGCTTTTGTTCTTTTAATTGTGTCCCTCAAATTCAATTCTGTTTAGGAAATTGGTGGAAGGGCAGGACAGAGTAAAGTGGCTTTTTGATTTTAATTGCCATTCAGGTTGCAGTTTTTGTGTTCAAAGACACAATGATTGGAATGCGGCATGCTTTGCTATATTTTATAATTTTATTTTAATAACACCAAACAGCAAAATAAAATAACACAAGTAAGTGAAAGAAGGGAAGAGAGGAGACGAGAATTCCTGTACACTTGGAAGTAGTTTTCATGCTAGAGTGGATGAGCACACAGACTATGAGGTAGAGAATGGGCAGCTGGTGTTGCAGACCTAGTGTAAGTGGTGAGACAAGCACCCTGTGTTAGCTGAGAGAAAGACGGAGAGGGCGGGCTTATTGTGCATTAAAGTGCACATATTGTTGTTTAAGTAAATTCATTATTGTAGAGTTCATTTACTTATTTCATTTGATCTTGCTGCTCTTTTTAATACCTCTTTAATTCAGCATGGGTGATTAAGAAATCAAAATTTTAAAAAGTAATTATCAAAATATTTTTATAAGTTTTGTAGCTTCGGTCAGGTGTAAACTTCAGTAATGTTATTATTTCATGTTACTAATTAAACACTCTTTAAGCACTTTTTGAATAATTACAAAACATACTGTGGAAATAAAGAGTAATGTGCCCATACTGGGCTTCTGTTCCCACAAACAGATGCACAGCTGGATAGAGCTGAACTGAGAAGATATTCCTTAAATGGTGCATTAGATGTTAAAAGCAAAAAAAATTTGGATGTAAAATCTTTACTTACTGTGAATCAGCCCTACCGTTACTATTACCACCACCAGGAGTGTAGGACTGTCATGATCAAAGAATGATTATAATGAGGCATTAGTGTTTTGTTTTGTTTTTTTAATAGTTTCATCGCAGGAATATTTTTGAATAAAACTGTCCAAATAAATCAAGGCAGTGAATAGAATAGATTAGAGCTATGCTTGGAACTGCTTTTGAGGCCGATGGATGAGCCTGCACGCTATAAGGTGGAGAGAAGGCAGTTGGTGGTGCAGAGTTTTCATACTAGTGCAAGTGGACTGCTTGCTGCAACAAGCTGGTGCTTCTCTGACTGCCACTGAACTGGTAGAGAGCATGGAGTGGGGAGAGAACCTTGGACTTTTAGTTGGTTCGTTAAAACATGTCAACCAGCAAGCACAAATATGGCCGAGGGAGGGGAGAGGACAGAAGGAAGGCTTGGTGTGCAAGCTGTTCGTAGACTGACATGCATGTTGCTCATTAGCAAGGGAGAAACGGAGGTTCGGGTGGTGGTAAGAGAGGGGTCACTTGAGGAGAGGGAGGGAGACAGGAGTAGTGGAACTGCTCTTCGGTTTGACTGTGCGCATGTCTGGCTGCCCTCTCTTTATAGCAATGGCAAACATATGACTGCATAGTGGAGTCAACAGAGGGAAGATTATAGCACAACAGATGCTGAAAGCAGAACACCTACTCCTGGGCAGGTGAAATCCAGTTAACACAGGGAAAAAAGAAACAAAAACGAAAAGAGGGAGCCACGTATGATCATGGAGGAAAGCCCTATAGTATTTCTGCTGCTGAAGGTGAAGCAGATAAACTACTAATAGCTAAGAGTAGCCTACACCAAGAGTCTATTATTACACTGCATTAGAAAGTCCAAAATCAAATCTCTCTCTGTGTCTATCCACTAGTGGAGCTCATCATATAAGGTGGGAGGAAGTGCAGCAGCAGCTAATACAGCAATTGCCCAGGTCTAATTTCATGGGGAGTTGCTCTTATGTCTACCAGCAGTAATTTGAGGTAAGGTGTAGAGCAGAATTTTGACAACATTTATTCATACATCTCTGTTTTACTTTTACAACTTCCTACGCATATTGATTTTGTTGCAGTCGATAGTGTCTGTCAGCGCTGTGTACAATTTTCCCACCTCCATGGCTTCCAAATGTCACCTGCTATCGACTGCATTTTGAATTGCTACGAGTCATGTATGTAACAATCAGGCCAGAAGCCACAGTTTGTGTCACAGTGTGCTTTGATGTGTTTGCCACAGGGAGAGAAAATAAGAGATACATGAAATCTCAAAGCACCCCTTAGTGATTGTAAGATGCTATTTAGGCTAGAGGATACCTGCATGCTGTTTGATTGTGCATCCACATACAGTATTCGGGGTTTGTGTTCACATTGATGTGTGTTCCGAGAAAAGGGTTTGTTGTAACAGTAAATGACTCGTGGCTCCAACACAGCACTGGTCGATGGTCCAATTACCTTTAAATGTGTGTGGTTACACATCCTTTAAAGTGCCTGGGGTCTGTCTGAGTCTATGCAAGTGCGGTGGCTGGAAGTAGGAAGGAGACTGATATATCCATTTTTTGTTCAGTGTTATAATAATGTTTTACAGATCACAATGACAAACAATACTGAAAGACTGACACTTTAATGTAGATGTTTTTATTTGTACACTACTGTGCAGTCTTAGCCTTTGTGAATGTCTTTTAAAGATCTTCTTTGGACATACTACTACTTTTTCACTTATTTTTAGTCCAGTCCTTGCACCTGACCATTTTTAAACAAGTTTTTTTTAAACCCTTAACCCTGACCTAGGAATGATTCTAGCATAAAACGCCACCTAAATTAAAGAATGAACCAGTGTTGTTTCCACACATAACAGAAAACTTAGCAACGAACCAGTTTTAAATTGTATCTTTAGGCACTTTTATACTAGCAGCCTGTTATAAAAGCAAACCATTTGTTCACATTTCTTTAGATGAACCTATGAAAAATGCCAAAGATAACACAGTTTGACAGGCATAACATAATAGTTTTGCACCAAGAAGTGCTATTAGCTAAAAACTGGCTGTGCTGTGCAGCATCTCCCTAAAATATTTGAAGAGGCTGGACAAATGTAGGACAAAAGAATGAGTTTCAGGCCTAAAAAAACTAACTGCAGAAGATGAAGAGTATGTGAAAGTCATATCCTTAAGAAATAGGAAGAAGCCCAGTAAAGATGTGACACAGGATCTATGAGATTCATTTGGCCCCTCAGTTGATACGGTTGTTGCAATATCATCCAGAAAACATACGATCAGGAACAGCTTCCTTTTTAAGCTGTTGATTCCAAACACTCTGCTAATGCAGTAAACACAATTGTGGATAGAAAAACACACAATGGAAAACTATCAGTCGTGGAATTGTCTTACCAGAGCCTGGACCTCAACGTTATTGAAGCAGTGTGAGATCATCTTAACAGAAAATGAAACAAAAGGTATCCAGCATCCAAAGAAGAGCTTTGAATGTCCTTCCAGAAGCCCATGGTGATTCATCAAATGTTGTTGAAACACAATTTTGGTAAAATGAGAAACAAAGAGATAGCATGCTTTGTCAAAAGAAAAACTGAACTGAGAGCGATAAATGATGAAAAAAGAGAAATAAAAAAGGAAATTAAAGCAGTGATAGAGAAAGGAGAGAGAGTGTGGGATGTTAATGGCCGTGTTTAGATGCTGTCTTCTTCCTAATGGTTATAACATGCAAAGGCACACAAACACTCACAAATGCACATTTACTTCATACTGTCAGGCTGAGAGCCATTATCCAGAGCTATGAAGATAAGCAGAGGTTGGTGGCCACTCTGCTAGTCATCCAACCATTTTAACTCATCACATGCACACCTCTACAGTGAAGCAGCCTCTATTACTCCTTTTAGGTGGAAGCAAATGCATAAGAGGATAAAAGTGAAAATACTGACATTTACATTTGTTGAAATATTACAAAGGTTCTTCCATCTCCTTCGAGCTTATGGCTTTGTCTCTTATTTCCTCTTTACCGTCCATTTATAATGTCAAAGAAAAAATGAAGATAGTAATGTAAAAACAATGTATGTACTGTTAAGTGTACATACCCTTATCAGTAAGGCTGTTTTTGCATGTCATTGATAAAAGAAGACCATTTAAGTGGATGCAATTTAAATGACAATGGAAAAAAGTAGGAATGTGCCCAAACTCGGCTTTAAGTTTTATGTTCTCACAAACAGATGGACAACTGATCCAGGAAGATGTTTTTCAAAAGAATGAAAGAGCATTTACAGTAAACAATGTGGATTAAAATTTGATCACTTCCCTCACCAGAAAGTGGGCTTTAAAAAATAATTATTGTAGTAGTTGGCTATGACGCATTTAGGTATTGAATCATACCTTTCAAAGTGCACTATGTACATCTATTGTGGTTCTACTGTGGCTCTATATGAGAGTGGGGGAGTGAAATTTGATGTAATACGTGTTGGTCTGGGTGGGTGAGTGTTTTTATCTATAAGTGTACATTAATGGCTAAACAGCCTGACCCTGATTAGTACCCTCTATTATTACTTTAGTCCTTTGCTTTTAGTGATTGATATGTTTTACCTAATCTTATTGACTTATAACTAAATGCTATGAAGAATGCAATAGACTGCCTCATTGGGTTCACTGCTTTTCTGTGTTATTGTGCATATTCTCTGTCCACATTGTTTCTGTCGGATCTAGCACCTCATCAGTAGTTGGAGCAACTGACTGATTTAACTAGTGCAAATGCACGTGGTTATTAAACCAGTCTTTTAGGAACTCTTGTTTTATTAATGCAGTCCCAAGAAATAAATATTAAGTGCCTTGCTTAAGGGTAAGATGACTACAGTAGGCAATTCCTAGGCAGTACAGGAAACACTAATGAAGCAAAACCATGTGGTTTTGATTTTTTAACTCTTTCCCTATCACTAACTCTTATCTCAGTACAATCACTGAGTTTTGATTACCACTGTTGGGGCTCACTGCTGCATAGCTCAACAGCTCTGTGGAAGCCAGGATTACAGAGTGCCATAGCAGGTGTGCTTTTGCTGTTAGCCAAAGGCTTTTTTGTGTGTGTCTGTGTAAAAATGTGTCTCGCTGAACCCTTTTTCTTTTTTATTATTATGAGTTCCGCTTATAATCCCTTTGCTGGATTTTAGATAATGTTCTCTTTGGAGCAGGTTCACTTATATGTGTTGTTGTATGGATTTGTTTTCCTACAGATGTGGTCAGGTGTGAATGTAAAGTGAAAAACAGAGTCTGCTTTTGGTTTTCTAATCGGCATTTTGCTACAGGACTAATATTTTATTGATTATACACATTCACACTTTTAGAAGCACTTATGGCAACTGCTGTGCTGCAACTATTTTTTTTTTACAGTGTGTCATCATCTTTGTTTAACACCTATCAACATCTTGTTTGTCTTGCATGAGGTTCACCCATCTCCATATCTATTTTTTCCTCCCTAAGTGTCTCTGTTTGGTTTGTGTTAACTGTTTCTCACCTGTGTTTTTATTCGTGAGACCGTTCTATCTTTTTCATGTTACCACAATCTCCTTTTCCAAGTTTGCTTCTGTTGCCACTCATATCAACAGCACACAGGCGCAGCAAAAGAGTAGCGTGTACAAACACATTCACACACTTTTATTAACGGCTGTATTGACAGTGGGTTTGTGGAAAAAATTATTCAGTAGTAGTTTTTCTGTGTTGCAAAATAAAGGCTAGCAGGCTAATATTAAGAGCAATACAGGTTTACAGATACCTCTGTATTTTGGGCCGTTATGAAATAGAGAAATGAGCTACATTTAGCTCCACATCTCCCTCTCCAGGCAAAAACATGGATAGCATGGAATTTGATTTACTTGGGTTTGTCTGTGTGATTTGGGTAAATGCAGAAAGATGAGCAAAGATGAGCACTGTATTGTTGATTTAAGTGCTGGAACGGCAACAATGTTGTATGGTTGCTTTAACACATAACAATAAGACAGTTGTACATCCTACACACCCTCATATATCCAACTCACAGTGAAGGTTGATGAGGCTCTTGTGTGAATTATCTAAGGTCACTGGACTCTCTGTTCTAATAGGAATGATAAAGGTTGTAATATTTTCCACTACAAGGAGCAACAAAGAGGGCACGTTGCAAATAAAAATAATAAAGGCTCTTTTAAAGGGCAAAACCTTGCTCACAGCGTGCATTTATAAAAGCCCTGCATGTCTACTTTGGTATTGGCAGTTCAAGCACACATCAGCTTAGTTTAACAGCAAGAATGCTTAAAGATGTTGAAAAAGGTGCTTCAGTGATGTTGGGAAGATGCCAGTGAAGTACACCCACGCATGCTTGAGATATCAAATAAGAATTTAAAAATGTAAAAAGTACCTGTGGACGTGCAGTATTAACACATTTAAATGTGTAATGGATGAAATCCCCAGTGATAGTTACTCTCTCCCCATTGATCAACAGTGCTGTCTGTCATGGTTCACTCATGAGGAAAGACCCAAACAGGTAGGCAGGAAGGCTACAGAAAGAAACAGCACACACACAAAAAGAAAAGAAAAGAAAACACAAAAGTACTCATAAAAGGTTGCATAAGTAATGACAACAAAGAAACATCAAGGATGTAGAAAATAGACTAATGCCACGTTATATGAGGGTACCTTAGCTGTACCTAGGACTGCGCTCTTCTGGACAGAGATCTCAGATGTTGTCCCTGGGATCTACTGGAGCCACTCGCACAGCTTGGGGGGTCACTGCACCGAGTGCTCCGATTACCACTGGGACCACTGTTACCTTCACCCTCCACATCGTCTCCAGTTCTTTTCTGAGCTTCTAGCACTTTTACAGCTTCTCGTGTTCCTTCTTCCTGATGTTGCTGTCATTCGGTATCGCTACATCTATCACTACAGCCGTCTTCCTCTGCTTGTCCACCACCATTACTATCGGTTGATTAGCCATCATCAGTTTGTCTGTCTGCATCTGGAAGTCCCACAGGATCTTAGCTCGGTCATTCTCTACCACCCTAGGACGCATCTCCTATTTTGACATCGGATCTTCCAGGCTATGCTTGGCACAGATGTTCCTGTATACAATACGAGCACTTGGTTATGGCGTTCCATGTATGCCCTGCCTGCTAGCATCTTGCACCCTTTTCTTATATGCTGGATTGTCTCGGGGCGTCTTTACACAGCCCCTGCACCAGTGGTCTTGCCTGATGTGATAGACCCCAGCCTCTATGGATCTTGTGCTCAGAGCTTGTTCCTGCGCTGCCATGATTAGTGCCTCTGTGCTGTCTTTCAGTCCAGCTTTGTCCAGCCACTGGTCGGACTTCTGGATGTTAGCCACTTCCTCTATCTGCCAATGATACACACCGTGCAGGGGCCTTGCTCCTCTTCTTTCTTGTGTTTCTGCTGTCTGAGCTATTCACTAAACATGCGGTCGGTTGTGGCCATCTTTCTGATGTACTCACTGATGTTTGTTGTCTCATCCTGGACAGTGGTTCTGACACTCACTAGTCCCTGGCCTTCTTCTTTTCTCAGGCTGCTGGATTTGGTGTGAAACACTCCATGCATGGTGGTTCATCTGAATCTTTGATATAACGCAGCAACAATATAAAGGGAAAACAAACATAATGACTTAGTTGGTGGTAGAGTGGGTATAACTTTTCGCACTTTTACCAGAGGTGAAGAAAGACACAACCACAGACAGACAGGAACTAAGAGGGCAAAAAAAAAAAGTCATGGGAGAAACACCACAAGAATAAGTCAAAAAGTAGTTCTTCTAATGGCAAATCTAGAATTAACTCACACACATGATCCGTGTCTACAAAAATCATTACACGAGGAGTGATTTAAACTGTTGGCTTTGATTTTGAAAAAAAAAAAAAAAACTTCAAACAGGATGTAGCAGGGCATGGAAAAAGCCACAATTTTAGAGAAGCTTTACCATAAGTACTGGTCCCAAAAGGGAATTGATCAGAATTGGCAGAAAACTGTATATCCAACAGTAACTTCTGGCTTTAGAAAAATGGATAATCCTGTATTTCCCTCTGCACTGTGTCCTCTGCTTCTCTGATGTGTTTGTGTTTTCTTTTAAATACAAATCATCGCATGCAGTTTTGTGTGTATCATAGTGTGCTTGTGATACACAAAAAACAGTTTTTTCCCCCTGTTTTTTTTCCTACTGCCTCTATCTCCACAGGGAAAACAGACTAGTCTGATCTTTGAAGCCAAAAACAATATTTTATTGAAAACATCAGGCAGATTTAATAATTTGGTCCAGAGGAAGAGAAAAAAAAAACACTGGGTGTTTATGATGCAATTTGATAGAAGTCTGGGTCAGAAGGAAATAGATGAAATCTTGTATACTGGGAGTTAAAGCAGTATATTATGTGCTGTTTATGATTATGTTGGGGTCCTAGGTAATTCAGAAGGTAATTAATTCAGTGCTCAGTTAAGTCAGATTTTGTAATGATATGGGATATCATGCTGAAGCAATCATATAAGCCTTGTGTTTGTCATTTTTCACATTATGCATCATGCACTTGGGGGTGAACTGCAGATTGTAAACTATACATTCTAGAGAAATTTGATCAAGGGTTTTTTGGCGATTAGCAGGAATATGGAATGGGAACCGTCAAAACATAAGACATAAAAGTTAGATGAGCCAAATGTGTAGCTGAAATGTGAATATGCCTGATTGGTGGTTTACAAGAAGGTTTTTTAATTGGGACATTCTGGTTGGTCACCCATAGATTAGTTAGTCGAAATCCTTATTTTGCTTAATTGACTCTTTTTAATTTCCAGAAATAGATTAGAGTGCAATATTCATGATGCTCAGTACTAACTGCACCCAGTGTACAAAAAAAGATGTTCAGTAAATGTTTGGAACAAAATGAAAAAAATAAAATTTTGTGGAAATAAAAAATAAACGTAGGAAAACTTAGGTGAAGCTGAACTTGTCGAACTCTTAAGCACCTCCATGTGTTGACAAAAATCAGGTAGATGAACAGGCTTTTCGTTTTTATGGTTGGTCTCCGTAAAGACAAAAAGCCTGTTTACTTTTAAGGTGAGACTAGAAGACTATTTTCTTGTTTTATTGCTCATTACACAAGTATTTAAGGGACACACTATTTTGTGAATTGTACTTTTCTTTCGGGTGAACTTTCAAGAAATTGAGCTGCGTTTAAGAAAGGAAACCTTTGTGTGGCCAATTACATTTTTACAGCTTGATATATATATATATATATATATATATATATATATATATATATATATATATATATAAATAATGAAAGAAGTTTGTTCTCTTTTATGTTTGATGAAGTGTGTCACCATTACAACTGTGTATTCTGGCATTGCGTGTGAGTCCATCTGGGCTGGAAATAAGCTACCAAAGTGCTGGAACTACCGTAGTGCACCAGAGATAATGATCATTTTGTTCAAAACAATAACTTAACACACTGTTAAATAAAGGTGGTTAAAACACTGCAAGCTTACAGTTTATTTTGAATATTTAAAAGAATGTGAAAAAACACTGAAATCTAGCTCCATTCTGATGTGGCTCTGTTAAACAACCAGCCTTTTTGGATTTCAATGATATCAGTGATACTTACATTGCAGTGTTTGGATAAATCCAAGCATGTGATTGATGAATCGCTAAGTTTTTGTTCTTACTGAGGAATTAACCAGTCTTATGTTTCAGATTTCTGTGTAACTAACTGTTTGGTGTGTTTCTGTGTGTTTTTGTTTGTGTACATTACAGCTAGCCACATGGGACCCAGTTCATGGATTGAATGGCACTCTGACAGACAGAAAATTGGAAAACAACATGAGGGGAGTTGTGCTACGAGTTGTCACTGTTCTGGTGAGTTTAACTGGTCAGTTTGTTAATCTGTGCGTGTGTCTGTTCTTCGATTATGACAAGATTTCCAATTGTCCAAAGACAAAGAAGACCGATTTCAGTCTTTATACAACTTTTCTATTTTGTTCATCTTGAAGAATCAGGAGAGACTGTATTAATTTGGCATTTCAAACTTTTGCTCCTTTATAAATCTGTCCTTTTGTCTATTTTTGTGCCAATCATTCCACTTTATATATATGGGAATGGATCTAGGGACAGCTTAAGAGCTTATGTGAGGGCATGAAAAAAAAACAGTTTATCAGACAGTGTTAGGAGTAAAGATGGGGATCATAAAAGCCGAAGAATACCTACCACGGTGAGCTCACTAATGGACCAAGCTATCATAATTTCATTAGCCTTCATTTTGACATTTGACAACTATGTGATGGAGTCTTGATGGTGGTGGGACTCTGGCTTTCCAGCTCTATCTGCCTCGCCCGCAGCATCGATTTGAGTATATCCCTTGAGTGCTTTAAAGATTCACAGCTATAAATTCTTCATGTCCCCCCTTTGAAGTGAGAAACAGAGGGAAAAAAGCGATAATGCTAGACATCTTTGTGGCTATCCCTTTTTACTGATCTTTTCATACATTTTTTTCAGTCTTTGATTTTCATCATCCTTAAAGGCAAAAAGGATATGGGCTGTGAATATTGTCCCTCTTCTCATTTTTGGGAAGGAGTATCTCTAGTAATGTGAGAAGGTGTATTGTTTGCACACTTTTAAGTTTGTGTTGCTCTTCCTGTTCTGTAGCTCTGCCTGTGTAAAAATGTTTATGTTTTACCCAAAATGCCTCATCCCCCTTGTCGGCCTACTAGCAGAAAAGCCTAGAAAGGGTGTGAAATGTCCATGTGCATTCCCAGATCTTTCCATGTGTAAATTGTTGCGGTTATGACCCATAAGTGTGCAGGCACTTACGGATGGGAGGAAAAGCCATGTACAGTAGTTTAGTATTAAATGTACTGCATGGGTTTTGTTCAGTAAGACTGGAGAAGAGCTACTATATTAAATACTATATAGTATATTAAAGTCTGGCATATTTCAATCTGCATTTAACACTGATGCTCACTGGGGAAACACAAAGACATTAGACATTATTAGAAAACTTCAGACACTTGTACCTCCTGCTATCCATGCACAGAAGGATCTTGCAGGAACGGTGATGCTATTTGGTCAGTAGGATTTCATAACCTGCTCTACAGCACGTTAGTTTTGCAACATATGTTAGAAGTAAGAAGTGACCCAATTTCAGGGTACTGAAAACTCGGGTTAACAGTGAAGTTAGTTGGATAAGAATAAATCCTGCTTTATAATATAGAGTCAGGAGTAGAAAAACTTTTGGGCACAAGTGACACAATTAGCCAAAAACGATGTTTTAAAACTAAAAAATATAGTTTAAGCGCTTTAAGCAGTTATCAAAATGTGGTTTTCTTTATACTATATGTAAGACTATATAGTTAGCTGGCCTAACAATCTAAAATTACTGTCTTATATATGTTTCTAAATTAAATTGTTTAATATCAGCATGGCTTTCTTCTTTTCATCATATGTAGTGGTCTTGTCCTTTTTTATGCGAGGGTGCACATTTCTCTGATTTAAGTAGCAAGCTGTGGATTTAGCTACAGTAGCCCAAATATGCAGCCAAAGGCAAAATATGTCCCTTTTTAACTTGAGTTCATATTTTTGGAGATAATGAAGAGAGCTCACAATGTTCTCTCTGAATAAAAAGTAAAGTTTTACTTTGAAGGAAGATAAGACACACAGTAACCACAAGTGTAATTAATGCCACATTTGTTTTGCAAGGTGGCTAATGATATCGATCACTGAAGATTGATGAATTAGCAATCAAATTAAATGTTTACAATTTGACAGTTGTTCCTTTACTTTCATTTGATAGTCCATCTAACAATAAAATGTATTTTAAAGGGACCATCTGTAGGATTCAGTCTAATGATGAGGTTGGAGATTGCAACCAACTGCTTACCCATCTTTTTCCGAGTGCTTAGAAGAGCCTTAAGTGAATGCAAACTCAAAATGTAAAAGCCTGCTGATAGAGCCTGTTTGGTTTTTCTGTTCTTGGAGAATAAATATGGTCGACCATGGAGAATGTGACAGTGCTCTATCGATACAGATGATTGTCTATACACTAATGAAAACATAATTATTAAAATTCCTATATAAAAAAAGAGCTCTCTAAAGAAAAAAAACTTGTCCACTGTCTTGTACACTAAATATGAATTTAGTGTACATTTTTCTTTGCGTCTCAATTTGAATTGCTTTTCTGTTGTTCTGAACTTTATATCGTCTTTCTTTACCAAACTGAAACTGAGAGAAAAATCATTATCACACAATATAAAATCTAATCTACTGCAGGCGCTGTCTGGGCCTTTCAAAATAGATTTTACTTTTACGGTACACATAGATTTCTCAGAGTGTTTTGGAAATGATCACAGTGGCACAACTTACCACATGACTCTGTCAAAACTAGCATTCCCTAGAGGGAACTTCAAGTGGTATTACTTAGTTTTTGTGGAGGGAGCAATTCCTGTTTCTGGTATTTTTTTTCCAAAAAGAATAAGAGGAACATTTCCAGTTACAGGAATTAGTCTTGAGGAAAGTTAGGGGAAATGATGGAAATGAGACATGGGAACAGTAACTTCAAGGGACGTGAGATTATATACTGCATGGTGACAAGTGGGAGTATTGTAGCTTGATGGATGTGGGAAGATGAGGTATTCTAGACATATGTTCAGGGAAAACTAGAATCTACAGACATTGCACCCTGGAAAGATGCAAAGTGTTATATGTCAGCTGGTAAGTGGCAAGAGAAACAAAGGGGCTGTAAGGAAAAAAGCAGAGAAAGAAAAGCAACTCGAGAAATACAGCCCAACAGTTTAAAATCAGACTAAACAGCGCAATGTTCAGATGGTTACATGACTCTTTGTTGACTTTTAGATAGTCTCATTATTTTGCAAGTGAAAAAAAATATCAGTTGCATACCCACAAGTGTATTAATTCTCTCAGAGCTAAGATAAGATGAGATAAGATAAGATAAAACACAGTCATGACTAAAAGAAAGTACACACTTTCACAAGTACACCTCATGATTCAATAGCTTTTTCTTCACATTATTGTGGAGGATTTCTGGTGGACACCTTCTTTAGATCCTTGAGGTTTGCAGGCATTCATTTATGCACAGCACTCTTGAGGTTGTGCCACAGCATTTCAATTGGGTTGAAGTGTAGACTTTGGGTGATTGCAATATTTTGATTTTTTTCCAACATGGCCTCATATTTGGTTCTAGAATACTTTGATTATGATCACTGTAGAAGAAGCCCAAATCTTCCCCCCTTCGCCTCTGTGCTTGACAGGTGTTATGAGCTGTTTGTGCTGATATGTCGTGTTTGGTTTTCACCAAATGCCCAAACATCTGCACTTTGGTCTCATCTGTGTAATGAACAATATTCCCGAAGTTTTGTGGTTTGAATGTATCTCTGTAAACCAAACCTGTGCTGCCATTGCAGCCCTTTCCAAACAAGCCATACTTATTCAGTATTTTTCTTTTTCTATGACCTTACGTTTGTAACACGTTAACTGCATTACTAGTAGCATCGCATAGTCCGACCTTAGGCTCCACTCCATATCTACTCATTGGAAGATTAGCATCTGTCTTGAAAGTTTTCCACTTGTGAATAATTCTTCTTACTATAGAATAATAGATGTGAAATTGTTTGGATCATATAACCTTTCCCAGATTGATGGGCAGCAAGAATTACTTCTCTAAAACTATTGCTGATGCCTTTCTTCTTTGCTATTTTGTTAACACAGATCTGCAAAACTTCTGCTTTATAGAGGTCCTCACACCTGTTGTTGGCCAATTAATCAGGTGCTTATAGTGAAATGGCTAACGTTAATATGCATGCCATTTGTGATAACTCTTTGATACTTTAATGTACTTTAATAC
The DNA here is from genome assembly GCF_057382275.1 of Copadichromis virginalis. Lineage (NCBI taxonomy): Eukaryota > Metazoa > Chordata > Actinopteri > Cichliformes > Cichlidae > Copadichromis > Copadichromis virginalis. Next base: position 25,811,665 of record NC_140629.1, read on the forward strand.
ATTAATGCTATGGAAAAAAAAGTTAAGCTTAAAAAACGTTAACTGCTGGTGTTATGTGTTTTCCACACCTACTCTGTCTTTCACACATAATGTAGTTTAAAAGTTATATAGTGTAATTAACTGTAGATCAGGAAATTTGTACTATTACTTTGCCTTGATTGTCCTGCAGAACAATGCCAACCAGCTTTTCTCCACCATGTCTATTTGTTTATAAAGGTTTACAGAACCCCCCAAATAAGGAAGCAATCAGTGTCAGTTGAGGGGAAAATCAGTATGTATGGCTGTTTTTATTAGTGGGTGTTCCCACCTGAATTGATGGATGCTTGTGGTAAGAGAGGGACTTGGTATGCATGTCCACTCACTGTCTAATAGTTTATTGAACTGCAGCTGCTAGCAAGGATTTGAAAATGCCAAGTTAATGTGTAGAATGCCCTGTGTGTATATGTTTCTGTTTGAATGTCTGTGCTTAATGTGCACCCAATATCCTGTCAATAACACAAACAGTCTCATAAAATAAGACACATTGGTCTGCAATGTTTCACTCATCAGTAAGGATTTATTAAACAAGAATTGTGTGGTAAACGGCTAGAAGGAAAACACATAATCCAAGGTGTAGGAAATGAAAATAAGTCTCATGTTGCTTTCTATTTTTTGTATAAGCAAAGTTTCCTTGAAAATTTAAAAAAAAAACCTTGTTTTCCCTTGTGCTTTGTTCACTTAATTGCCTAAAATGACAACGCTTTTGGATGTCATTTAACCTCAACAGAGAGCCAAGTGCCAGAAATCAATATACAAGAGATTTAGGCTTCCCAATGGTATTTAAGAATGAACCGTTAAAAACAAAACTGCTGGAATTTAGGGTGCAGTTATTGATCTTCAACATTTTAATTCACTTTAAGTTGTCAGACAGGGTACCATTTCAGTAAATTAATAAATTGGTTCCATAAATGAATACAAGTATGCCGAGATGAGAACTTCAAATAATGGGGTTAATCATGATTTTCACTTGTTACAGTCAACATACACTCACTCAAAAGGTGCTTCAGCATATAATTTAAATAATGAACATATGCTGAAAGATGTCTGCTTGCTTTCATACTTTGATTTCTTCTAGAATAACACATAGGATTATTTTCACATTTGCAGCATTAATATCTCTAGTAGGTAGTAGAAAATAAACCCCAGAGAAGAGCCTACCTGTAACATATAGTTTTACCTTTTCAGGCATTGCTTGTATCATTATCTTTAAATGTAAAATGTAGATTCTCTCAGATATGCTTGCAGCCATCAAAATGATCTTTTGTGCTGCTAACATGGTTATTAGGGTAATGGGGGACTTGATGCTTGAATGAATGGTGCATTGATTGGCTGCTTGACTGACTTACTGACACGCTGACTGTTCGTTGCCTTCTAGGAGGAGCCGTTTGTAATGGTGTCAGAGAATGTTCTTGGGAAACCAAAGAAGTACCAGGGCTTTTCCATCGATGTCCTGGATGCTCTGTCAAACTACCTGGGCTTTAAGTATGAGATCTATGTTGCTCCAGACCACAAATATGGCAGCTTGCAGCCTGATGGTCAATGGAATGGACTGATGGGCGAATTAGTCTTCAAGGTAAGAAGATCACTTGCATACACAAATGCACATGAGCAAACAAATACATATACAAATACATGTTCCCTGTTTATGCACACGCTTATACTATATCACTGCAGAAGGAGGAGAAGCTTGCATGTAGACACGAATCAATTGCTGAACAGAACAGCCTCTCTTAGGTTTAGTTCACACTCGGATGGGTTCCATCATCACCCACTTGGTAACCATTGGATTTATGTCTTTAAACTTCTTTAATTTGGAATGAGACATTTAGACACTCATTCATAAAGAATTGTACTATGTAAGCTGAAGTGGATTTGGGAGGCGCAGAGATGAAATATTGTGTGATTTTGCATACTAGAGAAACACAACAACTTTATAATAATTTGACTAGCTTCAAGTATCTTCAAGTGTTATAACTGCTGGCAGACACTTGAACTGCTTCAGTGGAAAGTGGAAAAGTGGAGATGATATAGTGACACTATAAATGTGGGTTCACCAAAGATGGAGAGGCCTCTAGATTGAGGGTAGTAAATTGGCATATTTGAAAAATAACTACTTTGACCATGACTTAGCCCTACTGACATAGACTTCAGTTGACATACTTCAAAATTTACCAGTTTCATTGCTGTTTAATATTCTGTTATATCTCAAAGTGCCCTTAATATATGTGTGAGAGCAGTTTTTTTAGTTTTGTTCCTTGCAGCATATCCTAGAGAAACATAAATGGAGACCTGGCAGCTTATCTTGCGCTAGTTGTAAATGCTTGAGTTTGATAACTATTTGTCACATCATACATATATTTCATATCATACTCACACCGTCTTTTGCTGATTAAACAAAGTCACACAATAAAACCAAGCTGAACTTTTACATGCAGGAAGTCTAGAGTAGTCACATATGAATTTCTGTTTTTAATATCACTGAAATGTGATGATACTAATAATCATAAATATTTCAAATCTGAAAAACTCCTAGCACATGCAAGATTGCTGTTGCTTTGCTTGGAGTCCATCTTAAAAGACAAGGCAACACAGGAAAGTGTTTCTTGTGAACCTTGTGAAAATAACTCATGATTTGACAGGCACTTTCTGTTCCTCTGTGGCTTTGATTGTTTAAAATATTCATTGACTGTTGTTATGTGGAAGCCAATAATAAACCCTGAGCTTACCTTAGTTTCTTGCAATCAAGTCATTCTTTTATGCTTAAAATAATTTATGTTTTGCTAAAACCTTTTTTTATTACTATTTTTTTCCTATTAAATATGAGGTCTGAGCAAAGGTAGGACTAAATAAATATTTTAGGTTTTAAACTCAACATTTAAGGTGAGTTTACCTGTTTTTTCCTGTTTATTCTTTTGTGACTGCACTCACAAGTAGGGATGGGTATTGATAAGATTTTCACGATTCCGATTCCATTTTCGATTCTGTTTAACGATTCGATTCTTTATCGATTCTCTTATCGATTCTTTTTAAAAAAGGAGAACACTAAGTTTGATTAGCTTAGAACTTTGTTTTATATCTTCTCTTTGAACAAGATAGAAATTTAGGAGTAACATGGCCTTACAAACCCAACAGTGAGATCTTAAGAGATCCAGCCTACGGCTCTTCAATGGGGTGTCACAGGGTCCCGAGGAAAAAAAATTGTAAATGTAAAATAATAAAATAAATATTCTTCTGTAGCAATAACAAAGCATAACATAAATTATTCAGTAGCAATTACACAAGAATATCCAGTAATGACCCTGCCTACAATTAAACACATTCACTTACCTAAAATTGGGGGCATCTGCTGTGGCAAATGGGTTCAAGCCAGTGTTTCCAACTTAGCGACTTTGTCGCTATATTTAGCGAGTTTTCAGACCCCTTAGCGACTTTTTTTTAGACTTTTAGAAAAAAAGTTGCTAAAAAAAGGACGTGAAAGCGCGTATCGATTTTACTCTCAACAAGCAGTGGGTGCTGTAACGCAGTCAGTTCTTCTTTTACTGTTTTACTCTTATGCTGTTTTGTGGATCACAAGGTTTAAAACTACTTATAAACACACACAAAATAACTCCACCAGAGTGCCTATTTCAGGTCACTTTTGCCGGTCCAAGCCCAGGTAAAGGAGCAGGGTTGGAATTGTGACATTTAAAAAAACAATAATTGCTAAAATAAATTTAATTTGTAGTTCTAAATAAACTCTAAATGCATTTAGGACGTTTTTTACGCACTTTATGTCTCTTCCACGATGTTATTTCTCTCTCCAACAACATAGGTTACAATTAGATTAGCATGACCAATTATGCAAATTAGGCGATGACGTCATTTAGCGACTTCTAGCAACTTTTAGGACAACCAATAGCGATTTTCCTTACTGAGGAGTTGGCAACACTGGTTCAAGCCTTTTACCACAAACTTAGTCACTGCTCGGTGACATTCGTCTATCCTGGCCTGAAAGGAGACGCTACCGGTAGACTGCAGCGAGAACTGCCAGCATCTGAGCCAGCCAGACTCTGTCTGTCCGTCTCATCGTGGTCACCTAAATGCACAGTAATAGCAGGTTTTGTAATAAGGCAGATCGTGCTAACATAATATGCACTGTTAGTTGATTATTTACCTGCCGCATTAACGGGAGAGGACGTGCAAACGTTACCGCTGCTGCTGGGTTGAGATTCACGAGTCCGGAGCAGAATTAAAAACATGACATTCATTTAAGGTCATCGCGTGTTTTGTGAGCAAATGCTTTTGCATATTCGTAGTGTTTCCTCCCTTAAATTAAGTATCTACTTTGCAAGTATTGCAAGTTGCCCTGTTGTCATCCGTTCTCGTAAACTTTTGAGCGTTTGAGCCGCTTACGCGCCGTGTTTCCTGCCAGGTAAATGACGCTCCGCAACGCGGTGACGTCATTCGGGGCGACTGGAATCGATAAGGGAATCGTTTGCAAAAATGGCAAACAATTCCAAGGAATTGAAACAGTGGGAACTGATTCTCAACAAGAACCGGTTTTCGATACCCATCCCTACTCACAAGTGAACAATTCTTTTGAACTTCACACACTAAGGTGGAAAAGGGGAGGAAAGAGTGGAGTTAGGTCCAAAAATATTTGGTTATTAATGCAGTTTTTGTAATTTTGCCTCTGTCCACCACCGTATTAGATTTTAAACAAAGCAACCAAGATGTGATTTAATTGGGAGCTTTTATCTATAAATCGAGGGATTTGACAAAGTTAGACGTTTGGGAATTACAACCATTTTGTTCTTTCATTATTCCATGACAATGAGCTGATAAAAGATCAGTTGTTGCAAAGTGTGGAAGTTGCATTTGGCAGCTGTTCACTGGAACTCTCAGCAAGAGGTCCAAAGAGATATTGAAGCAAGGCAAGGTGTCCATCATTAGAGTATAAAAACAAAATAAGACAACTTCGAGTAGCCAAATCGGCAATCTCTGGTACATTCTTAAAAGGAAGGCACTTACAACACCAAAAGGCCTGGAAGATCATTTATGACAACTGAAGTGAATGAATACAGAAGTCTTTCTCTGGTCATGAAAAACCACCTTCACACCGTCTTTCTAATTCATGAACACTCTTGAGGAGGTAGGCGTATCATTGCCAAAGACTACAATCAAGAGATCCCTTCATGAATGAAAATACAAGAAGGTGTAAACCACTGGTTACGCTCAAGAAGAGAAAGGGTAGATTAAACTTTGCCACAAAACATCTAAAAAAGACTTGCACAGCTCTGTAAAAAAATTCTGTGGGTCCATGAAACCAATATTAACTTAAAGCACACTGATGGAAGACAAAGCTGTGGAAACGAGATAAACAGCTCAGGATTCAAAGCTTACCACATGTATATATAGCAGCCAATGAAACAAGAGGGGTTTTTTATGTGACTGCAGAGAGGAGTAGCAGGATGAATTGTAAAGTGTACAAGGCTGTAGTCTCTGCTCAGATTCAGCCAAATGATGCAAAACTGATCAAACAGCACTTCACAGTGCAAATAGATAATGACCCAAAGCACATTGCAAAAGCAGCCCATGAGCCTCTCGAGGCAAAGCAATGAGATATTCTTCAATAGCCAAGGTCAGTTACCTGATTTCGACTAACAAAGCTTGCTTTTCAGTTTTGCTGCACTTTGATCGCATCTTGAACTGTTTGATTTTAAAAAACGTGGTTTAGAGGTGTGCATCTTACCAGATCCTTTCAAATCAATAGTACAGTGTTTTTCTGCCATGATCATCTCTTAATGGCAGGAAAAACTTTTTTTTCAATTTCCAGCCCAAACACGCACCATTTTTATACAGTTAGATCTAATTTAATTTTAACAACCTTTTTATGACTACGTGAAAGTGTTTGTGCAAGTTCATATTTATATCTGCATCTGCACAATACCTGCTGATGTCCTTTGATGAAATCATATTAACCTGATGCACATTTTGTTCACCCTAGGTCAAGTATATATTTTTCTTTGATTGTTGTCTTTTGTTTTCTTCAGTTGAGCAGTGTTTTCTCAGAAATTTCCGATTCCATCACTTCATTATTTTCCTTCGGCTGTGTGTCAGGCTTGAGTGATTTTGTAAGACTTGGCTCTCCTTTCCTTGACCTTGAATACTTGCAGTTTGTATTTAACATTTCTAGGCCCCTCTCCCCCAGTGGCTCACAAAATTACCGAGAAATGCTTCAAGCACAATGCATATTTATGTGTACACAGATGAGCACAAGTTGCAAATAAACTGAACATGCAAATAATTCTGTTTTCCCCATCAGTCAGCTACAAGGTTTATCTCTCCAAAACCAAATTATACCAGATAATTATTACCCAGAGTGCTTCCTGTAAGTTTTCATATTGACTGACCACATGTGTCAGCATGGCAATTCATCTCATCCTATACACACACACACACACACACACACTGTTGTATGCATATCACTGTTGTCCCAACCCACAGCCATCTTACAAGAATTCTGAAATTTTCGCCTTACGCAGTGTAAGTGACAATTTCTCCACATTTAAGCATTTTTGTTTTTTCACTGAGCTGTAAAATTTGGATGGAGGGTGGGAATTAAGTTTTTTGTTTGCTTTTGTGTGTGTATGTAAATGTGGATGTGGTCTGTGTCTATATAAGTACATAATCTGTGTGTACGGTACCTGTAGGGCTCAGCGTTTGCCTACAAATTCACCTAACTTGCTAGAGTCAGTTGTTTATGGCAACAAAGAAAATCTCATTATCGAACAAGTTCATAATATGTGCCCTCTCTCACTGTAGTATAGATTTCAAACACCAGCATGCGCTCACAGCAGCATCTTAAATCCCTATTATAGTATAAGCAGATGTCTGCAGTTGCTAGTCAAGCACTGGGGACTGAAAACGTTTTAATTATCCATCATTGTTTCTGCATTAAAGCTAAGCTCAGCCTGTTTTCCTTGGCAGACGCACTCAGTGACGGCTGTTTTTTCAACTTAAAATCTTTGCACATATTTAAAGCAGTCATTTGTTGTCTCTTAACAACCCTTACAAGTGAAGAGAAAGGTTTTAAGTGCTTCAGAAAGCATACTGACAGAAAACAGATTAATTAATTAATTTGTAAATGATTCAAACGCCACATATTAGAATACAAGTGCAAATTGAGCCAGGGCCTATATGGATTTAAATCTCTTGCTGATATCTGTCAGATATATCTAAATTTAGTAGGGTGTTACAAGGGGGTTCATTATGACATTTTTAAAAGTACTGTAATTGTAACTACTAGTTACCATCACTGTGACATGTGTTTTCTTCCTCTATGCCAGATATTTCCAGATAACTGTTAAATTTTTTGCACGCTGTCCTTCGATTCTTTATTTTAGGTGATGAGAAGGCGCAGATGGACTTTAAGGCTGTTATAAGAATCCACATTTTTCAGCTGACTTCCTCACTGACACATTTTCACAGTTTTAATACTTCAAACTTCTTTGCCTCTTGCAGCGAGCTGATGTGGGACTTTCTGCCTTGACCATCACGCCTGAGCGAGAGAGCGTTGTGGACTTCACCACACGCTACATGGATTATTCTGTGGGCGTTCTGCTGCGCAAGGCTGAGCGCACAGTGGACATGTTTGCCTGCCTGGCACCCTTCGACCTGTCACTGTGGGCGTGCATCGCAGGCACCGTGCTCCTCGTTGGCATCCTGGTGTACTTGCTCAACTGGCTCAACCCACCTCGGCTCCCCATGGGATCTGTGTCTTCAACAACGCTGTACAACTCCATGTGGTTCGTGTACGGCTCGTTTGTACAACAAGGTAAGAAAGCAGGATAGAGGGGGTGAAACACAAGTTCAGCAGCAGCAGAATAATGGTTTATTTATTTATCTATTAGTCATATTCATTAGTCATTTTGTTTTCACTTGTTGCTTAAGTTATGTTTATGCACCAAGACTGATGAGATCTGATTAGGTCATGGTTTGAGTTCATTAGACCTTTTCACAATGTTAACCAAATGTTGGAAAGTTCAAGTTTCCGTTTTATTTATTTTGACAGGGTGGCAAACCCTGTCTGCAAGAATACATTCCCAAAAACCTATCTCTTAATAATCTACAACCTTTAAAACAAATGCAACCTTTAAAACAAAGCATGTTTTTTATGCATTGGGCCGCTGTGGTCGATGGGGTCTTTCGCATGGCTTATTTGCAGGGTCTATCTCACTGGTAAAACAGGGGAATAATGGTAGGGATGGGAAGCATAGATGGAAAAAATGAGCTTGTGAAAGCAATCTAATTTAAAAATAAAATAAAATAGCTCCTCTGAGTACCATAGGTGTGAACTGCCTTTTCGTGTTATAGCACAATAGTCAAATTAGAACAAAAAGGAGGAGACATTTTGTTCCACATGGATTGAAGGAAAGATAATGGCCTTATCCCGGTGATCGGTCTGAAGATTTTTCCAGAATTCATCAGGCTGTGCTCAGGTGTGAAGATCAGACAATTGACACGTGGAAAAGGATTTAAATTTCATCGGCGTAGAAACAGATGCACAGCATAAGGAGAAAATTTCAAAAGAGTTAGGAGTGTGTATTTGTGTGTGTGCATACGAATGTGTCTGTTTTCCATCTAGGGCATGTGTTTCATAAAGTATCCATATAAAGAATATAGAAGCTACTTTTGAAGATAAGCATCTTAATATTCTCAGGTTCAATCTTGGGTTTCTCGCAAAATATGTGCTATTTGCCAATGAGCACAGTGCTCTTTTGTTGTCATGCTCTGGGCCTTGCAATAGTAAATTTTTTAAGCAACATTAATTATGCAAATTTAAGGAGGAATGTTTTTTTTAACACTGCCTGTGAAACATTTCAAGCCCTGAATAAGCAACTGATGAGCATTTCGCCATTTGGTAAATAATCCTCCATCTTGTGCTGCAGCTAATGGTGGTAATGATGATGATGATGATACATGCTAATTGCTGTTTGATATTCACAATCATTTCTCTTTTTAGCTGTAATTAACATTTTAGTCATGGCATCGTTAGAAAGAAAAGAAGAGAGAGAAAGGATCTCATTCTTCCACAGTGGGGTTGTCCTGCACTTGTGTATGATATGGTATGTAGAAAATAAGAGAGCTTACTGAGACAGAGTATGTCAAACGAGTGGCATGTTTTTCACTTCCCAAGAAAATGAAGGTTGTGAAGTTTGCACCACTCAGTCAGGTTGTTCATCAAACAAGTCAAGTTCATCAAAAATGACCGATTGTTCAGGAAGTACTATTAAGCTTCACCATTCCTGATATTTTCCTCTGTCTACAGATTTTTTTCTGGACTTTTTACATGACACACACACACACACACACACACACACACACACACACACACACACACACACACACACACACAGGTACATTGAATATTCATTCAGCAGCTTTCTCACAGCACCTCTATAATGTCCCAGACCTTTGTGCTTCACCTAGAAATATTACCCCCAGGGAAAATTGATTCAGATGAAAAGACACCCACAGCAGGAGATGAGTGATGGGAGTGAATAGTCAAACTTGACGCCAGAATTTTGCTTTTGGCTCTGTCACTCACTGCAAGACGGAGCAAGGGTGAGATGAGAAACAGAGAGGTGCAAAGGGATTACACTGATTTTTACAAACCTTTCTCTTTTCTTTTCTTCTTCCCTTTGACTTCCATTTTTTCATCTTTTCCCCTTCTTCCTTTCTAAGAGTCTGCCTTACAAATTCTGTTCTTCACTGTGGCTCATGTGAGCCACTAGGGCAGCAGCCTGTTTGTTTACAACCTCACCCAGAGGTCTCTCAGTCTGGCGTGTGTACAGAAGATGTAGTGGGGAAAAATATCTGTACTCCATTAACTATTTCTAATTGGTCTCAATGAGAGTGAAAGAGACAGAAGAAGGAAGCGTGTATAAAGACGCAAAGGGAGGGACTGCATCATATGAAATCTGCTGCTTGGTTCTTGACTTCCTAACTGCTACATCAAAGGGACAAATAAAATCATGGGATTTGGTTTTATTATGCACTAGTAATACAGTATCTTCTCAAATAAAACAGCACATCAAAGAGAAAATTCTGCAGGAAAAAAAAGATCAGTTGTTCACAGATATAGTTTGACGATATGCTGCAGGAAGGGGAAGAAAGAGAGCAAAAAGCCATAAAGCAACAGGAAGCTATAAGGTGAATTAGTCTATGATATTAAAGATTAATAAATAAGTTACAGAATCCATCTGACAGCAGACGGTGTCTCCTTTGCTGCCAACACAAATATAATGTAAGTGTTTTAGCAGTCCTCAAGGGGGACTAAAAGTTGGAAGTGCAGGAAAATTAGTAAATTTGCAGGCGATCACACACAGTCACACACACAATAAAAAAAGATATCCAGGGTAAGAATGAAGTATGTAAGCAGTCAGCGCAGAGGAAAGGTTATATAAGAGAGGAAATGACTTAAAAGATGGGAAATGTTCCTAAGGAGATTAATTTTCAGCTTCTGCTGTGTTGCACGTTAGCCCTGGCTGAGGTGGGAAGGTCATTCCAATATTTTTCAGAACCAAGAGGACGGGGGAGGCAAGGCTGGGATGAGTGATTACCAGGTCACCAGCCCAGCAGACAACATTAGCTTAGTGCAGGGCATTGACTGACTTGTATATAGGGCCTCGGACAGAACATGGCCTGGAGGGATGGGGATATGCACTAGTTTGCAGTCTTGTACACCTGGTTTTAGATCTGAAATGAGCCACTACAGGCGGGCAGCGAAGATAGAGCAGGGGGGAGGGTGACATGCAAGAACTCAGGATGATAGAAAACAATACACCCTACAGCAGTTTGGATGACATGCAGGGAGGATGGTCAGAAGAAAGTTGCAGTACATCAGACCAAAATTCTCAAAAGATTATTCGGAAGGGCCTGCCTCACTCAGCGTAACTGCAGACAACAATACGTGCTCAAAAGGGAAGAAGCTTTTGTGAGATAGACACATTTACATGTCATGGAATTAAAGTGTTTGTCATTACTGAGGATAATAATGTGGTTCTAATTATAGCCTGTAAAGAATAAACAGAATTTTCTAGGGATATTAGAGACAGAATAAATCCAAAGGCAAATTAAAATGTTCGTTTTTCAGCATGTTTAAGTCTCTCTAAAGAATTGCATTGAATATTTAAAAAAAAAAATACAGTATTGATGCAATTAATTAATAAGTGATCCCTTTCTTTGATAGCAAACCTCAAAGTGCTAAGACTAAGACAAATATAAAAAGGAGGGAGGAAGCATAAAATAGAAAGCCAAGAAATAAAATGACAGACAAAAAGCGTCTGCAACATATGTCGTTTTAGAACTGCAACAACTGCAACACTTTTTATTTTGACTGACTTTTTTTTTTCTTTTTTCATCCAAGGCTACATTCTCTCGTCGAGATGAAAGCAAAAACGGCCAGACCGAACAAATTTGCTATAAACTCTGTCGGTATTGAAATGGGTAAATGGCCGCATATCTGCTGACCTGTGCAGCAGGGAGAGAAGCTCTGTTATGCAAGTTGGACATCCTGACAAAAAGAAGCAATGAAACTGAGATAGACAGGTTACTCTGTTCCCCGTCCCGTTTCCTCTTTTAAACTTCCTGTCTCCCCGTGTCTGCCTCAAACTTCTCTCCTTTTCCTCTCTGTCCTGTCCTGACTCCCAAGTTTTGCCCGCAGAATTTCAGCTAAAGTAGAAGAGTCAAAAGCAAAACTCTGTTGTCAAATTGAATATTTGTCTTATGCAAATCTTTGTCAGCCATTCTCTCACTTTCTGGTGTCCATAATTAAAAACCAGTAGGGGAGAACAAACACCATGGAGAAACAGACTGGTATTTTGGGTTTTGTTTTTTGGTGTTGTTTGCACATATGTGTGTGTGTGTTACCTGTCAGTGTGAGTGCTGCTATAGCTCAATTACAACAGTTTTTGTGAGAAAAGCATATGCAATCACACAGATACAGCACACACTCTTACAAAATTAGTTTTCACTGTATGAAAAAATGCACGCGCACACACACAAACACACAGACACAAGCACACACAGAGTCAGGCTCATAGGCCACAATCAGTGCTTTCATCTTTCCATCTGCTTCTCCAAACATCTCTCTCTTCCTCTCTGTGCTTCTCCCTTTTCCCACCAACCCCTGCTGTGTATCTATCTGTATGTGACTATGTGTGTGAAGGAGAGAGAGCTTTGTTGGAGAACCATATACTGTACTGTATGAAAAAAAAAAATCTGTTTCCCTACTCTCTCCGTTTGCATTTCAACCCAGCATCCCCCAGTTCTCTCCATTCCCCAAATCTCTGTACTCACTGCTGAGTTTTCTCAGTGTGAGTGCGTTCACAGTCTGCACTCCTCATTCTGTCTCTTGGTTCCTCTATGTGTCTCTCCCTCAATCATTATCTCTGTTTCTGCTGTGCCATACTGCTGGGAAGCCAACGTTATCATCATTTTCCTGCTCTCTCCTTCTCCTTTCCTCTCTTTCTCTCTTTATGACTCCCTCTAATCCATTATCCCTCTCTAACGACTCTTTTGTGCTTCTGTAAAGTGGACCCAACTTTAGGACATCCACCCCTCCTGACTTCAACCCTCTATCTCCATCTTTCCTCCCTCTGTTCCTTTTTCCCGTCTCCCTCAAAGTGTCTCTCCTGCAACAAAGATGCGCCACAGTGAGAAGAGACCGTCTCTCAGCAGTTCCATTAAATGCATCTCTCTCTCGCTCTCTTCCACTCTGTGCACTTTTGTTCTGTTCCTGTTTCTGTCACAATTGCTTCCTGTCCTTCTCCCCTTTTTTCTCCATTCAGCAGCAATCTCTCTTGGCCCCCTCTGTCCACTTCTTTCTTTCTGCTCATGTATGATTACATCCAGCTGGTGCAATCTCATCCTAAAAGCAGGTTTGAATAGGATGTGTACCTTCTGTCCTCTTCACATCTGTCTTCCCCTCGTTCCTTCAGTGGGCAAAAAGTTATTTAAGTACATTTACTCAAGTATGTACTTCAGTATGAGGGTCCTAGATTCTGCCAGTGAAAATTCCCCGTACTGAGTTCTCATGAATACATTTGTCTGAAAGTGTTTCTGTACTTAGTAAATTTCTGTTCTTACAAATCGATCCAGTCTTACGTTGCCATCAAGTACTTATAGGGTGTTTTTTATTGCTACTTTTATGTAAATCTGCTTGACTATTAAGGGCCAGTGAGCCAAACTGTCAAGGAAAGCTCAGAAAATGAGATTTTAGCTGACATTTTCCTGTCACAGACAAACTCAGAGACAAACTGTGAGACGCAAATCCCTGATCATAGCTCAGTATTTGCAGTATCTGATTAGATTTCTTTTTTAGGGCAGTACAGAGAAACCGGTGTTGATGTTTGCATCTGTATTTGTTGAGGAAACAAAATGATGAAATATGTGAACCTGAATTTAAAAAAAAAAGTCAAAATAGGTATAAAAACTTTTATTTGTTTAATTTCACTTTTACTCTTATGATATTAAAGTGTTAATGTAAATATTCCTCAATAAACATGCAAATTATAATAAATAATAACAGCTAAAAGTAACATTGGTTTATAGATGTCCTAAACTCAGTTATAAGCATCCATAATTATAAATATCACTAAAAAAAAAAATCATGTTGAAACTAATTTTCAGTCACTGCTTTCTTTCTCAAGTGAAATATCTGCAATCGTGTGATGCGGACAGATGTTTGAGGGTTGAGTAAAGCGTGTGGCTGAGCTAGCTAGTTAACAAAATTTTTCATCATCCTCATGGTCATCAACAATGTCTATTTCCACATATAAAGGTGCGCTGGTCACACCTTTTTAATACCAGCTTGAGAACGCCTTCAAATTCTTTGAGATGTAGATTCAGCAAGTAACTGGAGACATTCCTTAGATATTTTGCTTCATATTGGCATGATAACATCACATAATTGGTGGAGATTTGTAGGCCGGGTATGTCTGTGTTTTCACGCTTTTTACGGCAAATTCTGACTCAACCATCTGAATCCCACAGCACATGTGTACAGCCTCAGTTTCCTGTTATTAGCTACCGGGAGTGGAGCCCGATTTAGTGTGATGCATCCCCTCTGCATTAAGGTTCAAGATGTTCTGCTGCATACCTTGGTTATAACAAGTGATTAAGTTACTGTTGTCTTCCTGAGCTTGTTTAGTATTTTCACCCAGAGGACTGCTGAATGCTAGAGATTTCCTCTTTGTCCAATCAGACTCTGTAAACCTTAGAGATTCCTGTGCAGGGAAATCCCAGCAGCTCAGTATTTTCTGAAATATGTAGACCAGCCCATCTGATGCCAACAACCACATTCAAAGTCACTTAAATCACCTTTTTTCTCCATTCTGGTGCTCAGTTGGAACTTTATCCAAATTTCTATATGCCTGAATGCATTTGCTGCCATATGACTCGCTGATTAGATGATTACCTTTATTAGCAGTAGAACAGGTGTCCCTAATAAAGTGTCTGGTGAGAGTATATTTGTAGAAAGCCACTGTTTGTGAGAATTTTCACTTCTTGTGTGATACTGTATTAGTATAGACTTCAGATGTTGGTTAAATACGATTTATATTCTTGTAAATGCAGCAGTGTCGTTGCCTTTATGCAGATTTCCTGTCTGAATATCAAGATGTAGTTTCACCAGAAATGAGGATGTCTTGAAGTCTGGCATTTCAAACAGTTGTTTCTATACATAGAGGGAGATGGTAATTCTGTGCAGTTGTCACTTTGACCAGCTCCTCATTATGATTCTTCTTGTCTGGATTAGCTCTTGCTCTTAATTTATATCAAGACTTTACAATTTATCCTATTGTAAAGTGTCCTTGGGTGACTTGAAAGGCGCTCATAAATAAAATGTATTAGCATTATTATTATTATTAAGAATAGGAACTGCTCTTCATGAGCCTTCTTTCATTTTTGTCTCCATCAGGGGATTTTCTGAGACTTTGTTAGTACACATGACATTTTCCAGATTCAAAATGCATAACAAAGTAATGTTAAACAGCTTCACTTTTTACATGAAGAAGCACATTAAAAATTGAAAAATGCCAAAGACTCCTTGTCTCTTTTTTATAGCTGGCGTAGGGCAACAGATTTGGTCTTTGGTGTTACCACACCGACACATTCAAATGTCCATTTTGTGTTGACAAGCATTGTTCGGTCATATCTTTACATGACTCTTACATGCTGTGTACTCTTTCTCTCGCATTCTCTGTTTTTCCCATCTTTAAATGTTTAATCATACTTAAATGTAATCAAACTTTCATCTGCAGTCAGCAAAAAACGAGCTATGTGAGGACAAATAGCGAGATGCATTGCAAACATTTGCAAAGGAAAAAAATTCTTGAACTAAAATACATATAATATCATGCTTGCCTGCATCTTACCATGCTGTTAGTGACTGAAGATGTTTATCTCTTACTAAATGTGTATCTGTCAAAGCAGCTCCAAAGCACACTGCAATCTGCTGGTCTTGTTTTATCCAGATTCTTTCTCCAGGGAGTCCAAGAAGCTGTAGCTACCAGGGACAGTAATGAGGAGGGTGGCTTAATTGAAATACAAGCATATTTATTTTGGGCACTGTTTTGTTAACTGCCTCGAGAAAACAGGCTGAATGGATGCAGTTTATTTCCCAGTGAATGTGTTGTAAAGGTCAGGCATTGTGCAGAATGCAAGTGGAAAAAAAAAAGATCTAACTGCTTCTTGGTGGGTGTGCTCACAGTAACTTTTGTTCTCTGAATTTGAATGAATGTACAGTTGTTTAGGGCATTTCTTGGGCAAATGTTAAAACTTGTCCACAAAAATTAAAATCCAAAAAGCTCACAACATAATTAGTAAACACATCATAACTGATAAGACGCTTATAAAATTTACCAGTGCAGGATCGATAGCATTTATAGGATTTAACGCTTGTCAGAAAAGCAATAGAGCAAAATTACTACTTTCTTCTTTCCCAACTTGCACGGCAACAAATGAAGTCCTGATTTCACTCAGTAAACCTCCACAAATCTACATAATTGCGAGATTTATGAGATCATTTATCTTAACAAGGCAGCTTCTTTTTCTACCAAACCCCAAGAACATTGCAAAATCCCACAGCTGGATAGAATTTTTTTTAAAAAGAGGGAGAATGGAGGATAGGTCAGTCAAAAGAGATCAAACTGAGGGAGGGCTGGTTGTTTCGCACCTTGTTAGACACCTTGTTAGTGCTCAGCCAGTCATTATAGTGTCTGCTGAGGCAGGAGTATCTCTAATAAATCAAGACATATCTGTCTGTCTTTTATTCAGCTATCATCCGATCTACTTCACTTGGCAAACACAAATCAAGCTAAACTTTTCCCCAGCAATTGCAGGTCAAATTAGTAGTTGAAACATGGGCAGAAATTTTGTTAACTAGCTAACACATGGATGAAAAAGTGGGATTTGCACATCAAACTTTCCTTAGTGTACCTCTCAAAATATTAGTGCCATACGTGCATAAATTCAAAGCCTCGATGGGTTTCACATTACAGATTAGAAGCGAAGACTAAAAACTGCCCACCCCTGGGGTATGCAGTACGTGTTGGTTTATGGTTATTGAATGAGAAAAGGTGCAGATCTGTGTAACCTGGCAGTGTGTGTGGACCTGCAGCCCTTGAAAAAGGGAGAGGAAAAGAAGATGAGACAAGAAAAGTGACAGGAAGAGGGAGGGCATGTGGCGTGCAATGTGCGAAATATTGAGAATGACATTGTTAAAGTTGAATATGAGCGACTCAAACACAATCACCATCAAGAGAGAAGTCTAAGAAGTGTATTTTTTGTGAGCACTTGTGTGCATAGGAACGCACACACTTTGTCCTAGTCAAAGGGAAAATTGCTGAGAGAGCCATCTGTCAGAAGTTGCACTCAGAGAGGCAGCCATGGTCTTATTGGTTTGATTGAACAAGACACAGTCTGCATACAGCCACCTATAATGAGTCCACAGTACTGTACTTTCAGCTTAATGCAATTTGCATGCATGTCTGTGGATGTGCACATGTATAACTGTTCTTACTGGCTTTGTATTACATCCTTTTTGTGAGTGTACGTGTTTATTTTGCTCTTTTTTTTCTTTGTATGGGAAGCTCCATTGTTACTGTGGGCTTGAAACGCACAAAGCTATTGGAATAGTTTCCATCAAACTTTTCCTCAATTCCTTTAACACCCTCTTTGGGATTAATTGTTGAGAGTAAAAGGCATTATCTAACAATCGTCCACAGTTTTTATGTTATTTATGTTTACTGTTATTGTATGGACACTATCGGGGAGGGATATTAAGAAATAGCCTCATTATTTGTGACTTTTTCAGCAATCTTAGTGTTATGGATTGGATGTACACTGGTGTGTGAAATGTTGTCTGGGAAAAGCCGTTAGTTGTGGCCTTTAGAAATAAGCAAATACAAAGCAGCCACATACACATGAACACAGGCACATACAGCCTCGACTTCCTGTTGGCTGTTGTAACCCTTATATCGTACACAGACTGTATTGATCCACGTATAGGAGCCGAGCGGAGAAACATAGCCTGTAAATAAGCTCAAAGAAATTTCTGCTGACCCCATCATTTTTATGTTCCTTTCAACGGTGAAAAGGAGGCAAAAAGTGCTGATGAGGCTTGAAAAAAGGAAGAGAGAAGAGGGGAAAGAACGTTTATTTAATAAGTCCAATGTCAAGCAGTTTGCAGTCTGCATATGGTACATACACTTACACACGCATTCAGAGGAGGACTTTTACCGCAGCTATTTTGGGAGGGCGTTAAGAAGTTGCCACACTAAAGCGTGCACACATAAAGGTGCAGACACGCACACACCCTGACACAGAAAAAACTGCTGTTTATCGCCAGTCTCCACACTTGGCCTGTTGCAGCCTACAGGTTAACTGGCTGCTCTTCATTCATTTTAGGGAATGGGAAGCTGGTCTCCCATCCCAAAAAGCAACCAGTTTTAATGAATTTTCACAAGTGATGATGCAGTAAGTTGCAGTTTTTGAATGGCAGGCGAACAAACTTGTATGAATGTACATGTGCTTGGGTTTACAGTCATTTTGCAAAAGTATATACTTAGTAAGCGGATCTAAACACAAAACACACACGAAAGCACAAAAATCATATTTGATCGATATGACGTGTCCAAATTAGTACATAGAAGATGTGAACGCCAATGTTCTTTCGCCATTTCATATCCTTAAGCTACATTCACAAGTGTTACATAGTCTGAGTCTAGAGGCTGCCTAGAAGATGAGCTTGTTATAAAGTGGGTACATTCTGGTATTAACCTTGAAAGTTTACCCAAAATGCACTCTCCCCCCCCCCAGTGAACCATCAGAAAATAGAACATTCCATTCCAGCCCCAGATCTGTAACTTGGGAAATTTGTACGGAAGTAGAACTTGCCTGAGTGTGTGTGTGTGTGTGTGTGTGTGTGCGTGTGTGTGTGTGTGTGTGTGTGTGTGTGTGTGTGTGTGTGAGTGAGAGAGAGAGAGAGAGAGAGAGAGAGAGAGACAGAGACAGCATTTGTCAATAAATATGTTCACTGTCTGTCTGGGAGAAAGTTAATATGTCTCTTTACACCACAGCCAGAACAATAACAGGAGCAAGCAGTATTTCAGAAAGAAAGGCAATGTTGTCGGGGTACAGTTAAAGTTAAAATACTTTTAAATAATACATTTAGTGTGAAGACAGTAAAACCAAAGCAGTACACCACATACTCCCCAAAAGAAAAAATAAAAAATAAAAACTGTAACTGATGCAATCCAAAAGGTCGCTGCAGGGTTTTTTCCGAGTTTTGCATTTTCTCTGGCCTATTGTGTAGCGAATGTCTTGGCTGTATTGTGATAAAGTGTCACGTAGACCCTGCATGCTGAGCTTTGACTGCACAGGCACAAAACTTCCCTTCTGCATTTAAAAGAATACTAGTGAAGCTAGCTCACCAGCTCTCTCCATGAACGCTATGACTGTAGCTATGATCGTTGCTGCAGCTTTGTAATTGCATACAGTAACTGTCTCTCTGACTGGTTGTACTTTGGTTCTCATGAATCTGGCTGTGACATGTTCATTTTTAATTGGTATAAAACTGACTACATGCAGCAGTTATGTGTTCAGTGATGGGTTTGCTTGCTGAGTGCTGTATCGAATCTTTTCTATTCCTGAACTTCTGTGCTATGATGATCTGTCATAGAAGGACATCAGGTTCAAATAGTAACAGCTGGACATATCCATAACACCACAGACTGAGCCATACAGCATACTCAGCCTCACCTACACAGTCAGTCAGACTAAGCATCAATAGCTGTTCTCACAAGCAGCAGCTGGATACTGTTAGAGAATCGCCTTTCATAATGAGGAATGAGCGATAAATGCACCATGTAAATGGTCACATTATCGAATCATTTCCATATCTGTATTGTGAGTCTTTTAATTGGCAATGTATTATAACGAGACTCGAACAACGTGGTTCTTATGGCTCAGAAGGAATGCAAAAGCAAGGCGATAGCGTTTGTTTGGTTTATGGCTTTAAATACCAGAAAGAAAACTATCATCTTGATGTGGTTGTTGTTCTTTTCCTTATGAAAAATGCTAAATGGTAAATGGCCTGTATTTGTACAGCGCTTTACTAGTCCCTAAGGAAAAAAGCTTGATGAAATGATGAAATGAAACGATGCGTTATTTCTGCTAAATGCACACAAACACATATGTTAAGTACACATGAGCGCGAAAAGTCTGCTTTGGTTCGCTGTTTCCCCCGTGCACTAATGCAGACATAGCAGTTTTTTTTTTCATGGTGAGCACGCTCTGAAGCACAGCTAAGTGAGGGAATAATTTGCATTTCAATCTTTTAATTTGCTCCCTTTTTGTGAAATTGAGCCAACTTCTACAAGCTAACTGGAGTGAGTACAGAACCCCCATTTCAGCATCCCCCCTAAGGGCGATCCTATAATATTTGAATATCTCTTTCCCCCAGTTGAACTTATATTAAACTCACATTTATATTACACACATTGAATTCTTTGGGGGTTTCAACTTAAGTCACGTTCTAAACATGACACGACTGCAAGGATCGCTTTGATTTGCTGGTTTCTTAAGTGTGAGTAAGAATGTAGAGAGCAAGTAACGAAGAGAAACACCTTTCTGACCAAAAAGAGGACTTTGCTTTTCAAATTGTCATTTACGAAATAACTTCTTTAAACCTAACATTTAAAGAAAAAAAAAACAAATGGCTTGCAAAGATTTGTTGCAGTTTGATGGCACATGCTGCTTTTCTGATATCTGTTAGAACATGGGTCTACCATCTATATAACGAACACATGCACTCAACGGTCTAATTTTAATTAACTTAGCTGATCCATGTTTGGCCAGCTCAGTTTGGTCTTGTATTAACTTCTACAAACATACATAATACGTGTATTCTATACATATGTATATACTACACAGCATGTGTCTGTATGGAGTGCACACTTCAGTAGAGGGAGGGTCCAGAGCAATTTGTCGGGCGCAGAGGTGAATCACAGCAATATAAAAAATTAATATAACGTTCATGAATATCAATAACTCTGATGCAATTGCCATAATATCAGCGCTTCTCCTTCACATCACATGTAGCTCTAAAGTACAATACAAATAATCACAAATCACAAAATAATATGGATTTATTTGCATTATGTGAGTTTAATGTGCTACCGAGTAATTAAAGTGCTTACCTCTGAGCAGTATATTGGGCTTCACATTGCCCACAGATCACACCTGAATGTTATGCTGTAGCTTGAGACTGTGTGGTGCAATATTCTTTATTTTATCATAGTGGCCTTGTTCAATAGCAAAATGAAATAATTATGTAAATGATATTGGAAAAATGTGAGTCATATTAGCCTATGTGCACACGCAAGGGCTGCCTACTTTGTCAGCGGAAATGCACATTCATAGGAGGATTTTTTCTGAGATGCAAATTTGGTTGTCAAGTTGCTGATTGCGGTGTCTATTTGTTATGCTAAGTGTAATCAAGACTTTGCTGTCACAATCAGAAATTTAGATGACAATCATTTAACAATCAGTTCAAATTTCACTTTATTAAAAGCTTTTTGTTGTTGTTGAGTTACTGTAATTTCAATTAGCCTGAAGTTAAACTGTGTGAATTGCTCAGGGGGGTGGCTGCGGTTCAAGAGTGAGTTGTCTGCTCATCGGAAGGTCGATGGTTCGATCCCCAGCTCCTTTAGTCCGTGTGTTGAAGTGTCCTTGTGTAAGATTGCGAGAGTAATAGATTAAAAGTGCTTAGTAAACCTTGCTTTTTGGTGTGTGTGAATTTGAACTTGTGTATAAACTTCAGCCATATTTTTTGAGGATGTCTTAAAGTTCCTATACGTATTCAGGGAGCGTACAGGGAAGGGAGACACCATTGGGGCACATCCCTGAATTGGAAACTTCGTGCATCTCAGCTCAAATCCACAACATTACCAGCCTGCTGGATCTTTTTAATGGTTGCACTTGATGGCTTGAAAAAAAATTGCTAACCACATGGAAAATCCCTCTTCGCTTTGGCTTATAGCCAGGGGTATTAGAGGTGGCACATGTACAATGTAGAGATTGAAAAGCAGAAGGCAGGAGAGGTGATGGAGGAGGGATGCATGCACTCTGTCATCCTCCTCCTCCCTTTTTCTATTCTCTCGCTTTTTCCATCTTCACCCCGGCTCCTGCACTGTAATATGTCTTTCCCAAGTTGTTTATAATCACTGGGACACCGTCAGACGGGAGTGATTGAAGTGCTAGAGGAGAAATAGATGGTAAAAAAATAAATAATGATTCCGGCAAGTCATCAGACGGTGGAGGGGTATAATCTGAGGCAGTGGAGGTGCTTGCTCAGTGGTGAGATTTGAAGCTTTACAAGAAAGCCACACATATATAAAACCCTTCAGGATGTGCCCACCGCTCGACTGGCTTCAAAGCTGCACTCATCTCGAGTTACCTTTACTGCAGAATGTCAACAAGGATGGGGAAAAGAGGAGAAGCGCAGAGGAGGAAGGTAGTAAGAGATGCAGAAAGGAGGCAGGCAGAAAAACTAAGAATGTGTGATGCAGATGAATTGGCTTATAGAATAATTTTGTTTGCCAAACCTGCGGGAAACAACAGCACCTGTATCTGTCAAATTTTTCATCCTCCTTCCTGGATCTACATGTTTATTCCTCTCAAAGCAAACAAATAACAGTGTATAGACATATGCATATTCCTTTTTTTGTGAGTTTATGTTTGGATTCTTTGATTTTGTTTGTCTTGAAAAGCTGTTGCATTCGTTGCCTTTAACAAAAAGGAAATCAATAGCACTAAAATTATAGCCTACCCTGGGAGCAAGTTCTTATACTGTCAGGAACTCTAGCGTAAGTCTTTGAGTTTCTTTAGCAATCCAGTTCACTTAAGATCATTGGTATTCAGGAGGTAATACTGATGATATTTTGTTGGAACCTGACTTTAGAAATCAGTGCCATGCATAAACACATAAACACTGCCTGGAGCTGGTGTAAGGTATTAATTACATAGCTCATAATTGCAGATTTAAGAGATTATAGTATTTTTCCGATGCACTTTTTTCCTTTTTTTTTTTTTTGTCACTTAAAATGGCTCTAACTAGCATATTGGGGGAGGGTGATACATTTGCATCTTATTTCTCGTCTTCATTTTTTCCCTCTGTGCTTCATTCAGTTAAAGTAACACTATATTTTATGTACTATAAATGAGTAATACTGAATGATACTATATATATCATTTAGTGTGACCTTGTGTAACCACATGTTAATGTGACTTTCAGCTGACATTGTGATGATTTCATACTAAAGATGTAGTAATTCATTATAAAGTACTGAGATGCTTGACATTTGTTTTTAGAGAATTTAAGAATCTCTAGATTTCTTTTCATTTTAAAGTCTGAGGAAACATTGTTGCAGAATTCTGTGACATGATGACAAGACTTTTGATGATGTGGGTGATCACTGACATTTATTTGATATTGTATAAGACTTAGACAACAAAAGAAAGTCTGAAACTTTTCAAAATACTTTAAAAGATGGATTGAATTTTATAATCATAACCTCAGTTTAACATATTTCTGATAGTGTTGACACATGTACAAGCAATGAAGCAAAACTGGTACTGTTTGGTGTTTTTCTGTGCTCAAAATCCTATTTGACTGTCCGTTTGGTATGAAACAGCCATATGTGCAAAGCTAGATTGTGGAAGACTTGATACGTTCATGTGTTAAACGGAGATAACCTGTTGTTATTTTTCGAGACACTTTTCAGTGGTGTGGAAGAATGAAAAGTGAATGCCTAAAGTGTTGTTAAAAAGAACCTTACATCATCTTACGGGAAGATTGCATGGATTCCAACTGGGGGATGACATCAGCTGAGCACACTCTAGCTCTTTTTTACTCATTTAAAAAAACAATACTCTAATGAACTACTCTGCTCTTATTTCATCCAAGAATAACCAGAGTGCGATGCTTTAAATTTGAAGAGATGGATCAGAAAGGTTGGCAGCAGGAGTGTAGATTTGAAAAACTGATGATGCATTTGAGAGAAATTGATTTCCAACACTGGGTGCAGACATTCCTTATCATCTAAAATTGCGGAAAGGGAGAAAGATACAGATTTTTTTTTTTAAACACATTACTTCTTTTCTATATGATGATAAAGATGATATGGGATGAGATTAATAGTCAGTAAGTCTTTGCAAATGGGCATCTCAAACACGCACTGCACCAGCACCATAAACTAGTGTCTTGAAGGAGCTTGTTTACACTGACAGCATGCAGTAAAAGAGCAGAGAGTAGACTGTCGATATGGACCGTGCACAGTAACGGAGCTGGTCCTTATCATCAATTTGTCCAGCGTCGTCTTCTAGCGGTTGACCTCTTTGTCTCATTTACTCTGAAATGTGGCTTTTTTCCCGACAGAGAAGATAAATCTCTCTATTAGGCTGCTTTACTGCAAGTATTTACAAAACACCTGTACATAGAACAGAGAGCATGTTGTTTCCCCTGACCTCAGGTTGCACTTTCAATTACAGGTTCTTTACTTTTCAGACTAAAGAACAGACAAATGCATCACTTATCTCTTACGGTAATGGTGTTACTTCAGTTTGGTTCATTATTCTGCCATTGTTATGTCTAAAAATGACAACATTAAGAATATGGAAGCTCAATGAGAATCGTTTATTGCCACTGTAATACTTTTTATTGCCTCACTGAGATTTTTATTTGCTTACAGTACACTAAGACTCATTGTGTGCTTTCATCAACCAGTTATGCTGCACTCTATGTCCTGACTGTCCACGGGCCAAGTAGCGTGACTTAACCTTTGACCTTTTAAATATGAATTGCCATCACTTCTGCATCTGTATTAGTTGATCATATATGTCACAATACTCCTTGCCATTTTTTGCATAAAAATCTTTAACAATCTCTTGCTTTCCTTACCTATTTAGCTAACTGAAGTGCAAATTCAATTTAAAATTCAAGAGCTGATTTGTTAAGGTGCTGTGACTCATTAAGTCTTACGAGTGACACTGAAAAGGACTGTCCTGCACCTTTGGCTGCTTTTGAAACAAAAAGTCTTGGTCTGTAAATCACCCCATCAAGTTTACAGCATCATACATGGGATCAAGGGCTTTTTAGACTAATCATCATCCTCACTGATTAATTTGAGTCAGGGCTGTGGGATGGGGGTCATATCCGGTGCTCCCATTTATCTAAGCACTTGATGTTCTTCCCTAATATTTGGGCAGTGGATGTGTGTGAGTGTGTGTTTGTGTGTGTGGTTACCTTTGCCAGGACCCCTAAAAATGTGGGATATCCAGAAGTGCAGTTTTAACAAACAAATCTACACGAGTCTCATCCTAATATTAGTTCATATTTGATACCTTTAGCAATCATGCTAAAGGTATCAAATGTATTCACTCAACAGGTTGGGAGTGGTTGGTGGAGATGGTTGGTGCTACTTTCCAAGTGGTAGTGAATCTTTGAAAAGCAGTGCAAAATAGAAGTAAAAGTTGTGCCTTAATGCTGCAACCAACACATTTCAAAAGGTTCAGCTTTTACTTTCAAGGTGAATATCCTCTGTTTCTGGTTTCATCAAGTCATCATCAAGTTTTATTATAGTTCAGAGAGAAATGGTGAGCAGACATCTTCCATGCAAACTGTGGGTGATCCAAAGGAGTCAAAAGGAGTCTGCAACCCCTTTCACCAGTCAACAGCCAGCATCAGCAATGACTTGTAACATGTTGGGGAATGCACTTTCTTTACTAGAAACCAGCAGTTGCCAACTGGTCTCTGAGCTGTGTGCCTGAAGTTTTAGATATTTCAGTAAAAGAGCAAGACGTTGCAAGTTGAGAGACAGAATGTATTAAGATCCACAAAAAAGTGTGTTATCTGCTTAACCCTTTAGAGCCGATCGGAGCGGACACGCTCCATTTTGCGTAACTATTTTTAAATCCCGGTAGCTCTGCAACCACGTAAGCTAGCGCAAAATTTTTTTTTGCATATGAAACCGGAGGAGTTGTACTTACATCTTATGCCATCAGCTTGTCCTCGGTAACGGTTTCCTTCCACACAAAGCTTTGCAAAAATAGCATAAAAAGCGCTTGCAGGAACAAAAACATAATATTCCAGAAACACGCTTTGCCGGTCCGATCAGCTGTTCACAACACTTCCTACGTTGGAATAGACGTCAGCGCGAACTTTTGCATTTCCGCCATTACCTGCCCAAAACCGGAAGTGACGTCATTTTCGCGGAAATGTAGTCTTTTTTACCATCAGGGCCTCAGGGCCTATACTGGTCTTTTTAAAAGTTATCTTTGACTTTATGACTTTCTGTGTCGTTTCTGGGATGCTTAGGACTCATATTGCACTGCTGGAAATAGTTTATTTTGATGCATATGCTGCTTTTTTGCAAATTTGCAGTATAATATTTATTTTCGTTTTTCCTGCAGAATATAAAAATTGGTGTATTTCAAAAATAAAACTATGAAGACACTCAAAATAAATTTCCTGTGGTGGGAAACTATTTTGTGCAACTTTTTTGTATTTACAGTTTTGAGGGATAAGCCTCTTAAATTTCTCTAACTAGAAATATATGTTAAAAAAGCAAAAACGATTTTCAATTTTTTTGTAGTTTATTGCACTTTTTTGCAATTTATGTAATTACTATGCACTTAATGAATACATATTATTAAAATCTGGGCTATAATGGTTGTATTGATGTATAGCAACTTGAAATGCTCCCAAAAATGGCTCCACAGCATGTAAAAATATAATATAAGCTCTGGCGGACTTGGTTCTATGGTAGGTCTTAAAGGGTTAAAGGTGGGTTTTACACAGCTCACACCGCAATGTCAAACTTTTATTGTGGACATTTTCACTCTTACTAATATCTTGTTGCATTCTCAATCATCCAGGTAAATCTCCAAAAGTTGATTCTGTTCATCTGGACGTAGCGTTTTGTGGGAGAAACGTTTCACACGGTGGACCGACACATCAAATTCACCAGGGAGGATATGAAAAGTGGCAGGTTAGCCTTCTTAGACTGTGAGATTTCCATCAGTAATGGGGGACATCTAAAAGCTGACGTGTACCGTAAACCTACACATACGGATCAGTATTTAAGGTTTGACTCTCATCATTCACTGGAGCACAAACTGGGTGTCATTAGGAAGCTACAACACAGAGCGAACACCATCACCAGGAAGGCAGAAGAACATCACATCAAGAAGGCCCTGAGTAAATGTGGTTATCCCAGCTGAACTTTTGTCAAAGCTGGAAAGGCACCTAAAGAAAGCTCCAGCTGATCCAGGAGAGAAGGACAACCGCTGCCCAAGCAAAAACATGTAGTGATCCCATATGTGTCAGGAGTATCGGAGCAGTTGAGATGCATTTTTTCCAAACACCGGGTCTCTGTGTCTTTTAAACCCCAAAACACGCTGCGCCAAAAACTGGTGCACCCCAAGGATCGGGTCCCCCGACACAAACAGAGTAACATAGTGTACGCTGTTAAGTGCCAGGAGGATTGCCAGGATTTATACATCGGGGAAACCAAACAACCTCTGGCGAAGCGGATGGCACAACACAAAAGAGCTACCTCGTCAGGCCAGGACTCTGCAATCTATTTACACCTACAGGTCAGTGGACACTCTTTCAAGGATGAGGATGTACACATCCTGAACAGGGAGGAACGCTGGTTTGAGCGCGGTGTCAAGGAGGCCATTTACACGAAAAGGGAAAGACCATCTCTGAATCGAGGAGGGGGCCTAAGGGTACATCTTTTGCCATCTTACAATGCTGTGATTGCAGCCATTCCCCAACTTTCTGTGAATGGTACTCATGGCCATTGATCAGTGAGTTTTGGTCAGTGGTTGTTGATCAATGGTCATGAGAATTTGCATAATTAAGATTAAGGAACTGACCTCCCAGCCCATTGTTCCTTCAGTGAGCTGGTTTCAGTCATTATGCAAATGTACTGTCTATAAGATTGGGGAAACCTGCAGTCAGCTGAGACTGAAGAAGTCACTTTATGAGTGACGAATCGTTTCTCCCACAAAACGCTACGTCTAGATGTACAAAATCAACTTTTGGACACTATTACTAATACTTTATAATACTCAACTGATCTGGTTTGCCTGGCCAGAGTTTTTCCTTGAATTTATAGCTCCACTATGATTGCTGTGGATGAGTCATCAGACCTATGAGGAGTTATTGGCTAATAAATTCACAGTGTTGGACAACAGGTTCAGGGGTCGACCAATCATGTCCCAAACATTTTGGATGAAACTGCTTGCTTTTGTCTTTTATTTTCCCGGTGAAGATTAAAAAACAAAAAACAGACTTATAACATAAAGGTTTTTGCTGCCAAGCCCTATTGTTTAATTATCTGACTGTTTAAAGATGTGCCATTGTTTTTGGTTGTATGCATATGCTTCATCCAAACTCATGCCAAATAAATTTCTGAAAGTCCCTGCCCTTTTCCAAGAAGTTTCCAAGGACAACTTCCCAGATGGTTCCGTATTTACCAAACCATCTGGAGTGTCAGGTTACAAAATATCCAATCAAGGGCTGTTTTTTTCTCAACAGAAATCAGTCTCGAGGGTTGGGAAAGTCAGGTTGCACTACAATATTCTGAAGGGCTTCTTCTTTTTTTTGTCCAATAATACCCAAAACATCAGTCTGTTCAGGCAAACAAAATTAGATTGTGAAGCTGCAAAAAAAAAAAAAAAAAAGATGGGAAAATGAAATGCCAAGGGGTCTTTTAGCCAGCAAAATTGCAAGTTAATCAGTCGGTCAGTTACACGGCCAAGGGGCAGCTATCAAATTAACTAATCAATTATGTAGATATCCAGCAATCCAATTACTCTTTCAATCAAAAAAGACAGAAAGCAGCACTTAGCATCAGGCTAATGGAAACCTGAAAGTTAGGGGAAAATACATTAAAACTTGAAAGACAGCCACATGGTTCATAGAGTAATTTGAAGAACTGCAGCATCCTTAGTATGCCTCTTTAAATGAAGTTTCAGTTTTAATTCCTAGTTTTGAGTTGTGTAGGAAGAAATAAAGTAATCCTGTTTGCCCAGAGCTACACGAGTCACAGCTGAGAATAAGAGGAGTAGCAGGAGAAACATGGGGGTAAGAATGGAGAGCTATATCGAGGGGACACAACGGGGTGCTTTTGAAGCCGCCGAGCTGTATTTGCAAAAGCTGCTTCATGGCAGCTATGCTTCTCTTAGGATCCTTACGTGTACCCGTATGCAAACTGAGACACCCATACACTCCTACCTTTAAAAAAAGTTTTTCAGGAGTTCAACCAGAGGAAAACGTAAAAGTTCTTTCAGAAAAGAATCTCTGAATCCTAGACAGAAGATTACTATGATTTATTTTAGTAGTCTTGATTAGCTTAGTCAAAGGAACCCCGAAGAAGAACGATAACATTATTAGTCTTGTATCTGTATAGAATGAGTTAACCCAGCTGTCACCTCCTACCAGTCAATCTGAATCATTTCGATTCTGAGATACATGTACTCTGTTCAGAAAGTCTGTGTTTGAAATGTCATGCTGACTTCACACTATCCTTTGAGATAGCTGCTTAGTCGTGAACCTCTAATAACGCACAATTTTTTTTGTCATTTATCCTCAGACCCCATTTTCTGATGAAACAGGATAAAAGGTGTATTTTAAAATGATATAAAAGGTGCCGTACATGCTTTATGCCTGTATATGTGCCCATGAAACCTGACACAACCACTCACTCACTTGGAGCGTTTGCTGACTGCTGTTTCAATACTAAATGATAACATCCATCTAAGTCTTTCCCCTACTATGAAATATGGTTTTGAGAGCACTCACTATAAATGATGCTTCTCTTGGTACAATATACTTTAGTATTGGATTTTATAGAACTATACATTTTTACAATACCAGGCAATGCTTTTAGAATCTTCTACTGTCCAGTTTTGGTGACCGCATGTAAACTGTAGCCTCGGTTTCCTGTCCTTAGCTTACAGAAGATCCACCCAGTGTGGTCTTCTGCTATAGCCTACCTGCTTCAAGGTTTGATGTGTTGTGTGCTCAGAGATGCTCTTCTACATGCCTTTGTTTGTAGCTAGTGGTTATTTGAGTTTCTGTTGTCCATCAAAGAGTTTTAACTTTATCCTTTGACCTCAACAAGGCATTTTCACCCAAATATCTGCTGCTCACTGGATATTTTATCTTTTTTTGACCATTCTTTGTAAACCCTAGAGATGGTCGTGTGGGAAAATTCCAGTAGATTAGCAAAATACTGAAATACTCAGTCCAGCCCATCTGCCACCACCAACGATGGCGTGTTAAAAGTCACTTAAATCACCTTTCTTGGTTTAAACAGCAGGTGACCTATTTCGATAAGTGCATTGAGTTGCTGCTGATTAGCTATGTGCGTTAATGAGCACTTGAACAGATGTCCCTAACAAAGTGACCAGTGAGTCTAAATTTCAAAAGTGTTGTCCTGATCATCTTTCCCTGAGGATTCAGGGTTTTTTTAAATTTATGTGAGCTATAGATCATTAAAATCTCTGATGGTAGTTGGTGACGCGTGAAAGGTGAACAGTGACATATTGCTCAATAAAATCATATATATGCTTTTTGGCCACTCACATTTAGGATGAGATAATGAGACACTAAAAGTGTCTAAGTGTAACGGTATTATAGGCTTATAGCTGTTAAGAGATAGAGATAGAGAGATGGAGATTATCTCACATTTTTGAGCTTTTAAATCAATGCTCGCCTTATGATCAAATAAGCTTAAAGTTTCTGTAATATTAATCTGCTTCTGTCTTTCACATACACACACACACACACGCGTATGTATATATATATATAGATATATATATAGATATCCATATAAAGACTAGGAAACGAAATGACCTTTTCTAAAAATCTGCTCTACGTGATTTGATTCCGAGCTCAAAATTTTGTGACGCTTGGATGTCTAAACTCGCCAGCTACATTAATATTTTATAAAAGTCACTTGTGCAGCCAGAAATCAACATAAAAATTGTTCTGAGACTGGACAATGGCTTTTTTTTCAGTGAATTAATTGGTCCTCCGTGGATATTGCCAGTGTGAAACCCCAAATCCCCAAATACCTTCTGCAGCTGGAACGATTCACAAAGGTCATGTTTTAGAAGCTATTGAAGTCCAAGATACTGCAGTCACGCTCAGGCATGTACTCGGACGTTTTTTGGCACCAAAAAGCATCTCTGCCTGCTGGTTGCTTTCATTCATGAAAATGCTTCATCTCATCTTCCCACGCACATTCCCATGCACAGTGATTTCTTAGGAATACTGTGCTGGCTTATTATTTCGATCATTTCATTATAAAGTTTCTTTTTCATAAAAAAAATAGCTGTTATGTAATTACAGTGACACATACTTTTCTTCAGGTTACCTGATAAAAAATTAAAATTATTACACAACCACTTTATGTGTGACCATTTACTGAAAAAATGAAAAGATTGAAACATTTTAAAGACATAATTCACGATGCCATGTCATCCATACAGTATACGTTATAATGCCTTCGGGCTTGTGCTAAAACCTGGTGTCAACAGCAAATCATGCAAAGAAGGATAACAGAAAACATGTAGAGGGAAAAAGAGATAGTACGTTTAAAATAAATCAAACGGTATACAGGAAGGGAAGATGGAAAAAAAAAAGAATCCAGTGGATATAGAGAAGGTGGTGAGATAAAGAGAGAGAGAGATTATGTGGGTGTCAGATATATTATTGAGGCTGGGCTAAGGGAAGTGGGAGACATGAGAGCATTGGCTGGTCTGTGCTGATGTAACCGTGATCACCACAGGTATAAAAACATACATTTACTGCATAGCTACAGTAAATGTATGCAAAAACACTGTCGTCAGTAAGCAAGTGTGTGGGTATGAATAGAAAGGCTACCCCACACAGCTACCTGAGAAGAATGGAAGAGCCAAAGATAAATGTGTCCCGTTTTCTGCGCTGGTTAGTACACAAACAAATAGATTCCCTCTCTCTGTCTCTCTCTCTTTAGTTTTTTTTTATTTTGTTGTTTTCTTGTTTTTTGAGGGCTACATTTGGAATGACAACCTTTCTTGAAAAACATATAAAGCGGAGCCAGTTTGTGTTTTACTGTTGCAGAACAAGATTTCAGAGGACAAGGCCAGAAAAGCTGTTTATAACACAAGAGGAGGATAAAGCGATTTTATATTTGAAGACAAACAAGCCACTTTTCATTGTAATGTGTTCCCGGCAGCATCTTAATGGGAAAGCCTGACAAGCATTTTGTTCGCATTCATCACATCTTTTCAACAGTATTTATTGCAAAAAGCAGGTTACCGTTTTTTTTAAATGTGCATCCAAATAGTTTTTTTTTAGTTCTTAGTTATATAAAGTGTATTAAAACATCACGAGACAATGGAAGACAACCTCTGATCACTCGATGCTTGCCAAGACCTAAGATTTCAAATGTTACTTAATGTATGATTATTTATAAACTGGTTTTCATATATCAAAGATTTTCTTATCGCAGTGATTTGGAATTTGTTATTTTGATGTTTTCCAGTTCACAGCAATTTCTTGCAGTTGATCCGACCATGTGAAGATCAGATCTATGCCAAAGCATCAGATCAAATCCTGTTAATCCAATGATAATCGTTCAGGATGTGCTTTGCTGTTTTCACAGCTTTTTCTCCCGCAGCAAAGAGCTGCTTTTTTTTTCTTATACCGTGATTTTGACTCTCTTTTTTTCTCTCTTTTGTTTTCTTACTTTTGTTGCAGGTGGAGAGGTGCCTTACACCACCCTAGCTACAAGGATGATGATGGGGGTTTGGTGGATGTTTGCTCTAATTGTCATATCCTCATATACTGCCAATCTAGCAGCTTTCCTCACAATCACGCGTATAGAGAATTCTATACAGTAAGTATTCAACAAATTTTTTTCACCTACTGTTTTTAGTGGTAGCTACCATACTGACTGATATATTGATTTAAATGTTTTCAAGTAAAAACTGCCACCTTTATTGTATCCTTATTGTTGTCATATTTAGGTATATTTAAACCTATGGAGTTAAATGATTCTCAAAAGAGTTACAAATGTGTATTGAACATTTTGTGTGTGATTTTGGGTATACACAATTGCATACTCCAGTCCAAACATAGAGCAGTTTGAACACATACAACCCAAATGCATAGGGCTAAAACCTGCATAAATACGGATCATTTACACGCTAATCTGTAAGTCCATCTTCACAAATCTTTTCATTTTCACTTTCAAAAAGGTTCCCGTGCAACTGTCTAAAGATAGTTGTGACTTTCTGTTCATTCAAAGATCGGGAAATACGTGTGCACCAGTCACCTGATCATCATGCCACATGTGCTCGCAGGGTGCTGGGGTTTTGAGACTCTTTTCACACTATCAGTTTGGTACAGATGCACAAATGTGAAACATCTGTTTTCCTTGAAATAACCCAGGAATACAAAGGAGGCTTGAATGTCCTAGTTTTCCACTAGCACTTGAACTCAGCTTAGATTTGTGGATCTGTGCCAAGCTGGCAGTGTGCAAAGACTAAGAGCCTCAAAACCCCAGAGCACATGTGTTGTGATTTGTGCATATCAGGCGACTGGTGCGCACATATTTGATTTATCTGTAAGTGAGCGAAAAGAAAGTTGCAAATATTTTTAGATATTTTCATGCACGGGAAGCTTTTTAAAAGTGAAAGTGGTCAGACTGGTTACATGGAAAACTTGAGCTTGAAAATATTGTGTTGTAAATGATCGCTGTTTGTTCAGGTTTCGACACGAGAATTTTTTAAATAATGTTCAAATTGCTTTGTATCCATGTGTAGATTGGCGCATGCGTTTGTAAGTACTCAGAGTTACACACAGATGAATTGTTTTACACATTTATAAATCTGGTTTATGCCTGTGGATCATATCATACACATTTGTAACCTCTTTAAGACTCATTTAACTCTATTTAAAACTGCACAGCACATCTAAATAGATGCACAACCTCTGTACTGCAAAGAAAGATGAGCCCAAGGCAAAAACTACATATATACATATAGTGCATTTGTATAAATGTGTGCTTTCAGTTATGATTGCACGACACCACGAACACATCTTTCTGTATAAGTATACAAGTATACATGACAAATCGTGCCTAACACACAGACACACACTGCATGCACCTTCAGTGTGCTGAAACCCGGCAACACACAAGCATGCATGCGCATGCAGATTGCTTACACACACGCGCAGTTAATTCTTTACCCTTTCTTTTCTCAAGCTCAGTCCTCCATTATATTATCTGTCTCACATATGTGTGTGTTTGTGTGTCCGTGTGTGTTCTACTGATCAAGGTAGGAAGAAAAAATGGCAAAGAGAGTTAGTGAAACAGTCAAAGTATGTTGAAATTGTTTTTAAAAGTGTTTTTGCAATCTATTTTTTATTTTTTTTGCCTAGGTATCAAGGCAACTAGAAAAGCTGCCTACGTTCAATGCACACACACACAAACACGCACACACACAGACATTTCCTGAAGCGCTGTGCCCTCTGTTTATCTATCCTTGTGATAATATGTTTGCCTGCTTCTCTCCTGGTGGCACTAGGAAACGCTCATCTCTCATTGGACTAATCAGCATGCCGAAGCATCCGCTATGCCCGGCAGTGCCACAGTTAATTGTGCTTGGCTTTGGAATAAACAACATTTATTTCTCTAAATCTCACAACTATCTGTTTCTTAATTTGGTTCTGTCAGTTTGTCTCTCTGTCATTCTCTTTTATGTGTTTAGAAGACCTTTCCTTTAGTTTACTTTGGTCACACTGCGCCCCTCATTCATGCTGTTGTTTTTTCTTCTTTGTTCTACGTCCTTCCGCCCAGCCTCTTGTAAAATGTGTCAATCTATAGTTTCTTTCTTTCTTTCTTTTGTCTGTCCTCAATTGCTTTTTGTTTGTTTGTTTTTCACTTTGCTGTCATTAATGAGTGGCTCTCAGTTTGCTGCCTCATTCAGCATACATTGAGCTAATTAAGGATTTCCATAAATTTTAATGCATTATCTTTAGTGTGTTGACTCTTCTTGGGTCATTAGTGTCATAATTACCAACTAAACAGCAGCACCCACATGGCCCAAGGCCTCCAAAGATGGGTTTTGGGGATAAGTGGTGAGATGGAACATTCCTAAAATAAACTGAGAGTAATTGTAAAGTGTAACAAAATCTCAATGGAGAGATGAGAAATGTAGCCATGCAGAAAAAAATAGCAGTCTGTGATGTTGTGATTAGCATGCACTTTTATCTGATAATCTTTGATTAACATATTATGCAGATGGAATTAGATTGAATGCATTTGTGTGATTGAGAGAGCGAATTAGTTAGTATGGAAAAGAGCAAAAGAGCGCACACATGGGCAAGAAAGGAAGAGAAGGTCGGGGGAAGAATGGAGGCATTCATCTCCTTAGTGTCTCCTATCAGGACAGACAGGATTTTTAAGTATTAATGCCCTTGTTTCATCCTGAAAATGAAATAACAAGTGAACGCTCAGAACTCTCTCTGGACTATTTCACGCTTGGATGTTTTCCCTCAATTTCAGTGTGAATCCTTTAGGAAAACAGTGAGAGATGGCAGTGGAGAGTAGCAAAGAGAGGGTGCTAGAGAGGAATGTACGAAGGGAGAGACAAAAGGGGAATAAGCATTATAAAGTGGAAATGAAGAGCGCAAGTGCGTGGAAGGAAAGATGAGATGGAGGAAATGGGAGTAAAGAGGCAAAGGTTAGAGATGGAGAAGGAAACAGAGAGAAGAGGAGCGGAAGGAAGCATGGTGAAGGGTTTTGGTAGTGGTGATGAGTCAGAATGGGGAATTTATTTTTCAGGGGTAAAAGTGAGGTGAGAGACAGCAGAGCGAACAGAGAGAATAGATGGAGCGGAAGAATTGGTTAGGCTGGGAAGACTAAAAGATGGATGGAGTGTTTGAGGATAAAGCGCTTCTTTCCTGGCCCAACCTCGTACAGGAGGAGACATATTTTATGGTTGATAAAGATTGCCAATAAAGTCAATCAGGTCATTTCACACTTGCTTGTGTGAATATGTCTGCTGGCTTTATAGTTACAGGTGACTCTTTGGTGGCTGTTGCATTCTTAGTAATCAGATAAAGCAGATCATTGTCCACTGGCAGATATTGATTACGTAAAGCTTGAGTAAGAAATGCATGATATGAAATCTGATTTGATCTGCTGTGACTTGGCTTGTACGTTCATTCTGCTTCTGACATCGGTGTCCCTGAAAAATGAACAGGAATACAAAATATTGCATGCTGCACCAGCACTTCAATGATATTGATGATCTGATGAAAACATAGAGACTGAAATGGCCACACAGATCAAAAGAACTTCTGGGATTTTTAAATTATGAAACAATAACGATTTTCAATTTAGCTAACCAAATGTGCCACAGCTGGAACCACTGCCACTTCAGCTGACTTCAGTCCGAGCATCGATTGCCTATTCCCGTGTACAGTATAGTTAGCGGTTAATGTGTTTCTGATAAAGGCTTCTACATTTACAGATTCAGTCTCCTACAAAACTGTGTAGCCACGATCATCTATGTCCTTTCAAGTTCATTTAGGCCAAATTAGCACCAAAATTAGAGTTTTTGGAGCTGATGATCTTTATTGACAGAAGCTTTTAGCAAAGGTGACCAGGTGACCAAATATGCAGAAACAAAGCTATGCACACAGGAATTATTCCTGCACATATTCAGATTAACCTGCTATTAAAAGGGCCCCTCTCTAGCTATTCAGTCTTTAAATCATTCTCTCACCCCGACACACAGACACACACACACACATATTCGCTATTTGTCACACAAAACATTCAGCTGCTGTTCACTCCATTTACTTGCTCATTGAGCTGCTTAGGGGTAATATAATTGGTTGCAAAATGAGCTAGCATACACAGGACAGGAACACAATTTTGTGGACACACAGATCCACAGACACACACACAGAAATTAATTTCACATAAAACACTCACAGAAAGACAGTTAAACACATAATGCATATGGGCATTTTTCCATGAGACACCCACACAATAGTAAAAGAATTTGAGGAATTTAATAGTGTTTAAAGAAAAAAATACATTAAAATAAGAGTTATAGATACTTCTTACGTTTACAGATTTTGGTTTGACCACTATGCTTTCATCTAATTTTTTAAAAGTAGTCTTCATGAATAGATCTCCCAGCTTCTTTAATGACTGTCCAAAACTCTTCTTTGAATGTTGGCTGCTTTTTGATCCGTTCTCTGTTAATGTCATCACACACAGCCACCCTTCCACTCAAACCATAACTCAAGAAGTAAGTCACGTAGGATTTTGAAGTTGATATGAAAAGTGTATATACTAAAAATCTTGTATGACTTTGAATCTCAGTGACCTTGACCTCGAGGTCAAATTCTTTGAAAATATTCTGAATGTGATAACTTGAGAACAAGGTGGCATAGGATTTTGAAATCTATACCATAGGTGTATCTACTAGGAGGCTGAGGGGTACCACTGGCCGCCGCCAGTATTTTTAGACTTTGTGAACCACACAATTACACACATTTTCAGTTTTAAGGTTTTGTGTTTTCCTTGCCTTGTCAATCGTGGAAATATATGCAGTGCTTGTTCAAAAAAGGGTAAATCATATGAGATCTGTATTTTCTTTAAACATACATTTCAGTTGTATGCTGGATACTATCCTTGCGATCTTTCATTATTAATCAAAATAGTCAGTGAAACCAACACAAACCATTTTTATCTGTTTTTGGGGGGTTTCTTCCAAATGAAATTTGGTCTAATGTAATGCAGAGCTAATGCATGATTCTTTCTCTCTGTCTCCTGCACACGCACCATTAAAGAACAAGCTTAGAGTTACTATGCAGTGAAAGCAATTCACAAAGGGGGAATCCCGGTCAAAGAGTGTGCTGACAGGCGTGCATATTCACGGGGGAGCGGTGGGGAGGGGAGATTATTTAGGCCAAAGATTAATTGGCGGAAATAAAAGATTCATGTTCATGGCAAAGTTCATTAAAATCTTCAAAGGATTTTTTCTTTCTTTAGAATGGGTCAGCGAGATATTTAAGGAGGGCTGGAGCCAAGGGGGAAGCGTAAGAGCTGTCCCTTCCATATTATGTCACACGTGTGCGTGTCTGTGTGGGTGTGTATTTATCAAAATGAACAGTGTAGTAATATTGCAAGCAGTAGCTACTTATATTTGTGCCCATTGTAAGTCTGCTTCGTGGGTGTACTGTATTACAACTGAATTAATGAAGTAAGATAATATATACTTGTTGTTCTTCATTAAGCAGGACATGTTGAGTGTTTTTGTGTGCATGTTTTGTTTCCCAAACGTTTGTCTCTCAAATCCATGGGTGGTATGTAGCAAACAAACAGTAATTAGTTTTCGTAATGGTTCTCCATTACATTTCTCAGCGGCCAAACTCTTTGAAAGGAAACCCAAGCACCGTTGCGTTATAATTAACAATAGCTTGTGTATTCCCCCAGAGGTGACAATTTATGGGTGAGAGGTGGAACGAAGGAGAAAGGAAGAGAAACTTGTATGTGTGTTTGTGTTTTTCAGTTCTTTATGAGTGTTTCCATTTTCTTGGTGTAGTTCTAGAAATCTTGAGTATGTGGTTATCCTAGCCATCTTATTAGTGCTACTGTTGAAACTGGTTTCCAGCCACATCTTTTCATACCCATTTGTCGTGGCCAGTTTCCTTTTTTAAAATAAATCCTGAATGTCAATTAAATGTTGCTGCCAACTCCTGCTTTTGGTCCTTAGAAAAATTAATGGCTAGGTGAGTGTCTGAACCACAGTACAGCTGGCCACTCCGTTTATACTCAATTTGTACCATCCAAAATCCCCCCTTTCCAGCCCCTCTTAGGTATCA
Source organism: Copadichromis virginalis (assembly GCF_057382275.1). Classification (NCBI taxonomy): domain Eukaryota; kingdom Metazoa; phylum Chordata; class Actinopteri; order Cichliformes; family Cichlidae; genus Copadichromis; species Copadichromis virginalis. Next base: position 25,850,216 of record NC_140629.1, read on the forward strand.
CGGGGAATTACTAAGACAGCAACAAAAGACTGATTATTCACCATGTCCTGTAGAGCCAAGCCCAAAGCTCCAAAGTTAGGATTTCAAGTCAGTGAATGGATAGTTGATTTAGGTGTTTTCTGCTTTCATATAGTTATATGCTTTGTAATAGGTGTTTCATGTTAGGCTGATTCCATCATAAGTGTACCGTATGTGTAAAAGTGCAGACTGAGCTGTGTAGTAATCTTGTACTGTGAAGTGAGTGAATAGAAAGCTGAAACGAGTGTTTTGCTAAAGTGCAGTTAACCTGGGGTCTGATCGTTTCTGTGATTTTAATACCACCGTCATTTGGAAAAGCATTTTACAAAAGAATTACCCAGAAAGTATCAAATGAAATCGTAGTGTCTGCTATTATTACGAGCACTAGTAGAACAAGAGTGATGCTGTTAAAAAGTACTACATCTACAGTCAGCAAGGATCAAATGTGTATCAATACAGGTGAAGGATCTTTCAGGCTCAGCCTTTTTTACAGTTGATAGATGAATGAAGATGATGTGAATATTAACCCTTTTCACCACCTGTGTCTCTGTAGGTCTCTGCAAGACTTATCCAAGCAGACAGAGTTGCCTTACGGTACAGTGTTGGACTCTGCAGTTTATGATCAGGTGCGCTCCAAGGCAATGAACCCCTTTGAAAGGGATCCCATGTACTCCCAAATGTGGCGGATGATTAACCGCACAGGAGGAGGCGATAATAACGTTGAGGAGTCAAAAGAAGGCATTCGCAAGGTACGTCTTTTCATTTTTTATTATTTTTTTTGGTTAATTAAACTTTGGCACAGACAAAATGATTGTGGTTAATGAAATAAACACCGGAGTCGAGTCATTCCCCTGATAGGGTTTGAATGAACAGGACAGGTGGTGGTGGTGCCGGTGGTGTTAAATATCTCTTCTACAATATAAAAAAATAGCAAGGATTAGAGGATTAGGGGGATTTGAGTACTTCTAAATAAGCTTTTACTGTTCACTTTAAAAACATACAGATGGGTGTCAAATTAAAAGAAATGACGTGAGTCCCCTGGTGAAGTGAAGTGGTGAAGTGTGAGAAAAAAAAAATAGTGCAAAGTTTTTCTGAGTGTTCGCCTTTGAAACCATTGTCATCATAAAACTATTTTATATTGATGTCAGTGGTACCATCTAGTTCCTTAGTCTCTCTAGGGGGATGGGGGGAGGTCACTGAAGGGTTTTTTTGAGTGTAGAAATGATGTGAATCTGTGATACTGGTATGGCTGTTACCACCTCTCACCGCAAATGAGCACTTGAGATTTTGAATGTTAGACAGCACTCTCCAGAGGTGGGACCAAGTCATTGTTTTGCAAGTCTCAAGTAAGTCTCAAGTCTTTATCCTCAAGTCTCAAGTCAAGTCTCAAGTAATGTCAGGCAAGTCAGAGTCGAGTCTCAAGTCACTGGTGTAAAAGTCCGAGTCAAGTCACAAGTCTGAAACTTTGAATTTCAAGTCCTTTCGAGTCTTTAAAAAAAAAAACAACGAAAAAATAATGTTGCAGTTATGCTAAATGTAAATATTAGACCATGTAATTTTAAAATCTGTGTTTTTCTCAACACATGACAAAAGTGAACGTAGAAAATATACACAAATTGTGAAATTGCACCTCTTTAAAATGCAGCTCAATTAAACTTAGCTCCAAGAATAATTTTCACCGACAGTTCTGAGATACGCTGCATGTTATTCTTGGATGCGGTTGTAGGACCGACTTTAAAATCGCATGACAAAAATATCATACACATTAAAAAAAACTGTATCACCAACGTAGCCTGGAAAACATTTGCTAGTTAGATGAAGTCAGCTATCTCATTGTAGCATATTTATATGCATATTTATAATCATACGGTTCTTGGAGTGAGTGCATACACTCATGAAGTTTAGTAACTTCAGGTCACTGCAACAAGCCCAGGTACAGTTTACTGACGGATGGGTGCAGGACCTTGAAATGCACCGTGTAGAACGAAAGACCATCGTACGTATCATAAGTTTACCAGTCTCACAAATTGTCGTCATAAATACACATTCATTAACCGTTTATTAATAGGACCTTTGAGCTCAACGGTAATTAATTAGCAGTGGAAATAATTTCTGGTACCCATCACAGAAATGTAGCAGTGACAACAATATTGTATGCTGTAATCGTACTGGGCAATTAGTGATACAAAAAACCTGTTTTATCCTGTGAATAAAAGTATATGTTTTTGTCAATGTACCATAATAACAGAAGCGAAACGCAATATTGTGTCAGGACAATTTACTATTTATGCACAATAAACAAAGGAGCATAGCGCGACAATTTCTGTTCAGCGCCAGACTTGCTTGTAACCTATATCACTAATTATGTTATGAAAATGACGTATTAACTACTAAAAAACACTGACCTTCGTGTAAATGCTTGAAGCAGACTAACCTGTGAGCTGGAGTGTTCTGGGACGTTATATTTGGTCTTTGAATGGCTGCAATCCAGTCGCGTCTTTGTTACTTCGGAAACATGGTTTGAACAATTTCTCTTCAACGACGTAATCCGATAACAACCGATCTCTTTACCCGTCGGCTTCCCGTGGCTGTCATGCGACCGGCTATTGCAGTTAATGATACAACAGCTTCTTGCCATTTTTGTGTTTCTTTTTATCGCTGTGTAACTGATTTTAATTGAAAGCCTGCGTGCGCTAGTACCGCTTGCCACGAGTTTCCAGAATCCTTTGCGGTTCTACCCGTGAATGACGTCACATTTTCAATCTCTATATAATATGCATGTTAAATTTTATATTTGGGGTAAAATATCAAGTCTTTTCAAGTAAACCGGTTCAAGTCCAATTCAAGTCCCAAGTCATTGGTGTAAAAGTCCAAGTCAAGTCACAAGTCTTAGAACATTTTTTCAAGTCAAGTCTAAAGTCATAAAATTAATGACTCGAGTCTGACTCGAGTCCAAGTCATGTGACTCGAGTCCACACCTCTGGCACTCTCCACCACTATCATCAAATCACCAAATGAGGAAATGTGCTTTGGAAGAATAATGCTCATTGGTCCAGCAGAGGTCCAGAAACTTGGAGAATCAATGCCGGGCGGGGGAGTGGAAGCTGCTCTGGATGCACAAAATCTTACTAAAACACATTATATTGGCTTTTCACTTTATTTGTCACCCTTCTGCATTTCATGGTATAGCATCCCTAAAAAACAAAAACTCCTTAGTGTTGTGGCTCAGTCTCTCTCCATGAATCACCTGACATCTTTGCTCTCCAAGAGGGCAAATTTACTTGAAAGCATTGCTGTCCAGCATGTTGTTAAATGTTCAGACTCATCATAAAATTTGTCATGTGACTAAGGCGCACGTCACGCACTGTGCGCATATGTTTTTGGCAGCTGGAGTAGATTTTCACGTTCCAAAGGTTTTCATGCTCCTTTGGCTGCTCGTAAGAAGGAAAGAATTGCACGTTTTGCTATCGTGTATTTTTAATACAGTGATATTTGTGACCATTCATCTTTAGTGTGCGTATTTTTGATGTATTATGGGTATTGAACAATTTCTATTGTTGGGATGTTGTCTTTTAAAAGTTTCACAGACATTTTCTATCCTTTCCAACATTCACTGTCATTACTATGTTTTTATGTACTTTTATGTATTACCCAGTCATTTTTATCAGGTGCACTAATATGCAGATTAAAGTTTCTTATTTTTTTTCTTACATAAGTTATGCAAATATCAGTGCCCATTCAGCATTTGCTAGTAATGCCTAATTCATAATGCGTAATACAGAGAATTGAAGATGTTTACCGTATGGTCTACAGTGCATCCTTACAAAGCACCGACTCAGCCCTGTTTTGACATGCCGCTCATGTTACAGGGTCGTCTGTGTTGATCGGGGATAAATGATGTTAATGATACACAGATAACGTTCGCATGACTAAATACTTAATTCCCTTGGTGATTACCCAGCATCATAAATACCTGACTGCTGCATCTCATTTGCATGCATCCCACTTTCTGTTTGCATCGTGCTTCGCTCTTCCAGAGGGTCCCACTTTCTCCTTTCTCCTTCCAGAATATATTAGACTTAAACCGGAGCCAGCATTAGAAGGAGTGATGAAAGTGGCACACGGTAGTTTTAAAATTATGCATTCAATCCAGTGTCTAATAAGATGGAAGAGTGGAACCATTAACACTTACTAAGAATCATTTTTTGTTGGTCATGTAAACATGTTTACTTAATTATTATTATCCCCAGAAACACAAATAAAGTAGTATTTTATTGTAAAATAGGGTTGTTTGTTGCATCAGCAAAAGTATTTATCACCTTCACTACAAACTTGACACCGACAGCTTGAGAAAACACGTTTACCTAGTGAGCTGACATCTGTGATTCTGGCATAATGGGTTGAGAAATAGTGGCACCAAAGACAAATCACACCTCGAATTTTCTGTAACGATTTTTTAAAGGATTTTAAAATTGTGGTATTTCTGCAGCACATGGGCTACCACAAGCTAGTATGGTACAGAGAGATCATGAATACACATTGTCATTTGATGGCTTTGCTCGGGAGACAGTCCTGTTCACGAACCACGATGAAACCTGTCATTATGGCAACACATAAGATAATAGTGTGCTCTCCCACCACTCTGGATATTTGGTTCACATGAAAACAGCAGGTCATAGCCGTGGCGCTCGCCATTAAGGTCGACAAGACCAAAGTCAAACTCCGATTGGCAGCAGGAAGTTGTGGGAAAAAAAATCTGTTACACCCTGCGTGCGAATCACTGGAATACCACACTTAACAAGAACAACTCGAATGTGAAGTATCACTGCAACTGTACAACCCAGGGGAACACCTGAAACTCCCTATGTGATGCAATTCAGACACAGTGTGCACGCTTTAAATGAGTTCATGGCCAGAGACACTGTCAGACATCATGCTGTTGCGGAAATGTAAAAGTCCAGTTCCTGCTAGCAGACTGGGTTGGGGCGACTCATAAATATATATCAAGAAGCAGTTCTTCTGGGCAGTGCTTCAGTAATTATCAGCTGAGACTGAATTTTCCATGATAAGTAAGTCATATGAAAAAAAAAGGGCTGCTTTTCAGAAGCAGCGCAGTGGGAGGAGGCAGGACTGACAAGAGGCAGGACTGGATGAAGGTTTTTGAGAGAGGATCTGCTTTTTCATGGATAAATTCTCTATGACGGGGTGACACCTCCAGAGTGGTAAGCAAGCACTGCAGAGCAGAACTGAGAGCGAATACAAGAAGGAAGCCGATATCCCCTCTGAATATGTCTCTCTTGATTTTATACTTTACTTTATTCTTTCATCCCCTGCTCTGCATTTCCGTTCCTTTCTTCTCACCTGCATCTTTTTTCCCCCTCTTTTTTTTCTTGCACTGCACCACCGAATATTTGGCTGTTAGCGTTCTATCTCTCCATCACGCCCCGCCTCCCCCACTCTCGACTCCTACCCAAATCTTTCTTTGGTTCTCTGCTTCTCCTTATAATATTTCATTCTGCAACCCCGCTGTCTCTCTGTCTGTCTTTTTTTTTCATCTACTTTGTGTTAAAAGCTACAGGGTGCACTCTAGTGGTTCACTAATGCCTGTCCCTCTCTGCTGACTGCATTGACACAAGCTGATTTTTTTCCCCCTTCTGCTGCAGTGCCACTGACAGTGACACTGCCGCCTTGACTGTGTACGTTTAAGCAAATGAATCAAATTAACGGTTTAATTATTCCTAAATTTGGTGGAACTGGGAAACACTGGATACATCCTCTACCTTCTGTACATGCAGAGCTTACCAATCATTGATTTTTCCTTTAGAGAAAACATTTTGTCAATGTGGAGACTTTCAACCTGTTAAGAATTCTTCTCATGCTGACAAATACATTTAGAAGGTAGTAAACAGACGCCTGAAATTATTTATTTTTTAAGCTGGAGGCTAGACGCAAAGCTATAATATTATTAACAGACTCCATGAGTCAGACATTTTTGGTTTTCTGTCTTTGTCTGATTTATTCTGATCCGTTTGTCTTCTTTAATCCCGTCCCTTTTGCTATATTTGATTCCCGTGAGGTTAAGAACTTGATATATTTTCCCCCTCAGTGTCATGCTCTCTCGCTCCCTTCTGTCTCTTCCTGCACTTTCTCTCTGTTTTTTTTCTCCTCTTTCCCAATAAACCTCTTACCCCTCTCCATCACCGTTGTCTCCTGTGCACTATGGATTTTCTCCCTTTTCAGTTTCGATCCCCCGTGGCAGAATAATATTATATGTCAGAACAGGTCAGTGTCTGGGCTGTCTCTGCTATCACTCACACACAAACGTGCAGCCTACACACACACATAAATGCACATACACAAAGACCTACTCAGATTCAAACACAGATACAAAATTTGCATTTCCCCAAGTAGCATGCTTTACACATGCATTAACACATTTCCCCTCATGCACGCCTTGCATACTTTGATACACAAACACACACCAAGCCAGCCAAGCGCTCCAGGGTGAGGCCTGTCATGGAGTAATATATGTGTCGCTCCCATTTCAGTCAATGATCAAGGCACTCAATAGAGTGAGAGGTGTTGCACCTCTGCCTTGATATCTCATTAACTTTGTGTCACATATGATATCTAAGACCGCTGTGCTCTGTGTCACTGTTTGACATAATGGCATCCTCATTTAAGTCAATGGAGGACTTACTTGTGGTCCCATCTATTTATTATTGCATTGTCTCAAGAGTGAAAGCAAAGTCTTTTTTTGTCTGTCAGTATCAGTTACTTACCCTCTAAATTATATGAAACCCTTACTGACATCGATAATAATAAGATGCGCCGATATTAGCGACGGTAACTGTAGAATCTCGCAACTCCTTAAGCTGGATCACTGAGCATTGTCTTACGTTTTCTTTATATGACTCTATATGGTTAATAAAATGCTCTACTTATGCGACTACAGTTTAAAGCCTCATCTAGTGATTTTTGTTGTTGATAATAATTTCAGCCAATGTGACAGGAGACTGTACCATGAAATGGAAACGTTTTCCACTGAGCGCCGTTTATGTCCTAATACTATAGCACGTACATGCATGCTTGGCATACTCTATCACATTTCACTTGAAGCTCACAAAACTAAAACCTTCAGATTTGCATGTTTATTCACATACGTGCCAATGCCGACACGTACACACACCTGACTCGGTTGAATTAAGTATCCCTGTGTGAATATTTGACAGCTACTCTCTGTCAGGCTTTAAGAGTCTCTGATGACCGCTGAGTGATTTTAGAGTTGAGTGGATTGCCAGTGAGTGATTTTCTGTCTGTATGACTTTCTGCTCCACCATGGGAAGGTACCACTTTAGAAAATGCATCTTTTCCCCTCATGACATTGCCTACTATATATTACCGTTATTCCTAAAAAAAGAAGAGCAGAAAGTATTGAAACTTTCACTGCAACATTATCAACGATAGGCTGGGGAAGGGGGGGCTTCACGGTATAAAGGTCCTGTTCTCCAACAAAGACAGGCAACACTGTGTGAATTCAATATCCTTCCAAACTTACCCTGCAATAAATAATTTTCAAAAGGACGATGAAGGCTTTGGAAAAAAATTTCCCATACTTGTAGCAGCCAATGAAAGCTTGGAAATGGATGGAGAAAAAGAGGTCAGACGAGTGGGCTGAAAGCAGTGAATCTGAAATTAAATGCTTCATACATTATGAATATATTTGGATTATACTATATAGAGGAGCATTTACTTCAGGTAAAGCGCTTTTACATAGCTGCTGTCACTTGTGAAGCCGTCTCTTCACTGAAAAATACCAATTTCTTGGATCTGAATTTCAAATTCTTATTACCTGAAAATGGATCTGACCCACTGAGCTGATAAGGTCACATCAATCAAGAGAAGCATATAATATATAAACATTAATTCACTTTCTATAATCCCTTAGTATACTTTTGTCATGTGGAAGTTTTCTGACCACACAGAATCGTCTTTCATTCCTGGAGACGGGAAATAGAGGTAAAGTGAGTAGGAAAATGATGCAAAGTAAATGGCCCAGCCAGGCTATCAGTGGGGGGACACGTCAAAAATACCTGTGAGCGATGCTATGTAATACTATGCAACGTTTACCAGTGAAGGAAAATTCCTCCACTTATCCTACATATGCTCAACTCCATTGTGCAACAAGCCGTTTTCTGCCACTTAATTTCATCCCATCACCGTCTCCCCATTTAGCATAACGACTCTAGAAATTGTACTAAAAATTATCATCATCTCTTCACCTCTGCTGCATATATCTTGAAACAGGAAGTAAGTATCTGTATAATGTAAGCCTATAAGGTTTCGCCAATTTACCATAATGACTTCAGTGATGATGATAAAGATTATGCCGAGTCCTCATCCAGATAGAGCTGGTGGCAAATCATCCAAGACCTGTTTGGATCCTTCAGCCATCACAGCACTCTAGAGGACAATCGAGACAAAGCAGAGGAGAGATGAAGGGAGGAGTGGAAGATGACATAGATGGCGAATTGGTGCTCGAGGAGTAGGAAGACGGAAATTGGGAAATTTAGGTGGCATGAGGGCGATAAAGGGTTAGGGGGGGAGATGAACTAGTGAAAATTGAGAGAGTGAATGCATGTGGATATGAAGGGACAAGAAAGAAGTGCAAGGAGAGGACTGAAAGGAGGGATGATATAGAGATAGAGAATGAATAGGTAGACAGTGACCTAGACAGAACTGAAGAAAAGGATTAGCCATATGTTGCTAAAACATATATTTTATTTACTATATTGTTTATTTCTTACAGTTTCACTCTTGCTCTAGCAAGGCCTTAAATGCATACATATATGAGACCAATGATTCTGAGTGCTATGCTCTGAAAGGGTTACAAGCACTTGGAAGGGAAGAACTCCCTTTTAACAGGAAGAAGCATTACCAGCCATGTTTCCAGTTTCTGATTAGTTTCATTTTTAGTGGTTGGTTATTTTTGCTGTTTGCCCTCCATTCAGATTTAAGAACCAAACTCGCTGACAAAATCTGCTCCTTTACAACATAAGCCGTCCACTTGAAGGCTGATGCTTGCCCCATGCATTCAAATGTGAAGCCAAGGAGTCCTTAACAAGTATCTTTTGGAAGTGAGATTCACCGCTATGAAAACCCAAGCGTGTCGCTGCATCAAAGTCAAAGGACACGTTGTTTGTGAGACTCCAGCGACTTTGATAAGACACTGAGAAAGCACAGAGATTCAGAACAGGTTAATCAAAAATCACCCGCCCATTTAAGGTTTATGAGCGCTTGTTCACTGCCTCTCTCTCTCTCTCTTCATTAGTCAGCCATCCAGTGTGAATCAGCGAGGTGGACTGGGGGTGTGTGGGGAGATTATGTTTAAACAGAGGATAACATTGAAGCTCACCCCAGATGCCTCACTTTGTGTGCGTGTGTGAGTGCAGGCACATGTTACTCTTCTCTCAATTTAGAGAGGCCTCTCTAACACCTGTTTACCCTCTCAAATCACAGTTAACATTGTATCTGTAGGCAGCAGTGCTCTCTGAGTCTGTATGTGTTTGTATCAGTGTCACAGTTCTTTAAGGACCTCCTGCCAACCACTCATTGGTCAGGGAGTTGCCAAGGTTACCGAGCAGGGTGGCCCAGCTGTGCTCAGGGTGACAGATCTCTGTGTTTATGATTCCTCTCCCCCTGTGTTTGAGAGAGGTCGACTTTTCATGAACAAAGCTCTCGGGTCCCAAGGTTGCCTACAGCTATGTGACTTGTATCTCTTACACTGCACCCACTAACACAATATTCTCCCTGCGCTTCCTCTTGTCACTCCTTCAATTTTGTTTCTTTCTTCCTCGTGTGCTCTTGGTTCCTCTTTTTGCTGATGTTGTTGCGCTTCTGTAGTCCGGAGTGACACTTGCGGTATTTTTGTGCCTGAGCCAGTGCTCTGACACGGTGCACTTACAAGAGGGGCTGAGGCAAGACCCGTTTCATTAGATTTTTAAAAATTGATGCCATATTTATGTGTTTGTCATGTATTTTATTGGATTTGAATGAAATCTCTGCTGAGCCATATAAGCCCGTGATATATATCTGTCACTATGCCATGGTGCAATATCCTCTGTAATAATCCAGGCTATGCTATGACCAGAAAATGCCTTTTTTGGCTGCTGGGCTCTCTCATTTTCTATTTTCTAGTAGTGCAAATCACCCCGACAGGAAAAAGAGAAAGCTCTTTTCCTGCAGAGCCTGATAGCTCATTAGAATTCAACACAACAAGCCCAAACAGCAAACATATTTTCCTGCTGTTACAATTCTGTGCCTATGTGATGACAGTGTTTCTGTGTTGTGACTGAGATTTGGGGAAAGCAGATGAAAAGAGGACTAAAGACGAAGGAAATGGGGGTAAATTTACTCTCCATATTAAAGAGGGAAGATTGTAAGGATTGAAAGAGACATTTGAAATAAGGGAATTATAGATGCTAAACAAAAATGGAGAGAGGGAGAGATGGAAGTTCATCCTTGCTCGCTGTGGTGATTGATTAAAAACTGGCATGTTTGCTGGAGATGTGACAAATCGGCATAGAGTGAAGGGAACAGAGGGAGAGAAAGTATTGAAGTAAGGAGAGGAGATAAGGGTTCGGTATGGTTAAAAAAAACTCAAAGAAGAGAAGAAGAAATATTTATGTTATCTATTTCTATCTATTTATGTTTTCTTCTCTCTGTTCTTATATTTCAGAATCAGAATCAGAATCAGAATGGGTTTATTGCCAGATGTTGAGGTTTACAACATTAGGAAATTGCTGCGGTGCTTCAGTGCAGACAATAAGAATTAAAGTGCTATGTAGAAAGAAAGATATGTGCATGAGATATACATGAGATATATACATGAGAATAAGAATTATGAGTGCTACGTAGAAAGATATATACATGAGTGCAGGTGGTGATCAGTGCCAGACATGAAATTTAAGAACGATGCCGAAATTGCCTTCGTATCGGTTTCTCCTTCTTCTGCCGCCCAAGCGTCAATCCATCTGACAGCCACACAACAGTCTTCTTCTGGATTTAGTTTTTTCTTCCTCTGTTTGCCTCCCTCGCTCACCGAGTCAGTGTGTGTTTTTCCTCTCGTTCCCTTTCATCCCGCGCTATACCTCTTGTGTCTAATAATAATTACAGCACCTCACAAAGAAATCAATGAAAGTCAGCAAATGAATGCAGCAATTTATAGACCTGCTTTATTGCTGGATATAAATTGCATTAATGCAGCACTTGCGAGCACACATCTGTGTGTGTGCGCACAGTATACTGCTGTATGCAGGTCTGTTGTCATAAAGTTATATCTGCATGTTCATACAAAGCTCTATATCTGTGACACGGCTTTACAATTTGTAACCAAGAAACTTTTTTTTTTGCATTAAAAAGAAAGAAAGAAAAAATAAAAACAAGTTTGGCCAAGAGATTTAAGGTTGCGTCCTGTAGAAATAAGTTAGAGAAAATAGGAGAAACTGCTCAGAAGGTTTAAAAAAATCCCTTGTTGGTCCATATTACTTTTCCCCCTCTCATTTTAACGGTCTTCCCCAGAAGAGTATGTGAGCTTGTCCAGGCAAGCATGTAATCCCGGCAATGCAACGTGCACTTGTTCATGATTCACTCTCCTCAACATATGCAGGACACATCCTCAATATTTGGCAGAAGGGTGCAAAAAAAGTGCAAAGATTTCTCCCTGTGTGATGTTATCGACCCTGCTGCTTCCCCTTTCAGTCCCTTGATTACCCAACAATCACCTGTAGGCCCCCACACAGTGGATATTTCCTTATCACTTCCTAGTTTTGGAACTGAGATCTACACTTTGATTTTGTTCTTTAACACCTCGATTCCTTTTCTTTAGTTTTCTTTTTTGGTTTGTAGATATCCTGCTGTGTTTGGGATCATTGTCCTGTTGCCTGACCAAATTTCTGCCAAACTTTAGCTGTCAGACAGATGGCTTCATATTTGCCTCTGAATACTTTGGTATACAGAGGAGTTTGTGGTCGACTCAGAGTCTTCAAAGTACCCAGACCACTGTGCTTGACAGCTGGTAGGAGGTGTTTGTGCTGATATGCGGTGTTTGGTTTTTGCCAAACATCTTCACTTTGGCCTCGTCTATCCAAAGGACATCGTTCCAGAAGTCTTCTGGTTTGATCAGCTGCAGCTTTGCAAACCTAAGCCGTGCTGCCATGTTGTTTTTAGAGAGAGGAAGCTTTCTCCTGACAAACCTTCAAAAACAAGCCATACTTATTCAGCCTTTTGCTAACTATACTGTCTTGAACTTTAACATTTAACATGCTAATGGAGGTCTGTGGAGTCTCTAATGTAGGTTTTTGTTCACTGATACATGCACAGTCTCGCCTTGGGGAGAATTTGCTGGGATCACACCATTGTGGTTTTGTGTTGACGCATAGCTGAGTGCTCTACACCAACGGCTGCTTTTATAGTTACTGGTCATCAATTAATTAGAAGAATAGCCTAATACCAGGCCAAACACAGGTTAAACTCTGGTTCTGGTTCAAAGAAATTCTGTTTGGTGATCTTCTATGAAATGCACTCTCATGTACCCGTAACCATGCTTAACACTGCCGTAACAATATCCAATCCATTGCATGTTCCCCTCTCCCCTGCAACAAGATGGCAAACTTTGATAAACTCACATTCCAGCTGGTCTTAAGTTACTGTTTAAGCTCTTTGAGCTGTGCTGTTTTTAAAGACACTAACAAAAAGGAAACATGTCACAGTTTGCTTCTCATGTGTTTGGTAGAGACAAGCGCAGAAACAAATCATCTCCCCAACATGTTTCACATTCTTTACTTGTGGTGTTTAGTAAATATTTCTTATTTTTTCCCCTTTTACTTTAAAGTTTTAAAGATATTATCTTGCAAACACAGAGGCTTTGCTATTATGCTTTTGATTTTCTTGTTTGTTTATTTTTTAGGTATATAAAGGATCTGGGTCTTTAAATATGTGAAGTTAAAAGTAGTCTTTAGCTAAACTGCTTTAAAAAATATGGTTGTGCTGCTTATGTTTTTGTTTTAGCCCAAATTAACAAGAATATACCTACTTATGTATCTTTAGATGCCAAATGCATTACTTGTAGTTGTAACTAGTTGTAAGCTGTATTTGTGTACTTGTAAGTTGTAACTAATACTTAACCAAACTTCAACAATAAGTCTCTCCAAAGTCTGCAAGCAGAGTTATGTTTGGAGGATAACCAGCAACAAGCATTTAATTTAAAGAATATGATGTCCTCTTAGCGCTCTAAGGTTAAGATTTAGTGTTTAGTAAGTATGAAAAAAGTCAGTATGTTGCTGTCTACGTTAACTGAGCTGAGTGGTGTATGAAGGTTTGTAGTGGTTTGTATCAAACTTTATTCATCAGCAAGCACAAACAGCTATGTATCGGTCAGTCTCCATGGGCATTGCTTTAATCAAGCTGAGCTTTCTCGCTTGTAAAACTATTTAGGAGTAATTTCATTTACATAGTTGGTGGTTAATTGGGTAACATAAAAGCTGTGTAGGTAGAGGAGATGAAACCTGTAGTCAGTGTAAGATGTTAGAATAAGAATACTGAATATTGAAGTAAAAACTGCTTTGATTATTTTTTGGCAAGTAGCATAAGGCATATTTGAGAGTTTAAGCAAAAACACGTGTTTTAATCTATCCTACAGTAGTGTAATCTAAAAAAGCATGTTATCTTAGCCTTTGTGGGCAGTTACTGTTGAGAACTGTGTATTCTTCTTCCTGAAAAGCATCCACTTTACTCAAAACATAGAAGTTTGCAGCCTTAATGATTTCTCCTACACCTTTAATGAGCCAGCCCACATTCTCTCATCCATAGACTAACAAGAGATAACCATGCAGAAAAAATAATACCAAAGTTATCTACTTATTGCAGAGAAATTGATTTAAAAAAAACTTCTAGCAATTAGATGATACACATAAAAGAATTTTGATTTTACAATACAGACAACACCATAATTTAAAAGGGCAATCTCAATTCCAAATAGTAATTAAAATGATAAAACATTCCAACAACCTTTTTTTTTTTTGAGGCAATAGGATTACATTTTTTTTTTTATTGAATTCCTTTTTATCTATTACTGAAGTCCAAGATGAAAAAGATAGCACATAATTATTGTATTTATAGGCCCTGCTGGAGATTAAAATGCACACAGTCTGGCTGAGAGAAATATGAAAGGGAGCACAACAGCAATTAGGCCAATAGAAGCACAAAGAGCAAAGTTGTGAAAGTTAGACAATAGTATTATTCAAAGAGCCAAATGCTCCTGCTGAAAGAAAGAAAAATAACCGTTTTTAAACACATTTTTCATCTGCCTGCTCTCCGTCATGTCTAGCCAACTCTGCAACCTGAAGCAGACTGTTAGATTACATCTTAATTTCCCAGATAAAAAGAGGCTGAAACTGAAAAAGCAGAGAATGGATCACTCAGTCCCCTGTGTTTTGAATGAAAGTGGAAAGGGCAAGTTTAATCTCCGGATTGTAGATTAATTAGGAGGACAAAGTAAGAGGTGGAGGGAATTTAAGAGAGAAAAAAAAAGCATTTTATTAATGATTTCGTGGTGGGATATCTGGTTACAATTGACCCTCATCTCTTATCGTCGCCTCACGTTCAACCCGTTCTATTTTTCATTCTCTCCTCCCTCCCTCTTCTCTGGTATTTCTTAGCCTTTTATTTATTTCTCCGTTGTCTTCTTATGTCTACACCACTCTCACTGTGAATAGAAGGCTTCTCTTTCTGTCTTTTCTTTCACCTGCATGTCCTGCTCTTTTCCTTCATCTCCTCTTTTTTTTCTCCTCCTGGTTCTCGCTCAATGGTGTTTGTCTTCATTTTTTCACTCCTTTCTGTTTGATGTCTCCTTCTGTGTTTGCATCATCTATCCCCTTTTCTATCCCTTCCATTCATTCTCTTCACTTCACCTTTACTCTTGGGCTTCTCTTCATTATCAAGGTGTTTTCACATCCACACTCCTTTCTCTCTCTCTCTGTGCCTCTCGCTCTTTTCTCCCCTGTTCTCCTCCATACTTCTTTTTCCACTGTCCTCTCATTTTCATGCGACTCACTGGGCAGCCACACTCAGCATCTTTATCTCTGTCTGTGGGAGAGGAGGCAGCCCAGTGCCAGCAACTAATGGACTTTTGGAGAACACAGACAGCCATGCATCACAGTCCGGAGAACTACATAGGGAGAAAGAGAAGGAGGATTTGGAGTGAAGCCAACGGGAGAGTGATTTGGGACAGAGAAGGAAACAGACGAATGAGGGAAAGAGTGATAGCGAAGAAAAAAATTAAAATTAGAGGATCCTCTCAAGCAATACATGGAAAGGAAATAGGGGAGAAAAATATTTTGCTTGTGGGAGCTATAATCAATAAAAATTCTTTACAGATTTAACACTGCACATCTTTCCTTAATTTACCAATGCAACTTTGTCAGCCAGCTTCATCATAGTCATGCAAACAGAAAAAATGCCTATAAACGTTTTTTTTTAAAAAGTGATGTGGTTTAAAAGCTTGCAAAAAAATAATAATGGAGCCCTTTTTCCAAATGGTGGCAAGAAGAGTTAGAAAGTGACTAAAGAGTTGTTCAGTTTGAAGATTATTCAACTATAGGATTACTTGGACAACAAAGTTTTTAGAAATAGCCTCTTTTCACACTTTTTGTAGTAAAAATATAAATTCAAGATGTGTGTGGATAATTTCTTTCTTTTTGCCTGTTATCATCTGAGATATTAGAATTTTAATTTGACAGAATTGTGGAAAAGCTGATCATCACGATCAATAGATTAGCTATTTAATTTCCATATACCCTTGACCAGCTATTGTAGCATGCCACGAAGGAGGAAAAATGAGTTGCTGTAAATATGTATAAATTTCGGGGTTAATGTTGAACATTGCCACAAGCCCAAGGCTTTTTAGATGCAAGAGGGAGATTGGTTCTCAGCGCTACACTTCTGTCCTGTGAAGCCTCCCTCTGTGGCATTAAACCACTTCCAAAGAACCTTGAAGGCAGGTTGTGAAAGTATGCAAAGGATTTATGGTGCCATACAGTATCAGATTGGTAAAAAAAAAAAAAACAGAAATCTACTAAGAAAAGAGTGTGTTGCATTCTAACATAATTGTGTAATGCAATCTTAAATAAATAAAGAAAATCTGTCTGTGGATGTTAAATGTAATAGCTTTTTTGCCGAATGAGGGAGTTTAGCTAAAGTCCTGCTCACTTTATTACATCTGCAAAGCTTTGCTGTAAGTCAGCCAGACTTAAGCTCCCAGTAACAAAAACTCTGGCCACCCAAAGAGAACAGAATCCACAAGTAGAAAATGGGTTTTTTGTATTTGAAATGTGCCTCCAGATACACAAAAGCAGAATGAACACTGTGAGTTGTAGCTTACATCTTAGCAGGTAGAATAATCTCTGATGTCTAGGTCGCACCTATAGGTGAGAAGAATCCAAAGGATGCATGAGTCTGGAGGTGCACACAAACAAATTTCTTAGCCAGTAATGCATTGCAGAGTTATGACCTCTAGTTGGAATGGAGAACAGAGTTCCAATGACACACACCTACACATCCAGCGACTTGCAGAGTAGTTACAGCAGAGTTCATTTCCACACTGCACTTTCTTCCTTCATGGGCGGTTTGTGGTCAGGTGGACATTGAAATGTATCTGTAATAACCAAGTGCAGACTTTCAATGGCAAACTCATTCCCAGTCTACAGCGGACTGCAATCAAACTGCGGGCAGAAACAGCTAATTTGCACTGAAGATCTTATCATTCACCTCAAGTCTGAGTCGAACTCCTGGCAGGTTTTTGTGAACCTTAGCCATAACTTAATGGGTAGCCTAGTGTCTGATCTTTTCTTTCCATCTGACAGGTGCTTGTGTTGACTGAATGAGTAAAGGTACATTAATGATTTTCACTCTGTCTCACATGTTTACACAAGGAAGAGTAATGGCCTTTCAGTGATCAATGCTAGCATCACTTTGGGTCAGATAGGCCATAAATGCTGCATAAATAGCAGTCAAGTGGTATTATAATGGCAGATGTTTTCAAATGAAGTTGTGGCTAAAGGGACTGTGTGATCTACAAGATTTGTTTTAGCAAACACCAGCTGTTCATTAATTTTGCGCGAGTGCGACTGCGGAACCACTCAAATTAACCGGAGTGTTGTGAAATACTGGCACAGCTTGTCAGTCACTCTGCTAACTGATGGTGATGTTCAGCTCCCTGACAGATCCTACGTGTCAGGCTTATTGACATTCATTTACTCATATGCTACAGTAGTATTTTCAGGTACTATACAGGTAAGAATTTTTTTGTGAAATTCAAATTATTCTGAAATGAATAGAAACTATTGAGGAAAAAAAAGTAACTTCTTTTAATTACCCTCGGGAGTCGATGGAGCTACAGTGACTGATGGTGTGAGAGCACTCATGCACCTAAATCTGTTGCTGGAAGAGCATCTGAGTGTATCAGTCATCATTTTCTCTCCTCGCCTTCATAACTATTTCTTTCCCACGGTTCCAATTAAAACTCCTCCAAATCAGGCTGTATTGCTTCCACATTAACATTTGCAAGACTTTTTTTCTTCTCCCCCATACAAGTAGTAAGATAACTTGAAGTTTTAATAGAAATTCCATCTGAAATAGACATGGAATCTGTCTGCAATATGGGCCAGTGTTTTCCCTTGCAATTACTCCTTGGTGTTATGGAGGGCTTTTGACACTGTACTACAACCATTTGGCACCAGAACTTACCACTGAGACCAATATTAATGAAGTAAATAGAGGAGGCCTGGCACGTTGAACTCTGCAGCCTGCATTTAATCAGTATTTTATACTCTTGGGCAACTAACATGTTAAACTGACAGGGGACATTCAGGATCATTGTTGAAACTGAGCCTGCATACTTACAACCAAAGTAGCGCTACAGTGGTATGGTGTGCTTTCAACCTTCTTTGGGCTGTGATCTCTACAGTTCTTCCTTCCAAATTTATGCCAGAGGTGGATGGCTCTATTCACATGTCCTGATTCTTCACTTGTTTTCTTTTTGATGCGTGTCTGTGATTGCAAAATGTGTAACGTGACCACAGTGCAGAAATGTGCCACCTGCCAGATGAGGGCACACGCAGTGTCTGGTCTCACTGGTGTTGACAGGGTGAGGAGCTCAGTAATCTGTGATGACCTTGAAGTCAGCCACTGATCCTTCGCACTGAGAGGCACAAGGTGGGAGACACAGTTCATACATTTAGTGTTATCTGCTGAGCATGACCGAGTATATGGCGATCAAGGGGTTGACTGGCAAGACCTGCTCATTTATAGGTTGATGGGCAGATGGACAGACAGACGTTCTGTAATGAATGCTCTGTCTGACAAGACTGATAGCATCATGTCCCTTTTTGTTGGTACGGCAATATTGCTCATGGAAGCCAATGGATTGTGACACTCAGTAATGAGAAGGTGGAATACTCGTAAGCTGTTTTGAAGTAGTGTGTTTTACTACCCTGACCTGCAGCATAAGGAAAACTGGAAAATCAGTGAGAAAATAAAAGGCCTGGATCCAGAGTCGCATTTATATAGTCACAAATGAACTGACTCAGAGGTGAGGGGCACTATAAGAAACTCTCTGCACCATTTTCATTTCTGTTAGTCAACCTGAAAGCTGTCAAATGGGCTCGCAGGATGCAAGCAAATAAGGTTCTCTGTGCATGTCTGTGTAGAGACAGCGAGTACTTTCATGGTCTTGTGTTTTATGTTTTGAGTGTCACTTTTTATAGTAATTATTTCAGCATTGTCCAGGTATTAATGGCAACCCTATTGATATGCTTATGACTGTTAGCGGAATCCATAAAGCAAAATCTGCATACTGAATAGGTTCCTATTCTATGCTGCTGTCTCATCTGCAAGTCACAGCATGCTTTGTATATTTTTTTTTCACATTTAACTTGCTCTCACGTCTGTCTCAGTCTGTCACCGTCTGTGTTTGTCATGGACAGATTTTGCCTCTCTTGCCTTTTGTCTGTGTCAGTGTGTGTGTGCATCTTATAGCTTCTTCTCTGTTCTGCCACCCCGCAGTGCAAATGTTGATGTTGATGATTTTTTGATCAAAAAAAAACAAAGACTGCTTGAAGGAGACTCGGAGTGCTCATTCTCTGCCAAACCCAATACTCAGTTTCAAATTAAAGAAAGTGATCTGGATATGCATAAAGTTTAACGGGTCCTTCTTTTTCTCTCGCGTCTCCTTTCTAGCAAGTTTTTGCAACTTCAACTTTTTTTTTTTCAAGCATGGCTATAGAAAAAGAAAGAAAACATAGCTCTTCCTTTGACTCTCCTTTATTTTTGAAACTTTATCTGAGATTCATCAGTCTGTGTCTGTGTTTGTTTCGCTGACTTTTTTGAGGACAGTGTCGAGGTTGTTGACCACCTTTGTTTTCTTTTTTAGGCAGAGAACATTTCACAGACATCTCCGAGAGTTTCTATTTGTTTGACTCTCTGCCTTTACTTTCAGAAACTTCTGCAGGTACCTGAGACATAATCCTGGCTAGTTTATTCAAACAGTACACCAGTTCTTCACACATTCACTGATTCAGTTCATTTCATCTTCATTGTCAGGGCAAAGTTAGCCGGGCCAAGCTACAATCAGCATGACCAGCAATCGCCCTGGTCACTGCGTTCTACTTTTAAATTTGATGCCAAGCATCAGAAATTTAAAAGGAACGGCAAAAAAGGGTTTAATGACACGTGACCCAGCTGTGCATAAAGCTCAGCTGTTTCTGGATGTAGATGAATATATCTATATTTTCATTACATGTAATGTAGTTGCACTCTCTCAGACATCATTTCTTGTTTCTATTCTTAATAGAAATGTAAAGCATAGTCTAGAGCAAGGGGCCCTAATATAACTATAATTTCTCTCCTTTGATTCTACTCCTGTGATAAGTCAGGGTTTTTTTCATTGTCAGCATTAATAATGTCTTGGTATGTTTTCATTTGGTGCACTGCAAAAATCTTTACAATTAAAGAGTACTTTAAGGTATTTGTGTAGACTATAGCAAGTATAATTCTTTAAATTAGTTACTGCTGCGTGTCGTCTTTGTTGTGGGCTGTTTAAGTTCCAATGTTGTGTGCTGCGTTGCCCAGCAACGCTGCATGCATCTAACAGTAACCCAGGAAGTAAATGAACCTCTCTTGATATTTGTCACAAATTCACATCGTCTGGGTCTCCTAGAAAGCCGGAAAAAAATTGCAAAAGACAACACACACAAAAAAAAAGATTCATACTTTGTAAAGCCATGCAAATATAACATAAGACTTCATTATGAAAAATACTGTTGAGCAAAGGGAAGATGAAAAGGAAACAGAGAGAAATAATTTTTTCTGCCAGATCCTATTAAGGCTGGCATCTTAGTTTTGGCTCACTGATCCGTCTCGGATGATCCGTCTTTCCAACATCTGTCTCCAATTACTTCTCTCTTCTAGTATCACATCTCTCATCGGCTTAACGGGGTCTGAGCAAAGATTTTCATAGAGCGTGGCAATAGGCGATTAATTTCTCTCTTTTCTTTGACTCCCTCTTCCTGGAGAAACAAAGACGACTAATGACAGCTGATGGTAATGAAACAACAGAGAAACAAAGGGAGGAGAGGGAGTGAAGAAGTTGTCATATTGCGTCTCTAAGGATGTAGGCGGCTGTTGCCACTAGAGCGAGCAGTCGGACGAAACAACTCAGGAGGAATTGGCGCAACCTGCATGCCAGGCTTTAGCATCTCAAACCTGGCCATCAGTATGTTGTTGGAAAAGGTGGATAATTATTCATTCACTAGGTAAGAATATAGATATTTTATATATTTTCATCTTCAGTCCAGTCCTTGTAACTGACCATTTTCAAAGGGATATTTTTTGCTTCTCTGTTAAGTCCCTTAACACCGACCTATAAAAAAGCTACCTCTGGGAGCTAGTGTTGTGTCTACACATAACAGGCAACTTAGCAAAGAGCCAATTTTAAATAATGTCTTTAGGCACTTTGTTACTGGCAACCTGTTGAAAAAGAACTAATTTTCTCCTAATTTGTTTGTTGAATCTATGAAAAATCCCAAAGATAACATAGTTTGACAGGCATAAAATTGTATTTTTGCACCCAGAGAGCTATTAGGAGAACATTTGGTATATCTCGGCATTGTGTGCTGTATGTGTTTTAAAAAACTTAAAGAAACTGGACAAGTGGAAGATCAAAAGAGAAGTGACAGGTCTCAGCAGATGAAAGGTACCTGAAAGTCTGGTTCTTAAAAACATCAGGGGAAAAAATCCAGCGAAGACCTGACACAGGACCTGTCAGATGCACGTGGCCCCTCAGCTGATCCATCTGCTGTTCACCGAAGACTCATAGAAATGGTTAGTCTAATGGAGTGAGTAAAACGCAAAATATTGTTCAAATCATCTTTAGTTTATAGAGGAGGTCAAGGGAGAGGTACAACAGTGAGTGTCTACAGCCATCCGTAAAACACGGTAGAGGCTCTGTCTTGGATTTGGGGCTGCTTTTCAGCCAGTGCTGTTGTGAAAATTGATGGAACTATAAATGCAGCTTTTGATCCGACATGCAGTACCATCTGGAAAGCATCTTATTGGCAACGGCTTGATTATTTAGCCTGACAATCATCCCAAACACACAAACTACTTACCTAAATACAGTGGAACTCAAGCCTCATCCATATTGAAGCAGTGTGGGATCATCTTGACAGAGATCATAACAAAAGTGCGACCAACATCCAAAGAAGACCTTTGTTCTTAAAGAAGCCTGGCAAACTATTCCTGAAGACTACTTAAAGAATTTATAGGAAAGCTTCCCTAAGAGACCCTAAACTGGTCGCACCAAATATTGACTTTCAAGCTTGTTTGAACTGTGCAACTTATGTTTTTGCCTTATAAACTGTATTTCTGGATATGTTTACACATGCTTCAATAAATGATTGCACCTTTTTCCCATTTCTTAGCATACTATACAAAAGCTGTGATCTTAAAGCTTTAAAAAAATGCAGCCAAAAAGAAACTGTAGAATTATCCCAACACATCACCTCGTACGTTTCAAGGGAACCTGTCCTGAAATAACCTTCCTCGTGTGTATTTATGCAGTAAGATGCATAGACGGGGAGTCGTTGTCTCTCTTTTTGGTGCCCTGATTGATTCGCCTGCACCTAATCTTATCTTTATTCGGATCTTCATATATCTACAAGAAGCCAGCTAGTGCAAACTGGGGCGAAAATTTGGCTGGGGAGCAGCCTCTCATTGTAATGCTCTCTGAGCCTAAACAAAGGCAGTAAAGAGCATGTGGGATGCAAGTAAAACAAGACAGAGAGAGACAGAACTAGCTGTGAGGATGTGGTTTGAGTGTTATGCCGCAGTCAGACCAAAATCCGCTTGGTGAATTTTACTCACGTGGTGTGGACAAAAGCAGGACGGTAAGGTTGCAAGCATAACCTGTACTGCTCACAAGCTGATAGCAGCAGTCATCAGAGCTGTGATACAAAATGTATTTTATCAGACAATGTTATTACCCTCTGTCATTGTCCTTACACTGCAGACACACCAAATTCTCTCCTATCTACTGCATGTATTATTTCACCATTCACTACACAGAATCCTCCAGTTGTATTTTGTGAATTAAAAATCAGTTCTACCTGTTCTCTCTCAAACTGGCAGAAAGGTGGAAAGCTTTGTAACTTCAGCCCTTAAAGATCAATCTGGTTGGACTGAGTAAAAGCATAAAGTCGGTTACCAGACGTGAATGTTTCTAAATGCTACAGACGTGAAACATACGCCTATGGACTGATTGTGTGACGTTTGTGAGAGCGACAGAGACTACCCATACAGTTTAGAAATTGGCAGAAGCGTTAGATCTCTGGCCTGAGATGTACTGCAAGTAAATTTAAGTTTGTCTCTGGGCTGTTGGCTTTTTTCTGTCAGAGTCTGTCTTCCATCAGTCGCTCTCACATTTCTCAAAATCAAACAAATCAGCGTCAAAAGAGAGTGATGCAAGAAGACATATGCAGAAGTACGCCGTGAGTGTAGGCTGTTGGGAGACAGTTCTGAGCTGGTAGCAGTTATGAGTAAAGATGAGAGACTTCACTGTAAAATACAAAGCTTAATGATGTAATTTCTGAGCTAGGTAATCTTTTTAAAGTTCACTCATTTCTATGAAGCGAAATCAAATTATGATGGGGTCACCGAACAGGCAGGCTGCTCTGCCTTTTTCCCAACAGAAAAACGACACCATAATCTGTCTGTTTAAATGTGTAAATGATAAATGCTCATTCACTCTTCTTGTCTATAAAAAGCAAACGCCATCAGTAATTTAAAGTAGATTGACCTTCCCCTCTAGGTCATGCACTTCTAGATCACTTCCAGCACTGCTGCTCTTTTTAGATCACACAGTAGAAATGTTGTTTTGATCACTTACACATGGACATTTCATCATGGACATCAATCTTTTCAGTAAAGGAACATCAGTTGCCAATTTAAACTAATCCAGGTTCAGATGATGAGAACTAAGGCCAGATGGACTCACAGACAAAACGGGAGTCGTGTCCAAGCTCAAAATCAAAATAGGAGACAAGGCGGTCGCTGTGCCATAGCAAAGGTGGTCCACCAGGTACTGCTGGTCAGTGGTACAGAAGCTAAACCTAACCAGGTAGCTGTCATTAGAGGTACATTTAAAAATTCAAGTTGGGGTTTTTCTTTGTTGTTTTATTGTTGTTTATTTGCTTGTTTGTCTTTTTAATGTATGACTAAAGATCAGTTTCTGTTGAAAGCTGATTAATTCACTGGGAGAATAAACAAAAGAAAAATGTGAGGATAAGCTGTAACAAATCCACGTGGATAGCACAAAACTCAATACTGAAATAATATATGAATAAAAATTAGGAAGAATGTCCTTTATTACAGCCATGACCTTTCCTCTTAAGTTTCTACTGTTTTGCTGCAACTTTGTCAGTGTACTCTCACTTTAAAGAACAAAGCACACAGCCTCCCATGTGTAAAACATTTCACATACATTGCTTTAAGGCTAAATGGTGATCATTTAAGAAACTAATTTCACACTGGGGGATGATTTGTTATGTGCCACTGTAAAAAAGTGTTTATAATCTAAGATGTAATTTATGGATGAGGGAAAAGATTTTTGATATACTTTAGTTTAAACTTTGAGCGAGATGAAGAATCTGGTATTCCTTTGCATGCTGGGTGCCCTTCAAGGGATCTTTCTCAGAGAGGGGGGGGGAGAGAGAGAGGAGAAAAATCAGAGAGAGAAAAAGCAAGTGGACCCTGGAGTAGTTTGGGCATTTTGAAGTTGCAGCATGCCTAGACTCTTAAGCCAAACTGTTTGAACCATGGATGAGATAGAAAGACCTCTTGAAAACTGCAGAGACACACGCACATGGGGCTAGTACTGTAATATAATTGCAATGTAGCGTCTAGAGAGAGTTTTATAAGTCAGAATGTATGTGCAGTCACCCCAAGGAGTATGAGTAGGTGGCCACTTTTCATTTGAATGGCCCTCAAAGTTCAAAGTTCAGCCTTTTGTTTATTTCAATGCTTTTTTCTTCTTCTTCATTTTCTTTATGTAGAAAGAAGGAGGTTTCATGTGCTGTTTGGATATTGTTTAAGGAAATATTTTTATTGCACTTTCTATAGTTATCTTTAAAATAAAAATACACTGTTATGTGTGGAAGCTCTGCTATAATGGAAATTAGTGCTGTCGGGTTATTTAAGGTTAGGCAAGTTAGGGAAAGTTAGTGGACTTTGTAGTCAGTCTTTTTTTCAGATAAGACCCATTTATATGCTCAAATGTTGTGAAGCTTTACTTTTCCAGGGCTTTGAAGTTACCAGCCAGTGAATTCAGGCTAACAAATCTGGCATCCTTTCATTCTAAAATAGCATTTCGGATCTGTTTGGGTCGCTAAGTTAACCTGTCCTACATTTTCTCATATCACAGTTGTTTCTTCTTTCTTTCTTTTTTTTCCAGTATAATGTAAAACTACTCACTTTTTCTTCTTTCTGTTGCAACATAGCTGCAGTGGCACCCCAATACACCGACTGTGTTAGACTGTGGTTACGCAAAATGATGTTATACAACATGTTAACACGCTCATCACAACCCAGTTGGTGATTTTGCTCCCATAATAACAAATAATGAAGCAAAGACATGAATAATTAGTTTCGATTTAACTATTTCCATCTTTCGTGTTTTCTTGCTCCTGTGGTTGGGTGAAAACACAAATCAGAGCTGCTGAGAAACAACTCTGGCTCATGGTTCAGTGGTGTTATGGCTTCATTAAATGAGCTCTACCATCACTAAACCCCTTTAAAACTGATAAACAAGATATATAGACAATAAACAATGAAAGAGCAACAGAATTGGTTTCATTTTCTCTCCTTGAGGCAATTGTTGTTGTGATTTGGCGCTATATAAATAAAGTTGAATTGAATCCTTTTCAGGAAGGAGGGATGGAAATGAAAAAGTGGCGTGAGTCATAGAAAAAATAGGAAGCAGAAAGAAGAGAGACGCTGCAATGACTTTAATTTAGTGATTATGGATCTTACCGAGTTGTCTTTGTCACATTCATGAGACAAGAAAACAAGGCCCAATGCAGTGATTAGGATGCATTGGTGGTTGATAGTGTGTGTCCGTGTGATTGTGTGGTCTGTGTTTGGGTGCGACTGTGCTTGGGTGTGTTTGTTTTGGTATATCTGCGTGTGACTGTGATTGTTTCCAGAGTGTCAATGTTTCTGGGAAAAGTAGCTTATGATTTAATTACCTTGGCCCAAGCAGAGGCACAACCCTGGACCTGTGGAAGAGAGGAAGGAGCACGTCTGTACAGTGTGTGTGGGTTGGATATTAGATGCAGCAGTTAGTGTTGCATGAGATAAAAATCACTTGCATATCAAGTACATTCGGCAAGAGCATGATAACTTAGACACGCATTGAAAACATTTTCAAGGATTTTAAAACTTGAGCCTGAACGCAATTAATCAAAGTTCACTCGACAAATACAAACGCGGTTATTACCACCAGAAGAACCTGAAGACAGCACACCTGCAAATGAAAGCACCAAAAAATATCTCCCAGTGTAGTCTAAGAATATTCCAACCCCCCCCCCAGTCACCCCATTTGTATGATAATGGGAGGGTTTATGAACCCCTAAAATGCGAAATGTTATTTAGCACCAAAAATACTCAGTGATCATGGCACACTGGTGGATTGTGTTCATTTAAGAGATCCTGGAGATCATCTGAAAAACAATTAAATGAGCTCTACATTTGATAAAACAGTCGTCAAATAGTCATAGTCATCAAAAACATAACCCAGTAGAAATTTTATTTCTCATCATATTGTAAGCATAATTTGTAGATGATGAGATTTGCTATAAACAGGTTTTTAGTGAATAGTAACCCATTACCTATTAACCCTTTAAAGCCGGTCAGAGCAGCACGCTCCGTTTTGCGTAACTATTTTTAAATCCCGGTAGAACTGCAACCATGTAAGCTAGCGCAAAAATTTTTTTTGCATATGAAACCGAAGGAGTTGTACTTACATCTACTTATGCCATCAGCTATAGTTTTGCAAAAACTGCATAAAAAGCACTTGCAGCAACAAAAACATAATATTCCAGAAACACGCTTTGCCGATCCGATCAGCTGTTTGTAACACTTCCTACGTCCATCAGCGCGAACTATCGCATATCCGCCATGACCTGCCTGAAACCGGAAGTGACGTCATTTTGCGGAAATGTAGTTTTTTACCTTCAGGGCGTTATGAGCCTATACTGGTGTTTTTAAAAGTCATGTTTGATTTTATGACTTTCTGTATCGTTTCTGGGATGCTTAGAACTCATATTGCACTGCTGGAAATAGTTTATTTTAATGCATATGCTGTTTTTTTGCAAATTTGCATCATACTTTTTACTTTCGTTTTTACTGCAGTAAATAAAAATTGGTGTATTTCAAAAATAAAACTATAAAGACACTCAAAATAAATTTCCTGTGATGGAAAACTATTTTGCGCAACTCCTTTGTATTTGCAGTTTTGAGGGATAAGCTTCTTAAATTTCTCTAACTAGAAATATATGTTAAAAAAACAAAAACGATTTTAAATTTTTTGTAGTTGATTGCACTTTTTTGCAATTTATGTAATTACTATGCACTTAATGCATACATATTATGAAATTTTGGGCTATAATGGTTGTATTGATGTGTAGCAACTTGAAATGCTCCCAAAAATGGCACTACGACATGTAAAAATATAATAAAAGCTCTGGCGGACTTGGTAGGTCTTAAAGGGTTAATATCTTGGTACTTCTCTGACTATAATTTGAAATAATGACATGAATATACATAATCTGTATATGCGTTCCTATTATTGTATACCTGTTTTTAAAATTGTGTTATATTACTAGTGCAACTGTGGATGGACATTACAGTGGGAAAAAGAGAAAAATATGTAAATACGCAATGGTAAAAAAAAAATGTTACATTGAAATCTATGGGTTTAATAGATGGAAAAGCATTACATTTTTCATTTCAAAACATAAACTCACCCTCATGTTCCTCACAGTTATTTGGTCCGCTGACAAGCATCCCCTATCTCCTTTACTGTGAATTGCAAGTGAAGGATGTGAGAGAAAATGTTACTTCTACCATTCAGTAAAAATTAACATTATTATGTATTTACTGTGGTAACCACGCCATTTTTATTAGGTTATGTTCAAACAGTTTTGATGCAACAGCTTTAATGCAACCGCCAAATTGTTAAGGAGAAGCTTCTTCAGCCGTGCACATGGAAAATCATTGCAATCGCTCAAGCCGCTGCCTTACATTTACCAGCAGTGACATTACTTTTTCTATTGCGATAAATGCTGAAGTTGAAGACATTTTAGTCTCTTCCCTTTTTCCGTACCACAGTTCTGTTTCATTCTTTGCACACCTGAGGGTCATGAACTACAAGCGTCAGACACAAGCAGTGGTACCGTTCATAAACTGGATAAGAAATACCATGAAAGAGAAAGTCAGAACACAGTGCTAATACATTTCAGATACACTATGTAAAAAGAGGTAAGCTGGCCTTCAGCACATCACTCTATGGTACCATTCTAAGTGAGATTTTGTCGTCAGTAATTAACCAGGTTACGAGCCTTTATTAAGCTTTGCACGTAGAGTGGCTGTTCTGGTGCATAAAATCAAGTGCTCCCTATTCACACATATTGTACATTGTTTATGAAACAGCTGCAGCTGGAGGCAAAAGCATTTCCCTTCACAGGCTACAGCATCCTCTTCATTACCGGGACAATGCCTTTTTTATGTGATTGCGCTGTAACGTAGTGGAATTGATGTAACCTTTAAAAAGACATATTGAACCGGTGTTTGTATTAACTGATCCTGTGAGATCAACAACCTCGTGACTAAAAGACACAATAGAAAACAGAAAAATCACGGCGCTCAGTCATAACCAAGTGACATTTTTATCATAAAAGCACTACTGAAGAGTTTTTCATTATTACTCAATGTGCAATTCATTAAAAAATGGAACAACAGGAAACATTTCTGTCACTAAAAATTGAAGCTGATGTTCTAAACCTCTGCTCCCCCATATTTTCTTTTCTAGCTAGTCATTTAGGCCACAGGCTAATATTTTATGTCAGTGCATTTTTTTAGAATTTGCATAGCTCTCTGCTGCCTTTAAACTCACTCATTTTTATACAATTACATTCATATTTTTTGTGTTCCTGTGTAAAGCCAACTCTATTTTTGTTTCCCCAATATTACTCAAAGCAAACACATGAATTCCACTCTGTCTTAATTTCATCCACACATAGAGGCTTTTACATCCATCCTATTTGTTTGCTTGCATTCTCTCCCTTGCAGGGCACCATTTACAATTCAATACACAAGCTAAAACATTAAATGTTAGGAAAATTACAAATGGTGTCATTGGGGTATATTACTGGCACTTTTTTTGACTGATTGTTGGGGTTTTTACACAAAGGGCAATGACAGTGTTAATCAGATTAGCAGAGCTTTGGTTGATTTGACATCAGAGGTCACTGCACATATATTGTGCTTAATAATTGATTTGAGCTCTTTTCACCCAAATGTAGGGGAAAAGTGCCCTTAATGCTCAATTTTAAGCTGTTGAAACAGATTTTTTTGCTAATTTACGTAGCACAAAGCCCATAATCTTTTCAATTCAAAAGCAATAATGAAAAGCCATTAAATTATTCTTAAAAGTAATAAAGTGTTCTCTTCTCTTTTTAAGGTTGTAAAGAGCTGAATTTGCTATTCTGATGCCCTGCGGTGAATTATTGAACACACACACGTACACACATGTACACACTGCAGAGAGCTACAGGCTGTGAAATTACCCAATCACAAGGTCTTGTCAGTTCTCAGACATTAGTCATCTCACATAGGCCAAGTGAGGTGATACACACACACACACACAAAGACAGAGGGTTTTGAAAAATTTATAAATCTCCATTAAAGTTAATGACACACCAAGTCCAAAATAATGTATTAGAGGAGAAGTGTGTGTCTGTGTGCCTGTTGTCACCCGAGGCTATTTATGTGAGTTGTCAAGAGGTGTTAAGATGTGAATGTCCCAATCTGGTTGTTTATTCTCCATTTTTCATTTTCTTGCGAAAATATCCCGTAGATTTACAGAATATTAACTAGAAGCTATGTTAACAACAGGCACCTTGGCTTGTACTGTGAAATAAACTGTGATTCTCACCTTGAGTCCATTTCCAATTCTTCTCACGGACAAGCTGCTATCTCACTCATACCCGCAGTTTGACCATGCACATACACAACAAGGACATGAAAATGAAAAACAGATCCAACACACACCTATGCAGGGTTCAATGAAGATGAGCCAAAACACTACATGAATCTACAGTCAAGGGGGAATGCCGAACAGTAAAATTGCTGTGCTGTGCTATGAAGTTTGCCGTCCTGCAACGCACAAATAGTGTAATCTTGGCTCGACACAACATTTTTGGACTAAAACTGCTGACTGTAGTTATGAAATTTCAGCACTGGGGTGAATTGGTCCCCTTAGAGCACGTTAGGCAGAAAAGGTCTAAGACGATTCAGCCCATAAATATCTTTAAATAGTTCAATTTTCAACCTGTGAGCCATTCTTGGATCTCTTAGAAAACCATCTCAATAACTCAAGTGCTGAATGCTCTGGGATGTGTTCTGCATGACCTCCGATGCACCTTTCTGAGCATTGTTAACCACCTTGTAAATGTCTTTCAGGTGAAGTATGGCCGGTTTGGTTTTGTGTGGGATGCAGCAGTGCTGGAGTACGTTGCTAATAATGATGAGGATTGCTCCTTCTACACCGTCAGCAACAACGCACCAGACCGTGGATACGGTATCGCCATGCAGCACGGCAGCCCCTACAGGGACATTTTCTCCCAGAGGTAAGAGCCTTATAACAGTAAACAGCAGCCAGCTGCATCGTTAACTGCATTTTATTTGTTAGTTTACAAAGAAAGTACATATTTTACTTGCTGGATCTGTTCTGTTTCATACCATTCATCTCAGTTAGATTGTCTTCTCTTTTAGGTATAGAAAAATCCACCTGTTTTGGAAATGAGTAGCATTCAAAATATATTTATATGTATCTTCCTAGTTATGGAGAAGTCCAGTAAGTTGTTTTTTTTTTTTTATTGCTACTCCAGATTAATTTCTGTAAAAAATGGCCGCTACCATAAAATTTGCCCTTGTACAGTGCCCGAAGAACCTTAAGACATCAATCTAGACAACAACAAGGTGGCAGATAAAAATTGCCAACTTCTGTCTTCCAGAATTAAGAATGTTGCTTCTCACTGCTGAGTACAGTAACTGAATTTGTTCATTTTTTTCATTATACATCTAGTTTCTTACAGTGACCAGGAATCTTGGTAGTGTCTTGAAATGCAACACAAAGTCATACATCTACACGCTGAGAGGCCTCATTTGTTTTTTGCATTAATCTTTATTGCTGTGCAGTGATGTCACATGAGGTGAAGTGTCTGTGAAAGCCATGAGCGTATTGGTTGCATCTTAATCCTGTGGGTTTATGAGTTATGAGTTTTTTGGTCTATTTGTGGATTTGGATTTGTGTGTGCTGTAAGTGAGTGGAACATCTTGTGTGTGTGGGCCTAACTTTGCAAGCTTCACAGAGTTTGAATGGGTAGGCCTGTCTGTCTGCTCCATATCTGGTGAAGCGTTACACTTCTGAGTATTGCCTATCATCACTTCTATTAAAATAAACAAGGAATTAATTGACAGGCTATGGAGGCAGTGTCACACTCTTGGGAAGTCAGTTTTAAACCGTTAACTCACACTGGTCCCCATGCTTCAAACGAAAAACCAGAGAGAAATCGTCAGGAGAAAAAAAATTACAGAGGCATAATTATTTTGTTTTTCTTTGCAGTGAGTTTTAAATTTTACGTTGTGCTATTCTCTAATATACTGACAAAGCACAAAGTCTGGGTTTAACAGGAATCATATGAGCAGTCAGTGTCTTGGCACCATGGAAAGAAAGGTTTCATTATGTTTAGTCATTGCTGAAGGCCAGGTCATAACAAATCTGGAGGCTTGACACATCTTTTGGTTGGATTTGTGTTGACTGGGAAATCCAACGGTATTTGAGAGGGATACATTGTGTACATTCCCTTGTTCATTTGTTCAATTGCTTATTAACACAATTATCTAATCAGCCAACCAGATGGCAGCAACTTGTTGCGTTTAGGCATGCAGTCATGGTTAAGATGGCCTGCTGAAGTTCAAACTAAGCATCAGAATGAAGAAGAAAGGTGATTTAAGTGTTCGTTGTTGGATCCAGAGGGGCTGAATATTTCATAAACTGTTGATCTGCTGCATTTTTTTCACACAACCATCTCTAGAGAATGGCCTAGAAAAGAGAAAATTTACAGTGAGCAGGAGTTCTCTGGGCAAAAATGCCCTATTGTTGCCAAAGGTCAGAGGAGAGGCTTGCTAAAGTAACTCAAATAATTGCTTCTTACAACCAAGCTATGCAGAAGAGCGTCTTTGAATTGACCTGACAACCCGTCAGATCTTGAAGGAGCAGGTTCCATAAATTTTGATAACAGAATATTGGAAAAACATAGCCTGGTCTAATGGGTCTTGATTGCTGTTGCAACTTTTGTTGGGTTGGTAGGGTCTGAATTTGGAATAAACCACATGAATGCATGTGGGGGATATTGGCTTGGCATGTCACAAAACTCAGATGATCTCAAATTCGTGCTTGAACATGGCAGTGAGTTCACTGTATTCAAATGGCCTCCACAGTCACTGGATCTCAATCCAATAGAGCACCTTTGGGATGTGTTGGAACAGGAGATTCACATTCTGGATGTGTAGCTGAAAATTCTGCTGCACCTGTGTGATGCTCTCATGTCAGTATGACCCAAAATCTCTGGGGAATGTCCAGCGCCTTGTTGAATATATGCCATGAAGAATTAAGTCAGCTCTGAAGGCAAAAGGAGGTTCAACTCAGGAATAGCAAGATATACCTTAAAAGGTGCCCAGTGAGTGTATTTTCCCCACTTCAATAAATAATAATAAACTGTAGATTACATCTTTTGTTCATAGTTAAGTCTAGCCTAGTCTTGCTTATGTAAATGTGTAGCAGAAGGGGATTTTTTTTGGTCAGTAGCACAAACTGATGAGGTTGTTTATCAAGCAGTCAATCACATTCTCTGTAGGCAGCAGCAGTGCAGAGTGGAGTGATGGAATCTATCCAAAATACTGAGGAGAAATGTTGTGGAACTAGTATACAAGCTTGAGTGTTTATTAAGCGTACCAAATGGCACATGCTGCGTTGTCTACAGAAATGAGATGGGCATGATTTTATTCATATCAGTGCATCGCTATACTGGTATGAATCTCGTCTACTAAAAGGGATTTCAAAGGCAGTAACACAGTGTATGGGTAGACAACGCTCAAGCTGGCCAAAAACAACTAGAGCCAGTGGGAGGAATTATATAACCAGCCAACATCTGTTAAGCCTGCAAAACCTTCTCTGATTCAAGTACAAGCACATGTGTCTGAGACCACTGTGTCATTTTTCCCTCTCTTTTTGCATCTTTTTTGAGATTTCATTTCTTGACATGACATGACAGAACAAATATAATAGCTATAGCTGCAGGCTTTTCTGCCTTTGTGTTAGAAAAACACATTTTGTATTAGGATCTCTGTGAAGCTTTTTGATTCTATCCCTATGTAAGTTGCTTTTCGTGGCTTTGGGTAATTCTGCCTAAAGCTGGTTCTCATGTCTTCCTGGTAGGCTGTTCTTGCTTTCAAATCGGTCGTAATGAAATACTTAGAAACATGTCTCAGAAGGATCAGTTTTAAAGCACTCCACCTATGTACACTCTAGATTCATTTGCATATATTATCCCCATAACCTGATACTCGTTTGAAAGCATAACATGCGTTAAATAGGCATCAGTGTGTAGTAACTTTTACTAGTGAGAGTTTCATGTTAATGCATTGTCCTATGTTAGAAAGTCCTAAAAAATACTACTAATACAAACACCATTAAGATAAGCAAGATGATTAAAATATAGCAATGATGAATAAAGATGTCATTGATTGGCTGGTCTAACTGGGGAGAGCTTTAACCACTTCTGAGGAGTATTTACTTTACTTTGTATTTACTGTGTGTATCAGTGTGCGTCTTCTGCATACTTGAGGAGTGTTTGCTATCTGCATGCCCCTGGAGATAATATGAGAGATGAAAAAGAATTTATTTGCTTCGACACTTTGAGGAGAAAGAGAAAAAGGCAGACTGCTACAGCTTCATCAGTTTAAACCATTTAGTTTGTAATGAGAAAACCATCGGCAGAGTTCAAGTGCAGCACCAGCGCATGCCTGCTTCTGTTTGTGTGACTGTGCGGATCTAAAAGTTTTTGGCGGCACAGTAGAACAAATAGAGTGCAAATGTGTACATGCTTGAGTATGTGTGATGCTCTGTGATTGCTGGAGACAGCCTGCAGATTTACCAGTCAAAAAAAAAAAACAGTGCCGTAAAGGAGTAGTCCTCTAATTTAAACCGACAGCTTCTGACAAGTTGCTTTGAAGTGCTGAAGGGCCAAGAACTTCAAAAAAAAACCTTCTCCCTGGCAAATATTATTTTTGTCTCTGTTTGTCTGAAGGCAGTGATGTGAAGATTTAATCCATAGCTGATGGACATCTTGAGGGTGTTGGTGCCCAGATAGATAGACAGATAGATAGATACCTGGGAAATGTTAGGAGGAACACTTCAGAGAAAATCAACTACACGACCAATATTATATCAAATTTTGTCTTTCATTATTATCTTTCTCAATTTAAGCACATTTGAGGTGAGCAAGGAGAGCCACATCTACCGTATGAGTTTGGCTTTGGTCACAAAGATACATTTATATAGTTGTTTTATTACCTGTCTGCAGGCAACTGTTCATCAGTGGCCTGAGGGCTAATCATTAACTGCTTCAAAAATAGAGCCATGGTGGGCTGTATATCTGTAGGGACCTTGGCAGTGCATGTTGTATGGTACATTTGAGGGGTGAAATGGCGTATACACCTGCAACAAATCACTGCTACAAACAGATAAATCACACCTCAGAGGCTGTGGCTTGGATTGCTGTGGTGAGCACCCGAGCCTGGCTTCACTCTGGAGAAATTACATTATCTTCCTAGACTGTGTCATGTAATTTCTTGGCATGGTATTGTGTTATCAAATGTAGATTTGTTTGGAGTAGCTTGCCATGATGCCACTTTATTCAGAAGTGATTATTATTACTCTTATTTAATTATTTATTTCATTTTGGTATCTTAACACCATGGCTAAAGTCTTTATTCAGCCTTTAATCCAGCAATGTGTGCATATATTCTTTGTTGCTGTTAATTCCATTTCCAGATGAAAAATCAAAGTCAGCAATAGTAAGTGTTGTGTTGAGAAGTGGAAGTAGTCTTTGACTAAAAGTTATTTTAAATGATGTTAAAGCGCATCGAGTCCCAGTAAATACAAGGTAAACTATATATGGCACATAAACAGTTCGTTGTGATGCTTTCAGCATTCTGGCAAGCTTTTATATCCCCAGCTCTCATGACAATAAAATTGTCAGCAATAGTTAAAAAACTCTTGATGAACTGACTTCTGAAAGTTTGGTTATTGCAAACCTTGAAGGGAAATTTAATGAATTGTATAGTGTTTTTTTTTTCTTTGGGAATGTATATGATAGTGATAAAGTAAATTACACCAGTGAAGGGCACATATAAACGTTTTTTAAAGCTGCCTTTGCTCATGTAAATCTTACATTTTAGTCCCAGCAGAAGGGTTGTAAACAGAACCTGCAGAAGAGAGATGAAGGTATATTGCCTTGTCCTGTCCTGTCAGAGGTGTCTCATGCATTTAAAAAGAAAAATCTACTATATCTACTGGTGAAAGACGTTTTTACTATCTAGTGGCTAACACAGATGAAATACTGAAATACATTTAATGAAAGTCTATGTAATTGTCCTTTCACCTGACCAATAAAAATTCAAATATAATCTGAACATTGAAAATAAAAAGGAGGTCAGGTCTAATTGAGGAGGTTTGCCTGTGCTTGTGAGTCACACTTACACAATTGTATAAAACTCGCAATGAGAAGGAACACACAATTATACTGACTGAACAATTAGCATGGAAAATCAAACCAGTAAGTCAAATCAGTGACAGAAAAGTAATAGTAGTTTCATAGTCATTTAATAATCGGCAGTGTGTCATACTGTAGCAGCAATGTGACTCAAGCTTTACAAGTGACCATTTCTGCTTTCTTTGGCTTTCACTCATTATGAATGTTTTAACTTTGAGACAAAACAGGGTGAACTCATGCTCTAGGATTTGTTAAATTAGAAAAAAAAAATCTTTTTATTAATTAAATAAGCATCAAATGACTATAATGGAAAATTACTGATCTGTATTTTTTGGGGTTGGGTTGCTCATTTTACTATTATATAGTTCAATTCTACATGCTACACTTTCAAAAACATGTTTTTCCAATAGCTCTCTTGTGACCTTACAGCCCCTATGTGCACTGAGTGGTGAGTTGTATTCTGAATTTTCTGCAGCAATCAACAAATAATTAGATGATGAAGTATCAGTTTTCTCCTGTGCACCAACTCCCAGACTAGCCTCATCCCCCATTTGGAAACTTTGGACCCAGCTGCTTTGCTTGCCTTTGTGATTTCTCCATCAGACTGCCCCTGCAGGTGAAGATGTCTGCAGTTGATGATAATGGCTGATGATAATCTCGTACAGGAGGCAGAGGAGGTATTCTTTGACATTCTACTGTAGAGTCGGATCCAAATAACAAGCCAGACTCATTGGCTTTTTCTCAGTTCTCTTTTGGGACCCTTCGAGCCTAGTAATGAAGAATCTTGAGTTCCTCTTTAAGATGATATATGTGTCGCTCGTCCCACTATCCTGCCACAAGTTGTTCATAACAGTGAAGCAGAACAGTGATTTTCCAAAGGACGTTGGTTTTCTACTGTTATTTTTGGAAAAGCGTAACCTAGCTTAGGTGCTACATCCCAGGGAAGCCTTTTCAGAAATTTAAGCCGGATGCTGCTCAAGATGTTGCAGGGCAAACGTGGCGAGGTTATCCTCGCCTTGTCTACCATAGCAATTTAGCCCATCGCTCTTTCCCCAGAGATAGCCACGGACATCAGGAAGCACGGCTTCAGCCTCTTTGCAATAATGACAAAGTGGACGATGAGCATCAACAGCATACTTTTGTGTTTTAGCTTTCTCCAGAAGTCAGATGGAGGATGCTGGATGGCCCCTTATCCCCCGAGTGAGGCGTTTAGACCACTCCTTGACAGAGCCATGGCTCGTTTACACTAAACAATCAAGGAACCAAAACGATAGAAGACCTTCACCGTCACAACATCAAAATCGCAGAGATGCTCACCTCAAGAGGAAGTTTGCTCCAACCATTACTAACCCTGGGTCTCCATGTTTCAGTACACTTGGTCCCGCAGCCCACCCACAATTGTTTCTTCCATTGCACACAGGTGGCACTACTGTGTAGGGAAGGGATCAGATGCTGGTTTATCAGGACCACCAAGATGCAGTTCTGACAGACTTGCTTGTGCAACATTGTTGAATTCTGGGCTTCCCCTTAAAACCAAAGCGCTCTTCTTTTCACCAAACTGAGCATTTATCTACATAAGAACTAAACCACCTTGACAACAAAGTTGTCCCCAGTGAAACTGAAAGTGCTAAACTCTCTAATATCACTTGTTGCACCCCACAGAGTGGCGCATGTGCTACCTGTTGTACGTCTGCTGGATTTGGTGCCTGAAAGTGTTGTGGTTGTCCCCTTGGGAGCCCTCCACATCAGGTAAATTCAGGACAATTTAGCTGCCTGCCCCTCAACGAAATACAGTACCAAAAATCCATATTTAATATTCCTCTCCCACTGCAGCCAGTTTGTCATACATAAAAATCCCACATGTTCTCTCTGCAGGGGAGCTCCTTTGGGACAACTGTGTCAGACATACCAGAATGCAAAGATGCATTTCTCTCTACCTAGAGATGAATATACCAATCTTAAGTCGCTGGTGGGAAGTGAAGAAACCTTTGTCTCCTCGCATAATTTTCACTGAACTGCACTTACTTCCCCATTCATTCTGGTGGCACCAGAACAAACAAGCATAGTATAGCTGTTAGTGGGGGAGCTGTGGCAGTTGTCTTGTTACAAAGACATATGAACCCAATGGACAGGAGTTTTGATAGAGATTCCTGTTTAAGCTGGGGTTCCTATCTGAACTCTGTGAAGGGATCTCAGAGGTCATTCGTGGTGGCTTACTGTTAGCATGTACGAGTGAGTAGGCAATGAGTCAGCATCTCATTTGAGGCGCCACGGGCTTAACTTTTCAAGTTTACAAAAAACCTTGCATAGTTAGCATGCCTCATCTCCCTTTTGAAACCTGCTGCATACATAATGTACGACTTGAAGCACACTATTTTCCTCGGCTGAACTTCATTAAATACTCTTGCATAATTCGGACTCTGCAGAGGCCTTTCCCTGCTTAATAGAACCCAATATCCAAGGAGCAAGATCTTCTACTACAGCCTTCTACTAAAGCCTGTCATGCAGGAAAATGGTGCACTTTCCAGCAGTGGTGCATGGACAGAAGCTCAGACCTCATGTTGTGTCCCCTATCCCCTGTGGTGACCCATCTCCACATGCTTAAGAGCATAAACAGGTTTTTCATTATATTTTGCACATGGCTAACATCAAACAGATGTAACTGTTTATCCAACACAAAGTACACTCATGAGGTATGTCTCGCTGACTGTGTGAAGCTATCAGACAAGCCTACAGCAGCAGGAACAGAGCCTCCATAGGGCATCTGTGCTCACTTTGC
Organism: Copadichromis virginalis; assembly: GCF_057382275.1. Classification (NCBI taxonomy): domain Eukaryota; kingdom Metazoa; phylum Chordata; class Actinopteri; order Cichliformes; family Cichlidae; genus Copadichromis; species Copadichromis virginalis. The sequence continues at coordinate 25,888,739 of NC_140629.1, forward strand.
GAGCACCTTATCTCATTCACATCCCTCCTCAGTGGGATGGAGTTGTCGAACAGCTGCACAGCGGCATCTTGGGTCTCTCACATTCCCATTCATCTGTTTCCATCTGCACAATATATGTTAGTTTTCCCTGACTAACTCATTTTTATGCATACTTGACAGCTCGTAATATGTTGTCAAATCTCACCCTTTTTATGCACGTGCCAAGAGGTGTTCCTCTAATCCCATCATGGATTAGTGAACTGCGCAGTGTGTAATGCCCCACTCTCCCCTGCTGTTGCAGGTGTGTTGTGGCAAAGGAGTCTAATTTTCACTCTTTTTCTTTCCACACATGGACTGACATAGTAAATTATCATGAAAAAAAACAAACCCAACCTTATTTCAATACCTTATTGTAGCGTATTGTTTTGTGTGTGTGTTATCCACTAGGAAACACTGGTGTCGTGGTGGGATGTTGACCACATGCCTTATCCTAATAACGACAGCTCTTAGAGGAATTAGCATGTGCATAATACTTACAGCAAGCCCAGATTCTGTGATGACAGACCAACTCATTAGGCTGTAAGCTGTGTTTGTTCCCCCTGTGTCAGAAAGAAAACGCTGACTTACAGAACACAAGGACATGAAAGAAAGTCTTGAAGGTTGGACAGGCACAGAGGGATAAACACAATAGCTCCAACTTTTAGCAGCTTATGCTTATACACACAGAATCTATGGTTACAGTGTGTAACCAACTGTACTGTATTACTCTGTATTAAAAGAATAATCTAAGGCCTGTGGGTCAAGTCCTTTTCCAAAGAAAACTTTCACCTAGATTCTTAGTGAGAAAATTGTATTTTAGCTTTACTTGCTGGTTTGATTTTTGGGGCCCCGTTAAGTATTGACGTTTTTATCTGAGTCTCTTTTTCATGCTCTCTCCCTCATCTTTCTCTTTCATATTGATTAGTTCATTTCAAAAGCAATTTCAATTGCAAACAGCACAAGTTTCAAATGCACCAGCAGCTGTCATGCATTCACTCGATGAATACCCTCCAAATAGTGTATAATCAGTTTTTAAAGTTCAGATTTTAAACAACAGAAATTATTTTATTTTGAGAAGATAAGATAAGATAAGATAAGATAACCTTTATTAGTCCCACACGTGGGAAATTTGTTTTGTCACAGCAGGAAGTGGACAGTGCAAAAGTTATGAGGCAAAAATTAGAATACAATAAGAATAAATACAGTACACAACTGTACAGAATAGAATAAAATAAAATACTATATACAGTAGAATAAAATAAAATAAATATACAATAAGATAAAAATAGAATACAAATACAAATACTATATACAACTGAGTAAAAATACAACGATGACAGAAAGGAACTGTGCCTTTGATCTTTTTGGTGTCTTTGTAGTAGCATAATACCTTGAGCGACAAGCGTGATTAGGCTTGATCAAGGCTTCTGCCAAAGAAACCAAAAGCTACATGCTGGTTATTTGATTCACTGCATCGCTCTTTCTGTTGTACTCACTAAGCTCCAGTAAAGCTGGAGGCTCTAAAGCCCTTAGTTTTCACTGCATGGAAATCACACCCAAAAAAAGTCTTTTCTAAAGAAACCCTTGTTTGTCTTTGAAATTTATGTGTTTGTGTGTGTTTATGACACATTGTGATTTAATGTCAGGTGACAGTCTAAGCCCAAGTCTAAGTTGTCTAAGCTCTCTCAGTCTGTAACTGTCACTCTTTGTCATTTCTCAGTCAAACTCAGCCCATGCATTCATTTAATCTTTGCAAATCATTCATCAATTAACGATGAAGGTCTTTTTTCTTACCCTGTTTCTTTCTCGATATGTTAATGACAGTTAATGGCTGTTTTACTTCTGTGCGTTGTTTATCATAGTTCAGCTCGATAATCTGTTTCACTTCGTGAACACAACTGTGGCTTAATGGTCCTTAATTGAAAATTTTGTTGACAGTGTGTATGAATGTGTATTGAACCCTGAGGGTGCTAATTGGTATAATTAAGCTTAGCAAACTTTACTTGAGGGACCAGAGACCCAAGGGTGAATAACCTCCCTCACTCCAGTCCTCGGGATTCATTGTAGAAGCGATATCTGTGTTGACATGGGGCCTTATATTGTGATTATGAGGCCAAAACAGAAACAAAATGCTTCATATGAACGACTCAGTCAAATAAAATAAACAAAGATGGAAATTTGAAATGTTTCAATGGAGTAGTTCCACTGAATAATTATATTGTGTAAACAACTGAGCCTCGTTGCTTTCAGGCTGCTCCCTGTACGTGCCCTCCAACCTGCGTTCCTTCCTCCATAAATGTGGACATATTCTTCTCCAAATGATAAAGCACGTGCCACTGAGATAGAGTAGCTGTTGAAGAAGATAAATGCATAAAGTATTGATCCCTTTTGTGCACGTCACATTGATCGGACTAAGTGTGAGCAGCTGATGCGAAAGCTTCGATCGTAATGAAAAAACGTTTCCTTGCAACTGAAGCCACTGTTAACTGCCGGAGCAATCAGAGCAGCTTGATGATTATCACTGGTGGCTCGCAGTAGGATAGTCTCGTACTTTAACATCATCCTGTTTCTTTCCCTGCAGAGTTCCCATGTTATGGCGTGTTGCCATGCTCTGTGTGTTTTCCCAGCCTCTCAAAGATGACACAGTGATCTTAAACGTGAGGCAGAGCAGTGTGCCATCTCTGCTGCTAGAATGAGGCAGTTAAAATGCTTGATCTATGCCTAGCAAGGTCACTGGTGAGACTTCTGGGTTTCTTCTTTTTATAGTTGACATGAAGAATCTAGCTCTGTAGCAAATCTATGCACCAACAGTGCTGAACTAATATTTCTTCTATCTGAGATGACCAGTACTCTGTGGCTGAATAAACAGACTACCTAGAAGTTGCGGTATTGATGTGTGCTGGTGGGTCAGTCTTAGCTTCTCACAGCTGTTCTTTGCTAAAACACAAGTGTGCAGTCCAGGTGCAGGTACACTACGTTGATTGGTTTAAGCCGCCGAGTCTCTCTGGCGCTCTGTCTTGGCCCTGCTCACAAAAGTGAGATTTTTACAACTCAACAAGGTGAATGTGACACATCAGTTTGAAGCTGACTTTTTTTACCTCCTTGTGATATATTCTGACAATTTTGGCTTGTTTTTCTAAGGCAGGTCACAGAGAAACACGATGTGATGCAGCGAGAGTGATCCAATGTTTTATTGATTCCCCTACACACCTTCCACACACAGGTCAAAATAAACAGCTTCAGTAGGCCTTTACCTGTGGTGATTCAGCATTTAAGAATACTTGGGTGGGTTGTTTGCTGCATCTTTGAGTTAAGCTCTCAAGTTGAAGGCTGACATCCCTAATCAGTGTGTGAATCTCACCTACCCGAAGTAACTGAAATATAGACAGTTAAGGTTTCATCTTAATGGAGTCTGCATGGTTTCTAACCATGTCCAAACACATGATTGTTGGGTTAATTCTGAATTGTCTGTAGGTGTAAATACAAGAATGAATGGTCTGCTGACCCAGTGATGGACCTGTCCAGGGTGAATCCCTAATTTGGATGAATAGACTTAAGTTTTGTTTGGTTAAATTCAGTCACCCAAACTCTTTAGGTTTATAAAAATATCAGGATTTTGGTTAAAATACACACATTATGAAGTGAAAGGTAGAAAGCTATGTACTAATTCACGTCTGCAAGAGGTAGCATATCTGTAAAGCAGAATACTTTCTGTTTATCTGTGATCAGAATGGATGACAATGCACCTTCTGCCCTACTAGTAGGTCCACAAGGGCGCCTACGGGAATAATTAAAACTGAGATCGAACATCTAATGGGCTGATGGCAATTCAAGCTAGTGTTGTGATTTAGTGCACACCTTTCACATCTTTTCTAAGACAAGCCAAAACATTTAAGGCAACATTTCTTACCCCGCGCTCATCAAAACTACAGAGAAACTACTTTTCGTCTTTATTATATGGACATTATTCTCAATCGTGTATTCTTATGGGTCTAACACGAGTGCGGCGGCTAGGGGCCCGCTGATGCTGCCAGCTTTGTGTTAAGCTAGTAAGTGAGCTGTCAAACCAATGTTGTTCTCATTTAAGGAGCTGACAGTCAGCAGTCGTCTGTGAGCCACAAACTCATTTTAGAATAACACCTCTGTCTCTCATCTCCCTCCACTACCCCTTCTCCGCTCATTTCATTCCACACTCTTCCTCTGTTCACTCATCATTGTCTTTTCTTCTCTCTTTACCCTTCTTGGCTACCTTCTTACTATTCTGTCTCCTCTACTTTCCTACCTGTGCTCCCCCTTTACCTCCATTGTATGATTCTGTTGTCAGTCATCCATTCAGCCAGAACACACTGCCAGGGTTTTTGCACCCCTCTCATTTTCTCTCACTTGGGTTTCTTCCCCCCTATCTTCAAATTCTTTTTTTTTTCCACTTCTCACTTCACTACGACTTCTACCTTTCATTGTCTCCAACTTAAAATTGTGTTTGCTACAGAGGTGACAGGAGATGAATGTTCATAGAACTACTGCAGACATGTTTCAACGCTCCACAGATGTTAGTGTGCTCCAAAATGATGCACTCTGCCTTTACCCCTCTTACAGAAACAGTTAAGTCTATGTAGCAAGCTCTGAAATTCACTGAAGTGTTTCACATATTCTTGATCATCTAACTCTCACTGCTCTGCATTTTAACTGGCTACAGCTGCAGTAAAATCTGCTACTAGGAATGTAAATCTTGGGCCACCGCCTGCATTTATAGGCTCCTTATGGATGGGCCTGGGGAAGACTGCAGAATCAACACAATATATGAAGTTATAGCGCATTTAAAGGGCAGTAAGTGAGATTTTTATCATCCCATTGCAGAAAATAGCCCTAATATATCTAGACGGGGTTGAAAGCTAAGTTGATCAATACCAGTGACTCAACCATCAGTTTGCCAGGTGCTGAGATAACAGGCTTTCAAAACTCACTTTGTAGCCTGTAGTCTGTTTGGAACAGCCTCGCCATCCATTTGAGTTCGAAAGACAGTCCCCATACCCCAGCAGTGGTGCAGCAGCACAGTGTGACATCTCTGAACAGTCCATTTTCACCACACTAGGGATCTAATTTCTAACATTAGGGGCAGCCTATTAAACCAGTTACAAATAGACAATGCTGTCAGATTAACTTGTAAAAGCTCTCTTTTCAGGTAATTTAACTTTAAATGTGATATATTTTGGACATATTCAAACTCTGACTGGGTTTTTGACTAAATCAAGCACAAGGAAATTACTTTTAAGTCCATTAAAGTTAATATGCAGGGTTTTTTAGTTTTTTATGACAGTTCTTTAGCCTAACTCGCGCTATTACCACCTGGAAAAACATCTTCAAATCTGTCCAAATGAGTTACAGCAACGGAAATGTCAGGCCAAATTAAATAGCCTAGGGCTCTATGGACGGCAAACACTTGAGAGAATTTTGGAATATCATGAGCCAAAATCCCCAGGCCTGAATGAAGTCTCAAAACTCTAAAATAGAGATTAAATTATAGTCTCGTAGTAGTAAAAGACAGCCTCTTTACACTGTACCATGTTTGGTGACCTTATGAAAATGGAAAACGTTTCCTTTAACAGACACAGCTTAGTCACGGTGCAGGTCCCTTCAGGTGGGAAAGGGAGATTAAATGTGTAAAACAGTGTTTGTGCATATGGTGGCTTGTTTGTACTAAAGGTCTGCGCCTGACTATAACCCTCGTTTAGGGTCAGTTTTGCATCTGAAAGGTGGCGACGGGTGTTTTTTATGTCTATGTTTTCCCTTTCAGAGTGAAAAAGTTTGGAAAGGGAATATTTAAATAAATCACAGAAACATGGAATTTACTGTAAATTGTGCTTCGCAAATGCCAGAAAAAAATCCTGCCACATTTTGCATCTGGAATAGTTTTGATAGTTACAGGTAGAAGTTTTCTTTTATTTGGAATGAGAGGGGGAAATGTTGTCAGTGTATAATTGGCATGGCTGGATGGTTCAGAGCTTAGAGCACAGTGCCAAAACTTTGGCTCTGCCCTGTAACTCTTCACTGAGTCGTCACCCTGGATGTTTGGAGCACAGTCCTGAAAAGTAGTCCTGGTATTTTGATGGGACAGATGTTTAACTGAGCTCAACATGTAACGTCGGAGAGTGGGGGAGAATCCCAGTACTCTTTATTTTGCAGGCAGTCGCACAGAGAGACCTTCATGTTTTATTTTTATTTTATTTTTTCTGTTTAATTCTCTCTTTTACTTCAGGGTTACATGTTGTAATAGCTTATAATATATAGCACAGCCCTCCTCTGGATGAATTCTGTGCTCCACATGAGTCTCAGTCTTCAGCAACACATACAGTCCTTTGCTATTTCTATCACAGGTGCTTGCCCTTATATAAAAAAAAACATATTGATTCTCCTTCAGCTGCCTCTCACCGAACTGAACTGCCACACTGTTATCAGAGAATAGCCCGTATGTAAAACCTGCTTTTCCACCGTGTTAGTTTTGTTTGCATCTTAATACACCCCTCGCCCAGCCTGCTTGTTCATGACCCGCTAATTTGCAGTGCTCTCGGTATGAAGCTGGTCATTACTGTTAGCAGAAGTTTTCCACTCCCATCAGAGGTATTTTTGCATTTGCAGTGTGACGCTAAAATCTGGGTCTGCACATCTACACCCGAGAAGACAGACATTAAGAAAATGCATCCTCAAACTGTACCCACCAAACTTGTAATCAGAATAAAAAGTTCAGATTTATCCTCACAAAGACAGAATCACAAAACCGCCCAGGAGTGTTTCTTCGTAACAAAAAGAAGATTTGCAAATGCCTGTGCCCTTTGTGGCTGTCTTTCTCTCCTTCTTTTTAAGTATGTGCCCACATTAAACGTGTTGCTGAACGCTTTTCTTCTTGTACTGTTCCACACTCTAGCTCTCTTCTTGTGTGTGATCTCGTTATATTTCTGCCTTGATTGTGTGTTGTCGTTTGACAGAATTCTCAGGCTTTTCTCAACTTAAACATTTTTCTTTTCGCCCCCCTTTTCTTTATTCTTGTCTTCTGCCCCTTGGTCCTTTATCCAAATCACTATGGTGTTCCTTCTTTTTTTCAGTTTGAGTCAACTAATAATGTGTGATCATCCCAGCATCAAGGCTGCTGCCATAGAGTTGCCATGGCAACACCTAGTCCACACACAGTAATGGCCACTGCAGAGAGAACAGGGAGCCAGTGACAGAGCGCGCACACACACACACACACACACACACACACACACACACACACACACACACACACACACACACACACACACACACACACACACATAGAAGCAAACAGTTGCCCCCATCACATGGAGCAAACCCTTGCTCATTTGCTTTAACAACCAGTGGGAGTGTTAAAGCCATTATAGATCTCCCCAGTCAAAGTCAACGATCTTAAAGCAAGGTGATAACTCATTACACACACGGTGTTAATGCGCACTTACAGCACACCAGCTGTTTCGCAGATACACTCAGAGACGCCCCATAAACACATACCATGTGTAAATATACACTGTTACTAGGAAAGAAAATATATGTGTATATATCTACACATCCAGAACTTATGGCGTACAATATATGCCATATATTTTACCTGACAGTGAAGCATTTAATTGGATGCTAACATGTAGTTGACATTAATATGGAAGCCCCACCATTATATACTGCTAGACCTGACACTAATAACGGTACTCTATGTCCTTAGATTTAAATGATGTATAGTAGATGCTATTCTGGGTGATTAAAGTGATCTATTTCCTGATACCTCTGGCTGCAGTGTGGTGAGTGATGAACCCCTGGGGGGGGGGGGGAATGCAACAGACCTTGGAGGAAAGGGGGGGGATGAAAACAAATACACACTGGTGTGTTATGCTAAAAGAAATGGGGCAACTGAGCCTTATTATGATCTCCCATCAGACTCAGTGTGATACAGCAGGTATTTCATGAGGATGTGCATGCTGTGACACACACAGTTTAATACTTTAATTAACTGCTCACAGATCCCTTTAGTTTATTATTGTTTCAAGGCAACTTTGTGAATAGGCCACACTTCCAACTGAGTTGATGTATATTTTGCTCACACTGGCAAATTCCTTTTTATTTATTTATTTTTAAGGAAGATATGTTTCTTTGGTGAGACGGTTAAATTAGAGCGTGAAACAGATGGTGTACTGCGGGAGCCCTTTGACTCAACCCATTTTTTTGTCAGGCAGTCACAGTGGCCTTTCATATTCCCGGTCAGGAACGGGATGGAGATGAATGAAGAACAGTGGTAACTGCTTCTGTTTGCTTAAAAATGAACATCGCCATGCCCACTTTCTCACACATAAGTATGCCTTGCTTTGCGTCTAAATGTGACCACAGCAGTTTGGAGCTGTGTGGTGAAAAGTAAGCATACGAGTTATTAAGTATCTGTGAGTTTGTCATTCCGAACTCACAGATTCTGAAGGCGCTGACACATCATCGGAACAAGAGCTATATTGACAATATTCTATTTACAAATGAAAATGTTAGTCTGACGTCAGCATTTAAAGGGTCCTGGAGTTTGACGAGTAAAGATGTTTTTCATAGTTTGAGTCGCATAACTCAGACAAGGTTGGATAACAAAAAAAAAAGGCAGCAAGCATCGCAAAATATTATCAGCTTGGTCGTAAATTCTTACCTTTTTCCGCAAGTATTCTGCGATTCAGCGACTGTGCGTGTGTGCCTGTGTGCATTTGTCCAGGATAATTAACCTCAATGAGATAAATGTAAGCTAAATGTAAATGTGGCCAATATGTGTGTGTGTGCATGTTCTTGCGAGTGAATGTCAGTATTAGGGTTTGATTCAAGGGCCTATCAGGGAAGCAGCCTTTGCATAACTCTGATAGGCCAATTAGTGCAGAATGATAGATGATGAGCTCCGCGGAAGACAGGGTCGTAATAAAGGGACGGGAGAAAGCACTCTGTCCTGAATCTTAACTCTGTTCTGCCTCTGTCCTCCTTCAGAGACTCAGAGATACACGTGGTGTAGCCCTAATATTCCTTTACTCCTGGTGTGGGGAGAAAGCTCTTAAGTTATTATTTATTGTTTTGTTTGGCATCCTTCTCGAGGGAAAAGAGGTTGTAATTTGGTGAGTCATTGTATTGATATCTGAAAATCATATTTAACTCAGCTGAGAGGCATTTGACGGAGCTTGTATTTAAGCTCACCTGAGTTTTCGTGTTGGTATTAATACCGAGGTGACGTCAGTCACTGTTCAATGTCCTTTTTCGCTGATAACAAGGTTATTAATTTCCCTCAAATGTCAACAACAAAACTCCTTTTGTAACATTTACTGTCATAGTCACTGTGTTTACAGGTGTTAAAGTAGATGAAACATGGTAGCGCCGCTGCTTATTGCGACTCACATCTCATTGCGACTCACATCTCATGACATTTTTGACACATAAGAACAGTCAGCTCATGAGCAGAGATAAGAAGCAGCAACTCTAAACAGAAAGCGTGCCTCTCCTCTCAACAGACATGAAACAATATGAACTCAGACAAGAAATCTTTAGAAGATGGCTGATTTTCAAGCGAGAAATGATGAAATATTTTGACAAAACACGGCCTGCCTTCTTTGATAGGTGGGATCTCTCTTATTCCATCTCATTAGCCTGGTGTGTAATTCGTCTTTCTCTGAAGCCGTCTGTCAGCGCGCGTGCTTGTTTGTGCGCCTCTGTGTGTGTAAAGCATCTGTTGTTGGAGTGGCAGATAAAAAGGGTCAGTACAGTATGAAAGGCGCAACGTTTCTCTTGGGAAAAATGCTTTGCTTTAACTTTTATAAGCTGCGATGCTTTCAACGGCTGAGAACAAAATGGTAAAGATGTTGTTTAAATTTTGAAAACAGAACAACTGCTTGGCATTGAACCTCAAGAGTGTTAATGTGCTTGTCTTTAAAGGAGAGATGTTTGACATTTTTAAAATATTCATTAAAAGGAGATTGAGGAAGTGGATGAATATAAATATCTTCACTGGGTGTCATTTTAAACTCTTATCTCAGTATTATTGTCTATATTACGAGTAAGATCACAGTGTGGGATTAAGCAATAACTTGAAATTTTTTGTGTGACTTTATCAGTTTCTCGCATTGCCGTGGAGGAATTCTGGCCCACTCATCTTTATAACACTGCAGGTATTCATTTATGCACAGCTCTCTTAAGGTCCTGCCACAGCATTTCAATAGAGTTGTGGTCTGGACCTCGGCGCTTCCTTTTTCAGCCATTCTGTTGTAGATCTGCTGCTGTGCTTGAGATTGCTCTCCTGTTGCTTTAGACAGATGGCCTCACATTTGACCCGAGAATCCTTTGGTGCTGCAGAACTCAGTGACTAAAAGGTGTCCAGGTCCTGTGGCTGCAAAACAAGCTCACATTATCACCACTGTGTTCCTGAAGTCTTGTGGTTTCTTCAGATGCAACATTGCAAGTTATTTCTTTTTAGAGAAAATAGGCTTTTTCCTGGTTTCCCTTACATGTCATACTTATTCAGACTTTTTCTAATTGTACTGTCATGAACTTTACCATTTAACATGCTAACTGAGACCTATAGAGTTGCTTTTGTGTTTCTTACAATTTCTCTGTGCATTTCACAGGATGACCTTGGAGTCAATTTGTTAGGAAGGTTGTGGCATTGTGTTAACACACACCTGAATGCTCCAGACAAGCAAACCTCCAAAACTTCTGCTTTTACAGAGGTGGTCACACTTCCTGATGTCCAGTTAATTAAGTTTGTTTCATTATCAGCACCTGGCTGCTTTCCTCTTAATTGCTATAGAAGCAGTAAGGGTGTAGGACTGCATTGAGTCCTGTGAAAGCTTTCTTTTTTCACATGACTGTATGTGTTGGGTGCGGCTGTGTGCAGACAGGAAAAGGACCCAAGGTGCAGACTCCAGAGACAGATGTAAACTCAAAAAACCGTTTTAATGTTAAACTCAAATATAACATAACTGGAAACGATCAAAAAAATAAACTAATACCGGCAGACTGACAGAACACACAGCTTGGTAAACGGTAGATCGCGACACAGACACTAAGAAACACAGGGCTTAAATACACAGAGGGAGCAATCAGGAAATGAGTAACAGGAGGGAAACACAGCTGGGGCAAATCAGGCCTAACGAGACAAGAGGAAGCAAAACCAGACACCTTAACATCAGACATGGACTTTCAAAGTAAAACAGGAAACACATAACACAGACTGAACAAAGACACAGACTCATATGCAGGCACTACAAAGGGAACAGAGACGTGGGAACAGGGCAGACACAAACACTGACTGAACACGGGGATATAGGAACTTAGGATACACATAGACGCGAACTAGACAAGGGGATGCAGGTGATAGGGGAGACAGAGCAACTAAAGAAGACAGAGACCTAAGCCATAAGACAGAACTTAAAGAAACCAAAAACTAGACAGTATAAATAATATCGTAAACTCAAAAACCCTGGGTCGACGACCCAGGCATCCTAACAGTATGTCCTTCCCACAATCAATAAAACTTTAAAAGCAATGGGCGTAATATGAGTGACAGCATACCGCTGTCAAATTTTCCAAAAATATGATGTAGGTCTTGACACTTTCATAAGGTTCTCATTCATAAAACAATGTTTAACTGCCCAAATGGCTTTGCCTCAGATAATCTGTCCATTAAATAAAAAATATCACAGTGAAAGAGTCCTGACTCGTTGTGGCATTGAGGGATAACTGTCAAGTTCCAGCGCACACAAAAAGCTTTTCGCAGTAAAACCCTCATCTTCATGGAACAAAAGTGAATCCATATCTGAAACCACAACAACAAATATTTAGGAGTGATATGTTGTTGAATAACTGGCTGACTTATTATACCTATAGCTACAGTTAAAAGTGCACAATATCACTCCATTTGTCATTAAATATACATCAATATATAACCCCTATAATCCCCTTTGTGGTTGCATCCAGAAGGGCATCCAGTGTAAAATATGACAAACATGCAGAGCTACCTGCTGTGACGACCCAAGGGAGAATCCAGAAGTAGCCTCCTCTTATTCTTTTTCTCTGTCTTATCCTATATGACTCCAACTACATCTAGCCTAAACATACCCAACCTGGTAAGTACAAAATACAAGTTTTAAATTTGAAGCAGAAATGTTACTTTCACTCACTTTTTTTTCCCAAAAGAAAATTAATTGGGCACTGCATTGATAACTGGTTGCTGCTCAACTGGACAAATCCAGGCCTGATTACTACCAGCCCTCTTCATTAGTTAATTAGACAATTTTCAGAAGCATGGTGTATGCTAAATGGTCCCACCTGTAGCACACCAACACCAAATAAACAAAAAACAAATAAAAATCCACCAGACACAGGGAAGAAGATGTCTGAAACACATCTTCTGGAATGCTTTCAAAAATATGTCTGAGACTTTTGGACTCCAATGGTGCACAGTGTGAGAGATTATTCAAAAGCTGAGAAAACTTGGAGCAATAGTTAGCCTTCTGAGAAGTGGCCAGCCTTCCTCCAAAAGCGCCACGGTGCCTCATCCAGGAAGTCTAAAAAGATACAAGGAAAACATCCAAGCAAGCACAGGCCTCTCTCACCTCAGTAAATCTCAGTGTTCATGCTTCCACTATCCAACAGACACTGGGCAAAATGACAGAGTGGTGAACTGAACACCACTTCAATCCCAGAAAAAAATGAAGGCTTGTCTGATATGTTTTGGGAGAATTTTCTGAGGTGAAGTACTTAGAAGACAGGAGCCCCTGCTACATATGCTGTACACCACAGACTACACAGAATTTTATACAAATAAAAAGCGCATTATACTTACAGACATACACAGAGGTAGGAGTAACTGCTTCAGGGCCAGGGCAACTCTCCATAATTGAGGGAAACATGAATTTGGCTCTCTGGCAGAAAATCCTCAAGGATAACATCAGATCATCAGTGGGCGAGTTAAAGCTCAAGCGCAAATCCGTTATGCAGCAAGACAATGATCACAAGCATGAGAGCAAGTCCACCTCTGACTGAGTTGGGAATAAAATTAACGCTTGGGGGTGGCTTAAGGTCTAGAATTGAACCCCAGCGAAATGCTGTGGTGTAACCTCAAAAGAGCCTTTCATTTTCACAAACCTGTGCTGCAGAACTATGAGAAGAGTGGGCCCCAAACCCACCAACAATGTCCGACAGTATTCAGCTGCAGTTGTTGCTGTTAAAGGTGCCACAAATGGAACAAAGCCTGCAAGTCAGTTCAGGCAAGACAAGTCGAGCTGTGCTGCATCACAACCACGTAACGTGCCTCACTCTGTTTATGTAATATACCAAGCATATACTCCCAATTTAGCATTTTCTTTAGGCTGTGTGTATTCCCATCCATCCCTGTGACTAGACAATGCCTCTGTCGGCTCTTTCAACCCCTTCTCCACCACAGAATCTGCCTGTAGGCACTTGGAAATAATTTCTCATCAGCCACCAATTTGTATGTCCTCCATGTTTCCTGGCAGTGACGTTGTCACTAACCTGCAACTATGTTCTCATGCAGAAATGAATCATTTCAAAAGTAAACTGTCTGATTGAACTAGTTATTACTTTCAAGGGCCGATTGGTTTTTCACACTTGCCTTTTGGCATCGATAGATGTAATTATTATAATCTAAAACTCACATTTTGTGTTTACTCAGGTCGCCTTTTTTCTGTTGTATATTTGCTTTTCTGTCCTGATGTTCTGATCCTGTTTAAAGTTGGCATCTGCTGCATCTCTTTCCTGTGTGACCATGTGTGTAATAAACAAAAAATAATAATAAAATAATCAAAACAAGGGCTCGGTTCAACAACCTAATCTTAGGCATGCTAACTTGCAGTTCAGCAGTGCGCCCTGCATGCAACAGTGAAGTGTTTTGGGGCTATTGCTCCTTCAGCAATCAGGAGTCTAACTCAGAAGGGGGCAGGGAGTGGTCAAGCATGAAGCAATTTGGGAGTCCTGTGTTATACAATATCATAGTCTAAAAGTAGTTTACAGTTTTTTCTGATTGCTTAAGCACATTTTTTGTAACTATTGGCTAATTTTGCAAAACTCTTCACACAAATAAGAAAACCTGTCACCCAATAATCAAAACATTGTAGTTCTCTTGCAAAAGCAAACACAGCTAGATTACAGTTTTTTCTGATTGCTTAAGCACATGTTATGTAACTACTGGCTAATTTAGCAAAACTCTACACACAAATAAAACAACCTGTCACCCAATTATCCAAACATTTTAGTTCTCTTGCAAAAGCAAACACAGCTAGATTAACTCTTCACACCTTTGTAAAAATGGTGTTTCCGTATCAAACAGTACACACAAGCCATCATCTACTAAGCACACAATGCGCCAACTGCACACCGATGGTATGAATACAAAACACATCTGGCGTTTGCCTTCCCTGTGCACAAGGTAGGCTATGTCAGTTTGAGCTCATACTTCTGTCATAGATCCATAAGCATGGAGGGATCCAAACTTCAAGTACATCAAAACAAACACAAGTGTTTATTTCCAAGTATAGGATTATTTGCAATCGCCATAATGACTATATGGGTTACGTGGTCTGCAGTGAACATGCTTCCTCTGCCCCCTCCTCGTCTTCCTCTTGCTCCTCCTTGTCCTTGTCGTCCTCTTCATCCTACTTCTTCACCTCCACGTCCTCTTCCTCGGCCTCCTCTACTTCTCACTCTTTCTGCTCCCTCCATTGTACTCCGCACACACAGCTTACCTGTATTATAGTGCTTAGGCTGATTGCAAAGTGAACTAATTATCTAAGAAAGTTTTCACATGTGAAAGTGTGCCAGACAGTTGGCAAATTAGTGTTAATGATAGCCATACATGTGTATACTTTTGCTAGGAGTGTGTTGGAAATTTGGAAATTGAGTGTTGTGCAGTGAATTGTGCCTACAGTCTTGCAAAGTGTGTGTTACAAAATTGCAAACTGAGTGCAAAGCAGTTTTTGTGCTTTTAGTTTTGCAAACTCAGTGAGTGGTTTTGCTATAAGTCTGAATAGTTTTAGAGATTGTGCTACAGGAATCACAGTTAGGGTTTAAGCATTCAGAAAAAACTGTAATAACATGTTTGAAAGGAAAAGAAGCAGAGCAGGCTGTGTTACCAAGAAGAAAACAAATGCACGGTTGATATGTGATGAGAGAGTTTTACAACCAGGACGTGACTAGGCCAGTAGTGTCTGTTTACTATAATGGCTATCAATGCAGATCGGTTCGATTTGAGTGACTAATCCGCATCATTACTATCAAAGTCTTATCTAATCATGGCACTAATCTGCGCTGATTTGAGCCGAACAATTGCACAATCAAGTCGACAGTTGACGGACATGATCTCTCATTCGAGTGACTGTCGGTGGATTTGCTGTTCAAATTAGTTTGTTGTTGTCTTATTTTCTTCCTCTCCTCTTCATTTCTCTTCCTTCCTTTTTTTTCACCCCATCAATTTCAGTCATAGCTGCCATTGCAACTGTACAGTGCCACGCATTCCCACCAGCATAGAAAACATCCCTAAATGAGAGTGGCGTTGCTATAACGCGACGTGCCGTGCATGTTTACCTGATTTACATCTAAATGATCTATGTTGTTTGGGTTTTTGTTTTTTTTTAGGTATTGTGAATGAAATTAATTATGTAAACTAACTGCGGTGCTCATTTGCATTTCTTGATTGATTTCTGTCCGTTTTGTGTGATGAAAAAAACGAAGAGGGGAGATGGGCACTGACGTTTGTGTGACCATTGAAATTGCAAGAAAGGCGTTTGCCCTCAGGAAGTTCTGCAGATAATTGCAAGCATCTGTCTTGATGTGCACATGTATGAATCCCGAATCAGTTTGAACATGCGTGGCAGTCAAATGTGCGACCTTTGTGCACGCCTGGTTGTGCATTCACAATCCTGGTGCCAGTCAGTGTGGAGGCTTAGTTTGTCTTTGATGAATCTATTTGTTTTCTGTGTTAGTGTGTATGTGTCTGTAAGGTACTGGATATGCATATTCCCAAACTCCTCTCTTTCTCTTTTTCTGTGCCCCTCTCTACTCCTCGCCAGATTACCTGTTAAATATCTATACGCTTGTGTGTCTGCAGCTCGCCTCCAAACTGAAATGAACGACCCAGTTAAATAATAAGCTGAAGGCTAACAGAGGGACCCCATCAACCTCTGAGCTGTATCCTCTCTGAAGCCATCAATCGTGAGACTAAAGCTAGGCTGCATAATGACATTGTGACAGTGTACTCTCGCTGTGCTGCAAAACATATTAATGTTAGCCATAATGAGTTTGACAGCCCAATATGGTTGTCAGGGATCAGGGCGAATTTCAATTGGCAAACACTGCCCTCAAATGGAAGAGAGGAGTTACAGCAGCTGCAGGAAACGCTGCAGTGTCGCCAGGTTGTGTGACATGCAAACATGCTGTGTGTTTGATTGCACTCTTTAATCATTAAAAAGTCGCTCAGATACCATCAGTTACTTAATTCGTCTAATTCTGTGTAGCTGCTGGCTTGCTGAACATTTCCTTTTCTTTTTTTTACATGAACTTTGTGTGTGTTGACATTTTCCATTTGCCAGAAATTTGAATATGCCTAAACAGAGATTTTGAAGTACTTATTTAAAGTATGGATGGATAATTTTATGACTAACATGCCTGCCTTCCTTGCCTATATCCTAGAATCTTGGAACTCCAGCAGAACGGTGACATGGATATACTAAAACTCAAGTGGTGGCCCAAGGACAGCCCCTGTGACCTCTACAGTTCAGTCCAGACACGACAGCGTGGCAGTGCCCTTGATATCCACAGCTTTGCTGGCGTTTTCTGCGTCCTGGCTGCTGGCGTGGTGCTTTCCTGTCTCATTGCCATGGTGGAAAGCTGGTGGTCACGAAGGAAGGGATCCAGGGTCCCCTCCAAGGAGGTAGGGTGATGGATGAGTGACTGAAAGGAGGAGCAATGATATAGCAGGAGGTACAGGACCTACAATAGATTCTACCTCTTTTCATCCCGTGAAAAGGGAAAAGCATAAATATGTAATAGGTTGAACAAAGGGAATGGATGGATCAAGACAGGGAAAAAAGTGTAAAGTGAGAGTAGAGAGACTTTGATGGAATGGGGGATGGGTTTACTTACAGGTCAAGCTAAAGAAAGGGGAGAAGGATATAACAAAAAGTTTAGACTTTAAATAATTATGTAATTAAAGTTATCAACAAATCCCTCCAGTTTGGGATGCAGGAGCACCAAACACATGAGCAGAGACTTCATAATAAGGGAGGCGTGAACTCTAACAGCCCCCAAAACTGCTGAAAATCACCCTCGTTCACAACGTTACTTCCCCTAAAGTGAATTTGCACATAAGCAGTGTCAGCAATACACTTTCTATGGCGCACATTGTAACTGCATTATTTGCTATGCTTTTGCATAATCTGTCAAAAAGAATTTTGGAAGTCCTTTATTAGCTCTCCAGTAATATAACTGGCATTGATCTTTTGCTTAGTCTTGTGAATATAAAGCTCTACAATGGTAGAAAACAAAAAAGGTAAATCACGACTTCAACGATTTCAGAAGCTCAGTGGAGGGAAAAAAACAATTCATTTTACTTTTACCCACAATCACCATCTGAACACACAGACTATTAGCTTATAAAACATGCTGTCATGTTTTAAATTCCAATTGTTTTTGTAATTAAAGTAACCATCAAATTATCGAAATGATTAACCAGAGACATTGTCTTCCAAAAGCAAATTGAATGTCAGTGTAAACTGAATTAAGCAGCAAATTAAACTTAGGTTAATTGAAGTGAGTGTTAATTTTTCGCTCATGTGTTAGTCCTACTTAATCATCATTACGGTATACTCCCAATTTATAGTGATGTCAAATAAAATCAAATATTAATAACTGACAACGATCTGGGTGACACGTCCAAGTAGATTAATATCTTGACAGTTAAATCGCAAGCCCAACACACGTGCACCAACGCCTGGTTAACTCTGTCATCACAAAAGCCTCTACAGGATTTGATACAAAACATACAACCCCAGTTTGGACTCAGGTTATTGATAAACTGTTGTCATTACTCTTTTTATACTCTTTCAGAATTAGAGAATATTTGCCCTATAATGGATTTAGTTTCCCACAGCTGCTGTCCTGTGAAATCTCACCTCATTTTTAATGCTTAATTAATGGTCTTTTGATCGCGTTAGCTAAATAAAAGTGGCACAAATGCATCAGTGTCAACAGGATGATCAACCACTTATTTTTAAGTTAATATTTTGTGAGAGAAAAAAGAGGACACTGGCACTGTTAAAAGCAGAATACAGAAACAGCCAGAGGGCCTGTTGGAAAGCTGCAGACCAAAGAGCACTGACTCACAGTATTAAACATGGATATTTATACCAGCGTACTAAACAGTGGCAACACTCCACCTTGTAAATTAGCAGCAGCACCCTGTGAAATATCCAATCAGGCTGTGTGCGGTTGATCACCTCAGCAGGAATATCATTTGAGGCAATCAAAATGACTCTGGTAACATCTTCTTCTGGTAGGAACCCTGCGGTATGTGTGACATGGTAGCTTTGTTTGCTCCCTCATTAATAAAACTGCTGATATCTTCAAAGAAAAGCCCAAATGGTAGTATTTTACTTTTGATGCCACATTTGGTGGCATCCAACAATTTGCCCTGACACAGACTCATCAGGCTCATCTGCTTTAAAGACGCGATAGCTATTGCTGCAACCACTGTGCTGATTTATCCACGAACTCAGTTTGCCAGAACAGAAGGAGAAATTGTTAATAAGTATATATGCATATGCAAAACATGCCATTGATGAACTGAGAGAAATGTAACTATGTGTGAAATAATATTTTCACTTTTGCTGAAAAGTTTATTATTTTTGCATCTGCAGCAAATTAGAGTGAGACATGAAGCAGCACAGATTAATTTTTAGCTGAAAATGTTTTTCCCATCAGGTAAATTACTTCAGCTTCAAACAGCTACTTTTTCCCCCCTTTCTCAGGAGGCTGTCTAATGAAGACAGGTTAAGGTTAACCCGTATGTAATGGTTTAAAAAAACTCATGCTAAATTGATTCTTAACCAGAACATCATAAAAACATCTTACTGGCAGTCAGATGAGAGGTGTTTTGAAATGTCTAACATAATGTGTTACTGATGTTTGGGCTGCGGAAAAAAAATGTCTTCGGCTACTGATTTGTTATCTGCGTGACTCTGAAGACGAGAAACAAGTAAAAGAAGCCTGTCCCCTCTCCTTAATCACCGGTGTCACGCTAATTTAAAATTCCGCTAAGAATAATTTGGAAAAAATGACAAATAGAGGGGGAGTGGAAACTGTGACTGTACAGTCAGGATGATTTAGAGACTGTTCAGGTTACTTTTCATGATAAAACACCAATAACACTACTCATCTGGAAAGTCAATTAGTTGAAAGTTTTAGCTTGAAAACTCTATAAATCATTAAGTGAATGTGGAGAACATTGATATGTCATCAGAAAATTACTGCATCGCTACAATATCTAAATTCTCTCTAGTTATGGTAATTTAGTAACTTAAATGGTGATGTCCTGTAACATGAAGGGCAGAATTACACTAGAGGAGAGCAGAGGGGTGTTTTGTTGTTTGAACAATGCGCCTCATCGGCTAATGTGCACGAGACTGTTTGGCACAAAACCTGAAAGTTGGACTTATAGCACCTTTGTTCACTTCACTCCAATATAGCACCTGCAACGGCTCAATGGGAACAAATGTTTAGTTGTGTTTATTACACATCCTTCAGGCTCCTCGTCCACTGATCAATGTAATTGCACAGTTACATTCGGTCTCAGTGTTGATTCTTTCCTCTTTAAAGACTTAATCAATTTAAGGCTTGATTTGCTAATGTTATGAAGGGCTTTGTGCTCTTTTCTGAATATGTAAGAGCGAGCTATAAGGTCATATGGGAAGTTTTCCATGCATCTGGTATAATGTGTCATTAAGCTGACTACAAGCTGCGGTGAAAATAGAGCAACATGTTGACTGCAGTCCTCTCTGCTTGACTGTTATTTAGTTTCTTCTATACTGAGGCTGTAATTTCATTTTCTATCATCTAATTGCTTTGGTAAATCAAGTTAAATGTATTAGATGTTTACCCAGCATGCTCGCACTCATGTAGAGATCATTCTAGATGTAAGTGAGGCAGAGATGGTATATTTCTTAGTTGAGTTCCTGCCTAAGCATTGTAGCTAATAAGAAAAAAAACAGTTATTAATTGTAAGCTCTTCTTCCACAACATGCGTCGGATGGCAACATATGCAACATTGGCAGTTAGTCAAGATGCCAATGTTTCATTGTTTATTATCAGTCAGCTTTTTTCTAGCTCTCTCTCTCTCTTTTTTTTTAAATACACACTCACACACAATGTACCCCCTACCTCTAATTCCCGGCTCAGTTAGCAGCTTTAATCTGTCATTCAGACCAGTAGTCATGTCTGCCACTGAGCAGACACAAAGACACCAAACCTTGAGTTGACCCAAAGTCATGTTAAGCCCAGTGTGGCTCAGCTGAAACACAAACAAACACACACACACACCCCCAACCCCCCTGCTATCTTCATTAACCACTAAGAGCAGCCAGTGGAATCAGCCCCAGATTGAACACGGGAGTGGAATCGCGTCAATGACGACAGGAAGGACAGCAGGCATTTGATTCTCTTTGTGGAGAATAAAGGTTTTACATATCAAGGACTCAGGTAGTCACAGAGAACTCACTATTATTATCAATTTAGTTGGATGCATGTCATGGGTGGCAGCTGGATCTGGTGATCTTATATTTAACATGTTAAGACACTTTCCCTTTAATATGGATGTTATATAACCATAATGGATATATGTCAGTGAGAACCAATAGTTGTGTAGATGAGGGAGTGAGATATTATTTGAGTGTGAATCAAAACAAAGCCCTCGTAAAGCAGTGGGAGCAAACAGATGGGATATCAAAGTTAAGACCAGACTAATAGAGCATCGTTAAAATAGTCCATTCACCGGCTCCATGTTGAAATGAAGTTGGCTCAGTCAGCCGTGATTGTTTTTGATGGCTGACCCCTGACATTCATCCTTCACCCTGTCACAGCATTGACCTATTGATTGCTGTTGTATAGCTCAAGGTTTGCCCAGAGCAACCGCTGAACATAAAGGAGTCAGTATGCTTCAAATGCAATGCCTGCCGGATCATCGAACAGCATCTGAAACCTTCGACACCTACACGTTTCCCATTCGCAGCCTCTCTGAAACCAACAATCTAACAAGCGTGGTCAGCTCACTCAATGATAGACGTGGAGGGGGAAATGTAGGCAGGATGTGAACTTGTCTTTCAAGCTCTCTATTTTCACTCTCCGCGCAGCTTCTACCATCACTTTTCACCAAACATGAAATTCATTGAGGCGTTACTGGCCCTACGTGTGAACTATGTGCATCCATATATGACTATCAGATAATTATGTTTCACCGCAGCTTTGAACATTAGAGCTTTCATAGTCAAACATGAAGAAAAATGTATATTTGTCTACAAAGGTAAGTTTAAAATAGAATTCGCCTCGTTGGACATTTTTATTTGGCCGAAATGGTATTTCGTGTCTTGCAAAAACTGTGCAAATGCCACACTCTGATCTCAAATCACCATCTGTGCAGAGTGTTTTCAAACGGGCAGCCAGCTGCAAAGACGGTTGCTGAGAACAGAACAGGAGAGTGTCAAGCTGGGACCACTGCAGCATGTCCTGACTCAGTGGAGGAAGGAAGACAAATTTAAGTCAACTTCAAAGCAGCTAATTAGATAAATTGCATATGTTGCAATTTATCGACTTGGGAAATCTCTGCATCTGCATGCAATTTGGCCTTAGTCATGGCCAGTGGAGTAAGCCTAGTGCGTTCAAAGTCAGCTTCCAAAAGTTAAATTAATAAAGTGAATCAAGCCATAAAGCTTGTAATTAACTCCATGCTTTACTTTCTAACAGTTTAAATAAAGAACTTGATGGCCTCTGTCTTACTGTCAGAGTGAATGTTGAAACCACTTGAAACCATTACAACGGGTCAAGAGCGTTTGGCTCTTTGTTCATTTTTGAAAGCTTCACATAAAGTAGGAAAAGCCTGGTGACCCACTCTTTATGCGTGGGCACAGAAAAATTGGCTTAGTAAGATGCACTGGCAGCTGAAAGATACATTGGGAGTGCAGACTTGGCACGAGGACTCTTTCCACTGCCCTACTCCAACACAGTTAGTTACTCTGTCCAGTAAGCATACAATTTATAGACTATCTTTATAGAGAATTCACTTTGATATCTGCCACCCGGTGGTTTGAATGATTTCCTCTACAAGTGAAAAAAGATAAAACACGACTGAGAAACACTCTAAGTGTAAATATGTCACTGGGGTGATCAGATAGGTCGCTCCTCCCACAGATGTTTGTCAAAGGAGACAAACATCTCCAGATTCTGTACTAAAAAGTGCACTTATACATGTAATCATGTCTGATTAAAGAACATCAAAGACAAATCCAGATTTGTCGCCCATGATACATGAACATGGCCTCCTTTACACCTAAATAGATCTTTTGAGTTCACCCTCATGCGTGCATGCATACACGTCATTGCTGCCTCGGTTTTAGCTCACCTCTTCCATCATGTCAGGCTTGCCTCAAAGTGACGAATGCTCAAACTTTGCGTAAGATATGCCATGTCATAAAAACCCATTAAAATCAAGGTATACAATTTGTATTAAACATGCTTCGTTGGCCCGGGTGTACGTCCATTCACCAGCAGCAATGAAGAATCGGGTTGTTTTGCTCTTAGCGGGCCACATGAGCATCCTATGATGAATGCAAACCACTCATAAAAAGTAATCACTTGCACAAATCATGACTACATTCATCCATCAAACGTTTGGCCAACGCAGCGCCTTCACTTGCACATACCTACAGCCATACAAGCTTTCTGCATACCTGACGATCAGCAATTCACTGTTCAAACACTAATACAACTAATTGTGTCTCTGTGTTTCTTATAAATATTAAAACATGCATAATCACATATTGTACATGTCTTTACATGCCTTCACATTCATACTATACGCTGTATCTTGTGTTGACTGTGAGCTGTCGGTGTTCATGCTGCTGTTGTGTTCTGTGTTGTGGAATGGCTGACATTGTTATCTATGAGCCTGCTTCTGTGCATAGAGTTTGCTTAAGAGGTTTTTTTTTGTTTGTTTCTTTGTTTTAAATCGGGCTTATACACTCACAAATACACAAAGACACACTTCCACAGGCCTGACTCGTGTGAGTAACCAATGATATTAATTTCATCCTGAGCACACTTAAAAAGGATATTATGTAGGGAAAATAAAGGGGAGTTTGTATGACTGTGTATTAACAGTCTCCCTGCAAGTCCTTCCTGCAGTTCTTTGGGGTTTTTTTTTACAGTCATTCACTCTTCTCAAATGAGTTATGACTGCAGTTCATGTTCATTCTTAAGGCACAGGCATGATTTCTGAATTCATTATGTGCTAATGGTCACACGGGTGGCTAAAACTGATCAACCCTTAACGTTACTTTAGAAGTTGCTCTTGATGCTTTTTTTGACAAGCTCTTTCTAGATGAGTGTCTGAAGCCCATTTCATTCATAACAGGGCGGCTGTGCTGCTTTACCCCTTTTTGCCTATACACACACATACACACACACACACACACACACACATATATATGTTCAACCAGAGGTTTGTATGAAAGAGTTCTGTCATTGGACTCAATCTTCAAAACTTCAAATCTGAGAGGAACTTCGGAAATCACATCACAATCACTGTCAGAACTCTTCCATAATGGTAACATCTGTGGTTTTGACTGTGTAGATTTAGCATGAGAGGAGCTGGCACTTCCTTGTGTATCAGGTTCTTTGATACACACAAAACAGGTGACTTCTTATCGCTCTCTCTTTTGTTTTTTCTTGGTGGTTTGGATGGGAATTGCCACTCTTCTTGTTCTACCTCTACACAATGATCTGTGTCACTGTGGCTCAAAGCTCTCATATTGCCTTTTTGCTTTGTTTTTGTAGATAAGTACTCTGTGTTGAGGGGTGTAGCGGGCGAGGGGGAGAAAGAGAGAGAGGGAGAGAGCAATACAAAATGGCATTTAAACATCTCCCCTTTCCAGGTATATAACGACTGTGTGAATGTCTCTCTGAGGACAAAACACAGAGCGACCTGCTTAACTGTGTGTGCTGACTGACTGCCATGTCTTTCTTCTCACTCACCCCCCACCCATCTGTCTTTCCAATTTCCTTCTCTCTCTCCTCCACCTTACCGTCCTCCCATCTGCCTGATCTTGTCTGTCACTCATCCCCTTCTCCGTCTCTGCCCGTCTTCCGTTCGTCTGCCTGTGCATCAATTTGGCTTCTTCCTTGGCGGGGTTCTTGTTTTAATCTTCTCACTCAACTTGCATGAACACAAACACACATACATGCGTATGATTCACTCCACCGCTCTCTTTCTGTCTCTCTTCTCTCAAACCTACACACTTACGCGCTTGCACATCACACACTCACACCAGACACAGGCAGATGGCCCATCTGCCAGGCAAGCTGCCGATCCATGTTCTCACAACCCCAGCGAGCACCCCCTTGCCCTGGGCGGTCAAACCCAGAACCAGACCCCCAACACTGCCAACACCACTGCCCCTACAGCCACCCATTACCAGCCCCCAGCATGCTGTGACATTCCCTGCGCCCTGATTGTCCAGCACTCTTTCGAACCCACAAACCCCTCCGAGCTCACCCCCAAAATGAGAATGACAACCTTCACCACCTCACCTCCAACCCCAAGGTTATATATACAATAGAAGATTTAAAAATATATATATAATTGGTTATTAATGCTTGTAGCCCGATGTGTTTTTGAAATGTCAATATGAATGATTATTTATTAAGAGATATAATGAAAATCAGGAAGAATGGTGCAAATGCCGGATGCAGAAGTACCTCATTTTAAAGAAAAAAAAAAGTTTTGTCATCTGGCATGGTGCCAGCTGAACTGTGCAATCATGCCTTTATACCACGAGAGGGTGCT
This sequence comes from Copadichromis virginalis, assembly GCF_057382275.1. Taxonomy (NCBI): domain Eukaryota; kingdom Metazoa; phylum Chordata; class Actinopteri; order Cichliformes; family Cichlidae; genus Copadichromis; species Copadichromis virginalis. The sequence goes on from NC_140629.1 coordinate 25,913,895, forward strand.
GTCGCTCTATTTTGAGGCAAATTAAGCACCATCTTTCTAAGATAAATGTGTATGTCAGGTCAGCGAAGTGTTTATTTTTAGGTCACAGAGACTTTTGCTACATTTTATATCCCAAATGAAGCCACAAAATATTCTGTCTAAACCAAACATTGTTCTTCAAATATGGCCTTGACTGAAAAATTTGAGTTTTACATTAATTATTTTACTTATAGGCCATTATAGTTCTTAATAAGTGACTTAGTGTTGCTATATCTTATGTAATGTTATAATAGATCTTGTGATGCTGGGAAATGTTACACTCTTCACAGTATAACATAATCTTGTAGTCAGATCTGGCTCTGGGATCTTCTTAAAAAAGAGGAAAGAAACCTTCCATTTTTCCTTGCTTCAGTCCCTTTTGTTCACCCAGTTACCCATTAGTCTCCTTTCACAGACAGCAGGCTGACCATTTGTGATTCACTCTTCTCTTTCAACTCCCCCGCATTTCTTCCTGTACCAACACTGCCCCGTTGATGTCCCCTAACTCAAACTTTTAGTGTTTGTATGATAGTTTCACGACAGACGTTAGCGCCCCCTCGTCCTCTCCTTCCTCCCACTGTCCCTCCTTTAGATGGGGCATCACTCCTGGTCCCCTCGTCCTGTGAACTACATACAGTAGGGCCAGAGCCCCCTCCAGAATCCCCCAGACCCAAAGGACACGGTCAGTAAAACTCTCTATCCCCCCTACCTGTATTAATGTGACTCCTATCATCACAAAAACCCTGTATGACGTTACCTAAATAATACTACCCTGGAATTTAAAACACCAAAAATGAAACATCCAAGTTATGTGGTTCCTCCCACCTCACCTACCTCTGAGACAGAAAACCTTACCTCATCTCACCACCTAAAAACCTACAGAAGCACACTGGCACGTTTGTGGACAATGAACAACGTAAAAGTTGTGGAAACTTCTCCAACACTGTCTTCTGCTCACCTGAGCCCTCTCTCGTCTATGTGCTCACCTCATTCATTGCAAACTGAACTCCCCTGCACTACTATCCACCCTACCCTATGCAGTAAAAGCATGAAACACCTCTCACTGAGTGTTACCATTTTTTAGACTATGTGGATAAGTTATCATATAAGTAAATGTGAATATAGTCATATTTCTTTATAAGTTTCATTTAACTGATACTGTAAGTTAAGTTAAAGCTTAAGTTAATGTATTTGCTGTGTTTCAAGTGGAATTGTTAAGATTGTTAATTGTTAGACATTTTTTGATTTAAGTTAATGATGCAATCCTAAAAAAGAAGAACTTCAGCAATAAATTATGGCCTGGTACCAAATTTACGAGATGTTAATCTCAATGTGAATTTTCCTTATCAAAGTGGCCATAATGAACCAGGTAAAATACATAAGACAAAGTCAGGTACTGTCCAACATTTGAACTGTCTTGCATAGAATAAGTTGTATTTGAAGATTAAGTAGATAATGTATGGTAATGCTTGCTTGATAATTGACCTAACACCCTGGAATCACAGAGCACACAGCATGACTGCAGTGTGTTTCCTGCTGGTATTCCAGATTATCTGCACTCCCTTACAGACCTTGTACAAGTGTGTGTATGTTTCTCTCTTCCAATATCCTGACCACAGCTCAGAGTGTGCTTCTCTATCTTTCCCTTCCATCCTTCCCCTCCTCTCTTTTTGCTCTCCCCGCTTCCTGCCAAATCCATGTTTCCCTGTGGCCATCAAAACATTTTTGTGCTGAACTATTGCAAATACAACGACTTGAAATCGTGTGTCATGTTTGCTTGTTGTCCCGCCCTCATCGTTTCACCATCTGCTTTGTCTAACACCTTTCTCTTGCTTTCACTATTATTTTTAATAACCATTTATACTGGTTGGATGGATGACATCCCTTTTGCTGAATACAAATACACCCCATACTATGTCCTCTCTGCACATACTCTGTTTCCTTTGTTGTTCTCTTCCTCTCTTCCTTACTCCTGTATTTGCACTACCCTCACTCCTTTCCTTTACTCCCTTTACCTCCTTCTCTTCCTTTATCCAACTTTCCTCAATTTATCCCTCCCATTTGCATTCCTCTTATCTTGTCCTTCTCCATATCTCCTTATCTCCATCTCCCATTCTTAAACATTGTCCCTCGATCTTTCTTCTATCCCATCCCTACTCGCCTTTCCTTTCAAACGTCTTCTTCCATTTTCCCTCACTTCCCATTAACATTTTCCCCTCTTTCCATTTACCATCACCTCTTCTCCGTTCTACTCCTTCCCTGCCCCTCCCCACCTACAGGACGATAAGGAGATCGACCTGGAGCACCTACACCGCCGGGTTAACAGCTTGTGCACCGAGGACGAAAGCCCCCACAAGCAGTTCTCCACCTCTTCCGTCGATTTAACACCCCTTGACATGGATGCGCTACCTGCTGCCCGCCAGGCGCTTGAGCAGATCAGCGATTTCCGCAACACCCACATCACCACCACCACCTTCATCCCTGAGCAGATCCAGACCCTAAGCCGTAGCCTCTCTGCCAAAGCCGCCGCTGGATTTTCTGCTGGTTTCAGTAGCGGTGGCAGTGGCGGGGGTGTCCTCCAGGACCACCGGACTGGTGGGATGGGCCCTTTCAGGCAGAGGGCCCCCAATGGTGGCTTCTTCCGCAGCCCCATTAAAACAATGTCCTCCATTCCCTACCAGCCCACAGGTCCAGGACCCAACTTTGGCTATGGCAATGATCCAGACAGGGGCACCTCCATATGAGGAGTTGCTAAGGTTGTTTCAGGAAGAAGAGTTATATGCAGGAGGAGGCGAGGTGGTTCTAGTCAGTCATAGGTGGTAGAACAGATATGATGTGGCTAAGTTCGAAAGTCAGAAGGTGGAGATCTGTGTACATAGGAATCTTTCTGTTTTCAGTTTCAGCTGGGGTGTTTCCAGGGGTGTCTATTTTATACATGGGGAAGTCAAAGGAGGTGGAAGTCTGTTGGGGTGTTCCTCATTTGTGCAAACCACGGTGGTGAGGTGCAAGAGGGGAAAGGGTGCGGGAGGGGGCTTGACTCTTTGCTTTATTGTTGTTGTTCTTGTGATTGGGGGATTATTTTTGAGATGTGTGTGAAAGGGAATCTTGTTTTTTTTATTGTTTCAGTTTTATGACATGGGATCTGCCTCATGTTACGGAATCTGATGAAACAACCTGACTCCTATTACTATCTAAACTCCCGTCTCGGAGGGTTTAGTTTATACTAGTTCAGCTCCAGGAAATACTCTTATATTCTTGTTAGCTCCAGGGCTGTCATTTGTGGATGACTGGTGATCTCTTTAGCCATGAAACAACTTCAAGGGGGCTTCTACTACTAAGCAATTATGGGGCTGTTATTTTGTGAAGGTATATAAAACACATATACTTTTGTCAGTGGCCCTCGGAATACATACAGTACACAGCCCGTGTAGTGTTTTGAAAAGGCCCCAACTCAATGAATATTGGAAGAATCCACTTCGCCAGTTTAACTCTGCCTTTTCACGCTGTTTTCTCTTTTCTGGTGGCGTTTCACCAATACCTGGGGCTCTAAATCTGTAATCATCTCCAAGATGGTGTCCACACTGTGGCCTGACTAAAGAGAAGGCTGAACACATAGCGACACCTTCCTGGTGCATCGATCTGGAAACTGTTGAAATGCCATGACAGTGCAACAGTATGACACTGTAGAAATTGCCAGTTTGGTGCATCAATCTTAAACTACTTCTGCCATTTTTTTTTCTTTTTTTGGTGCATCAGCTTGAAACTGTTTTCACCATTCTGATGCACATTAAACTCTTTGTCAATCCCACTGCACTGTACCAGTGCCCACAGACCTGTAAGTGATTGTATGTAGATCTGACCTTTTCTTTTCTCACCTGTACTGTGCTATCTGCTTTTCAAGTCAAGGTGAGATCCTCTAATCTGACTCTAAGAGGTATAGTAAAAAGCAGCTTAAAAAAAAAACTAAAAAAACCCATAAAGGACAAGCTGAAAGACTTCAAAAAGCTTATGCTTATTATATGTCTTTTATTGAATTTTGTTTTTGGAAAAAAAAATAGATTTTAATGCGTGGAATGTGTTTTGGTCAGGAAGTACAAGAAAAAAATTAACATTGTTCTAAGCTGTCTGTTGTTTTTTTATTTTTCAGCAAATTTTGAAAAACTGCTAAATGAGTGCTGTAGTCTCTGGTTTTGCATCATTAAGTCATTCAGACGTTTGATTTTTGTTTTTTCTTTGTTTTGCTTACTTTTAGTGCTACCATGGCTCGGGTGTTTAAAAAAAGATAAAATGTCACTCTGTAATGTCATCAAGTTCATGAATCACTTCTTATCAGGTTCAAGTGGTGAAATGGAGTTTTATTTTGTGTTGAGGAGAAGCCATTGCAACAGCATCTTCAGTGCAGGCCTTACGTGACAACTAGTTCGCTGTAACCTCCCAGCTTCCAGTTAAACCCAATATATCAGTGTACTGGGACTATTTAAGAAGAACAGATCAGTGGTTGTGCTGCGGGTGATGGGAAAGTTATGAAGATCCAAAGGCCATCACAACTCAATGGCTGCCTTTTGCGAGACGAGTCCAAAATGTGGTTCTGTTTCATACTTTTCATGTTAAGGGTACTGTTTATATAACTTTTTGTTTGTGTGTCTGTTTGTTTGTTTGTTTTTTTAAGTGCCAATTAATTAAAATGAGACCATTAAGGTGCATTTTGGGGTGGGGAATGGTACACTGAGAGCATTAAAGGAATATTTTATGGGTCACGGGAGGGGGGTGGGCGGGGTTGGTAAAACGGAACCAAACCTTTTTCACTAACGCTGTATTAATAATTGATAACGATAGTTGTTTAGAACAAGTTTTCAGTTTGTTATCTTAAAGAACTAAAACTGCAAAATGTTGTGTGTAGAGAATTCAGTCACGCCACAGTGTTTTGAAGCAAGCGTTCTTAGGCATTCTTTTCTTATATTAGGCTACAGTATGGCTATCGAATGACAAATAGGACACAGACATTTAAAAAATTTTATTTAGTATAAACGAAAGAGACATTATAAAAATGTATATTTTACATGTCAATGCTATTTTTGTTTAACAAAAAGAAAAGAGTATATCACATTGGGCTTTGGTGTTGAGTTTGAGCAGTCACATTGCTGCATTTGGCTTTTCCCTTGTCTTGCCCATGGTAAACATGAACACACACGAACCGTTTGCTTTTCTCATGTCATCCTGAGTTCATTTTATTATTTGCTAGCTAAATAACGAAAAGTGGCAAGTTCACTAAAAAGAAAGCATGCACAAACTTGCTGTTTTGCTATCTGTTAACATTTTTAATTTCATACATAGAACTACAGGATTTACTTGATAATTTTCAAAACTTTATGATGTACAGTATTTAATATAGGCCTATTTTGTTGTATGTGTTGCATATTATTCAAAAACCGAACAAACTGGGGCCTCTGTTACAAGTGGCAAAGCTTTCTGTGTATAATTTGTCTAATAAACAGGTTTTCTACAGTGGGATGGTATTTGTTGTCTTTGCTAATGTAGACAACCATCAGAGGAAAGTCACACTTCAAAATTCAACATGAAAAAACACAACAGTTTGTGAATAATTAGTTAAAGAAGAGGATATTTATCGTTCCTTACATTAAACAGCTGTGCTCAAACTTATTTTGGCATGTTCCCCCTGCCCCATGACTTTCATCAATTCTTTACAATATAAAAACAACCAGATGAATTCTCTGTGATGTAAACATTAGCACAGTAACATCAGCAAACTATTGTTTATTTCTGAGGAAAAAAGTAATTCTACATAGTGTCACTTTTGCTCTTTTCTAACATGCTTGGCTGTGTCCCACCTGCAGTGGCTCTAAATCCCACCACAGACTGAGAAACACTGCACTAAACATATCACTTCCTGGTTCCCAACACAAGGGAAAACTCTTCGCATTTTTTTCTTATAAAGGAAGCATCTAAAGATTTAAATTCACAGCTTTCACCGTTTTCATGTATTTTACGGCAGCGTTGATCCAGATACTGGATATCAGAATCATGATAGAAGTGGATACAAATGTTTTGTGAGTTCATTTCATGTGTGGAATACGTGTGAAGTTCAAGCCTGAGCTAAGCTTTTGTGTCTTTCCTATATAGGCTATCACTTCAAAGGCCCATATACTGCTGTTAACAGCTGGATAGAGATCCTGCTAAGGATGACTGCTGTCAAGTTCACTGGAGCATTACATTGCAATAGCCTTTGTGAACCAGATAGTGGCACTACATAGCTCCCACAAGTGTCTCTCTGAACTTACTGTTAGCACTCAGTGATGAGTTGAATGGTTGTCAGGCATTCCCAGAGCTAATTAGAATTAATGGAAGACAGTGATGGACACAGCTGAGCCACAGCAAATTTGAACTAAAGGTCTGAGATCACTGTAAGCAACTTAATGTAGACTTAACCACTCACATTTCACCCTTTTGAAGAGGAAGCATATAGATTATAGACTCTAAAACAACTATGGATTCTTTTTATGGCATAAAATATAACTTGTAATAGATCTCTATATATTTAATGAGAAGCCTCAAGAAAATAATATAGACACGCACAAAGCTTTGTTAAATATGATTTTACTAAAGATTAAGTCTATACTGGTTTAGCTATAATGAAGGGAGTCTAGTTGAAATGCTGTTAATTTCGAGTTTTATTGACACAGCTCCTGTAGGTAAAATGGATGAGTTCCAGTGAGTTCCAATTAAAACATCAAGTATTTAAATTCCATGATCTTCATTTTTCGGGAACAGGAAGCTTCCCCTCCGTTGTTTCCTATTTTAAAGTTACACATTTAGAAGATTACTTCATCCGAAGCAATCCCTGATCTATGCGGGTTTAGTTGATTTAGTTGAAACGCAGATACGTTTTGAAATCCCTGTCCAGCTCCCCTCACCCCAGTCTCGTGCCCGTCGCGCCCCTGTCTCCAGGGAGATGGGAATGAGAAGGGGCAGCACGCAGACTCCTCTCGCGCACTGGAATGGGAGCCCGCCACTCTCCCTCGAGGAGCCCCCCAGGCGTGACCAATGGAACATAGAGTCTCCATTGTGGCTGCGACACTTTAATAATCGTCAGCTACAATATCCAACCTGTCGGTAGCTTCAGGAGCCCGGCACAGCCCGTTAGATGGGGGGGCTCGTAGGTGGGAAGAGGGGGCAAACGCTCGGCGCCAGACCTCTAGCCCGCAAGACGTCCCCATGATGAATACATGAATAAAAAATGGAAAAGACTGATGTCGGATTATCTCTGAAATTATGGGGTTCCTTCACACAATTCCTTGCCATATATTGTGTCGTGGATATCTCGCGGATTATGAATGAAAACGCAAAAAAAAGAATTCTTTATTTTTTTTTTATTATTTGATAAGTTTATTTCATTTGAATTTGGTTAGATTTTTTTTTAATATTACCAGGATACTTTGGCAGCTACATTCGGGTTTGCATCTCTTGATCTTTGTGTCCCATACACCGATCTTGTGCATATCCTTCTAATCCTTCTAATTGACTGCGCTGAGCCCATTTCCCATCAGCAATCACCCTCTTGCTATTTTGCCAGATGCCTAAAGTTTACATCTCGGTAAGCACGGCTCCTTTGATCATCAGACTGAACGTGGTTCAATTTGCTTCCCGTTGATTTTTTTTAACTGTAGCTTTAAAAGCCGTATTTCGTTTTTCTAAAGGTCGCCTATCTTATAGAAGGCATGGTGAAGTTTGGCAATAACGTCGGTGTGTGTGCGCGCGCGAGAGAACCCTTCAACTGCGCGCCACTTGTGTCAGTATGGAAACAGTGTTGAGACCCCTACTCATGTTTCCGTTCCCTGTGAAGCCCTTTTTTACCGAAAGGGCGGTTCCGAGAGCTGGATCAAAAGGTTTTAGAGCCTCTACAAAAGAAAAATGGAAACTGGAGATGATCTGAGAATGAATGAATGAGCGCGCGAGCCCCAGGAACCGCTACATTCTTTTTTTTTTTTTTTTTTTTTTTTTTTTTTTTTTGGCTTTTGGTCACGCTTCATCTACCCACGACTTTTCTTCCTCAACTTTGTTCATTTCTGCTACTGGTGAAATCCAGCAGTTTGGTTTTGGCTGAAGCGGTTTTATAGTGGAAAGCATTAAATGAACTAACCGAGTCGCCGCTTCCACAGCCGTGGGTAGCAAATTAACCACTTGAACCTTGCCATGCGCCTCTTTAACCCTCTCCCTACTCTGCGTCATTCCTGAGATGTAACACGGGCTCAGAAGCAGGTAGGTGTTCTTGTCCCGTCCACGCTCCTCACCTAAAAACCGTCATCACTTGCACGTGCGTCCTGTGGGAGGTTCCCCTTACCTCCCTTGTGTTAAACACCCCCTTAAATTGTAACGTTATCATAAACAGTCCACCGTCGGGGGGTCATAATCGCCTCTCTCGGGCTTTACCGAGACTTCTCATTGGACGTCAACACGCGACCGACGCGAGGAGGGGGGCTTCCAGGCGCGTGCCGCTTTTTAAACCGACGCCGCGCCTTGAGACACCAGAGAAGGAGTCTCGCACGCGACACTCACATTCACACGGTGAGACAACATAGCTGTGCGTGCCTCCGATAACTTTTTTTCTCCACAGTGTTTTTCTTGGGGGGAATCATGGATGTCCTAACTGTGGAGGGCTGGAGCAAATGCGCACGTGAGGCGCCGGCCACGCACTCGCGGCAGCAGAGTTGTGGGAGCCCCAGAGAGGTGGAGAGGGGAGGGAAGCAACAGTTCGAGGAGTCCCGCTACGAACCTGGGCTGACGCTCGTGGACAGCGATAGCGACCCACGCGCCTGGCTGGCTTCCGCTTCTGGCACCTGTGCGGCACACGCCACTTCACCCGACTACCTGCGGCACTCGCCATGTCCGAGTACCGGCTCCTACCACGGTGAGGAACAGCACCAGTGCGTGCAACTTTTGAGCAGCTTTTATTATCTAAAAACCGGCTCATGCAACAGGCAGCAGGGGCTATTGGTGGTAACTGATGTAATTTATCAAGCTCTGGAAGTTAAATATAAACAGAAGGAGCGCTGCCTTTATGTAAATTATAACGTTTTTTGCGCAGTTGGAAAGTTGTAACGAGTTTATTGTCTAAAATAGTACTGATACGCTTTTTTCACAACCCAGAGTGTAGCTTAATTTCTTTTCATTTTTCAGAGACTGGCTCCCCGGGTTCCTCAGGCCATCCCAGCCCACAGAGCTACAGAAAACCTGCCAAGAGCCTCACGTCTTCTTCTCTCAAAGTCAGGGAGTTGTGTCGCCTTAAAGGCACCCTCACCGGGCCCGAAGAGGAGGCCTCCGTGAGACAGAGAGCCCCCTCCCACAAGCCTGTCAATGGGATTCAAAGGCAAAGGAGAGTGGCCGCCAACGCGCGTGAGAGAAGGCGAATGCACGGGCTCAACCATGCGTTTGATGAGCTGCGCAGCGTCATCCCAGCGTTTGACAACGACAAGAAGCTCTCGAAGTATGAAACTCTGCAGATGGCGCAGATTTACATCAACGCCCTCGCCGAGCTTCTCCAAGGTCCAGTGTCCTCCTCCTCTTCCTCCTCCAGCAGCAGCAGCAGTAATAACGACATCTCCAACAACACCAGCTCGCCAAAGTGTGACATTATGCTCTCGTCCACCGCTGGTTATGACGGGATGAAGGACAGGGCCTCTCAGTCTCCCTCAACCTGCAGAGCAGCGGACCCTGCGCCCGTTTCAGGTAGCAGCTTACCTGTGCACATCAGCGGGGTGCCCTTCTGTTCCTCCTTCGACGAAAGTTCGTTTTCCACTAGAGTTGAAAAAGCGATGTGTTCCCCGTCTCCTTCGGCATCTGCTCGGGCGGGCAGTTCGCAGTTTGCAAATGGGAGGAAAGCGTCTCCCCGGAGCGACGGAGAGTTTTCCCCGCACTCCCACTTCAGTGACTCGGATGAAATAGCGATGGAGCTTCATTCGAGTGAAGAAGACGATCTTTCAGAACTGAAGCTGCCCTCACACCATCACCGCACAATTTCCTTCTAAATTCCCACATAAAGACACAGTATAGCGAAGTTTCTCTATAGCCTACAGTGAAGTAATGTCCATAAGACGTGTCAATCATAGCGATAGTCCTGCGTTGACGAAATGCGTTTGTAAGAGAAATTCTTGCTTTTTGCAAATAAAAGAAAAAGAAGTTTAATGTTTAATTTAACATGTTGCATCGTTTAAAGATCTTTTTTAAAAATGTGAGTAAGGCCTAATTCGATTCTGCCAATAAATATCTATCCTATAATTTTTCAGTCTCCATGGAGACGTGGTTGGAAGACCCCTCTGCCATGTCGCGCGCAGCACTGCCACGGGTATTTCCCACGTCCCTCCAACCAAAAAGCTGTCTTCCACAAAAAAATCACAAGTTTATGGATAATTGCTTATATTTGATAATGTAAATACGTTTTTGTAGCTATGAAATGAGTTTTGTTGTGATTTATGTTTTTTTTTTTTGTAAAAATGAATTTTGTTTTGCAACTTTAAAAGTTCACGATGTGCACTTTAAACTATAAGAGCCAGAGGCTTTGTTTGTTGTTTGTTTGTTTTCACACCATAAATATAAAAATAGAGGTTTGCTTTGTTTGTTAGTGTAGTGCTGCCAACTCCATACAAATAGCCTATTTAATGTAGCCATCATTGCTGCCGCCTTTTGTATTTTCTTTTTTTTTATCTTCACATCAGCTTGTGTGTCTTTTTTCTTTGGTTGGTAACTGTTTTTGTTCTTGTATGTAATGTATTTATTGCTCATAGCCCATGTTTCATGTGATTTGCTTTTTTAAGTTAAATTTGCCCCAGGAAAAAAGCAATCATTCGCCATTCTTAGTTATGTTAATTTGATTTTGGAATTAATAATAAAAAAAAAAAAGCAAACGAAAATGTCATGTCTCTGTTTCTGTGACCCTGTTGATGATGATAATAATAATAATAATAATTTCTTTATTTCTATGGATAAGTTCCAAGTAAAATAGCACCAAAACGTTTTATTGCCTAATTCTTGCATATAATGCATAAACCTTAACGAATTTTGAATCGATAAAATAACGTTAACGTCAGTTTTGGTTCCATAGGTTTTATGAGTTAGGCAAATACAAATAGGCCAAGAAGTTTGATTTTATCCCTAAAGCTATAGGAGGAAAAAAACAAATTTAAACACGCATTTATGTTTAATTATAGACGCTTTTAATATTTGAGCTTCTCTTATGTAATGTGATGTAAACACGCGCTCGCATATGTTGCAGGTACACGCGCCCCCCCCTGGCTTGTTGCACCTTGTGCTCCAAAGTTGCAGTGATCGACTTCTTCAACACAGAAAAGTTCGCTTTAATTAATTTCAGTCTGTTGCTTCCTTGAAACAAACTTTTTTTTTTCTTTTTCCTGAACTCTTGCCACGCTGTCCATTTGGTGAATATCGGATTTATTAATGGGGAATGTGCATTAATTTCAGGCTATTGTTGGCAGGCTCGTGGGCCGAGGTGTTGGATGGCCTCAGTGAAGCACGCTCTGTCAGCTGGTGAGCGCTCACGGGTCCCCACCGTGTCCCCGAGGACCTGACTCGAGAGGGAACACACTTTTCTCCATTAAAGAAAGGCCTGCACACACACGGGTGCGCGCACATACACGCACACACTGACACACGTGTACACCTCTTCGCCTCCGCTTCTTTCTTTCTCTTTCTTTCTTTCCGTCAACTTAGACAAACACGCACGTGGAACGCACGCACCCCGCTCGCGCGGGCTCTGGCAACCTGGGCTGCTGCGTGACTCAGGCTCAAATTAGTCGTCCCCTCCACCCCCGCCCCTCTTTCTTCAGGCTATTTACTACAATGCTTAAAAACCCTGGCGGATAAAGGTGCCTGCTACAGAGAAGAGGAGCAAAATAGGCACCTTCGAAATTATTCATGATGGTGAGCAACCTGTTTGCTACCTGTCACTGCTATGTCTCCCACCCACTGTTATGAGCCAATCGCAGTCTGCGCCCCTGCGCTCGCCCCTCGAAGGCAGGGAATAAAGGGGAATATAATAAGGAATCCGTGTTAAATTATTAAAAGAATTTATGCAGCTAGAGCTGTATCCGAGTATGATCGGACAGCAATTTGAGCCGAGTTCGTTTTGCGGTGAAGCGAGCTCAAGTTTCGTAAACATTTTTTTTTTCAAATGGATACAGAAGAGCCAGAACAGTAACACTGATCATCTGTGTAACCACCAACCCCCCGCAGAGATGTTTAAGACGTAACCGACTAGAATGAGGCCACAACAAGTATTCAAATTCTGGTCTAGGATCGGGTTCAAAGAATCACTGACACTTCTCGTTATTCAGCGCAATGTTAACAGCTGTCTGAATCAGATAAAAACAAATAAATAAGTAAACAAATGAAACGAGATTAGCTGTAAAACGACATCCACGCACAACAAAGAATGTGGCGCCCGACGCTTTATGTTTAAGCGAAGCAGTTTGTTTTTATTTCTAAAGCATTCATGCTTGATGGGCTATGCAAATACTCAGGCTTAACTGGGAAACCCACAACCGCTGAGCTTTCCGAGGAGTTTCTATAATATGACAGGCTATTTGGATTTAAATTGATGGTTTACCGCAGAAACCACAGGATTCGACTTCTAATAATGCAATACCTTTATTTTATCTTATTTTTTGCAGGGTAGAGTAATTTGCTGACTTCTTTCTTATTATAAAACGACACAATTTTTCGGCTACATTAGGGTTAAAATTTCTATAAACAAACATATACAAAGTTAAAAAAAAACATTTTAAAAAAAGCATATCTGTAACAGGTGGGATGCTGGTAGGCAGGTGGAGGTCTCGCTGTTTCAGGCACATTAATTATTAATGCATGGACGTTATGAAAGAAAAAAAAACAGAGTTCGGGAGAATGGGGCCCCTGACGCGTGTGGATACTGCTGCGAGTAAAAGGAGAAGCAAAAAGTAGAAACAGAACAACAAACGCACATAGAGCTTAATTTGCTTGTGGCTAAAGCTTAAACTCAGATGTAAGTTTTGCACATTGTCTTTACTGCTTTAACATATTTTCGACCTGTGCAGATGCCAAAAGAATAAGAAACTTAAATGCATCATGCACAGTGCATAACACTGAAAAAAAGGTGCAAGTTTTGTGCAAACTGGTTAAATCAGCAGGGATCAATGAAATAATTATTTTTTAATTCTATTTTTCCTGCATTAAGAAGTTTAAAAGTTCCAGTGAAGTCCTGGGATGATAAACAGTCAATGCATCTGAGGCTTGTGTACCTTCGTGCTCATTTCTATAAATATATTCAGAAAATGTGCATTCCCCAACTTTTTTTTAATGAAAAGAAAGGCACTTGCATTTTGTATGAGATATGGGGAGCCGAGTTGTGTGCTGTCCAAAAAGCCACTGGTCTCTCTGGGGACCCAGAACAAAAGGCAGAACTGGGCCATAGTTTCCATCTGCTGTCTCAGAGACAGAGAGAAAGAGAGGTAGAGAGAGGGCAGTGAGTGAGGACACCATGGGCAGATATAGAGACGGAACAATGAGTGAGTGTGTGTGTGTGTGTGTGTGTGTGTGTGTGTGTGTGTGTGTGTGTGTGTGTGTGTGTGTGTGTGTGTGTGTGTGTGTGTGGTGCTGGTGGGGGGGACGAAAGAGAAGAAGAGCAGCAACAGGGAACAGGATGAGAGTAAGGGCAATCAAAAGTTGGAATAACTTAATTTCTATTCAGTTTAACCAACTGTAAAGGGCTAACACACACACGCAACAATAACTAAACACCTATTTGATCTTTATTTGATCCTCATATTAGCCTAAAGAACCCACCTTTCATTAGTTGCCTATTATAACGCGTTGCAATGTAACCTATAGTGACCAGCAAACACACAATGCAGCTGTGATGCAAGGAGCACCTGTTGCATTGCATGCTCCAACTCAGTGATGCTATTAATTGTTAATGAGTTTCATTGGAAATGTTGACACTGAATAACAAAGTTATCCTTTGTGTAATTTTACAGTGAAACTACTGGTAAAAACAGAACTTGTCACATACTGTAAATAAAGCAAAGTGTACACTGGATTCAGATGAGCACAGGTCTCAGTGTTGCTGACTGAGGAACAGCCAAAGAGTGGGAGGACAGCATTTATGTAATGCTTTGGGAAATATTACTTTTTTTAATGGATTTACTTTGCATTTTCAGTGAGCTTATGATAGTCAGTCTGTGTAAAATCACCTAATTTTATATTGTAGAATAGATTTTTAAATGCAATTTAGTTAAATTAAAACTCATAGCAGGAAAGGAAAACTTGAACAATGGGCACGTAATTTAATGGCAAGTATGAATTTCCCTTTGAGATCGATAAAGTTATTTTTGAGTTATTTTTGTTCTAAGTATTGTTTGATAAGATCAGAGCTGGCACAAATGAGACATGAGTATGAACATGTGATGTGCTCACACAGGCACTGCTTCATTTTACACACATGCCTGCGCTCGTGTCTCTCTAAATTTTTGTATCCACACTCCCAGACTCGCTGACATTAAAAATGCAACAAATTTCAGAAAATTCTGCAAAATTAAAAATCTTCACAGTAGCAAAATGGCATATATGTGTAGGATATATATGGATTTCCTCCTAGAAAATAAAGCTATGAGTAAGCATAAATATATTTCTCAGTAGGGTTCAAGCAACAAAGTTGGGAGTTTGAGTTTAGTTAATGTCCTGATTCTCTAAAAAAAATAAAAATAAAAATAAAAAAAGAGCCACAAAACAGAAAATACAAAAAATGTGATTGTTACAGAAAAGAAAATACTATTAAGCACACTTCTGCTTTTATTTTGAAAGGGTCTAAGACCCCAGGGCTGTCCATCCTTGTAAAAAAAAAGGTGTTAAGCTATTTTGACAAAATACATCCTGTGGTTTCAGTGATTACATGCCGCCCATGCCTCAGAGCATTTCAGCCTGCACACGAACACACCAAAGCAGTCGCACTACGACAAGGAAGAAGATCATTTATCTCTGCGGTTCGCTCCATGAAAGATGTCCATGGGTGAAGCAGGGTCTCCCAGGGCTTTGTTCTGGGCAGGGTTCACCTCTTTGTGTCCACCACCTTCAAAGCAAATGTACATGAACACGAACATGAGGCTTCTTGGGTAACTGGCCCATTGAAGAACAGCACAATGGTGCTACCAATTATCCACAGAGCTCAATGCTCCTGTGGAATCAGTTACATGGCTTTGTGTGTGTTTTTGTGTGTGTATTTATGCCTGAGAGAAGGGGTGTGTATGTTATATTTGCATGTTTGACGATGTAAAGCTTTGATCTGTAAGTATGTGTCTGGGTACATCTGTGCATGCAGCATTACTCAGTGTGTGTCTTTATATGTAAGAGAGTGTGTTTTTCCTTTATGGTCCTATGTGCTAAATCTTGTAAACTTTTATTTTTTTTCTTTGTTTTGTGTGTGTGTGTGTGTGTGTGTGGGGGGGGGGGGTGTTACTTTTTAAAATGAGATATAAATATTTCACATATTTTTTATTTATTTATATGACTTTTTTGGAAATACTTCCCTGAATTTTATTGACATAAAACTGCTGGCTATAGACCTCAGCAGTGCCTTGATTATTTCTATTTATAGTACCCGAATTGCAGTTCTTCACCCCAATATGAAGACACCTTAACTGCAAATATTTTTACTCCTTTTCACACAGCGTGATTTTCACCAGGGTTGGATTACAAAGGGTGTTCAGCCCGACCTCTGTGGAGTCGGTCTGCATTTAGAGACCTCCACCAAGACTCTGCAAACATGAAAGGAAACCTCTGTAAGCTTCTGAAGTGATTTGGCTGCAGGTGCATTACTATCTTTTTCACACATTTAAACATGAGAGGTCCACGAGGGCGTGAATGTAGAGAGCTAGCTTCAGCTCATTGGTGTGTAAGTGTGTGTGTGTCTGTGTGTTTACAGCTTGATACACACCTAAGCTTCTTTAGTGTGACACCAACTCTTTAACTTGACACCAGTGATTTTTACCAGCTGTAACCCTTGCTGGCTATCTGCCAGATTCACGTGTACAATACAAACATGTGTGCATGCCATAACACAAGGTCATACATCACCTAGCATCACTTCAAAAGGCTCTATTTGCTTTAAAAATGTGACCTAAGCTTGTTTTAGTATAAGCTTCATCCCTGCATTAAAAGGCTTAATTAATTAAATATTAGTTAAAAAAAAAAAAAGAAGAAGAAGAGGAAGAAGCAGTGACTGCATCAGTCTGACCCTGATGATCTGACAGGCTACAACCATTGACTGTAGAAAACAGTCAATGGTCTTTTCTACAGTCATTGGCTAGAACCAGCATCTGTGCAATGTCACATATTGGGTTTTGGTTTCAAGAGCTCTGAACTGCAAAGGCTTAAAGCTACAGTACGTCCTGTTTAACAAGAAGAAGAAGAAGAAGAAAGGTTTTAGCAAAAGAAGAAGAAGAAGAAGAAGACGACGTAAATAAGAATAAAAGGAAGTAAAGAAGAGTGTGAGGGGAAGAATAAATATGGACACTTATCTAAAAACCATGTAGCCATATTTTTACATGCTGTAGTGCCATTTTAGGGAGCATTCCAAGTTGCTATACATCAATACAAGCATTATAGCCCAAATTTTAATAATATGTATGGATTAAGTCCATAGTAACAACAGAAATTGCAAAAAAGTGCAATGAACTACAAAAAAATTGAAGATCGTTTTTGTTTTTTTACATATATTTCTACTTGGAGAAATTTAAGAGGTTTATCCCTCAAAACTTTAAATACAAAAAAGTTGCAAAAAATAGTTTACAACAAGAGGAAATTTATTTTGAGTGTCTTCATAGTTTTATTTTTGAGATACACCAATTTTTATATACTGCAGAAAAAAAGAAAAACAATCTTATGATGCAAATTTGCAAAGAAAACAGCAGGTGCATCAAAATAAACTATTTTAAGCAGTGCAATTTGAGTTCTAAGCATCACAGAAACTATTCAGAAAAGCCTAAAGTCAAACATGACTTATAAAAACACCAGTATAGGCTTCTAAGGCCTACAAGTAAAAAACTACATTTTCCGTGAAAATGACGTCACTTCCGGTTTCGGGCAGGTAATGGCGGACATGCAATCGTTTGCGCTGACGTCTATTTCAATGTAGAAAGTGTTCTGAATAGCTGATCGGATCGGCAAAGTATGTTTCTGGAATATTATGTTTTTGTTCCTGCAAGCGCTTTTTATGCAACCTTTGCAAAGCTATGTGTGGAAGGAAACCGTGACCGAGGACAAGCTGATGACATAAGATGTAAGTACAACTCCTCCGGTTTCATATGCAAAAAAAATTATTGCGCTAGCTTACATGGTTCCGGTTCTACAGGGATTTAAAAATAGTTACGCAAAACAGAGCGTGCTGCTCTGACCGGCTTTAGGGTTAATTCAGGTCAAATTCAAGGGTAGAAGATTTTGATAATTGGAAAACAAAAGTTTCAGTTTTACTCCACACGTCATTTTGATATAAAAAGATCTGCTCCCTCCTCCACACGACCTATAATTAAAACCATAAAAATATAAGGTAATCCAAGCAGAACACATTGTGAGCAGGATGGTGCAGGGTCAGCCGGGTTGCACTGTCAGTGTAGCTCAACCACATAGCAGACTGAATGTACCTGCAGCTCTAAGATTACAAACATGCACTTTGGCAATGCAAATATTGGTGATCTCTTGAAGCTTGTTGTTATTTTACTTCTCAGTTTTGCATAAAATGCACAAATACAGGTTGGGAAAGGATTCGTGTTTCACCATTAAGTTGACAGAGGTCAACTATGAGCCCTTTTCCTCTTGTACCTACTTGGGGTCAGTTCGACTCAACTCAACTTGGTTTTTAGGGTTTTCTAATAAGTGGTAGTACAGTACCTGGTACCAGGTACTCATTCAGTACCTACTCAGCCGGGTTTCCAAGGTGATCCAAAAATGTGACATCAAGAGACTGCACGCAACTGATTGCCTAGTCAGTAGCATTGCGGAATCATTTTACAGCATCTCCTTCACAAAAATAAAAACTGCCTTTTTTGTAGCCTGGTAACGAGGGCAATGGTTGCACAAAAAAAAAAAAAACAGGGTGATGCTGCAGCAGTATATTAATAACTGACCTCATATGTCGCCGAAGTACTTGCTCATAGGGGGTCATATGATTGTTGGGTTTTTCTCTATATGTATTACTGTAGGGTCTACCTTACAATATAAAGTGCTGTGAGGCAACTGTTGCTGTTATTTGGCGCTGTACAAATAAAACTAAATTGAACTGAATTGGTATACCATCACCTCGACGTCCTCCAGTGTTGAGATTTTTGTGTAGCATACAAATGATGACATAGGACTAGGGATGGGTACCGGTGTCCGGTGCCATGATGGCACCGGTTCTGACATAAACGTTAGTAACCAGAC
The DNA here is from genome assembly GCF_057382275.1 of Copadichromis virginalis. Taxonomy (NCBI): domain Eukaryota; kingdom Metazoa; phylum Chordata; class Actinopteri; order Cichliformes; family Cichlidae; genus Copadichromis; species Copadichromis virginalis. The sequence continues at coordinate 25,932,393 of NC_140629.1, forward strand.
CGAAAAGCAGCGCACATTTCGGTGCTTTATTTCGGTGCTTTTTTTCCCTGAGCTGTGATACACTTCCAGCCAATCATTTTACGTTTCCGAGGATAGTAGGCGGGTCCAGGTACGTACGTTCTGTTAGAGCAGAGCTACAGATTAAAAATGTCCAAGGCGAAGCGGTCAAAAGTCTGGCTGTACTTCACAGCAAAATATGCAAACTCAGCAGCCTGCAACAAGTGCTTTAAGCTGATACTGTGATACTGTGCAAAGGAGGTAACACCTCAAATCCGATGAAACACCTGGCGACGCATAGCGTTTTTTTAAAAAGCCCAGAAATGCGCCGTATTTGATAGCTTGCTGCGAGACCTCACACTGTGCACGTTGGGTGGGTTGCCAGTTATCGGACCCGGAGCAACATCCGCCAAAAACCCGAAGAATAGAGTCCTGGCCCCTAGCCCTGCCAGTGTAGCAGAAATGATGACGGATGATGATGCAGCAGCAGCCGTTCTTCTCTGCGTGAGTAGCTTCATGTTGTTTGTGTGTAATTTACGTTGAGTAGGCTAACCACGTTATTACATTAATGCATGTAAGGTGAACTAGCAAACATCATCATAGCTACATGCGGCTGTCCTCTTGTTTGATGGCAGATACTCCCTTCACCCTGGCCAAAAAGGCTAAAATGACCAAAGAAAAAGTGGGAAACAGTTAAACATGAGAGGTTTTTGGACAAAGTTTGTGTTTTTTCCATTGATTAAGCACTGCTTCCAGCCAAGAGTGATGCCATATATGCCCCATAGCTGCAGAAAAGGCTAACATTGTTATATTTTTACAAAAAAAAACAGCTGAACATGAGAGGTTTTTGGACAAAGTTTGTGTTCTCCATTCTTTAAGCACCGGTTCGAGCACCGTTTAAGCACCGGCACCGTTTCAAAAGTACCGATTTGGCACCGGTATCGGATAAAACCTAAACGATACCCATCCCTACATAGGACTTTCGGCCACGTTGCTATAAAGATCTCACACACATTAGGTGGTACTCAGTTGTAATGGAAAACATCCAAAACTGAGTCGAGTTGAGTCAAGTTGAGCTGAGAAGGTACTAGCTATAAGGGCCCCAAAATGCATCAAGAATATATCACCCACACTATCACATACCCAACAGCAGCCTTAATCATTGATGCCATCCCAATGTTGCAGCAGGATTAGACATTCATTGACATGCACCTGGTGTAGAGTTCTGCTGCTGTAGTCCGTCTTCTTCAAGATTTGACGTGTTGTGGGATCACAGAATCTTCTGCATACCTTGGTTGCAATCAGAGTTTGCTTTGCCTTCCTAGCAGATCGAAGCAGTGTGACCATTCTCCTCTGATATCTGACATCAACAACACAGAGACCCGAGGCTCACTTTTCAGCAAGTCATCTTGACAATGTCTAAATGCATAAATGCCACCATGTGATTGGTTAATTAGATATTTATGTGAACAAACAGCTGAACAGTAGTAAATAATAAAGTGAAGAGCAAGTGTGCTTGAAAGAGTACATGCTGCTAGTATTGGAGTACTGCAGTGTGAAAGCTAATTGTTTATTTTCATGTGTTGATTCACTTTTTGGCTCAATGCATTTTTTTGGTGTGGATGTGCGTGTATTTTTTCCCATCTTGTAAATAATAAAATGGCCAGTAAGTGTATTGTTTTATAATTAGTCAATCTGAGTGTGAGATTGAACAATCACTGCAACTGTCAGACCACACAAAAGATGAATGCAGCATTGATTGAGAATTTATTTCCACTGATAAAGGGAAAAGGTCTTCTGACCCGAACAACCATTTAGGATGTTTCCATATAAGTGTCAGTTTTGCATACTTTGTTTGGGTAGTTTTTGTTCTCTCGGTGTTTCCCTGTCTGTTCCTCCCATTGTCTCTTTTGCTAATGTGTCACCTCCCTGTGTCTGATCTCCTATTAAGTGTTAGTATCCATGCCAGTATTAAATATCTTGCTTGTTTCCTGTCTTACTTTGAGGGCTGGTTTTCTTTCATGCTTAGTTTTGCTTCCTGTCTCTTGATAGCCTTGACTATTTATTTCCCCCTGTGTTGATAATGTGCTGATTTCCCTGCTTTGCCTCATCCCTAATTGTTATGTCGTTGCTTCCTGTGCCTGTTTTTGTTTTGCATCATGTTTTCAAATGGACTTTTTTCCAATTTTGTGTTGGACTTGCAACCAGCCTCAATAAGACCTTGTCTTTCGCTTAATTCAGCCTGCAATGAGGACCTTACTCCACTCTGCATTGCAATATGTAAGGTGTTTAGGTGGAGGGAATGATAACGTGTTGGATTCAAATACTCTGTTGCAATATTAATGAACACAATGTAATGAAAAGTAAACTTTTTAACCAGGGAACACACAGCTGCCAGTAGTAAAAAACACAAAGGTAAGGTAATGGAGTGGTCATGGTTAACTTTTCTCTCCTCTCTGATCTCCTGTCTTGTCCTTCCTGTGCCCATTGTACAGTTGCCCTATACGAGCTCTCCTTTCAGCTAGTTGCCCTACTCAGGTGAGGGATACAGTATATTGAAGGAGATTTTTCTTGTATTTGATTCCGCTCCTTTTCAGAGCAGCTGAAAGCCTGGCCTCCATGCTGCTCCCTCCTCCCTGTCCTGTCCAGTTCCCAGGGGACCCCCACTCTACCGGGCTGGCCTGGGTGGAGCGGTCTCAGAGTGGGGCAAGTAGGGAACAGACAAGGGTATCACTTACAGCCTCCCTCCTGCACTTACACAGCGCAGAGTACACAGGCACCAACAGCGCACCCCTTCACCTTGCCTATCTCCCTCTCTCGGGTGCACACTCAGTGGTTTTGATGTGCGTTCACATGTACATGGAGACACAAGTGTCTTTTCCAAGTCTTACCAATTCGAGATACATGTCCTATCTTTTTCATCTGTCTTTTCAACCTGTCCGCTCAGTCACTGATCCCGGGTGGAGGCAATCCACAGTGGAGCTGTGAAAAGTCATTTCTTTGCACTGCAAAGCCAGGAATTGAGATTTAGTGACTAAGAGTTATGCATAAGTTTATAGTATCTGGATAATTTTAAAATGTTCAAACGCTTATGCACACAACACATAGAAAAATTAATCAATATTGGCTTTCCACTATTGTCAGTTCAGTGTGTCTTCACACACCTTTGCCCTACTTATTATACCCACCAGCTATGTCGATAGGATTCAGTGTTAGAGGCACAGATTGCTTGATTACGATCTGATTTTCTTGAATTAGCAATCTATGTGTGTATTATTGATTAAACCTGAAGCTTTCATTAAATGCTGAAAAGACTGATTATGTTGTTTGCTTCTGAGTTAAAGCTCAACTAACTTCACACATCACCCACTTAATCAGCATAGCAGTGCTGTCACGTGGTTCTTGACTGGTTCTTTTACACACAGAGCAATAGCTATAGGGCATACTCAGAAACAACAAGCCCCCCAGTAGAAAAAAAACAACAGCACGATACTTCCTACAGTGAAGGAAGAGGATTAACACAGATCTTTTCAACTACACAGGAAGGAAAGTGCCCCCCTCCCCCCCCCCCGCCCCCCCAAAAAAAACCCTCACAAGAATGTTGTTTATAAGATTAAGTTTGTTTGTTTTTTCTTTTTCATTTTTTGAAATAATTTAATTGTGACAATTTAAAAGCATATCATAAAGCTTATGAAACCCTTAACTCTTAACATTTCTAAGTATTTGTTTTCTGTTGGTAGGATGAGCTGTGGGGCATTTAAAGGAATCTGTAGGATCCCAGCAGGATAACATAGCCAGACATTTCTGAGCACTGTAAAGGACTAATGAGCTTCTTAGCGGGGCAGCACAAACACACAAAAATGGTTGTTTAACTAACTATAAGATGTGACTCAAATTCCACCTGTTAACCTCATCATTTCTCCTGGTGAGACATAAACCACTTGCTTTCTAAAAACTGAAACTAGCTGTGTACCACATTTCCATTCAGATTTCATTCAGACTCTATTTAAAGTTAAAAAAAAAAAAATACCGTATTTTCCTGCTTGTGGAAAAAAAAGACTTTAGTTGATTTTTGGAACTTGGAACTCAAATGCAAGCCTAAACAATATAAGACATAAAAACTTAAATTAACTGTTGCACAGTCAAAGGAGGTTGAAAAATGTAAATCAGTTTTTTTAATGGAAATTGGAAAAAATATCTAAGCTCACTGACGGAGTTTGTGTTGGCTAATTTTACCATCCTGATCTCTCTCCTCCCAGATCTGTGCTTCATTTTCCTTGTTTTCACATCATTAAGGCCAATCCACATCCTCCTCTTTGGGGGCGGGGTCCTGTGGAGATCAGTGACGCCTCACTGACCACATCAATCAATCATTCTCCATCTGACTAGCTCTCTCCTGCTTCCTTTTGTCTCTCTCTGTATGTATCTGTCTCCATATCTCTCTGTCTCGCCTACACAACTTTAATATCGCTCGCTTCCTTCTTTCCCACACGCAACATGGGAACTATTTATCATAAGAGCACAGATAAATGTTGTCGAGCAATTCTTAGAAAAGCGGCCACTGAAGAAGGCTCTTTGGGTGGTGAACTGTAACCATCAGCAAGTAGCTGTTATTATTGAGGTATTTATTACTGTATATTTTTAATTTTCTACATACACTGTAGACCACAATTATTCAATTTCAGTTTCACTAGCCACACCCAGACCTGACTACTGCCAGATGAGCTGAGTCGAGAAATAATTTAAAAAGCAGAAAACAAAAGCAACAAATAATGCCATGATCTAAAGAAACTCAAGAACAGATGAGAAACATAACATTGAGTCTTGAAAGGATTACAAAGTCATTTCCAAGGCTTTGGCACTCTAATGAACCATGGTGAGAGCCATTATCGACAAATAGAGACACTTAATAAGGCAAACCTTCTCAGGAGTGGCCAACCTACCAAAATTACCCCAAGAACGCAGCAACTGCTCATCCAGGAAGTCCCCAAAGAACCCCAAATAACACTTTAAGAACCCCAGCCCTCACTTGCCTCAGATAAGATCAATGTCTGGGAACAAACGTCTTCCATAGGAGAGTCCAAGGAGATATCCATTGCTGACCATACAAAAACACAAAGGTTCATCTCACATTTGACCAAAAAACATCTTCATGATTCGCAAGAATTTTGGACTGACAAGACAAAGGTTTCACTGACAAGACAAAAGGTTAGGATTTTCTGGTACAGACTGACAAGACAAAGGTTTCATTTGGATCCATCCACATAAAACTAACAAAGCACTGTATAAAAAGAACATCATATCAGCAGTAAAAACATGGTGGTGGTAGGGTGATGGTCTCGGGCTACTTTGCTGCTTGAGGACAATTTGCTGCAACTGATGGAACCATGAATTCTGCTCTGTACCAGAAAATCCTAAAGGCCAATATCAGTCCATCATTTTGTTCCCTGAGTTTTAAGCATTATTGGGTAATGCAGCAAGACAATGGTTGAAAACACACCAGCAAGTCCCTCTCTGAATGGCTTAAAACAAAATGGAATTTTTCAAGTTGCCTAGTCAAAGTCTGGTTTCAAATCCAATTGAGATGTTTTTGCTTGACCTTAAACAGGCTTTTCATGCTTACAAAACTTCAATGTGCCTGAGTGAAAACAATTCTGTAAAGAAGATGGGAAAAACTCATTGCCTGTTTTTGCAAGGGCTTCATTGTAGTTTGTGCTGCCAAGGGTGGTATTGTCTTTTCTCTGTTTTTCTACTTTGAATTTGATTTTGCTGCTCTGTATTTGGTAAATCCCGTTTTTACATATTCATTCATTCATTCACACAACTGAGTGCTTTTTGTGTAACATTCACACTCTTGGAGAGAAACTTGGGGTTCCATATCTTGACCAGAGTTCTTTGGCATGCAGACTGGAACAAAAAAAGATACTCAATGACAAGTACAGTGATAGTCTCGATGTTTCCTCTTATCAGATAATCTAATGAACATGTGAAGCAAAATGCCAAAGCCTTCCTGATCTCATAAATCAGCGGTCCCCAACCCCCAGGCCTCGGACCGGTATCGGTCCGTGAGTCGTTTGGTACCGGGCTGCGAGAGTTGAGGCTCAGGTGTGAAATGTATGGTTTTCAGGGTTTTTATCGGTTTTCAGCGTTATTTTGTTATCGTTTTTATCGTTAACTCGGTTTTCCTGGGTCTTTTCACGTGTGTTATGAATACATCTTCTTTTTTTCGGTACCGAAATTATTTTGTTGTATTTATCCGCGACACCTTAAAGGCCGGTCCGTGAAAATAATGTCGGGCATAAACCGGTCCGTGGCGCAAAAAAAGGTTGGGGACCGCTGTCATAAATGCTTGCTAGTTCAGCTCACCATCAGTCATCAACAGCTGAAAATCCATTTATTTCAATTTATTTAGTGTTTGCTAGAGTGCCCTTCTATTTTATTGTCTTAAATATGAAATGATCGATCTATTTGTGAACTACTGTTAAAAAAAATGTGGCTCCTGAATCAGAAAAAAAACAATTTAGGTTTGATAGTTGCAAACAGAGCAGGAAATTAGGAGTGCGATCGCTTGATGAATTATTTGACAACATGAACAATCCAAGATGGTTATCATTATGCATAGTGGCAGATACTGATATGAAACGGATTACAGTATATGGGATAAAATGAGACAAAGATACATGCCTCAGCTATCTATCACCCGTTTGTTGTTTTGAATGCCACCCTACACACCCGATTTTATTTCTCTCCTTTTTTTGTGATTTGCACACTTTGTTGTTCTGTCGTTCTCTTATCTCACCTGTCTGTCTGCATACCAACCTGTCTGCTTCTTAGTGTTCCATTTTACCTCTCAGTCTGTATGTCTGCCAGGTAGGAAAGGTCAGGGCTAAATGGGCTGAGTGTAAACAATGCCTTTGGTACCTAGGACAGGGACAGCCAACGTCCCACAGCCGCCGTCCTGCCATCAGTGCATGTTGTGTGTGGTCACTGGTCACCTCTTTATTGTTTTCCATTTTTCTCCCCTATGCTTTCTGAAATTGTTTAATGATTTTTGCCAACCTTTTCTACTTTTTCTCCTTCTTGCCTCTTCTACTTTCTACCTCCTTTTTTCTACTCCATCTCCATATCTGCCCTTTCTTGCTTTCCTTTTCTCCCCTCCTGTCCCCATCAGTCCCCATCAGAAGGAACTTAATAGGAAATCAAAGTTTCTGGTGGAAGAATGGAGTAGGGCTTAGCATTACTGTCCCCTGGGTCCTTTCTGCTGAAAGAGGAGTGCAGAAAAGACTCTATGCTGGCACTGTGGAGGGGAAGGTTAATGCAGCAGATAGTCTTTCCCTTGCTCTCTTTCCATGTCTCTTTATTTATTCTTTTCTCTCCGAGACACATGCTCTTTCCCACCTGTCTTTTTAGGCCTTTTTCCTCTTTTGCTGCCTTACATTCACTCAAAATCCACACAGTCAAAACACATTCTTCTTTTAGCGGGTGTGTTTGGCTTTTACTGGCTGAATACCATTTGGTGAGGTTGAATTTGCAGCCCGCCACTGCACCATCCGTCCATTGGGATGCAGTTTGGAAATGGATTGTGTGTGTGCATTTGTGTGTGTGTGAGTAAGCCTCCCCCAGCTCTGCACAGAACACAACCCCTGCCCTTCAAAGCACTGCGTATGTGTAGCAATTGACTCCATTGCCCCTGTGAGCTCAGGTACTATTGCCTTGTCAAGCATGTCAAGAAGCATTTACAAAGGCTGTCTGTGTGCCTTGTTAACCACAGAACTCTTTGACTCATAAGCAATAACAATCAGCAGATTATCAAATATACATAATCAGTGAGCAGGTAAACCTTTGCAGGAACTCTCTTGTCTATTGTGACTTAAGATTAAAACTAAATTGTGATAACTGATTTTTTAAAAGTATTTTTCTTAAGGTCAAAAGCAGAATTTATTAAATGAAAGTATGAACTTTTCAGTATGGCTCTTGGAAAACTGCATTTGGAAAATATCCTACCAACGAGAGAGGAAACAGAGTAACAGAATGCTTTTGTTAAAGGACGAAGATGTTAAATGGCTTGCATAAAGTAAATATTTGCAGTGCCTGTGTACCTGCTTGTTGGGCATCACATATCAATATCAACAGACTGGCAGAAAATGCCATGTAAAAGTCAGGGCTAAGCCTAGAATTAGTCTTGTATTAGCTGTTGAGCATGAGCCGACTTTAGGCTAAGTGGTCCAGATCCTGCTGTGTTAAGCTTCTTAAACACTCAAAGGTGGAAAAGCTTAAACAGTGTGAATGCCTGAAGGCACGAGGCAGCACTGAGAGCGCTGAGCAGAGGGCAGGGATGCTGGTAGTATAGAAGAGGGTGGGGCGCAGGAGTCAGAGAGCAGGAAGGGGCAGCAAAAGATAACAATTCATTTAGTGAAGACACATAAAGCACAGAAGAACGAGGAAGACTACATGTGCAAGAAAAGAGAAGATGCTGTAGCAGAATCCATATTTTCCCCTCCACCCCCAAATTTCCTCCTCTCTGCTTCCCTGCCTCCCCACTTTCTCTCTCCTCATGCCTGCACACCACCCACCTGCCCTCTGCACTCCCCCACAGAAGAGTTCGGATTCTTGGAAGGTGTTGGGTGTCTACAGTGTCACAACTAAACAAAACCATTTGAAAACAAAGTGGGCTCGTGAATGTGCCGGCGCAATCCGACCCCTGTCCCTTTGTGGCCGTAGAGAAAAACGGCCTCTCAGAGCGAAGGGGACGGGGGAGGAGGGAGGGGGCGAGCAAAGGGTGGCACACTATTTCAGTCCACGGGTTAGCCCTTATCCACCCACCCAGTCGCGCTTTTACCGCCCCCTCTCCACCCCGCATGCACCCAGACTTTTAAGTGCACCCTTCAAAGGTGAACATGCTATCTGAGACAGAGCGGTCTGTGTTACAGTACCTCCAAGAACGAGATGCTTCTATTTTTCTCCCTCTCTTTTATTTTTTTTCTCTTCTGAGGCATTTTCATTTGCTTGCTTCCCACATTGGATTTTAGCAATGCTATCTTCTCGTAAGAATTTGAAAGCAGTCAAGAAATAAAGAAGTAAATAAAAATTGAACAATATAAAAATAGAGAAGTGTTGCAAGACTTATGAAGGAAGATCACCAAAGAAAAAAACAAATAGCTCAATTATGGCATAGATGAAAATATATGTCTTCTGGGAAAGTCCCATAGCTGACCACAGGCAGGATTTAAGGATGATCTTTAGGTAGTAATTCCATTGATTTATATGAAATATGACAACTTAAGAGATACAGACAAAAGGGGAAACCATCACATGGTTTCTCAGCCATTTGCTTAAATAAGTACATTAATGTCCATCCATCCATTCATCCATCCATCCATTTTTTTACCACTTATCTGGATTCAGATAGCAGGGGCAGCAGTCTGAACAGAGAAGCCCAAACTTCCCTCACCCCGGCCATCTCTTCCAGCTCATCCGTGGGGGATACCAAGTCATTTCCAAGCAAGCCAAGATAATTGTTAAGTATTAATGACTTTAACATTCAAAAAACAACAACAAAAAGAAAAAGGAAAAAAAACCCCTCTGTTTCTTCACAACATATGCAGGAACAGAGGTACTACTAACTTCTTGTGAATCATTTACTTTACTATCTTTTACATGTTCAGTTGAGACCTTTTATTTATTTATTTAGTATCTTTATTTCAGAACAGGAACTGTGTGTGTGTGTGTGTGTGTGTGTGTGTGTGTGTGTGTGTGTGTGTGTGTGTGTGTGTGTGTGTGTGTGTGTGTACATGCATGTGTACCAGTGTGATGCACTGTCTGTCAATCAGCTTCTGAGTTAATTATTTTGTCACCCCGCTGGGTGTGAGTGTGTGTCAGGAACTCTGACCTGGAGACCTGGGGTTGAGTCACCAACACACACATCAACACATTCTTCCCCCTGAGAGCTGAGGGGTCCACCCAAGTACTCAAAGGATGGTTCACTGGCCACCTGACTACCCCCTGTGTTGACCAAGATGAAATGAATGTGTTAATATGAGTAGTTATGAACAATTTTTACTGACTACAGTCAGGATTTCAGGAGACATCTAAAAATGTAAAAATAATATAATATTTTTTGTTTGTTTATTTGTTTGTTTGTTTTATTAATCTTCACTGATTTTTCTTATAGCATCTTATTCGCATCAAGAACTGCATAATAAGAACTGGTAGTTTTGTGTTTTTTGTTGGTTTTTTTTACATTTGCTAACTAGGAGTGTCTTTGTCCTCTATTCTGACTGACCAGTAGCAGATATCAAATACAAACAATGAGTGCTAAGCCACCATGCTTGAACAAATCTTCGCAGCATGATCCAATAGACATTGCATCTGTAAATAAATAATAACAAAAAGCACCCATTCTAATGACATCTAAACCAAAAAACCCTGCACTTCATTTTCCCACAGGAGAGACGCGCTTGTACAATAATCGGCACCTACATGTGTCTCGGTCCATAAGCTCCACCACACACCGTGAGCTAAACTGATGAAGAGTAACCCAAGAATGAAAATTAAAACACTGTCACCTTGTTTTTGAAGATGAAAGATGCCGAGTAAAAGAACAGTGAGCGAGGACTTATTGGATTAGCAGCCGACACAATCGCATCTGTGCAGATTTGCCTCTGTGCTGTAAATGTGATTGTGGGCAATAACATGTCGATTAAGGGGCCGTGGCTGGACTATTGGAGGCTTTATGTGAGACTGCAGAGGAGATGATTTGATTATCGAGGGCTAAAGTGAGAAACCTTCAGGGAGAAGGGGTGAATACTGATGAGAAGGTCCAGAAGTAACCAGTCAAAAAAGTAATACTTTTTACCACATGACGTATTTGCTTTGTTTTAGTCTGAGAACATCAGGAAGCACTGGAATTTTTTTTTGTACATTTATGATAAAATATCCAAATCACTTAAACTCTATATTTAATGTAGAATATTCTGTAACAGAAGTTGCAACCTCTTCTATTTACAGCACTGTGTGAGTGTTTGAAAACTGAGGACATGAAGACAGTGTGTTGTAATTCTGAAAGTATCATGTTTTCCAACTCTTGCTGATACTGGATTTTCATTGGTCAACACTTTGGGCCCCAACTAAGTTTCAAAATGTCCCAAATGTTTTCAGCAGGTACGGAGCCCCGCAGGGGACATGGGAGAAAAAAAATTAAGACGGACTTTTGCAAAAGTTGAATTCCAACAATGGCGGCAGCTACTTAGTTGTAATATTACTCTTTCTGGGTCACAAAATACTTTGAGGCGTGAATGTAGTTGTGTAAACGTCAGATACATGCTCGGTTTACAAGACATCACATATGTGCAAAAGTGCTCCGACGTTTTCGGAGATCTGACACCCACCATCTCGAAGCTAACGGGAGGTCGAGACCTACTACAGCCGGGAGGAACACCGCTTTCCCGGCACATCGTGCCTCGACCTCCCGGTCGGCTTTGAGCTGGCGGCCTCCAAAGAATGCGAGATCCCGAGTTTGTTTTGCGAGATCTCGCAAAAGTCCGTCTTAATTTTTTTTTCTCCCATGTCCCCTGCGGGGCTCCGTAAGCAGGTGACCAGTGTAGGATAAAGTCTATTTTACTCTTTAAGTAAGTGCAAAGATGTAGTTTGGCATTGTGTTGTTGAAATAAGTAAGGTCTGGTCCCAAGAATGAGCTCTAGAGGAGAGGGACCAGAGGATGCATCATCCACAATATTCCAAAAGAATGTCAAACTTTGATTGGTCAGACCATTGAATAGCTTTCCATTTGGGCTCAGGCCGTGTTAAATGATATTGAAATTGACTTTCACTTTAAATCTTTGCCTCACTTTTCGTGACTTTTAGACACAACCAAATTTCAGGTGTCCTTTTGGGACAATGTTATTGCTAATAATAAACACACAAAAATCACCTTGGAAATCTTTGCAATCATTCGTAGATATTCCTGAAATTTTGAAAAACAATATTGCACTAGTATTTCTCTTCTTGAGCTCCTTCCTCCATCTCTGTCCTCCTGGTGATCAAAAAGAGGCCTCTCTGATTTCCACCTTACAAATTGTCTTATCGGTCTGTGAGCTGATTGGGGAGAATGAAAACATGACCTTCTCAGACGGGGTCTCTAACAGAAAACTCCAGGTACACTGATCGGGGCCGATAAAAGCTTAAGGAAGAGGATACTGCAGAGTCATAGAGAGACTTATCTCTGGGTTCACTGATCAGCAAAGATAAAGCCATATGAGGATAAGGGAGAGCAGTGGAGTGGCAAACAAGCACCATTAGGGTTATTCTTTTCCTACGTAGAAAGAGAGAGGGGAGGGGGGGGGGGGGTGCAGGCCTGGCAGTTAAGTGGCTAACAAGGTCCATTATTACTTCTTAGACTTTCAGAGCAATGGCGGGCAGACTGACTGAATGACTGATTAGGCTGCGGAGTGACAGGAGTGATGGGTAGAAAGAAGGAGCATTAAAAGTAAAGCGTGATTACATACACATTTGTACACATAACTTAATCACTGTCTGGTTAATTTATGTGTTAAGGTGAACAAAAGTTCAAATTAATAAAACTTTTTCATACAGTGTATTTATGTTCACTTATAAAATGATTTAACATCCTTTTTTTGTAATGGGGCAAACTGCAAAAGTCAGTTTTATCACTTAATAAATGAAGTGGCTATAAAAAATGTAATTTGATTTACTTCTCACAGTTTTTAAAAGATAAATGGATAGAATGTGCCACAAAGGGTCACTAAACCCAAATGTGAGATGATCTCATCTTGATACTTGCTTGTGAATATGCCAACACAGCAGATCACTAGAAAGATTTTTAAGTGGGACATCTGAGCAAAAACTATAATTGCACATTATGACTATCTACAGAAAGATTCAGTCTTATTACGCCGCCTTTAATAGACACTATTTTGTGCAATGTGTGATTTTTATTTTTATTCTTTACCTTAAGCTCATAATTTTTTTGAGAAATTATACCAAAAGCATGGTGCATAATGGGTGGCTATCCGGTCGTTAAGTGATGACGTGGCGAATCCTACTTCTGGGCCTAAAGTAGTCTGCGTTTAATATGGCTTTTGTGTTGTTAACATGTTTAATATTTTGTATTTCCTTCTATTTAATCTCAAAAAGCTCCTAAAACAGTCAGTGATCACTGTTGACCTCCCTCGGCTTTTATTACCGCTAATCATTTATTTAAGCTCAGTTTTTAAAACCTTAGGATGTAACTACAGCCCAGCCCATGCAGCAGTATATGAATGACTAACCTCGTATTGTGGATGGATTATCTCAGTTGTTCTCCTGGCTGAAGTTTGGTCCTTTTACAGCATCCTGCCATGCGATTACATTTGTTCCTGACCACCGAGAACACTCGTGTTAACTTTTATCGAGTGGGAAAAAAGTTTATATTATGCTAACATAGCTGTGTCACCAGCTGTCACGTAGCACATCATTATATACCAGCTAGCCAAACTTCAGTAACCCTACAAACGTCACTGCTGTTTAGTTTTCTGTCTTCATTTATGTTGGAAGTGATAACAGAGCTGTACGTTTTAATATGTTTCCAAAACCCCGCAGTCAGGACATGCTATATTGTATTTAGATAGAAGCTAGCGAGCTAACTTCCTGCTAACTTCTAACTCTGTTAAATGTCATAAATTCCGTTTTCATGGATGCCTGGATGTTAAACTCAATTGTTACACCTCGTAGAGCAGAACACTGATCATTTTTATTAAAGATGAAAGACTTTAGACAATTTTTCAACTCTCAGTAATGCCATAGTGATCGTTTGATATATGGACCTGCAGAGGAGTTTAGGCCCAGACACGGCTAGTGACGTTCAGACTTAACGACCGGAGCTTTGTAGGTAAAGTGGGTCATCTCCCAATTGGAAGGTGAGTGGTTTGCTTCCCACTTCTTCCTGACTGCATCTCAAAGTATTCTCAGGCAGGATACTGAACCCAGAGTTGCCTGTGATGCATCCATCAAAGCGTGTGTGTGAATGTAGACAAGGTGCTTAGGTATAGGAAAATAGCATTTGTATGAATGTGTGTGATTGGGTGACTGAGGCTTGTTGTAAAAGGTTCAGTTAGAGTAGAAAAGCACTATACAAGTACCAGGCTATAAGACATTTTTTAAAATGAAAAATAAAAATAATAAAAATGGTCACAAATAATAATATTAATTAACTTATATTCAAAGATTTAAACAATTAAGGCTTGGGGTGGAGAATAAAATCAGGTCTATGTAGCAGCATAAGAAAGAGAAGGCTCAGCGGAGGGAGGCGAGTGCATGGGGATACAGTGCAAAGGGCTGGCTAAACTTTCAGATCTGTCCCATTGTTCCACATTAAAAGCATCGGTGTCCATTGTGAGAGCTGGGAGGGCAAGGTTTCCATGCAAGCTGCGGATGGCTGGAGGGAAAAAAAGAGGGGGAAAAGGAGACAGAGAATGACAGAAAGTTCAAGAAATTAAGGAGGATGTGTCGGAGCATAAACAATACATCAAAACAAAAAGTATGATGGGGAGAAAGAGAGGAAAAAGGTGGGCGTAGAGGTAAAAGAAGTTGTGATGTGTGCACATGATAAATACCCCCCCACCCCACCTCTCCCTTTAGCTCACGCTTGGCTGCTCCAGGATGGAGAGAGAAGGAGAGAGAGGGGATGGGGGAAGAATAGAGGGTCATATTAGACAGTGGGGGCTTTGTTGACACTTATCAGACTGATGGCAAGAACTGGACCCAGAGAGGAGAGACAGTGAATAGAAATGGACCAAGGTGTGTGTGTTTCTGTGTGTGCGTGTTGGACTGAGGATGTGGAAGTGAATGAGGAATGAGCCCAGAAAAAAAAGGGATGATGCAAATACAGATGAGACAAGAAACTGTGACGAGCAAAGGGGGATGAAAGAGAACGGAGACGAATGAGGAGAGCCATAGCACGCTGGAGATCACTTTACCAGCCTGAATGCACCTTCAGGAGAGACTGAAGAAGTCGGAAAGAGGTGGAAGAAGGGAGCGCAGGGACACTGACAAAGAGCGAGAAGGTCAAGGAGAGGTATATCATATGGAGTCCGAGAAAACAGAAAGCTAAGGGAGGAAAGGGCCAGAGAAGATTGTATTACACAAGAGTACACCAGAGCTACATCCACATAGGTGGAGTTTCATAGACAGAGGGACTCTGCTGTGTGTGTTGCTATGTATCAGGGTGGTGAAAAAAGTTATTCCCCCCCCCCGCTGTTTTCTGTAACTCACTTCTTAACTTCATTGCTTTCCTTCACTTTCCCAATAATACACTGAGACATACAGGCACGCACCGTGGCAGCTCCCAGCTCACTGCGGTGCGCCTGCTGAGAGGGGTCATGTCAGACATCAACTCCCGTCGCGTCAGCTCTTTTTATCCCACTATTCAGCACAGCTGAGCCTGTCACCACACTAACCTCCCCCCACCCACAAAAAGGCCCAGACACGGCCTCTAACTTCCACGTAGACGCAAACATATTTATGATGTACGCACATAATTCAAAACGCACTCACACACTCATTCACAAGCCCCATCAGACCCACCTATTTAGATGCAGTGGCGTTCTAGAGGGGACAGACCCCCAACTGGTGTCCACCAGCAGGGGTGCTGATCTTATGCTGACATTCCCATCTCAGCCACCTCAAACGTCCCTGCCACTTTACAGACTAGAGAGGCCAGGACACGCACATATGAACTCACACAGTCACGACTGTCCCAGAAAGACTGCCAACAAACAGAAACAACCTAACAAGACTTTGTCCGAGCTCTCTTCTCTCAGGACAGCTTTGTTTTTTTAACAAGGGTGAAAGTTTTCCTGGAGCTTGCAAGTGTACATTTGTGTGCATAGGTGTAAAGTCATGGAGTCAAACAACCTGAATCTCTTCATACAAAAGGCTGAAAGTGAACTCCTGACACAGGCAGTTGCTAAAATACTGCAAGTAAACATGTGTATACTTACTTTTAGGGCTTGTTTTCAACCAGAAACAAGCCCTAAAAGTAAAAATATGGCAAATACCACTGAACAAGTTCAGGCACCAGTAAATCGAATGGACACCTAGCACTTATTTCAGTGAGCCAAGTCATGTCCTCTAGTATTGTGCCTGCATTTTATATTTCACTTTTTCCCACTTCAACGGTAAAGTTTAAGGCAGACCCTCCCTTTATATTAAAATCAACAGTTTCAGGCTAAACTGTGGGGACAAAATTGTAGCAGTAGTAGATTACACCAAGCAATCCAAGTAGGACAATAATCAGTTGGTAAAAGCAGAAAAATAAATCATGAAGCCAACAATATTATTTGTCTAAATGACAGAGACATAATTGGCATCATTTGACTCAAACAATTGCAGACAGGCAGACAATGCAAAGGCATGGAGCGCCAACAAAGCTCTGTCTGAACAACGTCGTATAAGGCAGCCTGGGGATCATTCATTGTCCGCCTGTCTTTCTGCATGTCTCCTTCTGCTTAATTAAAACACTGCAATAATGTGACAGAACCATCAGAGTTGACTGCAGCCGCTGAAAGGAAGGAAAATCACCGTTTAGTTGTGCCACACTTCAGGCAAACACAATAACGGGACGCTATCGCTACAAAGCAAATGCAGAGATTACAGTAGCAATATATATTTTCATTTTTTGACACAGATCTAATTAACAATGTTTCATTAACGGAGTGCAAAGAGGACAATACAGAGGAATGCAGCGCTAACAAAGCTCTGTTTGACTGATGTTCTGTAAGGCAGCCAGGAGGATCAGTCATTGTCTCTCTGTGATTGGTGTGTTGTCTCGCTGCTCCGCAGCATCACCGCCAGCAACAGGGGAATTCTCCCCCACTGCTGTTTCGCTTTGCCTGCAGAGAGAGAGGTTATGAGTGATGACTAAACAAAAGCAGTTTTTTCTGTAAAGTGTTTTATAAGTTTTCTGACAGCAGATTTTCAAGTGGATATGTTTTAATAACCCAAATGCTGTCCATAAAAAGCATATTGCTGCAGTCCTCAAATCCTGTCTTCTTTCTTGGTTTGTGTTTTTATGTCACTGTAAATTATTCTGGCCACCTTTTTCCAGGAAATCATATTTATTGGTTGCAGTTATTATGCACTGCACAGTCTTGTCTGCTAACCTTTTGGAAATATCATAAAAAATCTTTATGATATTGTTTGTTTCCCGGTGCATGAGCATAAGCTAAACTTGACTTATAGGCTATTTTGATATTGTTTGCCAAAAGTGAAAGTAAGATACGCAGTTAGTGATACTCTTTTATTATTAAACTTTTACCCCTCTACGTGTCAAATGTGGATATGTGTGAGTTTCTCTCTTTATAGAACAGTTGTGGTCACCTTGACTTTATGTCAGTTATACCAAAATGTAATAGTGACAAGTTTTCCCAGCAGAAATAAGAGTCACCACATCCATAAAGGTTTTCACTGCATACTGTTCACTCGCATGTGTTGGTATTTCTTTTTATACACTGCATCTCTGGTAGCAACCACAAAGGAACAAATAAGGTTAGGTGACTTATTTCACTTATTTCAGTTTCCTAAAGCAAAACTTGCATAAAGTACCCAGTGGCTGGCTATGACACAATAACAATAATTTGCTAAATAAGCTCATGTAAGCATAGCATTGTGGCGGCAAATTGAGGCGGCACATTTTTTTATACAACATCAATGGAAAACCTTCTGTTAATTGAACATACAGTAGCTGTGCAGGGTTGGCTGTATAGACAGAGCTGGATATATGAGAGTAATCTACAGCTCCACAAATGTATTATAGTGTCTGTGGTGTGGAACTTGGTAAATGAATGTTAGTAGAGCTTCAAAACTGTTTTGAAATATCATAAGCTGTTTAAAACCAATAGCCACATCACAATGAGATAGTGCTAACATTATGTTTGGTGGCTTTGTGCAAAAAAGAAACCTAGAATCTGTTTCTCAGTGTTTTCACATCAGTTCATGTTGATTGTTACAGTTACTTCTAACATGAAATATGTCCTACACTCAATGAGTGTGTGTGTGTGTGTGTGTGTGTGTGTGTGTGTGTGTGTGTGTGTGTGTGTGTGTGTGTGTGTGTGTGTGTGTGTGTGTGTCTCCCTGCATTTCTTGGGGGAGTTGGGGTGGGGGGGTTACATCCCAGACGTGTTACCAGGGTGACAAGGTGCTCCTTGCCGCCGTCGGGTCTCGGCCAAGTTGGGCGCCATGGTGACTGGGTGGTGACAGACACTGTGACAAGTCCACTGGGACATCATGGATGGGTCAACCTTAAAAGTGCACACACAACGAGCGCGCGGGCATGCATGTAAGGCGTGGACTTACACATGCACTTGACACAGGCCCTCATAAACGAATATGTGGATGCAAGCTTTTCACATATTACAGGAGAACATAAACACTATTTAGATTTACAGTATGAGAAGTGCAAGCAAATTATCTGTGTGTGTGTGTGTATTTGTTACATTAATAATTTGGTTTTAAAGCAGCAGGATGTCATATCACTTGCTTCACTTTTGCTCTGTGTATGTTTCCATACTTTTGTTTCGCTTATTAACTCGAGCAAAAACATACCGTACAAATGGTTCTTGCCTCACACGTGGAAACACGACATGCTTGCTTGTTTTATTTTTGAATCTGTGTGCAATCCTGAGTTTGATAAATACATAGTAGAAAAGCCCATGTATAACAACCCTGACAAAGCAAAACTAACAAAGGAAAAAACATTCTAACTTTAATGGAAAGTACAAACACACACGCATACACACACATGCACGAACACATATACACACAAACCTTGACCAGGAGACAGGAGAAGCCAGGAGCCACAGTTTGAGCATCCTGCTGTGAAGGGTCACAACCCCTATCAGACTCTATGTCAGTCTGTCTATTGTGCTTTGGGTAGAGTACAAACACACACACATACACACAAGCAATGCTATAACTTACATGGTCTCCATGACAATGGTGGGGGCGACAGTAAGGCGGCAAAATGGCGCTGTACTGGCTGCTGAGGTGTTATGATGAGACGACCAAATGTAACCATCAACACTGCTCTGACGCAAGGTGTAGTGACATCATGTTGCCAGGTTTGGTGAAAACTGGGTTTATGGAAGAGGCCGGTGTTTTAAAGTGTTTTGTGATGTGTCATTAGAAGAACATTCAAAGTTCAATCAGGTTTTACTGCAGACATGTTTGTCTGACATGTAGCCAGACCATCTCTAACACATAATCTGTGCACACAGTCTGCACATGAAATACAGTTTAAATCCATCTGTCACCACATCCTGTCAAACCACAACCTGATTCAAGCTCTGTGTGTGTGTGTGTGTGTGTGTGTGTGTGTGTGTGTGTGTGTGTGTGTGTGTGCGTGCGTGTGTGCGTGACTGCCCAGGAGGAAGGCAGACCAGTTGGATGGTTGAGGAACTACAGTAGAGCTCAATCTTAGTTGTTGTTGCTTCACAAATTTGCTTCTCTTAGGTGAGAAGATTTGTTAGAAAGCAACATTTTTAACTTGTAATGGAAATAAATAACTTTGCTTTCTTTGAGCCAGCTGTGAGACAAGTGCACAAAGAACATCTACAAAGTGCAGGACTAAAAAGAAAAATTTATATATTTTATTTGCACAGCCAATATAATTTGAATTTATGACCCTCTTTAGTTTCCCTTTGTTATGTATTTAGTAAAAGCAATATATTGTGTAGTGGTACTACTTTATGTTATAAAATAGAGAACACCAAGTGTGGTGTATGTGCGCATTGATATGCCTGCGCCCTTGCAAAACATGTTAAATAACGTAAGTTACTTCAACAAAAAGGTGTTGTTACCATAGCAGTTAAGTTATAAGAGAGAACATAACACCCTTGTTATTTTTTTATTTAAACCTTGGCTCGGGTTTGGGGTGGCTGTAGCTCAGGTGGCAGAGCAGGTCAGCCACTAATCAGAAGATTGGTGGTTCGATCCCAGGCTGCATGCCAAATATCCTTCCCCAATCCCATCACCAGTGTGTGAATGGGTGAACGACTAAATGTAGTGTAAAGCGCTTTGGGGTCCTCAGGAACAAAGTAAAGTGCTTTACAAATGCAGGCCACTTACCATTTAAACAGGCATGACATTTTATGTAACTTATGTTAATATACTGAATTATGTGGCTTAAGAGAGAGCAGCAGCAAAGGTCAGCTGATTAAATAACCTGTCAACCAAAAAAAAAAAATCTGCAGAAGCCCAATACTCACTTGATGATTGTTATTATTATGCTACCTTACATAAAAATAGCTTCAAGTACACACCAATAACAGGTGAGTGCCTGCTCCGCTCCCAATGGTCTGCAGTTACTGCTAAGTAATATCACTTAAAAGCGTCTGAGTATCACTTTTAAGTGAACCGGTGGAATTCTCTGAACTGAAACAAAGCATGCTTCAATTCTTCCTTTCTTGATCTCCTGTAGCATAGCAGATACTGAAACATCCATCTGACAACAAAAAAGAAACACCAGATACATCAGTTTCCACAAATACATCAGTTATTTAAATTATCACTGTGATCTTCATCTAATGCCAGAAAATTGGCAATTGACAATAAAGTTGTTATTTCTTTAACAACTTTATTGTTTCTGCGCCCATTAAAATGGGCTGTACCTTGCACACAGAGATTTAATATAGAAGAACTAGTTTGACAGTTCTAGGACTGTATAATGATAGGTTTTTTTAATATATAAGGATGAACAAACTGTATTCTCCCAAAGTGGTACTTAAATGAGAGCAAAGAGAACACACCTCCAGAGGATGCTGAAGTTACAAAAGGAAGTGAAGGAAACTTTGTAGTCCTTTACCCCATCTCAAAAAAAATGTATCTGCTGCCACCTGCTGATCTGTGAATGTGTGACAGTGTTTGGCACTTTTTCATTTTTTTCGTTTTTAAACTCTGGGGGATTTGGTTGCTGAGTAACGGGATATTTATCAGATTATAAGGACAAAATAAGTTTAAACATCTTGTATATTTATTGCAAAAATGCATCAATACATTTGATCTAAATGTGTCTTGAGCCACCCCTTTCATTGGGAAGATGGGAAAATAGCTGCAGGAATTCATGGAAACACTGCTAACCGTACAGTACATGGAAATACAGGATATAAAGCTAGAACAGAGTTTGTACAAATGTAACAGGCTTTGGTATCACACACACACACACACACACACACACACACACACACACACACACACACACAATGAAATCTCACTATTGTTGGTTTTAAAATATCCTCTTCAGTTGGATTTACTTAACATATGAGTTTTTTTTAAGTTTACTTAAGTTATTTGTGTTATTTAAGTAAAATTAAAAAGGTTATTTCAAATGTTTCCACCCAACTGTGTTGAGTAACTCCAAAGAAATTGACTGTTGTACTCTAAATTTTTAAACTGAGTGAATGTAAAGGCATTGAGTATTTACAGTATTTAACTGAAATAACAGATAAATAAAGTCAAAATTAAGATGTTTCATATGAGTTACTAAACATAGTTGTGTGAAACTACTTAAGTAAATTAGAAAAAAAACATTCTTTGAGTTCAAGATGATCCCACACTGCTTTTATAATGTTGAGGTCTGGCCTCTCCTTCCAGGTATGCTTTTACTGCATTGGCAGTGTGTTGGAGCTCACTGTCATGCTGAAAAGTGAAGCCATCCCTGATCAGATGCTTTGCTATTCTTTGCTAAATGGTCTGCTATGTGAACACTCGTTCATGCCTGCAATTAGGTGTGTTTTTGTGCTTGAATGATTCATTGGTCAAGCCATTGTGTTAGTGTTAAGTGGCTTAAGAAACGACTACAACAAAACTCCATTCATTTGAAAATGGTAAGGTAGAAGGAAGGACTGAACTAAAAATGAGTGGAAAATCTGCCTTTGCCCAAATAAAAACCTTGAAAGCTCTTCAGAAATCCTAGAGCACTCAAGCACAATTTCAAATATACAATAAAGTCTGGCTCCTTAAAAGCAAAATTTAGAGAAAAAAAGAGTTTCTAAGGACTTCATGCGTCAAGTCAGGGGATAAGAGCCTTCTCCTGACAGAGCCAGATTTTACATATTGGGTATTATCTGGGGATAAATGGCATATAGAGCAGGAAAATTTGTTGTATTTAGAAGACTTTGGGAAAAAATGTATATTCCCAATATAAATTTATATTTATATTTCCCATTAAGAGTTCTCGTGTTGGATGGTTAAATGCAGAAGAAATAAGTTATTATTGCTTTGATGGTAATAAATACATTAATGAAAACAGAACATATCCTTCCAAGACAAATCTGGGTTCACAAAAACAGGCATTCCCTGTAGGCATGCAATGCTATTTGTTTTCACAGTACATCCAGCAGTTTGATGTTCATGATGGAAATTATTATTATCATTATTGTTATCATCATTATTAATATTGCACCACGATTTACTTAGAATTGCTCATTGTCAACGCTCTGTAAAAACCGACGACCCCATTCTAAACAAATTTCATGGACTTGGCTAGTACCTGTAAATTGCATAGTAATTACAATTTAGAAAGACATGTCTGTATCTTTGTAATTAGCTCATACCCAGACAATTTGAAACAAAGTGCATATTGCAGTTAATGATCCATACATTCAAATGATATGGTTACCCACAAGTGCTACCGGGTGTGTAATTTTATACATCAGTGATTTCATAAGCGACGTCAACACTGCCGTGAAAATAATGAACCTCCTTCTCTTCTGCCCACTAGTGGAAAGGAAAACGCCGTGATACCTCACGGATGCATTCATATGTTCGCGATGAGACGCTGACACTCATTACATTACCATTAGCCCTGTAAAACTCAATGTGAGCGAAAGCGGAAGTATGCTACAGAGTACCATCTTGACTTACCGATGAGTTTCCGCCCACTTCTTCCTCTTACCAATGAGCTGTGCCGGCTCGGATTCCTCCAGGGCCGAGGGAGTTCGCGGGAAACCGGGTATAGTAGGGATGCAGCATACATAACTCGGGAGTTTAACCGCTTTCTTTGTTACAAAACCCGTGTGACATTACCGATCAATTTTAAGCTAATGCCGTTAAAAACGGAGCAGTGACACAGCTTTCTTACCCTCTATGCTAATATCTGGTGCTAGTTAGCGGACTCACATCGTGCATCACGTTGTGCTTCGTACGGCTGAACAGGAAAAAAATACGGCTGAGTAGGAAGAGACAAAGAAGTGCCGCTGTTAGGCACATAAAGGACCTGGTAAAATGAGTCTCTTCAATTTAGACCGGTTCCGTTTTGATGAGAGGGCATGCAGCAAGGACCAGGTTAACGGGTCAAAAAGTCCAGAGTCTGAAAAGGAGAACAAACCAGGTAACCAGCAGCTACATGTAAAGGCTAGCTCTGCATTGCTGATAGCTAGATGTGTTGAAATGCTATCGTTAGCATGACCTGTATCACTTTAACAGCTCAGCATGGCTTCCCCCCGCAGCAGTATTGAGGTAGATATTTAGAAATAATTCTTTCAATCTATAGCTGGCCATTTACACAATCAAATATTACACCTACAGCATAAAAGACAACAATTGTTAAGCCATTTCAGAAATCCTATTAGAGATTTGAGGTGATGTCAGTCTAATCTTCATCTTTTAGCAGCATACAAACACTAAGCTCAGTATTATGATGATGTCTTGTGTACCAGGGTTCACAAGTCAACCATAATTTCAGGATTTGGTCCTTTTCATATCCACCTTCTTTAACTTCAAGTAGTTCCATGCATGTGGTTATGTTCCATGTTTTGCCAAGAAAAACGTAAAAGCAGACATGTGTCATACAATTTGTAGTATCACTGGTCTTCTTCACTGGTATTTTTCCTGCAAACATTAATTTTAATATATCGAATGAAATTTCTTTGTCTGCTGTTAGGAAAACATCTACCAACATGTTTCTGCTGTCTTTTTTCCCCCCAGCTCAGACAAAGCCTGTCAAAGCCCCACCAAAATCCGTCGCCCGAGGAGTTGTTTTTGAGGAAGTCTTTACTATTGATTTAGAGGAGGATGAAGTCATTTCTGAACCAAAAACCAAGATGTCGTTAACAAAAAACTCCAAGTGTGTATATGCTAAAATAACTAGTAATTATTTTTTTCCCCCCAAATGTATGCATTCATTCACTGATCCACTGCATATTTTAGAGTTGTTATCTTTCTTTTATAGCAAGCCTGCTGGTAAAGCATCCCAAATTGTAGTGCTGGATGATACGGATGTGGACGATGATACGGATGTGGACAATGAATTGGATGACAAATTGAACAGACTAATGGAGATGTTTCCTGAGCTGACAAGACTGGATGCGCTGGAGGTGAGTTTCAATAAAAGTTTTGTATCTTTTAGGGATGCCACGATTAGTCAACTAGTCACGATTACGTCGACTATCAAAATCGTTGACGACTGATTTAATAGTCGACCTGTCGTTTGAAGCTTTGTAAGATCACAACAGACGCAGGAATAAGAAGTAGGATTTAAGAGTGTAATAACGGACTGAAACAGAAGATGGCAGCACTGCATGTACAAGGATACCAGCTGCTGTTAAACCCCGAAGAAGAAGAAGTAGCCCTGTCCCAGAATTCATAGCACAACCCAGCTCAGTTTCCAACAATGGCGGCAGCTAGTTAGTTTTAATATTACTCTTATTCTTTCTGGGTCACAAAATAAACATTTAATATATGTTCAGACAAGAATGTAGCTGTGTAAACCTCAAATATCTGCTCAGTTTATCAAGACAGCACTACTTCGGCAGTAACCGATTTACAGCACTAAATCGGTTTGGCTGAGATTAAAGTTAGTTTTTACACAGCTGAATAAATGTCAAGAAGACAACTGATTATCAGAAGTGTGAGATGCTCGAGAATATACTCCGGTGTCCCGTTATATTTTAGATAGCAAGGAGTTTATTAAACTTAGCTGAAACAATCTGCAAATTTCATGAAAATTTAATAAACTACCATCTTGTCTTTATTTTTAGTTAGGACATACCTTAAACACTTAAAGCTGTAAGCTAATGATAGTTATATAAGAGCAGATGCATGCTGGTTCAATTGACCCTGTGCACGAGAAAATGCTAACTTCCTGGTTTGAGACTGGATGTGGGGTTGTACATTTCCGGTAGCTTTACTTTGCGGTCAATCGCTACTGCGAAGATATACTCCAAAATCATGTCCAAAACAGAAAGATCGCGTTAAATTACAAAGAGCAGAAGGTGGGAACACTCACCACTGTTGTGTCATAAAAAATCTAATGATCAATTTTGACGTTTAAAGAGTTTAGATCGATCAGTTGTTTACATCACTCAACACAAGCAGAACTGCATCACTGCAGCAGAAGACACATCGTCCACATTCAGAAGCACATCTCTGTATAGTGACTGGTCTTATGATTTAAACAGGCAAATGTTCAGCATTCAAACTACAGGGGAAGAATAGTCAAACCAGATGTTTCCCCCGTTATGTCAAGATCAGCTAGTCAAGTACACACATACACAGCATGTTAACAAACCGTGAAAAAAGCCACACAAAAATGAATGATTGCTGGTAACGGTTTTTATACATTAGTATTTACGAAGGGTATGTTGTGACTTACCTTAAAAATTACAGCGGTCCCTCACTATAACACGGTTCACATTTCACCTCGCTGTTTCGCAGATTTTTTAGTGCAAGTTTGCATGCTTATTTTTTTTACGTCACCTTGTGTCCTGCGTCCTGATCGCTGCAGACGATCTCCTCCGTGCCGTCTCTCCTGTACAGTACACAATCGCTGCATCGATCGCTAGCAGTGTGACTCTGAAGTGCAGTACTGTATGTCCACGAAATGTTTTGCACCGTCAAAAAATAAAATTGGCTACTTGATTTCACCTATGGCTGATTATTTTTAGAACATAACACCCACGATAAACGAGGGACAGCTGAGAAATATAACATTTTTAGAGCTGGGCGATATATCGAGTTTTTAAAAAATATCGATATATTTTTATACGAGATATAAGATGTGACAATATCCTTTATATCGATATAGTCTATGTTACGTTATAATTATACTTGTGGAGCCACAAGTTTGCCTCTCTTTCGTCCACTTTCGTCTTTACGCAACGTTACTCGGCCTCGCCTCTCCTTCACTGAACACAACTCCCCCTCCTCCCCCATCGCTTCACCTGCAGGAAGCGACAAGATGGACACGGCAAATCTCCGTTAACGAGTTACTGCGCATCGCCCCGTGCGTGGGGCTGGACGGCGTCAGTGTGTTAGCTAGCTAACCACGCTAACGAGCTAACCACGCTAACGCCATGCAGCCCAGAGGTGCTGCACGGACTAAAATCCTTTCATTTTCTCAAAAGTTGACAGCGCGCCTTATGTATGAATTCTGGTTGTGCTTGATGGCCGCGAACCGATTTTATGTGGAACACGGCGCTCAGCAATCTGTCAAAAAATGTTTTAGTATGACTTTGGTAAGCTACGGAGCTGCACCGCTTGATGGATTGTCGGAGCATTACGGCTGAGCCTCGCGGAGTGATACGTACTGTGCTTCAACGTAATATTACCCTGTGTATAAGGACCATAAATGGCACCTGTTAAGAGACGTGGTTGCGAAGCGGATTTAAAAACTCCAGGCTGTCAGTCACGCAGTACAAGTTGGGAACAGAGCAGCTGTGAAATCTGTCTTTGTTATTGTGCTCAGCGTCTTTTAGTTTACATTTTGACTGCACATTTGTGAGCTTTTTGTTATGCACAAAAACAACATTGTTTTCTTTTATTTATGGAGCATTATTATTTAATAAATGCTCATAATTTAGTTTTGAGTAAATTTTATGTACATCTGCTCTATGTTAATAAAAGTGCCTGTGTGACATCTGGGACACAGCTTTGACTAAGAACTCTCTTTTTGTTCTTACTTTATGGCTTTAAAAAAATATATCGAGATATATATCTTATATCGCCATCCAGCTAAAAAATATCGAGATATGAATTTTGGGTCATATCGCCCAGCCCTAATTTGAATCCCTTTTCTCTTTTGCTCTGAGGTGCGGGGGAAAAAATATCGACAAGTCGATGAACATCATTTACAGATACAGTATATTGGGTAAATGCCCAAGACATCTATAGAAATGTAAATCGCCGCTTGATTCATTCATTTGCTTAACTTGTTTTGGACCGTAAACCAGGCGCGAATTGGACACCGGAAACAAAGCTCCCCACAGCAGTTTCCGCACCGGAAGTAGCATATGCTAACGTGCACATAGTCAATAAGTTGTACGTGTTACGTCCAATGGATGCATGATCTGATTAGCCGACTAATCGCAAAATTAATTGGTGACTAGTCAACTATCAAAATAATCGTTTGTGGAAGCCCTAGTATCTTTATGCATTAATGCCAGTTGCCAAGTATAAAACATTAGGGGTGAATGGGTTTTTTTGTGCCAATAAGAGCTCAATGGTCTGTCCATTTCAGGCTACATTTTTTTTTTTTTTTTTTTTTTTTTTTTTTTAGCTAATTCTTTGCTCAGTAAATAATCAGCCCACTAATGTTTACGATTGATTTTCTTTAACCCATGTTCATTTACTTTAGTTAAATTTGTGTGTGGCCTGTAAACTGCTAGCATTGAATATAACTTCTTCATAGAGAATACCTAAAATAAGTTCTATATTTTTTATGTTTGCTTTAGAAATTATTTAGTGTTTAAAAATCAGAACCAGCCTGCTGCCTGGTTTTTCAGCACCCTTCCCAAATGTAATATTTATAATGGTGATTGAAAACTGTATTTATATATTAGCCACTTCAAATGTAGTCACTGTTCATTAGAGATGATCCGTTCGGTTTTCCTTTCAGATCGTTGAAAGTACAAGCACACTGGATGGGGCTGTAGCTGCTTGCCTTTTAAAATATGGTGATAAAGAAGGTAAGTATTTATTTTACTTTTCATATTGAGGTTTATTTTATAACTTAAAGGGAAATCTTTAGTTCTACAAAGAATATACCAAATCTAAACCTATAGAGAGTAAGTAAGAGTAAAAAGAAAAAAAGAAGCAATTATTAGGTGTGAAAAATAATTATTCCAAATATATGAGCATGTTATTGTAAAAATAACATCCTCTTAAAGTGATTAAAGTAGATAGATCTGTTTCTTAATTAGTTAGATTTATTAGGAACTCTGTCTGTTTTGTCCTCTCAGGCCCGAGTCAAAGCAGGAAGAGAAAGCAGGATGGAAGCAGCAGCTCTAAAGACAGTGTTGAGATTCAACCTAGCAAGAAGACAAAACCATCAGCGGTAAGCCTTCTAACTGTGTCTTAATAGTTTAAAATGGGAAGAATTGTGCATCTTTGCGACACTAATGGTGACTTCAGTCATGATACAGCATGAAAACAGTGTGCACAGAACACTGGGAATACTTTAATTTTCTTTTAAACAGAACAAAAGCGTGGTTTACAAGAACTGACTCCTGCTTTGTTTTGTTTTTTTGTAAATTAAAATGGTAATTTTATTGCATTTTTTAACGGACAGGCCTCTGATGAGGAAGAAAATGAGGACAAAGAGCCAAGCTGGGAGAAGCAGGCATCTATGGTCAGAAGACTGCAGAAGAAATTTCCTGACCAGGACAAGGAGGTGAGTGAGAGACGTCTTAAATTCACAATGTCGCAATTAACATTTCCACTGATGTAAAAAATATGTTACAAAAACTGTATAAAATGGCCTGCAACACTGCAGTAAAAAGTAAATGTGTCAATGTGCCACTTTAGTTCGGCTGGTGAGAAGGCAACCCTTGCTGTAGTGTCCTGGTTCAATTCCACCCTGGGAATTCCCCTTCTGGCTCTGCCTTCTTTTTTACATGCCACAGTCCTAGAAGGCCAACAAGTAAACTTAAAATATACATACAGTGCTTGACAAATTTATTAGACCATGACCAAGTGTATGGTTTTTACCACAGCTGCCTTCTACAATGGTCTATCCACCAGTATGTACAATGTCTTTAAGTGAAAGTTTTTGTTTAAAACAAGATTTCTAAAATGTTTGTTTTCATCCCCTAATAAATGTATTAAGCACCGTATAAAGGTGGAGAAGATGTAGTTGAACATTTACTGATGAGTTCAAAGAAAATTACATCGACACAAAATAGTAAGAAAAGGAAGTCGGTCAAAATTACAGCTGTTTCTGAAACAATGTTTTGTGTTAGTTTGACGACTGATCCGTAGTCTGTGTGTTGTAGGAGCTGAGGATGGTGCTGCAGGAACATGACTTTAATTTTGAAGATGCTCTGCAGGTTCTACAGATGTTCTCAGACACAGGTGCAAACACAACAGCTGTCATCTGAATATTTTCACTGTTTAACAAGCAGTTTATATGTACTTTCAATTTAATGTTGAAGTGCTTAACTGGTTCTGAAACCTCCGTTTGTTTTCTGATATTAGATAATACAAGTTTCAGCTCGCATGGGTCAGAAGGAAAGGTATCCAGCAAATCAAAGAAGAAAGACGAGTCAAAGAGAGAGCTGAGGCCCCGAAAAGACCAGAAAAATGCTGAAAAGAGGCAAGACCATGTCAGTGAAACGGAGGATGACAGTACAGATGATTCTGAAAATACAATGGACAGTGAAGATGATTCTGACTTGGAAGACAACGAAGACTCCAAAGAGAAAAGTGCCACTCTGTCTTCTTGGATTGTAAGAAAATCTGGTCCAGCGGCTTCATCATCCTCTGCCAACAAAACTACTACCTCTTCCTCGCTGAAGTCCTCTACCTCTTTATCTGCTGCCCAGACTTTGTCCAGATTTGCCAGTGGAACCAGCATAGCTAAGAAGCAGGCGGCAGAGAGAAAGAGGAAGGCGCGTGCCTCCGATGAACATGTCAGTTCAGAGGGCGAAAACGACTATGAAGACCCAGTAAGCAGCGAGTTTGAGGATTCAGATGATGAGCTGGACTCTAAAGTAGGCTTGACAGAAGTGAAGAGGGAGATTCTTGCATTCTTCCAGGATGCATCACTAGACGAACTGTCACTAATGTCTGGGTGCTCCATTAAAAAGGCACAGAAAATTGTGGAACTGAGACCCTTTAAAAGCTGGAAAAGCTTGGTAAGAGGCCATGTGTTTCTAAACAAGAAGCATGAAACCACAAATAGATTTCCAGCAGATTATTTATGTTAAATAAAACAGTTTGATAGAGTTTTTGTCCAAAGAGGTATAAAAACAAAGGGCTGTATTCACAGTCTGAAATCATCTGACTGAATGCAACCTTTTGTTTATGCTGTATTGGCTTGTTCTGCAGATAACATGCTCTGTTCAGCACAATAGTTTTATCACAATAGTTTTCTTTTTCTCTACACCTCTATCATCAGAGGGTAAATATGCAAAGATGGATAAGATTTATCAGAATGTGTACAAATAGAGTAGTAATGACTCCTCTCTATATTTAGTCAGATTTATTTGTCATGTTAATTGTTGTTTGATGTTTTTCTCCTCCAGGTTGATGTTCTCAATAAGAACAATGGACTTTCAGAAGACTTGCTGGCGGGCTGCAGAGTCGTCCTCAAGGAGAGGAAGGTTGTCCTGGGGCTGATGAGCAAATGCGAGACGATTTCATCAAAAATGGTCAAACAAGTCACTCAAGTGATGGAGAAAGGGACAGGAACCATGAAACAGCCCACAGTGCTCAACACCCAGTGAGTACAGTGTAATTCTTGAAAACAGTTTGTGAACCATCTTAAATTTCTTAAGTTTTTGTGTAGTATGACCAACATCAGATTCTAATGCAAGGGTTCAAAGTAAATATTCTGAAACGTACTTCTAGAAATTAAAAGAAAACTGTCTCCGAGAGTTCAGGCTGTGTTAAAGAATAATGGGGAAATAATAGTTCAGTGGTGGTAGCATGTGGGCTGTTGTGGGGAGCTTCAGACTATCTGCAGAGAGTGTCTGTTGTCAAATTGGGGCAAGTGTCAAAAATATGTGGTATAGCCGGTCTGTGGGCCGCTCTTACATGTACTGCTATTGGTTCATCTGTCAGCCATGGGGAAGAATGAAGTTACAACATATAAAGAGCTGAAGTGAAACAGTGTTTAAAAAATTAAATGTCTCCACTGATGTCACTGTTTGTACTTTTCATGCTATATTTTTTTAATGGGTTTTTGTTTGCACAATTGTTGAATGTATCTCTATAAAAAGACGAAGGTCAGTTCAAGATATTTGTGCAAACTGTCGATTGTTTCAATAATTTGTAACCAAAAAAATTGAAATTTCGTAATAAAAAAAATCAGTTCTTTATTATAACAAGATTGTTAAAAATGTCTTTACAGAACTTTTAAAAAATATTTTGTAACTTGATAAAGGAGGCTTTCTGTTGTCATTTCAATGTATAAGACAAGCAAATGTGATACAAAAAACAAGCGAGTATGATGTGCAGAGTATTAGAAAGAAATGTCTGAATGTTTTTGCTACTGAGTGAAAGCTGAACGATCTTTAACTTAACTCTCCAATGTTGGAAGGAAAGTGCAGAATTTGCAAACAGTGTAGGAACCAATGTAGGAAGACTGAGGTGATTTGTGACCTCAGAATGAACTTGGCCATAACTGTTGTTATAACAGCTTTTCATCATTTCTCCATAAATTATGCATGCAGGGTGTGTTTGGGGGAAAAAAGACAGACCTAGTTCTTTTTCTCAGTCTGTAATTATCGTTGTTCTTCAGGTTCCAGCTGAAACCCTATCAGCTAATTGGGCTAAAGTGGCTGCTGCTTCTTCATGAACACAAATTGAGCGGTATCCTTGCTGATGAAATGGTGAGGCAATAAGCTTGGGACCTGTTGTTAAATGTTAAATCCGACATAAGTTTGTATAAGTTTGTTTTTTTCTTCCCAAAAAGTATAAATATGGATACTGAATTAAAGCAAATGTGTTGTTTTAGCCTAAAAATGGCAAGAGAGCACTGATTTGTGCAGTTGGTCAACATTTTGTTCTTAATATTGTTGAGAAACAACAGTGTTCAAACATAAGTGTTTGAACACTGTTGCTACTGTTCGTGTCTCATGTCTGATTGTATCGCTTTGTCTCTTTCACTGTCCAACCTGCAGGGTTTAGGGAAAACTATCCAGGCTATAGCATTTCTAGCTCAGCTGTACCAGAATGGTATTGAAGGGCCTCACCTCATCACTGTGCCTTCTTCTACACTGGGTAATGAACTCCACATGTCACGCGCTTTGCCACTTCACTTTATACCGTGTAATCTTTCAGCTTGAATAATAGTCCACATAGATAGATACTTTATTGAAATTATAACTTGAAAATTGAAACAGAACAATATACACACAGATTTTTATCTTCATTAACATTTATGGTACAAACTTCAATATTTCTATCTGAATCTTTTTATTTACATAAAACCTAAAGAAATGACTATTTCTGACCTGTGTTGTTTTCAATTTGTCTTGTAGATAATTGGGTCAGAGAGATGAAACTCTGGTGTCCAGATCTCAAAGTTCTCGTCTATTATGGTAAGGTTATAGTTAATTAAGTGTTGCTAGAAAATTAACTGAAACAGTTTTAGGAACTCGAGGATTTGTGTTCTGTGGAGCATGATGTTCACATGTAAATATGCATAATCTGTGGTGATTGTTAGAAGTTTAGCTGGATGCCACATGTCTGCTGTGTGCACTTGCACAATTAAAAGTTTTTTTTTAAATTGTGCATTTGATTTTTGCTTCAGAATGTTTGTATCTGACCTTGCTTAAAAATCTAATTTCCTCAGTTTGTAAACAAAGCATTGTGTTTGTGTTCCTTTATTCTGTATAGGATCTATAGAAGATCGTCGCTACCTCAAACATGACATCCTGAATGGAGATGTTGACTTCAATGTCATTGTGACCACGTAAGCAAACACAGATCACTCATCATTTTAGCAAACATGCTACCAGGAGATCGAATTAGTGCAGTGAAGAATGAGCTCCTGGAGGAAACGATAGAAACTTTTCACTCATACCTTTGCTTTTATTTCATTTGTTTGTTTCTTTATAGTTATAACTTGGCAATAGGAAACGACAGCGACCGCAGCCTGTTTCGTAAGCTGCGGCTGATATATGCCATTTTTGATGAAGGCCACATGCTGAAGAACATGAACTCTTTGCGCTATCGGCATCTTATGGCTATTAATGTAAGCTGACCTCTGTGTAGTCTTTTTTTTTTTTTTTTTTTTTTTAACACCACTGTGGTTTTTCTTTGTTGCGCCTAACGGGGTTCGGTTTCTGTCTGGTTCCCTGTAGGCAGAGCATCGCTTGCTGCTGACAGGAACTCCGTTACAGAACAACCTCTTAGAGCTGATGTCTCTTCTGAACTTCATCATGCCATCTATGTTCTCCAGCTCCACCTCCCAGCTCTCAAAAATGTTTTCTATGGTAAGTGTCTGTCAAGTCGATTTTGTTTTGACAGAAGTGGGGTTTTTTGTACTTTTTAAGCACTAAATAACTCCAGAATTACAAGAAAATGCAACTCCTTTCTCTATCTTCTTATGTTAAACTGTAGTCGGTCATGTCTTCTCTTATTAAATAAGAATTTGAGTGATTAAAACAGCTCAAATACCAAAACAGGTGCTGCATCAAGGAACAGGGTTTGAAAATAAACTTGAGCCTCTGAAATTAACTGATTATTCATTGTCCCCTGGTTTTCACTTTAATTACAGACAAATGTCATGATCTTTTGTTTCACAGGTTAAAACAGTGCAAGAAGAACATGCAAAATCTGTTTAGTAGTAGCGTGTTCTGTTGTTCTGTCTCCTGACTCAAATTGCTTGTTACATTGCATGTTAGAAATCACATGAAGAGCAGAGTCGTTTCGAGAGGGATCGTATTTCTCAGGCCAAACTCATCATGAAACCTTTCATCCTCCGACGGATCAAGAGCGAGGTCAGTTAATCTGAGAAAGTTGCACATTTGTACTGTACAAGTATTATGAGAATTTCAAGTATTTGGAATGAAAGCCTGCATTACAGCTTTCGTTTTTTTTGCCCAAGATGTGTGAAACTCTTAATAGTAATGAACTTCAAGTAATAATCGAGTTAGAATTAAATAAATATTCATACACTTTCTATGAAAATCCTTCTTGTCTGGAGTTGATCTTATTTAAATGACTATTGGGCTAAAAGATAAGCTTCCAGGAAAAACTAACAAACAGTTTTAATCATACACATTTACAGGGATTATATGTACTAATTAACTAATGGTGCTCCTTTTCCCCCCCCCAAGGTCCTTCAGCAGCTTCCAGCAAAGGAAGAGACTGTGGAGTTCTGCTCAATGAGTGAGAAGCAGCGGGGTCTGTACCAGAACCTCTTTCAAAAACTCAAATCCACCACGAATGGCGAAAGTAAGCCCCACATTAAATGAACTGGGTGGAATTAGAGCTCTTTAGTATAACTCGGGATACTATTTTACAGTAATATAGAACAATGTTTGATTAATAATTCTTGACATGCATCTTCTCTTCAGAGCGAGAGTTGTGTAATGTGATGATGCAGCTGAGGAAGATGGCCAACCACCCTCTGCTTCATAGACAGTACTACACCACTGAAAAACTAAAAGCCATGAGCAAGCTTATGCTCAAGGTGAGGATACTCCCCGACAACCACTGTTTGTGTTCTTTATTGTGTTTTGTTTGTCTTGTTGGCTGAATTATCGATTAGCTCATGCTAAGACAGTGAGCCCTCCGTCCACATTTCCGAAGAATCACTACTATGTTCTGGAGGACTCCTTGTTTTTGCACACAGTGATCACCTAATAAGTCTTTGCTGATAGTGTTCAAGTTCAATGTCACTTTTGGTGGTTTTCAAGGGAATTTGATTCTCATTAGTTCAATACAACCAATGACATGAAAACATCACTTTCTCTGCTTCACACATTACAACAACCTTTGAATCTTGAAGTTATTGACATTCTGGTTTTTCATTCTGTTATCCAGAAACGTCTTCAAGTTGTGATATTTAGCTTGCAGATTTGGCTCACAACACCAAACATTTAGATTTCTTTGCCATCATCATTTTTTGGATCCTGGTACGCTGTTGACTAGCTGAATGCTGGACTTTGATTTAGTACATTTTCATACATTTTGGGTCGTCTCTTTTTCTCTCTCCTCAGGAGCCAACACACTATGATGCAGATCCTGTTCTGATACAGGAGGACATGGAGGTGATGTCAGATTTTGAGCTGAATCGTCTGTGCCAGCAGTACTCCACTATCAGCTCCTACCAGCTTGAAAATGATCTCCTGCTTGACTCTGGAAAATTCCACCACCTTACAAAGCTGCTGGCCTCACTTAAAGAGAAGGTAGATAGAAATATACCGAACCATTTCGTTCTACGTTTTTGATTTTTGGAGCACAGGTTTAAGATTTTTTACAGCACAACCTTCCTGTCGTCATACAGGGGGACCGAGTGGTATTATTCAGTCAGTTCACCATGATGCTTGATATTGTGGAAGTGCTGCTGAAACATCTTATGCATCGTTACATCAGACTGGATGGATCCACACCCATAGCGGACAGGTGGGTTTCAAATATTGAAATAAGATCATTGTAGCTAACAAGGCATCAAGCATTTGATGTTATTAGGTCTAAATCTTTTCCTTTAAAATTATTTATTGGACTTCATTCTTGCGGTTCTCAGTCATATAGGTCATGCTTATCTAAGGAGCTTGGAAAGAAAAGCGACTAGACTTCTTTAAACTTCTTTTGAGTCACTTTTTTTCCCCAAGCTCCTTAGATTCTAGTTATATTCTATGTTCTGCAAACCAGTAGAATAAAATTGTAACATGATTTAAATTTAATATCTAAAAGGTCACGTTGTGCACATGTGGATGTCTATACAGACACTTTGACTGGAACTTCAACAACATCAGATATTACATTACAGTAAAGGCACCTTAAATCCTGCAGAAGTGTTTGTTAAAGTTTAAGCTGTTTGAAAAGTTTAGCACATCTGTTATTCTAGCTGTTGCATCAGGTAAAAATGTGTCAAAATGGAAGCAATGTCTGTTCAATTCAGCTTGTACCCACCTGTAGCTGTTAAATGGTTTTCTTTCTCCTTCAGGATTGTGTTGATTGATGAGTTCAACACAGACCCTGACATATTTGTGTTCCTGCTGTCAACCCGTGCTGGCGGCCTCGGCATAAACCTGACCTCAGCTAACGTTGTGATTCTACATGACATCGACTGCAATCCCTACAATGACAAACAAGCAGAGGATAGGTGTCACCGTGTGGGCCAGACCAGGTTAGATGGAATCTGTGTACGATCCTAGATGTATTTTACCCAACAATGTCTTGTGATTGTGCCTTATCATGTCAGTTACTGGGCAGAAAAGTGTTTTGCAATATCAATGCAGGTTCTGTTGGGAGGAAATTCTGTGGTTAGTATGATTGCACACATGCAGTGTGTAGTGATGGATCTACTTCTGTGTATCAGAACTGTACAGGTGATTAAGCTGATCAGTAAGGACACTATAGAGGACTGCATCCTGCAACTGGGCAACAAGAAACTAAAGCTGGAGCAGGACATGATCTCATCTGAACAAAGTAAGGAGATATCTAAAGATATGTGCTGTACCTATTTTCACCGAAGGTTTCTCTAGTGGATAAATTCGATTAGATAAATGCATTTGTTTCGGTTTTTAAAATAAACATGAAAAAAATACTCAAAACATTTAAAAAAAAGTAGTGAGGATTTCATTAAGAAGTTCTAACCTTTAAGGCCCAAAGTGTGCTTCTGTTCTTTTAAACATGGTCAGCTGCTTTCACAATAAACTCCTGCAAATTTTGTACGAGTACCAAATCTGTCAGAGAGATTATTGCCCCTCACTCATGTCTGTGCTCTGCAAGCAGACACTTTGAATTTTTATTTTAGCAAGTAATACTGTCTGGCCATCTGACACTTCTCTTTCTCTGTGTGAGCACCCGAATCGATACTCTATTTTTCTTCTTTCTGTCTTTGAGTGACATTTTTAAACACCACAGCCGCTATCTTTAGCTTATGTGTACGACATATTTTTGTCAGATAAAGGTTGCAAGCCTCTGACTGCAGTGTCTACATCTGTAAATATTTGCTTTTGATTTCTGCTAAAACTCCAGCTGACTTTAAAACTGGGTCCACGTTTTATTGGGTTTTTCTGTTTGGAAAGTGCATGAATTCCAGGAGCAGTTATTGGATTAACCTGATTCTATTGTGAAAAATGTGGGAAATTGATTAACATTATTAGGCAGGTGAAGTGCAAACAATGAGGATTGAGAAGATAATCACAGGAAAATGTAGATATTTTTTGCAGTGTGTACCCTGCCTTTTGTTAACTGGAATAGCTAAGTTGGTTAGGATAATGCAAAAGTAATGCTAACAAATGATTTGTCCTTTAGGTGATGAGGGGACCATACCTGAGGATATGGCATCTTTGATCAAAGCCTCACTGGGACTGTGATACACAAACATGTGAAACTTGAAACTGTACAAATGCATTTGTATGGAGTCTCCTGAGATTTCGGGAAGACTTGAGTATTCTGACTGAGCTAACACCATTGTGTCTGTACTTGAGAACTGCTGTAAACCATAAACTGCCATGCAAACACTGAAATCCAATAGATCAGATTTACAGTGTGACATGGCAGCTGTGCCTAAAACAGTTTTTACATACGCACAGTTTTTGCTCTCACTTTGACTACACGACCAGTATAAACTGCATTTTAGCCTCTGCATTTTGTAAGTGTACCAAGCAGTAAAAACTTGAAAGAGTGTGATTTTTAAATCTTTAGTAATAAAAAAGTATTTAAAGTACACTATCACACTGGTCTGACAGAATTAAAGTGTCGTTTAAGTTTAAACATATGCAGTGTTGCACTGCTCCCATTCAGATAAAAGTAACATGGTGGTAAGGAGAATGATGCTTACTTGCCAAACTTTGATACAGGAAATATTTTAAAATCTAGGACTTAAAGAAAAAGGTTCGAGCATGGAGAATGGTGGATATATTTTTACCCGCCGTTCCATACAGTGTTTACGTGTTCAGAGAAATACAGTTCACATAGCAAGTATACTGAAAATGTTGTTCACATTAAATTCCTCTACCATTTCTGATTTAAAATTTGTGGCTGCATCACATGCATATGGACTCTGTCAGTGTTAAGTGTAATGTCTTACATTTCATCCTGTTGTCATCTTCTAATTACATATTTAGGAAAGGCAGACTGCATCAAGCATACAGATATTTTAATTCTTATCCTGGTATGTAAGAAAAAACCTATGGTGCTTGAATTTCTTTCATAGCTGTTTCTACTCCTTTAATTATCGTGCCGAGAGAAGACTTTTCGATTTAAGGAAGCAGCTGCCGCATTCGTGTACTGTATAAGTAGATAATGTGTTGTTATTGTAAAAGTGTTACTGTAAAAGCTTTTACTAAGTCATGTGTATGTTTGTTTGTTTTTTTTAGTTTCTTGTTAAAACTGAATAATAAATATTGGAATAATTGTTTGTGTGGTGTCTATAACAGTGCACCAGTAGAGGGAGCCAATGACAATTTCTTTTTAACTATTATTATCAGAGATTACAAAGATCCTCCCAAAGGCCAGAGTTGGTAACGGTCTGTAGTAGTATACATTGCTGAACTATAATTACATTTCCAATTTTTCATTTGGAGAAACTGTAAAGGATTCTTTGATTAATCTAATGAAAGAGTGCCAAAATAATCACAGCGCAATAATATAAGAACTTATTAATAAACTGAAATTGGGAGGTCTGATATTTTTTCAGAAAATAATTGTTTGTATAAGTGCGTATTGTTACCTTGTTTCTGATGTAGACAGTTCCAACAGGCTTAAGAAAAGTCAAGGGTACTTAAAAATGAAACTGGTAATGTCTTGATTCAATTGTTTTTTTAATTTTGGTTTATACAAAAATGCTGCTGACATGTATATAGAAGACTAACAACAAGTAGGCTATCAAAATGTATCAATACAATATAATGTACAATGGCACACTTTATCATTCATTATATATGTATATCATTAGAATGCATTCATGTCAGATTAAATTAGGAAAAAATTGTTCCTGTAAAAATGTGCTCAAATACCATTTTGGTGCACATTTTACCAAGTTGTTCTGTCATATAGGCAAATCACAAGAAGGACTTAATGTCTTGGAAAACAGAACCACCAAATGATTATATAGAGTACTGTGCAAAAGTCTTGAGCCATATCTAATTCCTTTTTGTTTCCAAGAGTTTATTGTAATTTTTAAAGTGTCTTTGTTTTTATTTGATCACTCATTTAAAGTCCAGTCCTTGTACCTTGTACCATGCAGCACTGACCCATGGCTTATTCAAGCATAATAAAAAGCACCTATTCCAGTACTGTCTATGCACAGATAGCTCGGCAAAGAAACAGTTTTAAGTTAAAAACTGTTCAAACTTGACATATTTCAGCATGGTGTTCAGCGTGTCCTTAAAAATAGGAGGACTTAAGTCAAAGACCATAGATGGTATCTGAGAGAGAAATCTGTTTTTCCAGTTTATCCATCGACCAGTCACTGAAGCATCATCAGAAATGGTCTTAAGAGAAAAATGGCTGTCGAGGAGTGTTCAAGTAAGGGAAAGATAAAAGGCTGGGGCGTGGCCAATTACACAAGAACTGGACTGAAAATTAAAAGCAACAGGTCTTAACAGCCACAGCCATTGTAAGACATGGTTGAAACTGACTTGGTTTGGGGCTGCATTGGAACCAGTGGTTTTGGGAATCATCTGAATGGCCACAGCTTCATTTTTCAGCATGACAATATTCTATCCATGAATGCAGTAAAAGCATGCATGGATAGAAAAACACAAACGCTCAGTCATAGATCAGAATCTGGACGTCAGCATTATTGAAGCAGTCTGGGGATCATCTTGACAGAGAACAAAGCAAAAAGTAGCCAACATACAAAGTACAGCATTGGAATGTCCTTCAAGAAGCCTGGAGATCTACTTCTGAAGGCTACTTAAAAAAAATGACAAGAAAGCTTGTCTAACAGAATTCAGTCTGTGTTGAAGACTACAGCTGGTCATACCAAATATTGACTTTTAAGCTCATTACAAATGTACAAACCCTTATTTTGTCTTAGATTTTTTTTTAATAAATGTTGATCTTGTAATGTTTGTTGCTGCACCTATTTCCTGTTTTCATAGCAAAATATGGAGGAAAAAAAGAAATGAGGTACAGACTTTTGCACTACTGTAAATCCATACCCAATCTACTCAGCATTGGGGGAGTATCGTCCACACCTATATCCTGTCAAGTGAGCATCACAGTTGATTCTGTAGGTAAAATAGAGAACCCCTTTGCGCAGCTGACAGCTTAAGGAATGAATTCCTCGCTCTGGAAACACAATACACCTCCCTGCAATATCATTGTAAAGCACGTCCCTATCCCAGACTTCAAACCTCAACTCCTGACCCAGCTCCACCGAGCCAAAGTCATAGGTGGCATTCCATATCGGGTCATTGTCATCCATCACCGTGTCAGTCTCTTCATATATGCCATTGTAGAAGATCTTCACATAGGCATCTGTTTTTGTGAAGGTGTCTGCCCTCAGGCCTGCAGCTCTGTGAATCTCCAGTTGGAGAGTTCCTCTACCAGCCCTTAAAGGGCAGCAGTTATGGTCCAGGTTGGGAGTCGGTGAGCAGTTCTTGAAACCAAGTTGGTCTTCCTTCAGCTGGTTCTCTTTTATGTACTCTGAGACAGTCCTTATCAGATTAGCGCTGATTTGTGAATCCTCCACCAAGTGATGCAGAGGGAAGATGGCATAAGAAACCACATCGGGGTTTTCATGAAGGCTGTTCATCCAGCTGTGGTAGGCTTCAGATGGGTCCTGCTGATAGAGGATGTCAGGGAAGTACCTCTCTCCTCCAGTAACCTCAATCTTATGGGTCATGAAGCCTTGGTAAAAGCCCATGCTCATGTTGCCTTTAAATAGGCTGTCACACCTGTTGGAGAAAGATACATTGGCCGGGAGGAAACCCAATGCCATACGGAGTTCAACATTCAGGCAGTTTTTGATCTCTGCCTCTGAAAAGCCCTTCAGGGTGGCCAGGCAGGTCCTGAAGGCAGTGATTCGCCTCACCTTACCACCGAGCTGGACCTAACACAAAACAGTAATAGAATGCATTATAACATCACCATTATTTTGCACCAGAAATGCTTTCCACAGCCTACATATTGCAGCATTAAACCCCTGTGTATCCAACAAGTTTCACTGACCTGGTGTATATAGTGTGTTCCATAAGTGTCTATTAGACGTCTGTATAGGGCTCTGTTCTGGCTTGTGTTTAAACTCTGTGGGAGTCTCTTGAGATGCTTTGTGAACTCTGCACTCAGCGGTGGATGATCAGCCAGCCTGTAGCTGCAAAAACAAAAGGCATGTGGAGTTCAATCATGAAACAACAGCAATTGAACCTTGCTTTTCTGTAAGAGGGACGATAAGCAGCTCAGTCCACTGAGTCCAACAATTCCAAAAGTAAACATTTCTCTCACATTGTAATCAAGGTCATCCTTTCAATTGTAACACATACAACTGAAAGGATGAGCCTGTGTTGCTTTACCTGTAATAGGTGCAACTGATTTCATGAATGGCAAAAGTGGCTTTGTCCACACTGTGCTGCGAACGTGCAAACTTTGCCAAATCTGAGCGGCTTCCTCCCAGAACTGCCTTTCCAATGTTGTCAAGGCTCAAACCCAAATCCCAGTTGTTGTTAACCAGCGAGTTGGAGCTGCGCAGCAGGGAGTCCACAGAGTGGTGAAGTGCACTGGAAAGCTGCTTAGAGCAGCGGCTGAAGGGACGCCAGTCAAGCACTGAAGCTGGGAGTCTCTGAATCTGTGGAGCAGATGAAAGGCAGGAAGTGGAGCGGGATGCAGGTGGTGGAGGAAAATATAGGAAGTTGAGGGGGAGGAAAAATGCAGGAAAGTACAGAAAAAAACAGGGTGAAGGAATGAACTTGAGGCTGATAAAGAGTGTGAAGGTTAAGTAGTAGGTTTCATGTTTTCACCTCTCCTTTTTGGAATCGGTTCGGACACAGTGTGCAGGTGTGGTTGTCAGCTAGGTGGGCTTTGACATTGATGACATATGCTCCTGTCCGACGCATCCGCACCACGTCAAAGCCTTCTCCAGCCAGATTGTGGCCTGGTACAAAAGGAGCTTTCTCACACTGGGACCCTGTGCCACTCCGACAGGCCTGGACACTGCAGTCTTCCAGCATAATTGGCAAAGCCAACATAAACAGGAAAATGTGTCTCTGCTGGTATCCTCCTGCACACATGGTTACCTAAAGGTACAGTGAGGGATAAAAAAGGGAGTCAGTGGATATTAATGGTTACTGTGTATAAGCACATTTTTGTAACTGAGTTATTTTCCTTTGAAATAAAGAAAATGTCATTTTTTTTATTGATGTAAATGCAGATGAGCTTCTAATCCTCTTAAATATATAAGCTGTAATCAGGCCACAGATATTTTGTTAAAGCTGAGAATGTGCACATTGGTGGCATACATTCTTACCTTGTCCTAGCTTTCTTTGTCCTCTACGTTTCGTTGTTGTCCAGTATTTTTTCCACAGCCAAAATAAATCTCTTGATTTTAAGTCCCCCTCCTTATTTGCACCGTTGATTGCACAGCTCGCTGTGAACAATGGAACCTCAAGCTGACGTCTCGATCCTGCTGGAAATAAAATCACGGTTGGACGAGCCTTAGCGTTGCTGAGAGGTTGTGCTGGAAGCCTGCTGCGTGCACACTTTGGTCTATCATCTGCCTTTTAAAAAAAACATGGAGGGAGTTGCCTGGCTATGCTGCTCTCTCCCTCTCTGTCTCTCTCCCTCTCTACCCCAAGGCCTTCCCAATTTCCTCAGCATGAGCGGGTTTGTTTTTATTCTCAAGACCCAGTTCTGTAAATCCCTCACAGCCCTGTATGTCTGTGCACGTGCATGTGCATTTGTGGGGGAGGGAAATTTTGTGTAGTCACGAGAGAAAAGATGAACAGTGGTCTGAGCAGTCTTTACGGGAAATGGGCGTGTATTTATGTATGTTTGTACATGTGAGTGTACAGTGCACGGGTGTATGTCTGCTGGACTGAATCTGTGCTTTCGTTCACATAATGTCTGAGCTGGCCTGTCTGTGTGCTGATAACCTTACCAAAACCATGAGCTCAGCTTTGCCACTGTCTATTTCTGGATGTGGGTGGCGTGTTTGTGGTTTTTTCTCAGTGAGGACAAAGGAGAGAAACATGTCTTTATGCAAAAGGTTTCATTCAGTGTAAGAGGTATTCAGTTCATATTTGAATAAAGAATATTTTGTGTGGTGCCACAGATTTATGCAAGTTTTCCTAGTGTAAGTTCCCTTCACTGTTAAAATTTTGTTCTTTACACTATACAAACTATAAAGCAGGTATACTATAAAGTTCCAGTTAAATATGCTTTGTATCAGGTCAAAGATCTAGCACAAATTCATTTGTTGTATCATGAAAAAAATTCATACACACCCTGATCTAGGTAAGTCTTTTGTGAGGGCTGTTTCTTTGCTGACCATGACAAAGTATAAAGTAAAACTGAATTAAATGTTTTATTTGAGGCAAATGTACAAGCAAGATCTGACCTCGATCTCTCTAATAATCCTGTGTTTGTTTTAATGTCGGCCTTCACTGATTACCCCGTCCCAGATTCACATGAACTCTGGCCCACCAGCACTTGAATTGTGATGGACACTGCTGTGTATATAAGATTTTTATCTTTCATGTTGTTTTAGTGAAGCACTGAGGTCCGTGGGAGCACTGCACTTTCAAGTTCCTGTGTATGAGCTGTACATATGTTTTGACAATAAAGCTGACTTTGACTTTGACTAATGTTAATGACTGATTAAAAATGGTTTGGAGTGGGAGTTGTGAACCTTGTTTGCCTTCTAAAGGGAGTCTACATGGTTAGAGAAATACCATTAATCAATACAATGATAAAATAAAGACTGATCCATATAATGTCTGCTATGCTCTAGTGCACTTTCAGAGTCACACCAGTTTTTATAGTAGGCCTTAGAGACAGAAAGTATCAACATTTAAAAAAAAAAAACATGTGA
This sequence comes from Copadichromis virginalis, assembly GCF_057382275.1. Lineage (NCBI taxonomy): Eukaryota > Metazoa > Chordata > Actinopteri > Cichliformes > Cichlidae > Copadichromis > Copadichromis virginalis. The sequence continues at coordinate 25,976,533 of NC_140629.1, forward strand.
TACTTTAGATTTGTACTCCAAAAGATTGATTTTGTTCATCTGGACGTAACGTTTTCAGTGGGACAAACATTTTGTCACTAATTCAGCTGAGACTCGAGAATTCATGAATCTCAGCTGACTGCAGGTTTCCCCAACCTTGAAAAAAAGTGCATTTGCACAATGAAACTAGCACCCGAATGAACAATGGGCTGTGAGGTGAGTTCCTTGATCATTAATGTGCAAATTCTCATGACCATTGATCAACAACTACTGATCAAAGTGGTGCTAGTTTCAGTCATTGTGCAATGTACTGTTTATAAGGTAGTCAGCTGAGGGTGAAGAAGTCACTTGGATGAGTGATGAAACATTTCTCCCACTGAAAACACTACGTCCAGATGAACAGAATAAACTATATGGGAACCAGGTATTTGTCCAATTAGGCTTGTTAAACTCTAGTTTCTGTTTGCTTGTGTCCACTTTTGGCTCCTTCTCCCGCACTCAACCACAGGTTACTATATAATACAGCTGTAGCATAATATTTGCCTATGAAAATCATTAGGACCTGTCAAAACATGTCCAGTTGCAAGTAAATCAAACCTCCATTGAGTTAATGAGAAAGACACATCTGCTAGTTCTTCTTGCTGGAGGACAGCAAGAAGAATTTAGACACTCTCAAAGCTCATGTTCCCTCTGCTAAAATTGAAACAGCATCCTCCAAAAGAAGTTGCCCGGTTTTGTGCCAAGGTAGGTATCCCCAACAGAAAAAATTCCCCTGCATCAGGAGCACGCAGCAGCTGTCTAAATCATGGACAAATAGTATCTCACATTCTTGGTTTTTAGTTCACAAACACTTCTTAAAATAACTTATTACTCCAGACATTTTTGAGGTTTTAGCTCTTAATACAGTAAAGTTAGGATACAAATAATTATCAGGCAATTATTTGTATCCTGTGTGGTGCCACAGATTTATGTCTACAGTAGTTTTTGACAATTACTGTAGACAAGGCTTAGAGTTAGACCAGTCTAGTTCTTACTTAAGTCGACTTTAAAAAACCATCTCATAGATCTTAGTAACTGGTCCATGATGCAAACAGCATCTAAATACAAAAATAATGATATACTTTGTATTTAGACATTGTGAAATTACAAATAAAGTGTTCTTCGTTTATGAATTATACACGGTTTATTGCAAGCAGTGTGAAAATCATACACAAAGTTCTTTTATTGGAGCAAAAATTGAATTAATATAAAACATGGCATGTGCATATTGACCTCAAGGGGGAGCCGTTGGGCTTAATGTTAACTTTGAAAATCTCTTCACCTTCTTTTTTAAAAAAAGAGTCAAAACATTTTTCCAGAGCTATAGTATAACAGTATAAAGTTCTCGAGTACAAAACACAAAAAAACAAACTGAAAAGGCTGATCCAAAATAAAAGCTCTTAACATTTTTCAGTGCTGTAAGAAGCATAACAACCAATAGAGTCACATTACTATAATCTTTGTATCTAGTTGATCAAGGTATTACGTTCTTATTACATCTTGTTGTGTATCCATTTCAGCCTCTTCAGGTATTTTCTCATAACCTCTCATAGTTCTAAACCCTGACATCCTCCTCCACCCCAAAAGCTACACCTGCCTTTTCGCCACTAGACATCTGATTCAGTTTAGGATGAAGATTTTGAATAAATTCCTTGATTTCTTCTGGTTTGGCAAGTTTCCACGTCTTGGTCTGGCCCACTCTCACCCAGCTGTTTTCTCCTTCAGTCATCACCATCACTGTGTTGGTGGCTTGCATGCTGATAAGTGGAGGTTTGGTGAACGGAGGCAGATCGATGGGATTCAGCTCCCCACCTGTGAACAGTCCAGACTGAACACAGTAGAGGATTTCACAGCCATCACTGATTGCAGCAAGGTGCTGACTAAACTTGGGAGGGCACCTGCGTTGACTCCTTGCCAGTGGGTTGGTTGACTGACAGCTGAAGAGACCTCCGAATGGTACTGAGAATCTGGTACCTGTCTCATAGTCATTACTCATACAGATTACCTCACCATCTGAGAGGAACTTTAGCGGAATAAAGTTTGGAGGACAGCTTTTGCTTTTCGTGAGGGGGTTTGGGAGATTGGGGTTGTAAATACCTCCAAACAGATACCCTGAATTTTCTGGAGCCCTTCCATTTACGGAGCACCAGTAGGTGTTGATGCGAGCAGAGCGAACATAGGTGTTGTCCCGACACCAATGATCATAACAAGTTGACATGTCAAAAAACCCACAATCATAGCTACGTGTATAACATTCATTCTTTGTTTCAGTGACATGTCTCAAAATGTTGAAACATAAGTGTGACAAGTGCAATAAATAAGGAAGAGGAAATAAGAAAACACATTTTCAGAGTGCTGTACATACTCAAATATAGTGGATATGAAGACAGATTACAATCCTGTAAAACAGGAGAGATAACAAGCTGAGGAAACATGCTGCTGTTCGCCAGAATGGCAAGTTTAAGACGGCTATGCGAACAACTGAGTTCCAAGGCACTCTGCTGCCCTCTACTGCCAAAGTGACACACATTCACTTGCAACACTGTTTATTTACTGGTATAATGAGGTTCACAATGTGAAGCATACAAGATTACCTGGACAGGTTGCCAATCTGTTGCAGGGCTAACACAGAGTGGCAGACAACCACTTACACTCACATTGGCCAGTTTAAAATCACCTCCACTCCAATCAAACTCCACTGAGAAAGGCCAGATGATGGATTAGACATTAGGACCTTCTTGCTGTGAGACAACAGTGCTAATCATCGAGCTACCTTGGTCCCCCAGTCATCCAGCCTTCACATGTGAATGACATTTGATTAATTTGTGCACTAAAGGATATGTCCTGGTCAAAAATGACTCCAGGCTGTTTCACAGTGCTACTGCAGGTCATCCTGATTGAACATCAAGTCTGACATTTTTAGTGAAATGCAATATCCAAGTATTTTTGTTCTTTTACATGCATGGATATGGTTTAACCAATATGTGTCATCGGGTGATTAAAAGCTCTGATGACCCTTTGTCAGTGAGCTGAGGGAGTCAACAGGCAGCTTGTTGGGTTTACTTTGACATTATAAGACTTTTTTAAGTTCCACGTCCACACTACTTGCCAGAACACTCGTGCATCACCTAATGGAAGGCTAAATGAATCCCCATCATTGGCAACAGGGTGTGGAGATGTTCTATAGGTGGAGTGTGAATGCTATACAAACCATCTGGGACTCTCCACCATTTGACCCTAGAACTGAAGAAGCTTCTCAGATGAGAGGTGAAACGTCTTCAAGCAACTTAAAGAAGCCCAGACGCTTTTCTTTCCAAGCTCCTTAGACTACGATGACCTGGATAACTGAGAACCTTCACAGACATATTGCCGTTATGCGGTTATCCTAATTGGGCGTTTATAAAGTCAGCAAAGAGTAATTAGTAATTAGATATGTTACTAATCTCCCTGTGCAATACAGCAGCTGGACCTTTAGCTAGCAACACACTGTGCAAACTGCATACAAGCAGTTTGTTTCTTTACTGATGTTTGTTGAGCTGATGGCTAGCAAGATACTGAAGTACCGCAATTTATGGACACCTGCAGTTGTTCCGGTGTTCAACAAAAAATAAATAAATAAAAGGAAAAAGGACAAACATCCCCACTTAAACCCCTGACTATAGCACTCAGTTTTGCCTCTTTCATCTATTTTTATGCAACATCCTCTGGTGATTAATACAGGAACAGGATTGAGTTTCATGTGTTACTTTTAGGAAAATTAGTTTGATGTTTAAAGGCCCACAGTGACGAAATAATAACGCAAATGTGTCAAACCAAAAGTAACGAGCCTGTTTTGAAAACACAAGAAGTAGAAATTACAGATATTTGTTTAAAGAATGTAGAGAGTAAAATTAAAAAGTTAACGTAAAGTAAACAAATAAACTATAGATACCTGATAATTGTACTTAAGTAAAGTATGTATTTGTAAATTGTTACTTCCCGCTCTCTGGTTATGTGTGTTTTATTTAACGTAGTTCTAAACAAAGTTTCATGCAACCTCTCAATATTTGTACAAAATTATTTATAATCAACATGGAATTCTGCAGCTGGGCCTGAAGAGGGCAGTATTGGTTCAATGTGGAGTTTGGAAATCTCTGATTTCTGTTTTAAAAGCACCACTTAGTACTTTCAAAGATGGTGTGACAAAGCTATCTGTCCACATATACAGTACCCAAAATTAAGACTGCATGGTTGACAAACCATTGTTGGCAAAGATGCATAAGACAGTCTCTTGTCAGCCTCACACATGTAGAGCTTGGAAGTAGAAGTTAAGATCAAGATAGAAACAGTACAAACCAAAGATAGCCACTTCCTCCTCCATCAAACACATCCTGCATCAAGACTGATGATGATGTGATCTCCATAGCACAATCTTCTCTGTGCCGCTATCGACTTACAGAGAAAGTCTTGAATTTGGCGCAGATTGTATTTTATTGTAATTGTACCGGTAAGTGTTTTTAAAAACTCTGCCATAAGGGGTGTCATGTAAAAGAAATACAAACTTTCATAGCCGCTTTCATTCTGGGCCTCTACAGGGCTAGAAGCATACAATGCATAATATTAGTAATGTGCACAATAAAAACAGTTTTCATTTTAATCAGCTTAAGATACATAACAGAAAAGGTGTGCAAGAAACTACACAAAACAGAAAACTCTTTTTCTTTGCTTGTTTATTAGAATATATTGTGGAAAAAATGAAAACCCTTCTCAGATTATCTATTATACATGTTTTCTTGAAAGTATTTGCAAACAAAATCATGCATACAGTGCTTAGATATTTACAAAAAAATTTTTACAGCATGATCTTATGCATCTTGGGCCTTAGTATAAAATCACCCCTGCTTTCCCTTTTTGATGGCTCCATCTGGTGATTTCAGAGGCAGACTGCTACAAAGTCATTTCTCCCTGCATATATGTTAATAGTCTACAGGTTAAAGTAAAAAATGTGGAGCATAATAAACTAAAGTAATGCAAAGACTGATTCAAAATAGAAGCTCTTAAATGTAAATATTTTCCAGTGCTGTAAGAAGCATGAATGTGGAGACAATCAAAAGAGAAGTTCAAAGCTAAACCTGCCACACCGGTTTCATTTCTCTATGTGAGTGATTAAGCTTCTAAGCTGTGTTCTGCTCAGGAGCCTCATCTTCCTGTGACTCCCTCTCAACTTCTTCACGTATTTCCTCATAACCTCTACTTCTAAGCCCTGACATCCTCCTCCGCTTGAATAGGACCACTCCCACTATGGCCACCATCAGCATCACACCCATCACACCAAAAGCTACACCTGCCTTTTCTCCATTAGACATTTGACTGAGTTCAGGGTTAAGGCCTTGAACAATTTCCTGGATTTCTTCTGGTTTGGCAAGTTTCCACATTTTGGTCTGGCCCACTCTCACCCAGCTGTTTTCTCCTTCAGTCATCACCATTACTGTGTTGGTGGCTTGCACGCTGATAAGTGGAGGTTTGGTGAATGGAGGCAGACGAATTGGTTTGAGCTCTCCACCTGTGAACAGTCCAGACTGAACACAGTAGAGGATTTCACAGCCATCACTGATTGCAGCAAGGTGCTGACTGAACTTGGGAGGGCACCTGCGTTGATTCCTTGCCAGTGGGTTGGTTGACTGACAGCTGAAGAGACCTCCGAATGGTACTGAGAATCTGGTACCTGCCTCATAGTCTTTACTCATACAGATCACCTCACCATCTGAGAAAAAATTTACTGGAATGAAATTTGGGGGGCAGCTTTTGCTTTTCGTGAGGGGGTTCAGGAGCGAGGGGCTGTATATGCCTCCAAACAGATACCCTGGGTTTTCTGGAGCCTGTCCATTTACAGAGCACCAGTAGGTGTTGATGCGAGCAGAACGAACATAGTTGTTGTCTTGACAACGCGTTTTGTGACAAGTGAAAAAACCCCAACAGGAATGACTTTCCCTATGACATTCATACTTAGAGTAACTCTGAAGTCTCACCTCTGATCTGAGTAAAGTTGGTGAGTAAGGTGGACGACAGGAGAAGTCACCTGTATCTGGGTTTTTCTGGGCCAGGGCATCACATAGTGGATCTGCATCTGAGCTGATTTTAACACACTCTTGGTAGACACCACCAAAACTGAGGTTTGTAGCTGGACCCTCACAGGAATTATCATCCATGTTAGCCTGGAAGTTGAAGTTCTTGGAGTTGACATCAACACATCCGGGGCGAGTATTGATCTTGTAGTAGCGCTCTACAGCCTGACTGACTTTAAGAGCAACTTTTCCAATCGTAGGGTGTGGCAGATCAGTGAGAGTGTTGGTGTTTATGAAATAGTGCAGAGGAAATCCTGAACGATCGATGGCAACGAGGTTGTTTCTGGTACTTTCCTGCCACTTCTGCAGAGTGATACCAGGATAGAAAGTTGTGCCTCCGTGGCTTTGAATGAGGGAGTACTGAATATTGGATTGATATGTTTGAAGTGATGAGCTCTGTTGGGCACTTTGACTGCTAATGTCAAATTTTAGTTTATCAAAGAAGTTTAATCCAGCCTGTGCTTTCACAGAGGAGCTTTGTGACTGGCTGTCTGACACATAAGAGGAACAGAGATAGTCCTCCTGCACCAAAGCCGCCCCAGCATCCACACTAGTGATGACATGAGTCCCATAGTCCAGCACCATCTTCTCCGAGAGATAGTCTGCACTTCTTGTCTGGTTGTTCTCAATTGCATCAGCGATGTCTCTGACCTGCTGAACAAATCGTGTGTCCAGAGTGAAGTCTGGATAAGCCTTAACTGTGTAGAGGAAGTTGCGAACCTTTGAAAGAAAGGATTATAAGATTAATTATTGTTGTACATCACTGTGTATCTCAATCTCTTCTTTATTTTCTGTAATTAAAATTACTTTTAACATATGTGCTGAGACTACAGTTAAAAAAGCTTTTTTTTTGGCTAACTCTAATATTTTTACAGTGATTTTAAAAGTGCATTATATAGGATCATAAAGGAATAAAATGCTAAAGCTAAATTTCTAAGGATGTTCTACAACACTGTGCTGGCGTCTGCTATTTTTTATGCTGTGGTCTGCTGGCGTGGTGGAATGGCAGAGAGGGACATGGGGAAACATAACAAACTGGTAGCAGCTGTCAGAATCTATAACACAGGTTATCTTACTCATTACCGGTTTAATTGACATATCACTTGTTTTTAATTGCTGTTAGTCATTTGCATCTTGTTTGTACATATTCATGGTATTCATAACCCCCTCCCCCCCTCCAACACACACACACACACACACACACACACACACACACACACACACACACACACACACACACACACACACACACACACACTTTTGTACATGTCTCTGTACACTTTTATGCATATCTCAGTGGCTTATGTATATAGGACTACTTTGTGTCTATATTCCTCTTGCTATAAGAGTTGAATAGCACCCAAATTTCTCATTCGTGGGATAATAAAGGTTTATTCTATTCTATTCTATTCTAAATATAATGTCTTAGCATACTGTACAAATACTGTATGATTAATAAATGGTAAATTGCTTAATATAAAAAAAGTCTCAACATCAGTACTGTGCATTTTCCTTTACCTTTATTGTTATTTATTCAAAACATCTGAAAACTTACCTGCACTCTGGCTGTGGTTGATGAGTCTCTGACCTGATGGGTTTTCATTCTAGTGTTCTCAACAGAAAATTTACCATTGAGCACCGTGAGGAAGGATATGTCTGCATTAATGGAGTGAGATGTTGAGCTTTTCTGCTCAAGCCAGGAACTGATGATCTCTGAGCTGGTCTCCACACCTGTCTGTTTTTGAGGGATGACAAACACTTCATCTGGAATGAGGTAGAGCCCATCCTCAGTGGTCTGGCACTGGGAGTAGCTGAGGTTCATGACTCGACCCATGTCCATGTTCTGGAGGTTGTCCCAGCCTCCACCTGGCAGCACCTCCAGTGCTGTGATGGAGAGGTTGGTAGAAGCACGGCATTGTCTGAGCCAGTTTGTTGGACGGCTCACAGGTACTGAAGAGCAGAAATGAAAGAAAAAGATCACCAGGGGTGCTGCTGCAGCTTTCATGATGACTGTCAACTTGAGCACCAGCACCACTGCATATATACAGCTTTAGCCAAGTCCCTCCTACTCTTATCATATACTTGCCTTACTGTATCATATTACAGACATCTTTTTCAACTAATATCTGTAGGTTGAAGTTTTGTGTTCATTCCCATTTCTGCAATAGTTTTTTTTTTTTACCCCAGAAACCATTCTTGTACACCTGAAACTTTTGCATATTCCTGCACAGTTTTATGTTATATAATTTTTTGATTATTATTGTTTTTATGCTTTGACTGTTTCTCAATCAAAGCATATTCAAAGTGTATAGTGTTCTAAAATTAACTCCAGAGAACCTGCCCGTACAGTAAGACAGTCTTTATCTTAAAAATATTAACAGACAGACACCTTAAGGTAGAGTCTTTGTCGTCCTCATGTAAAAGAGCAGATGAAAACAATCTTTTAACATCTGAACAGTCACATGAGTGTGCGTCACTGAAAAGTTCCAGGGAATTTTTGAGACTCCAACAGTCAAGCCTAGGATTGTATGGCAAAACCTCCTTTCAAGAACCTTCTGTGGCTGGGGTGGGTGAGGGGAACAGGTTGAGCAGAAAAACACAAAGAAAGTTGGTGAACAAAACCAGAACAAAAACACTGGCTGCTGAAGAGTGAAAATACTCTATAATAATACTCTTTTTCTCTAAAAGTAACTCATGGCGGGTTCATGCCCTCGGTCCACGCCTTCCCGGATCATGCACACCTGGGCCTCATCAGACCAGCTGGTATATTAGAAGGAGGAGATCAGCTGTTCAATGCCGGATTGTTGTGAAGACTCTAGTCAGTACACGTCAAGCCCAAGTTTCGCATGCTTCCGTCTCAGAAAGTTAACGTGTGTCTCTGTGTTCTAGATTCCCCGGACCTGTCCCCATGTTTCCCCGTGTGGAGTGTGGAAGGAGTGACTGGTCACTAGCGGAGAGAGAGAGGATGGAGTGAGCGCGTGTGTGATTCCCTTGTTTTCCCTGGAGCCCTGGAACCCTGCCTCTCACATCTTGTATATAGCCCTATCCTCGCACTGTCTGTTAATACACTTGGTGAAGATCTTGTAAATAAACCATCTCTGTTAAAACACAACTCCGGAGTCCTGCGAGTGGATCCTCAGAGCAACCCGTGACAGTGATATCAACAGCAATATCAACTTTTCTGGTACCAACAAGTCAAATCAAGGGTTAAACTAGGCAGAACCATCCCAAATGGTGTGCTGGTGCCTTTAGTTAACCGGAGGTGAGAAGTAACAGCAGTTACGTAGAATTTTCAGGTATCTTAATTTATTTAATCATTTATTTTTCTGGCAGTCTTTTTGCTTTAGGCCTACTGCTTACATTTTCAGACACATATCTGTACTTTCTACTTTTTTTATACTTTTGTAACACCGTTATTATTTTACTTTGATATAAAAAGAGGATTTTAAAGAGGCAGACTTTCACAGAAGTAAAGATGGGCAAAGGTTCACAAGTTGAGATTTTTGTCTCAATGCATGGTCAATCATCCAGGTAAGAAAATCCCAGAAATGTAATTGTGCTCACCCCCAAATAAACAGAATAACTGAATAAACTTTCTCTGAGTTGAACCTTTCACCAACTGAGAACATATACAGGAGTGTTGAGCAGCTGGAATCCCCCACAAACATAGGACAACAGTTCTCTACCAAAAATCCAGCAACTGGCCTCCTCAGTTCCCAGACATTTAAAAGTTAAAAGATACTACCCAGTAGTAAATATGGCCCTGTTCCAGCTTTTTTGTGACATATTGCTGGAATCAAAGATTCAAATGTACCACCATTGCTACAGTGGCACCAATGGTGGTACATTTTCTCATTTTAAACATTTGATGTTTTTTATGCTCCACTGTTAAGAAAATATGGGTTTATGACAATTGAAAATCACTGCATTATGTTTTTATTTACATTTTGTTAGAGTTAAGTCTTTTAAAATTGTAATTTGTGCAAAAATATATAACCATTGCTTGCAAAATGTTTCTTGCAGCTTCTGTTGCATGCATAAGATGAAAGAAGCTGTCTCTTCGCTGTAATTTTCTGTTGCACATTTAGAAACCACAAGTTCCTGTTTTTATAAGTTACAAGACTGTTCACTTTTGCTTTCTTCATGGCTTGTACACATGTTAGTTTGTGAAAGGGCACACTCTGTATGGGGGCGACTGGAGAGGTTGATTAAAGTCATGCCTTGTATGGTATGTCGAGGGGCCACACAAACACACACCCTCGCATACACACACACACACACAGACACTCTCGCTCAGATACGCTTCTCTGTCACGTGGATAACTGAACTGTATGTAACCACCAAATGTGAGACGAGCCTTTCTGTTCTTTTGTGTCAGCAGTGGTTTTTTCTCCTTTGTTATTGTTGATTTACAAACACTGGTCTTAACTGAGGCAAATGAGGCCTGCAGTTCTTTAGATGTTATCTGGGTTCTTTTGTGACCTCCTGGATGAGTCATTGATGTGCTCTCGAAACATTCTTGGAAGGCTAGTCACTCCTGGGAAGGATCATCACTGTTCCAAGTTTTCTCCATTTGTGGATAATGATATAACACATCTATGCCTGGTTCCATTCCATTTCTATCTTCCACTTTTTGACCTCCCACAAGGGTGAGAGTGAACTGCTTGACATGAAGAAGAACTTTGATCTCTGGCCTAGAGTCATCATCAGGTCATGTATTAGCATTGAAGCCAGGTTCTACTGTTTGAAACCACAGCTCCTGTCTGCTGCAAGATTGTTATGCCTTAGTTTCTTTATTTAGTAGCAAAATCCAGTGTTTAGCTTATTCATTTATGGAAACTACGGACAATTCTTCTTGTCACAGCTGCCCCCCTGATTTCCTGTTTGCCATTTAACACACCAACCCCCTTCCTTACTCCACCTTTCCCTTTTGTTTTGTTATTCTTTTTACTGCCGGCTGCTGGTTGTGCTGAATCCCACGAGACATGCCTCAGAAACTTGACGTTTTAAAGAATTAGATGTGTTCCACAAACTCAGTAACTCAATTAATACTCGTAGTGTTTACATTTCTCCCGTGTTTTGATGTTCCCCTGTTTCACTTTGTGGTATACTAGCTGTGTAGTTCTTGTTTTTGGTATTGCACGACTGTCAGTATCATTAGTCTTCTATTCACTGTCATGGTGGTGACATAATGGGCTGTATATTTTCACATAGGGACAGGTAGTTTATTTTCCCTCAATAAATAAAAGTATAATTTAAAAAAAACAGCATTTTATATTTATTCAATTTTTCTTTAATTGAATAAATGAATTTTAATAGTAAAATGTGTTTAATGATCTGAAACATAAGTGTGACAAGTGCAATAAATAAGGAAGAGGAAATAAGAAAACACATTTTCAGAGTGCTGTACATACTCAAATATAGTGGATATGAAGACAGATTACAATCCTGTAAAACAGGAGAGATAACAAGCTGAGGAAACATGCTGCTGTTCGCCAGAATGGCAAGTTTAAGACGGCTATGCGAACAACTGAGTTCCAAGGCACTCTGCTGCCCTCTACTGCCAAAGTGACACACATTCACTTGCAACACTGTTTATTTACTGGTATAATGAGGTTCACAATGTGAAGCATACAAGATTACCTGGACAGGTTGCCAATCTGTTGCAGGGCTAACACAGAGTGGCAGACAACCACTTACACTCACATTGGCCAGTTTAAAATCACCTCCACTCCAATCAAACTCCACTGAGAAAGGCCAGATGATGGATTAGACATTAGGACCTTCTTGCTGTGAGACAACAGTGCTAATCATCGAGCTACCTTGGTCCCCCAGTCATCCAGCCTTCACATGTGAATGACATTTGATTAATTTGTGCACTAAAGGATATGTCCTGGTCAAAAATGACTCCAGGCTGTTTCACAGTGCTACTGCAGGTCATCCTGATTGAACATCAAGTCTGACATTTTTAGTGAAATGCAATATCCAAGTATTTTTGTTCTTTTACATGCATGGATATGGTTTAACCAATATGTGTCATCGGGTGATTAAAAGCTCTGATGACCCTTTGTCAGTGAGCTGAGGGAGTCAACAGGCAGCTTGTTGGGTTTACTTTGACATTATAAGACTTTTTTAAGTTCCACGTCCACACTACTTGCCAGAACACTCATGCATCACCTAATGGAAGGCTAAATGAATCCCCATCATTGGCAACAGGGTGTGGAGATGTTCTATAGGTGGAGTGTGAATGCTATACAAACCATCTGGGACTCTCCACCATTTGACCCTAGAACTGAAGAAGCTTCTCAGATGAGAGGTGAAACGTCTTCAAGCAACTTAAAGAAGTCCAGACGCTTTTCTTTCCAAGCTCCTTAGACTACGATGACCTGGATAACTGAGAACCTTCACAGACATATTGCCGTTATGCGGTTATCCTAATTGGGCGTTTATAAAGTCAGCAAAGAGTAATTAGTAATTAGATATGTTACTAATCTCCCTGTGCAATACAGCAGCTGGACCTTTAGCTAGCAACACACTGTGCAAACTGCATACAAGCAGTTTGTTTCTTTACTGATGTTTGTTGAGCTGATGGCTAGCAAGATACTGAAGTACCGCAATTTATGGACACCTGCAGTTGTTCCGGTGTTCAACAAAAAATAAATAAATAAAAGGAAAAAGGACAAACATCCCCACTTAAACCCCTGACTATAGCACTCAGTTTTGCCTCTTTCATCTATTTTTATGCAACATCCTCTGGTGATTAATACAGGAACAGGATTGAGTTTCATGTGTTACTTTTAGGAAAATTAGTTTGATGTTTAAAGGCCCACAGTGACGAAATAATAACGCAAATGTGTCAAACCAAAAGTAACGAGCCTGTTTTGAAAACACAAGAAGTAGAAATTACAGATATTTGTTTAAAGAATGTAGAGAGTAAAATTAAAAAGTTAACGTAAAGTAAACAAATAAACTATAGATACCTGATAATTGTACTTAAGTAAAGTATGTATTTGTAAATTGTTACTTCCCGCTCTCTGGTTATGTGTGTTTTATTTAACGTAGTTCTAAACAAAGTTTCATGCAACCTCTCAATATTTGTACAAAATTATTTATAATCAACATGGAATTCTGCAGCTGGGCCTGAAGAGGGCAGTATTGGTTCAATGTGGAGTTTGGAAATCTCTGATTTCTGTTTTAAAAGCACCACTTAGTACTTTCAAAGATGGTGTGACAAAGCTATCTGTCCACATATACAGTACCCAAAAATAAGACGGCATGGTTGACAAACCATTGTTGGCAAAGATGCATAAGACTCTTGTCAGCCTCACACATGTAGAGCTTGGAAGTAGAAGTTAAGATCAAGATAGAAACAGTACAAACCAAAGATAGCCACTTCCTCCTCCATCAAACACATCCTGCATCAAGACTGATGATGATGTGATCTCCATAGCACAATCTTCTCTGTGCCGCTATCGACTTACAGAGAAAGTCTTGAATTTGGCGCAGATTGTATTTTATTGTAATTGTACCGGTAAGTGTTTTTAAAAACTCTGCCATAAGGGGTGTCATGTAAAAGAAATACAAACTTTCATAGCCGCTTTCATTCTGGGCCTCTACAGGGCTAGAAGCATACAATGCATAATATTAGTAATGTGCACAATAAAAACAGTTTTCATTTTAATCAGCTTAAGATACATAACAGAAAAGGTGTGCAAGAAACTACACAAAACAGAAAACTCTTTTTCTTTGCTTGTTTATTAGAATATATTGTGGAAAAAATGAAAACCCTTCTCAGATTATCTATTATACATGTTTTCTTGAAAGTATTTGCAAACAAAATCATGCATACAGTGCTTAGATATTTACAAAAAAAAATTTACAGCATGATCTTATGCATCTTGGGCCTTAGTATAAAATCACCCCTGCTTTCCCTTTTTGATGGCTCCATCTGGTGATTTCAGAGGCAGACTGCTACAAAGTCATTTCTCCCTGCATATATGTTAATAGTCTACAGGTTAAAGTACAAAATGTGGAGCATAATAAACTAAAGTAATGCAAAGACTGATTCAAAATAGAAGCTCTTAAATGTAAATATTTTCCAGTGCTGTAAGAAGCATGAATGTGGAGACAATCAAAAGAGAAGTTCAAAGCTAAACCTGCCACACCGGTTTCATTTCTCTATGTGAGTGATCAAACTTCTAAGCTGTGTTCTGCTCAGGAGCCTCATCTTCCTGTGACTCCCTCTCAACTTCTTCACGTATTTCCTCATAACCTCTACTTCTAAGCCCTGACATCCTCCTCCTCCGCTTGAATAGGACTACTCCCACTATGGCCACCATCAGCATCACACCCATCACACCAAAAACTACACCTGCCTTTTCTCCATTAGACATTTGACTGAGTTCAGGGTTAAGGCCTTGAACAATTTCCTGGATTTCTTCTGGTTTGGCAAGTTTCCACATTTTGGTCTGGCCCACTCTCACCCAGCTGTTTTCTCCTTCAGTCATCACCATCACTGTGTTGGTGGCTTGCACGCTGATAAGTGGAGGTTTGGTGAATGGAGGCAGACGAATTGGTTTGAGCTCTCCACCTGTGAACAGTCCAGACTGAACACAGTAGAGGATTTCACAGCCATCACTGATTGCAGCAAGGTGCTGACTGAACTTGGGAGGGCACCTGCGTTGATTCCTTGCCAGTGGGTTTGTTGACTGACAGCTGAAGAGACCCCCGAATGGTACTGAGAATCTGGTACCTGCCTCATAGTCTTTACTCATACAGATCACCTCACCATCTGAGAAAAAATTTACTGGAATGAAATTTGGGGGGCAGCTTTTGCTTTTCGTGAGGGGGTTCAGGAGCGAGGGGCTGTATATGCCTCCAAACAGATACCCTGAGTTTTCTGGAGCCTGTCCATTTATAGAGCACCAGTAGGTGTTGATGCGAGCAGAACGAACATAGTTGTTGTCTTGACAACGCGTTTTGTGACAAGTGAAAAAACCCCAACAGGAATGACTTTCCCTATGACATTCATACTTAGAGTAACTCTGAAGTCTCACCTCTGATCTGAGTAAAGTTGGTGAGTAAGGTGGACGACAGGAGAAGTCACCTGTATCTGGGTTTTTCTGAGCCAGGGCATTACATAGTGGATCTGCATCTGAGCTGATTTTAACACACTCTTGGTAGACACCACCAAAACTGAGGTTTGTAGCGGGACCCTCACAGGAATTATCATCCATGTTAGCCTGGAAGTTGAAGTTCTTGGAGTTGACATCAACACACCCAGGGCGAGTATTGATCTTGTAGTAGCGCTCTACAGCCTGACTGACTTTAAGAGCAACTTTTCCAATCGTAGGGTGTGGCAGATCAGTGAGAGTGTTGGTGTTTATGAAATAGTGCAGAGGAAATCCTGAACGATCGATGGCAACGAGGTTGTTTCTGGTACTTTCCTGCCACTTCTGCAGAGTGATGCCAGGATAGAAAGTTGTGCCTCCGTGGCTTTGAATGAGGGAGTACTGAATATTGGATTGATATGTTTGAAGTGATGAGCTCTGTTGGGCACTTTGACTGCTAATGTCAAACTTTAGTTTATCAAAGAAGTTTAATCCAGCCTGTGCTTTCACAGAGGAGCTTTGTGACTGGCTGTCTGACACATAAGAGGAACAGAGATAGTCCTCCTGCACCAAAGCAGCCCCAGCATCCACACTAGTGATGACATGAGTCCCATAGTCCAGCACCATCTTCTCCGAGAGATAGTCTGCACTTCTTGTCTGGTTGTTCTCAATTGCATCAGCGATGTTTCTGACTTGCTGAACAAATCGTGTGTCCAGAGTGAAGTCTGGATAAGCCTTAACTGTGTAGAGGAAGTTGCGAACCTTTGAAAGAAAGGATTATAAGATTAATTATTGTTGTACATCACTGTGTATCTCAATCTCTTCTTTATTTTCTGTAATTAAAATTACTTTTAACATATGTGCTGAGACTACAGTTAAAAAAGCTTTTTTTTTGGCTAACTCTAATATTTTTACAGTGATTTTAAAAGTGCATTATATAGGATCATAAAGGAATAAAATGCTAAAGCTAAATTTCTAAGGATGTTCTACAACACTGTGCTGGCGTCTGCTATTTTTTATGCTGTGGTCTGCTGGCGTGGTGGAATGGCAGAGAGGGACATGGGGAAACATAACAAACTGGTAGCAGCTGTCAGAATCTATAACACAGGTTATCTTACTCATTACCGGTTTAATTGACATATCACTTGTTTTTAATTGCTGTTAGTCATTTGCATCTTGTTTGTACATATTCATGGTATTCATAACCCTCTCCCCCCCTCCAACACACACACACACACACACACACACACACACTTTTGTACATGTCTCTGTACACTTTTATGCATATCTCAGTGGCTTATGTATATAGGACTACTTTGTGTCTATATTCCTCTTGCTATAAGAGTTGTATAGCACCCAAATTTCTCATTCGTGGGATAATAAAGGTTTATTCTATTCTATTCTATTCTATTCTAAATATAATGTCTTAGCATACTGTACAAATACTGTATGATTAATAAATGGTAAATTGCTTAATATAAAAAAAAGTCTCAACATCAGTACTGTGCATTTTCCTTTACCTTTATTGTTATTTATTCAAAACATCTGAAAACTTACCTGCACTCTGGCTGTGGTTGATGAGTCTCTGACCTGATGGGTTTTCATTCTAGTGTTCTCAACAGAAAATTTACCATTGAGCACCGTGAGGAAGGATATGTCTGCATTAATGGAGTGAGATGTTGAGCTTTTCTGCTCAAGCCAGGAACTGATGATCTCTGAGCTGGTCTCCACACCTGTCTGTTTTTGAGGGATGACAAACACTTCATCTGGAATGAGGTAGAGCCCATCCTCAGTGGTCTGGCACTGGGAGTAGCTGAGGTTCATGACTCGACCCATGTCCATGTTCCGGAGGTTGTCCCAGCCTCCACCTGGCAGCACCTCCAGTGCTGTGATGGAGAGGTTGGTAGAAGCACGGCATTGTCTGAGCCAGTTTGTTGGACGGCTCACAGGTACTGAAGAGCAGACATGAAGGAAAGAGAGAGCCAGGAGGGCCACTGCAGTTTTCATGATGACTGTGTCAAAAGTGAGTGCTGACACCACTGACTATAAACCCTAAGCCCCTCCTACTTTTGGGCAGTTTATCATATGACAAAGAGGAACATCTTTTTCCACAACTTTAGCTTATTAGCTTATGCCCACACATAAAAATGTCTTATCAGTAAAATGTAGCCACAGTAAAGGCACCACACCTTTTATTTACCTACTGCACATAAACCTGCAGTGATTTATCTAATGTTTCAGGTCATTTAAAGCTGTTATTTCATCAGTCAGTGGCAAAGTGTGCTGAAATGAATTCAAAATTGAATGAATTCATAGGAAAGTGCAGTTAGTTGGGTAAATGAGAGCTCCTAGGAGGAAAAAAATATTTATTAAACTTGCAAAAATGCACAATAATCTGGCAAAAGAAAATAATATTTAAGTAAGAGAAGTAAAATCAAAAACCTCTGCACCAGAAACGGGTAGACTGGTTAAGTCTTCCTCATATTAAAAGGAACTGAAAGTTGATCTGAAAACATGTTGTGTCTGTTTTCACACGTATTTGCAAGTAAGTCACATGAGTACACGTCATTGGGGTTTTCCTGAAAATTTCTCAGTTTCTACCCAGAAGTTGATAATAAGCTTTCTGCATGTTTCCTCTTACATGCATGGTGATGTCTACCTCATTTCCAATAGTTTATTTATGATGTGTGACTTCTTTTGGTTATGTGAAAAAAAGGGGCAGGGGGGTAGGCACTCTCCACACATTCAGCTCTTGTTTCCTGTCTGCTGTATGGAAAAAGCCTTAATTGTGACCTCAGTTTTGACAAGATCCCCAACACCACTGTCTGAAATGCAACACCCCACTGTTCTACCTCTTTCCTTACCTCCTCCACACATGCAATATCAACTAAAAAAGGTCAAGTTTGGGTTCATCACTTCATAAAACCTGTTGTCCCTGATTTTCACTCCAGTTCTTGTGTAATTTGGCATACATCTGGCTTTTTTTCCCTGTTTCCCTTCCTTAAGAATGGCTTGACAGCCGCCCTTTTGATGAGATCATTTTAACTTTTGACTCAAGGCCCAGATGCAGTTTTCAGGTCCCGTGCGAGGTCTTTTAGAGTCTTTCCTGTTTCTTAAGGACAGGACTTTTAGATACAGTTCATCTGCTGTTGATGTTTTTTTTAGGCCTGCAACTTCTTCTTTTGTCCTGTGATTGTGCATTTCCCTCTTTTATTTATTTATTTTTTAAATTGCACCACATGCCCGGTTTTGCTTATGCAAAATCATTTTGTTTGTGCACAAATACTATTTTATATCTCCAAAGTGTTGTCTTTGACATAAAAATCTACTTAGAGTCAACTAAAGAAATGTGAACATATGATGTGTTTTTGCAACAGGCTTGTACCGTGCACAGGTACATGTTGTGAACTGAATTTCTTTTAGCTTCTTTTAATAATGCTATCAGAGATGCGAGGGCTGCCTATTTCTAACAAATGGTTACAAAGAGCAGAGGTAATCATAAGGTGTTATTCAACCATTAGTCACCATTGTTACTCCTGCTCTACCTGCAGCCCCTATTTCCTCTAATGAAGATTGTGAAAATTTTCTGTCTTTTCTGCTTGCAAAAATTAATAATGTAAGAATGATTTTTTTTACAATCAGTACCTGTTTTGTCTGTCTCTACCCCATCTCGGACCATCATCTTGGATACTTTCTCTCCTGTTTCACTACCTGCGCTGGTAAAACTAGTGAATTCAGTGAAAGCATCCTCTTGTTGTTGTTGTACCTGTATCATTATTCAAAAATGTCTTCCAGTCTGTTGGTCCATGTGTGCTCACTTTAATCAACTTTTCACTGGCATCTGGTATAGTTCTGGTTTATTTTAAAAATGCTGCTATTCTCCCACTTTTAAAAAAATCCCAGTCAGACCCTTCTCTTTGGGGCAGTTACAGGCCAATCTCTAAATTACTGTTAATTTCTAAGCTTCTAGAAGAGGTTGTGGCTAAGCAACTTATAGAGGCTCTGGACAAAGATAGCTTTTCTTGATACGTTTCAGTCCGGCTTTCGTAGAGTTCACTCCACGCAAACAGCCCTTCTTAGGGTCTCTAGCAACATTTTGATGAGTAATGATGCAGGAAAATGCTCTGTTCTGCTTATGTTGAACCTCACGTTGGCGTTTGACACAGTTGACCACCATATCCTGCTTGAAAGGCCAAAACTTTGGGTTGGTGTATGTGGAACTGCCTTAGAGTGGTTCTCCTCATATTTACATCACCAATGTTTTTCTATGGGGTTTCTGCTTTTATGTCATCCTCTACCTCCCTTACTTATGGTGTCCCTCAAGGTTCGGTCTTGGGGCCTTTATTGTTTTTAATATATCTTCTCCCCCTCCAGCATATAATGGGCTCCTTCAAGGACATCTCTTATCACTGTTATGCTGATGACATTCAGTTTTAAGCCCCAAGATTTATCCAAGCTCCAGCTTCTGAATGACTGCCTAGATTATATCAAAACCTAGCTTTTGGTTCATTTTTGCCTGTAAGTCATAAGGTAAGTCATAAGTCATGAAAGGTAAAACAGGCTGTTTTACCTTTCATGACTTATCTTTTTGCAGCATTTCGTGATTCTGTCTAGAAAGGTGCTATGTAAATAAAATGTTATTTATTTGTTGTTTATAAAATGTTATTCTCAGTTTCCTGTTTTACTTTGGTAATCCTTGTCCCATGTTTCTGGTTTCAGTGTTGCTTCCCCCTCTTTCATCGTCCCTGCATTGTCCCAGCTGTCTCCCTCCTGTCTCGCATTCCTTTATTACGCCAGTATGTATTTAAGCCCTGTGTTTTTCCCTGCCCTTTGTCGCGTCCTCTGCGTTAGCTGTGTGTTCATCCCTCATCCTATGTCGTCAGGTTATGACATGCCACACTACTTAATTACATACAGGTACACATGACTACCAGTATACTGTAAGGACCTGAAGAATGAGACTATTTCCAGTCACAGAAAAATTACTTCAAGCAGACTAGATTAAAATCTAGCCTTAATAAAAGGCAGTGTCAGAAAAACCACCATTAGAGATTATTAGGTTAAATGTTTAGGTAACAGCCATGATGCTGAATCTGTTGTGCAATTGGACTATCAGATAACACAGTGATTTGTGTTTTTTAATTGTCTAAGTTCAGTTTTAAAGGAAAGTTCCATGTGGACAACATGAGAAGCCACTTAGGAGAGTTGCAAGTAAACGAGGGACCTTTGCTTTCTTCTGTCAAATCTATTTTATTCATTTCAAAAGTAACTCACTACTTTCTTTTTTATTAGTATTTACAAACACAAAAACTGTTACCTGTTCAAATACAAGTGAGGAAGTATGCAGCAGAAAAGGGAACTAACATTTATTCTTAGTCTAAGCTAAGACTAGCACAATGTCAGTTTTATTATTAAACAGAAAACATGAAGTAAATGTATAGACATGCTTTGTTTTCAAACATACGGTTCCGTAGAATCCAATTCATCATCAGGTCTATTTGAGTGCAGACCTGATGATGATTTAGGTCATATTCATAAAGAAATGCAGACAATTGAAAACTGTTCATAAACTCAAATGCACCACTTTACATGGCCAATGATCTCCTGGTACTTCCTAAGCCCAACAATAAAGTTCTAATCTTTAGCAAACTACATATTTTAATGGAAAAAATAAACAAAAAGAAAACGATTTGTACGAATAAACTGCAGAATTTCAATTAATGCATCAATTCAAAACAGCAAAGGGAGAACAACTGATTGTTATTTGTTTCGGTTTATTTTGGGTTAATGTTTGGCACTGAATAAATCAGCATGTTCACACTTTTCTCTCAGTTCCTCTCTCATGCTCTGCCACTGACAAACGGAGTAAAACTTCCAGAGTTACAGGAAATACATTACAGTAGCATGGGCACTGTCTCCATTTTAAACAATTTTAACATTTTTCATCTGTTATTTAATTTACAAGAAAAAAAAAAGCTCACTCAGTTTTATGACAATTTTTTGAGTGAGAGGGATGCCAGCTTGTATTTGTGCAATAGGGTTCTGTAAAATACTTAGTTGGTTACATTTTTCGTCAGTAATCTGCATGTTACAGTGAAATTAAACCACACACAGTCTATGCATCTGACCCCAGATAAACGTTGCCTACATTTCCAGTTAACAGTTGTTAATTAATCCCGCCAGCAGGTGGCAACACTAAACCACTCAGCTAATGAATCGCACAGTGGCGCGAGTCACTGCTGTTTGGATACCTACAGTCTTTCTTTGTTTTGCTTCTGTAAAGCACCTTCAAAACGCAATCAAGGTGTGATTTTAAATGTAGGCTTTAGTTTGAGAGGCCTTATAGAAATCTACTGTTGATGGTTTTGTCATTTTAACTTACTTGTATCACGTGTCTTTAATTGGTCAAGCTGTGAGCTTGGTTTTTAGTCAGGAGTCTATTTATACTTAAACCTTTGTGAAACTGGGTGTAATTTCTGAGTAGTTAAATAATTATTTTTGAGGTACCCCCTGGTGTGAATGGTTTTGTAGATTATTTCGCATTAGTTTAAAACCTCATGAAGTCAGAATATAATAATTAACAACAATATCACCCCTTCATCCCTATCACGTTCTCATGCTAAGCTCAGAGGAACAGCTGTCCTCTGCTGTGTACATTCAGTCATAAACTGCGATAATGAGTGTGATAAAATAAGCCCCTTTTGGGAGATGAGCGGAAACCATGTTGTGATACGCCCATGAAGCCTCACTCTTCTTAGTATTGGTGAACTCTTATGGGTGTCACTTCCTGTCGATTTTCCTTTTTTCACATTTATATGAGTATCTAACCGGTTTCTTTATCTATTCTTTTTTTTTTAAATCAATGTGGAATAATAGGAAAAGTGAAAACTTTGCATAAGTATCTCAACAATTTAATTTAATAACTCAAACTTCTGAGAAAAAACTTGACTACTAAGTAGGAATTTTGAGATAATAACCCGACGTTGTGACATATGGATAAGGATGGCCCAAAGTTTTGTGTTTGTTTGTTTGTTTGTTTGTTTGTTTGTTTGTTTGTTTGTTTGTTTGTTTGTTTGTTTGTTTTACTACTTACTATCTTCCATAAAATCGTTTGACACTGTGGGACTAAAAAAGATAATCTACCACTTCCCAAGAAACGGATTACATAGAGTTGAAAACTATATAACTCTGGGAAACTAGCTCCCTGTGCGTAATTGTGCGTAATTGCGCGTAATACGCACTCCTCCCAAACTTAGCCGTGAGTCAGGCAAATCAGCTGTTAAGGCGTCACGCACCAAAAAAAGTTAACCGCCGTTCAGAAAACATCGATTTTTTTCTTTTCCCGATATTGTTTGTTTTTTCAATTAAATTTTATCAGGCTGGAGAATTTCTTTTTCAGATAAAAGCACACTGTACGCTCTGTAAATGAAAATAATTTTATTTCAAGCAAGTGCTATTCAGTTCATTAAAACATCATGACAGGAAGCAGGAAAGAAAGGCTTGTACAAACTGCGAGTTCATTTTTTCTACTTTAGAAAAAAAAACCTACTTAAAGCTTGACTTGAATGCAGCTCAGTCCGCATAGAGTCCACAAAGACCGGCATTTAGTGTTCAGTGGAAGAGCATTCACTTCTTGGCAACAGACCTGGTCTTGGAGACTCTGCGTTTGGTCTTCTTTGGGCTCTTTGGCTTCTTGGGCTTCTTGGCCGCAGCGGGTCTCTTGGCTTTCTTCGGGCTCTTTGACTTTCTCCTTTTCTTGGGGGACTTCTTGGCTGCAGGAGTGGCTCCTGCTGCTGCTGTTTTCTTGACGCTGGCCCGCTTGACCTTTTTCGCCTTTGGCTTCTTCTTTCTCACCACCTTCCTCTTCCTAGGTGTGGGGGGCTTTTTGTTGAGCTTGAAAGAGCCCGAAGCCCCGCTGCCCTTGGTCTGGACCAGAGACTTTTTGGTCACCAAGCGCTTCACGGCGATGAGAATCCTGGCATTGTTTTTCACCACATCATATCCACCGGCCTTCAGAGCCTTCTTCAGGGCTACCAGAGACACACCGCCACGCTGTGTGGATGTGGACAGAGCCTTCAGTATCATGTCTGACACAGTCAGGCCTGTTTTCTTCCTCGGAGACTTAGCTCTCTTTTTAGGAGATTTGGCCGGAGCTGGCGGAGTCAAAGCAATCGCAGCAGAAGACATTGTAACAGCTGTGATACCGAGATGAAGTCAGTGAGGGCCACAGACAGAATCAGTAGAGAGTGATATCTCTGCTTGCCCTCTTGGCTGGTTGAGGCTTTATAAAACCCCAATGAGAACCGTGTAGAGTCAGTCCCACTGCCACAGTGCGCCTCTTCTCCTCCTCCGCCACTTGATCAAATTTGTGTTTTCTTCAACTGGATAATTCTTTAAAATTCCAACGTTAATTGTCATACAACTATATAAAAGTCACTTCACAGCAATCAGGGAAATGTGAACTGTCTGTCTGTGTGTTTTTATTCAGCATGCGTTCAAATATATTAGCGCCTGTTGAGCGATTAGAAGCTGACAAACGAAGAATGCAATGTGGGAATCGTGCTTTTAACATTTTGACTATGTTATATTTCCCAAATAAGTAAGAAAAAAGTTTTACAATTAAATAAACTCTAACATAGCGACGTGTCTAGTACACCGAGCCCAAAATTTAGTTTTATTTCCACCGTTATTGTGAAATATTTTCACCTAAAGAAGACTCAAGAAACACACTTCCCTTGATTCTATTTCGAGGTAACCACAGAGAGACTTCTAATGATAAATATTCAACTTGGAATCAAAGCAAGGGCGGTCTTTGAGTTGGGGATGATGTGTTAAAGTATAATTAATAGAAAATTTTGTTTGATATGAATATATGTAACATGAAAGTGAAATTAAGGCTATACATTGTGTATTCCCTGTGTATAGATGGACCAAAGCCAGAGTAGTTATCAGCCTGTGAGGAGGGGCAGCCCAAGAAACGAATTTCTGATTAATTTCCCGGGCTTTCTTTTTAACGAGACACTTTGTGGAATGACTCCAGTGGGGTGCTTGTACATAAATATACATTTAAATTAATTTGAATTTAGATCATTTCTTATTTATGCATCAATTAACTTTTATGAGGAACTGCTGCGTAAAAATTGTGCAAAAATAACTTCACTTATGAGATTATAACAGTTCTGTGCATATAAATGCAAAAACACGAATCATGTTTCATTACACTGCACTTAATTGGTTTTGGTAAAACAGCACAGCACACATGAATGTACAAAAACCATCCTTTACTTGCGCATCTGTGAAACCAAAACAAACTTCAGGCACTCTGACGCGCTTTACACGGCTTAGCTGTTTGACCTTTTAATGATAAACCATCGGTTTTATTGGGTTTTACAGGATTGTTACATACCCGTGGGGGACAGGGGGGTTGTGATATTTGTTTACAAAAACACGCAATAAAATCTGCCACAGGTGGAGCCAAACAGCGGGAAAATAAACCAGAAAAAACTAAATCGTGTAGTCCAACATTGGAGTCTTTGTTTTATATTAATTTTATATTATTTTTATATCAGTTTTAAAATGAATGCAATTATCAGACATACTTCTGGGAATGTTTTAATATTACAGTCTTAGTGCAATCCATCAAAAACGTCTCCAGTGAAAGAGGGATGTGTTTTTCTCTTCTTCGTGGTTTCTCGCGCTACTTTTGTTTGTTTTCTTATTATTAATGTGAGATAAGATATATGTACTTGTGTGTGCTTGCGCGCGAGGGAAAAGATTGGCAAACGTTTCCGTGCCTTCTGTAGTGCGCTGATAGCGCCTCCTCACAAACACTGGAGTTTTGTTTGGCTGGAGTGCAGTTCTGATGGAGACCTGTAGGTGGTGAGAGTGTTGTCACGGGAGACCAGCTTGAAGTGCCCACTGAAAGCCTCAGATGTGTAGTTTTTGTTTCCATTTCTCGCGTGTGGAAGCTTTTAATCGTGGGCTTGTATGCAGAGCAGGATGATGCAGGTATACTGCAGCACGTCTGATAAGGCTGCAATAAACTCTTGGAATTTGGACCCAGAGTGGGAGAAACTCCCTGGCAGATGCTGGACTTTCATCCTCTTTAACAACAAAGCCTTGACTGATTTTGCAGTTGTTGGTCATCTTGGCCTCATTATCAATACAAAACCTTTACTTCTATAGGCAAAGAGACCTACTCCGAGGCTTCTACGTGTTCCTCTGAATAGCGTGCAGCCGTGGTTTAACAGTTATAACCCATGTCACAGTCGGAAGAGCAACTGAATATTTCTGCCGCTCCCGCATTCATTTAAATGAGTGTCAATTGCTTTAATCTAAATGTGTCAGTTGCTTTAATCTCTTGCAGTGATACAGAACTGAGCGCATACAGGTCAAACGAAGCCTTCTGCTGAACTACTCTGAATAAAACAATTGTTTTTGTGGCTGCAAATTGTCTGTGTTGTGGTTTTCTCTTTCTATAACTCCCATCCACATAACCTTTTGACTCAATCCGAAAGAATAGCTGCCTATTGTCCTCAGAGTTACTGCAAAAAGAGTCACTACTTAAGCATGCTTCACACGACTAAAATACATATTTTTTCTGTTATTAATAACAATAAAAAAAAAGAAATGTGACCCCCCTATTATCTCACATACTTAGACAATGAAGGACAATGAATCTTGTGCTGTATTTCACAACCAATGACTGTATAATTGATGCCAACATTAAATTACATTACTGGAGCACATCGGTGGGATTAAAACCAATATGCAAATTTGAGACATAACCTTCAAAAAAATGTATGCTTAAACAGTAAGCTTAAACACACCTTCCTCATGCAGTGATATGAAAAGCATGCTGCTTATGTGCACTCTTCTTTGCCTCGAGCATTGGAAGTTCCATCCTTTGTGTATTTGTTTTTATTTTTATTTTTCTAATGGCTGTCACAAACTGCAAATAGGTAATTTTATTTTCTACAAATTTATAAGATCTTTGGCTTTATAATGGAACTTAACTGAACTGCATGTTGAATTAAAGGGGGGAATGAATAAAAATACATTTTTAAATGCCAAAGGCATTTAAAAGTAGAATCCTTTCTACGCAAAATTATGTTAAAATCCTTTAACCAAAATAAAACGCGTGTGATATCAAGCAGCTTGATAGAGTCTCGGGCTTCCTCGTGTGAGACTGATGTATGACGTGATGCACGGGTTGGAGTGGGAGGGGGAGCTGCAGGATCTGCTGTGTAGCTTTGCTCTCCTCCCATCATCATGTGACCAGGTGATCAGTCGGTACAGTCAGAACACAACGGAAACTTGTGACCAAAGCGGGCGGGCAGCTGGAGAAACTCGGCGTACATAAAAAGCGACATAAAAAGCTGGACATTCGGTCTTTTTCTTTCTCTCCTCCACCATCCACTGAGACGCCATGGACTGCGGAGTCGCCAAGATCATCCTCCTGTTTATCAGCTTGATATTTTGGGTGAGTCGCTGTGTAATTCTGTCGTTCGTCCACCTGCAGAGATTTTATTTCCTACTGACGACGCTCTGTGATGCGGAAAGGGAAAAAATAAATATGTGGGGGCTTTTCTATTTGTGTTTCTCAAAAAAAAAAAAAAAATCTGCTGCTATTTGTTTTCTCTTTACTCCTCCTGTGTGAATTGTGCTGTTTGGGGTGTAAACAAATCAGTATTATGGTTTGATAAAGATCCCAGTAGTCAGCCCCCCGCCCTCCTTTTTTTATTCTAGCACAGTCGCAGCATTACAGAGCACTTCCTCATTTCACCCCACCTACCCTTTAATAGACTTCTAACGTATGTAGCTCTGAAATAAAAAGGCCTGGGAAATTTTCATGAGATCACTGACCTGCCCGACTCTGCTCTTATTTTTCCGGCCATTCACTCCCTCGTGCAGTCATGTCTGTCTTTGTGTTGGAGTACTTTCAGTTGTGTGCTGCTCGTTAATGTTGACTTAATAAACCCAAGCTTCCCCGCCTGTGTCCTCTTCAGTGACCTTACGAAGGCTTTTGAAAGGAGTGGGTAAATTTCCCAGCCTGTCCCTTCCGTGGTTAATGTGTGTGTCTAATTGGATAACTGTAAGACAGAAACAGCCTGTGTGTGTGATTATTTACCAGAGACAACATGGACGTGCTTTAATTTGAGTATTCAAATCCTTTTTTCCTCTCCTCTCCACTTCCTAGTTTTCCTATCTTCTGTTCCAGCCTGTATACTTTCTCTTTCTATGCCACACTTACCATCTTACATCCAGCAGCCTTGGGTTGGATTACCGAGCCTCTTTGAATTAAATGAAGGTGTTATTGCATTTCTCTGACCTTCACTTTATTTCAGTAATGTTCACTCCCTCCCAGCATGTGAGCATTACAGACAACAAATGACTCCATATTTTAAAAACACCTCTGCTTTTTTTTTTTTTTTTTTTTTTTTCCTCCTTTGTTGCACAGCTCAGATGTGGAGTTAGTCAAACCTGCTGAGATTGTTTAGCCAACAAACAGCATTCCTGTGTTTGAGCTTCAGGCTGAATGTGCAAGTTTGACATTTTTTTTTGTTTTTTTGTTGCTGATTTATCAGAGCAAGAGCCCTGATTAGACATGAGTTGATGAAGAAATCACGTATCCGGTTGAATTAACTATTGACCTTCATGATATACCCAGCAATTTGATAAATTAAGGAGTTTCAGCTTTCTGTGGGAAAGTGAACATTTTTTTTAAATGATAAACAGCCAGTTTCATTCTGGGGGATTGTTTAAAGAAAATCATTCAAAAGATTGAACTGAACTATGACCCACAGTGATAAACATTACACAGATCCTCACACGTGTTTTAAACAGTTGCTGATATTTCATGGTTAGATTTAGTGAACATGTTCATAGTTTGCTTTTATAAAACAGGATTTCTGCTGCTTCACAGCAATAAAGTTCATGTATCTGATTTAAGGAAACGATAAGTTAAATGGTTCCTGGTTCACAAAATTTACAGTAAGTCTTGTCTTTTCCTGGAATCAGATTGAAGCTGGACCTTCAGAGAACCCCTCATGGCCTCAGAGAGCTAGTTACATTCCAGAGAGGTTGCGTTTTACGTTGTGTAAGCCTCTTTGTGCTGCTTCTGAGCCCCAGGATCTGAGATTCTGGAGGGATTAGGGGGTGAGCACTGGATGGGCGGGGGGGGGCACAGCGTAACAAACCCACAGGGTTCCCGTGACCGTGAAGTGATCAAGAAAAGTGAGTCATGGGGCTGAGCTACAAAGTGAATTGTTAGGATGCGCTAGACACAAGCAACCAATGTATAAGTTGCTTAACTCTGAGGGGAAGTAAAACTGAAAATTGCATGAATGAATGAAAACCTCATGGAAACTTTGTGTCTGAGACTTTCCGTCTGCTACAGAAATGAAAACGTTGCTGGTTAACACCTCCTCTGTTCCTGTTTTCTGACTGACATCACCAACGTATGAAGAAAGAATCTTTCATAGACTAGATGAGGGCCCGGTGGCGCCAGTGTCCGGCAGCCTCGCCTCTGTCAGTGCGCCCCAGGGTGGCTGTGGCTACAATGTAGCTTGCCATCCCCAGTGTGTGAATGGGTGGATGACTGGATATGTAAAGCGCTTTGGGGTCCTTAGGGACTAGAAAAGCGCTATATAAATACAGGCCATTTAGATACAAAAATGTTAGCTTATTAGTTAATGAAGCCTTTTTTAAATGTCTTTTTTTTTTTCATTGCTAGAGTAGATTTTTTGTGAATCAGTGTGATTTCTTTTCTTCTTTTTTTCCCCTTTGTTTTTAGGCGTGAACTCCCTATGCACAAACTTGGCCCTCATACCTGCGGTCATATGACTGGTGATCTCACTACTAAAGCATGACTAGCAGAAAGGTCGTGATGGCAGTGTGACTTAACGCCAGATATGCATCAAAGTTCAATGGGGCAGACTATCAGTGACCCTCACAGAGTATGTTAATCACATGAGAGCCAGTAGGACAGAAAAATAAGAACAAACATCTTTGTGCTCAGTTTTAACAAAAAGTTTTAAAATCAATACAAAAAATAGAACTAAAACAAATAATTGATTTTAACAGTTATAGGTTTGGCCAGTGTAACATGTCAGAAACAGAATTGTTGTAGAGGAGGAAGTATGATGCGGTGTGTCTGGTTTTAATGTTGTGTTGACAAAGCAAGGAGCATGTGACTGACTCGAATTTTAACAGTGTAAGCTTTTAAAAACCGGTTGCAGTCTGGTTTCTAGCAACTTCATGTTTAGAACGTCAGTTTCTTCATGAAATCGTCAGAATGACTTGTGAAGGTGCAGATGATTTAGCATCTATTGTAACCTGTGTTTATTTATAGTGGAATCTTTTTTTGTTCTGTCCCCATTTCCTTCAGGCTGCAGGAGCAGGACTGGCCTATGTCGGTCACTACGTGATCAAGTCCTTCGGCAGCTTTGACAGTCTGATTCAAAATAAGTCAACTCTAATCCCAGCAGCCATTATCATCGGAATCAGTGCGGTGATGTTCTTTGTTGGGATCGTGGGATGCTGCTCAACCCTCCGCGAGTCCAAATGTGGCCTCAGCTTTGTAAGTGTGTGTGAGGGAATTAGGACAAGACGTGATTTGTGCCTTAATCATATTCCCAATTCCTTAATGTTTATATGCTCATCTGTAAAATCTGAAGGTAGAAGCCCAAGAGCAAACCCTTATCACCTCAGCTATGATGCTACTTACCATCCTTTCTGTTACATTTATGTTTGTTTCTGTTGATCTTTCGCTCTGTTTTAGGATCCAAATTTACATCTCATTTCTTTTTTCCATTCATTTTAGTTCTTTCTGATCATCATGTTGATCTTTGCAGCTGAAGTGACTGCTTTGGTGTTTAGCTTCATCTACCGCAGCAAGGTGAGTCACGGACGCTTCAGGTGTTCTAAATAATCCTAGAATATTAATCTGTGTTTAGTTATTTTAAGTAACAGTAGGGAAAATATACTTGTCGTAGCTCACGGTTAACTTACATGACTGCTTACATTTGGGGGGGGATTTGTTTCTCAACAGATCAATGGACAGCTTGAGAAGCCCATAAGAGACTCTCTTTCCAAGTATAATGGGGAGAAGAACTCTGATACCGAAGCAGTGGACAGCATGCAGACTTTGGTTAGTGTATTTTCCACTTTGATAATAGATTTGTTTTCTTGATTCTATTTTCATTCTCCATTGTCTCTTTTGTTGTTGTGTGCATTCTCTCTCTTACATGGTTTCACTTCCTCTTCTCCCTCCAATTTTGTCTTCAGAAGACAACAATAAAAATAAAAATGAAGTTCATAGGAAGTCGTTGCACTTTACAGCTTCATGACCTACATGCACCACTTTTACTTCTCCTGTGTCTGTCAAACGTAACTGTGGGAAACTGATAACTGGATTAGAAGAAGAAACCGATCCAGTGTGTACAAAACTTGAAACACTGCAACACAGCCGCAGTACCATATTTCCCTTAGCTCAACTTCTTGTAGGACCTTTATCTTTACCTGTACCTTTATCATAGTTTCCGTTTGCACATGACCCTCTTCTCTTTGACTTTTTGCAGTTAAAGTGCTGCGGTGTCAAGAATTACACCGACTGGACCAACACCACCTATTTTTCTACAAACAAAACGCTGCCTTTGTCCTGCTGTAAAAACTCCTCATCGCCACAGTGCAATGGCAAACTGGAAGAAAAGGACCAGTTTAACACTGAGGTGAATCACACTTGAGTCACACGTGTTTGTCTTTCTCTGGACTGTACGATGTTTACTCTGACTGCGTGTTCACCTGCAGTTTGGATACTTCTGTCATTCAGTCTCAGATTTTTTTTATTTTTTTTAATGATTAAAAAAAAATGTTATTATGACAGTTTTTAAGTCTGCAAAAACTCCCAGCAGTAAAGGCAACAAAAAAGGAGCTAAAGTCAAGTAAATACCTTTGATGTGCATGTACTGTATGTATACTCACAACGATTGTGTATGTGTTTTTAGGGTTGTGAGCCCAAGCTGGAGAAGTTCATACAGGATGTTCTGACCTACGCCATGCTGGTCGTTGTTGCTTTTGCCATCATCAAGGTAAGACCAAGCTTAAATGTGGTTTGGCAGGTAAATGAGGATATGTCATTGACCTGCGTCTTTCAAACTCTGAAGTGCATAGATTTGTTAACTTAGCACTTGTGTGATCATTTTGTCTTCTATGTGAAGAAAAAAAATGAATTGTTAAAGAAATTCTAAAAAAAAAAAAAAATTTCCTGCAAGCATGTCTGTATTATTGTAGGGTGTTACATAATTCAATTTTATATATAAATATATATTTCAAGGTTTTTTTTTTCACTCAGGAAGCCAAACTTTGTGATAGGTTTGTAAGATAAAAAATTTCATCCCCCTTATTAGTCGGTTCATGTAACCTAAACAGAAAACGTATTTTAATTGTGTCTCTGATTTTTATTTTTTCCTTTTCCAGTTTTTTGGGATGGTGAGCGTGTGTGCGATAACCTGTAAAAGCCGAAGGAATGGTTACGAACCCCTCTACGCTTGAAACAGTTCCCGCAACCTCCCACTGTACCTCCTCCTCCTCATTTAGCTCCACTGGGATTTCTGAGTGCTTGCTCTACATTGCACAGAAGCATCTGTTCGTTGTGCTCTTCTAGTTCTATTTAAGTAATTACATGACGATCATTGTCTGGGCCTTAATGGGGTCATACCGGAACATTCCTGCACGAAAGAAATCTTGGTGAATCTTTTTGGTTAATGTGAACGCAGCTCTTTATTCGTAGTTTTTGTTTTCCAGCTATGGTTTGGAATTTTTTTTTTTTTTTTTTCTCTCCTTCATTTCTTTGGTATCGTTTTCAAAATAGTTTAAATAATCATAAATGTTGTTCGCAGCTCGATTGTGCTTCCAGCGCAGGCCATCGTCATAGCTGCCATTTCATCAAAGGGGAAAAAAAGAGAACGAATATGAACATTTACTCATGTGCTTGTAAATCCTGCTGGGCCCTTCCTGCCCTGCTGCATCTTGTAGATACTCATTAAGAGGAAATTACGCTTTGCATTTCCACTGTACTTTAATGAATGAGCTCTGTCCTTGTTTTAAGCTGTATGTGATCGTAAACAAAAAGACAGCAGTTATATGCCTTATCTAGGACAGCAGAGTTTATAACCACCTGCACGAATGAATACATGCAACACTTTATGGTCAGTTAACTCTGGTAAATTGAGTTGTAGTTCCACTTTGACTTTTACTGTGTTTATTATATTTCTAAATTAAAAAAGGTGAATATCTCACAAGCGTGTGGTGTGGTTGTGTCACTTTCTTTTTTTTTTTTTCTTTTTTTTTTTTTCTTTGTCAACTTATTTGCAACATTCAATGATTTTTATAGAAATGGCAAGCATCGCATTTCTTGTTTCTGTTGCTGTTGTTCTGAACTGAGGGCAGAGGGAGCAGTTGTCTACTCCTGTGGCCACTTTAGTGCCTTCTAGCTTTACTATTCACTGCTGCACGGTGTTCAGAGCATCCTATTAAACGTGACCCAAAGCATTTATCTGTTACCTCCTGACTCTGCTGATAAAGAGGCCCCTCAGTGTGGCACATACAGAAGATAGGAGTATTCATATTGCATAAGCAAAGTTAGCGTTCAAAGAGATAAATAATACAGACTCCTGTGCAGGAGATCATTATTCAATCAATGTGCAAGAGGAAACTGATATAGCAGTCACTGATGAAGCTGTAGATAAAACTATTTTCAACCATTTAATCTCAAATGATCCCTGTACTACGTTTTTGAAATTAATGACACATTCAAGCTGTTCACACTTCAATCCTTATTCGTTTCCCTATTTGTTCCTTCAATTTTTCAGTTTGCAGCTGTGACATTTGATAATGCATAGTCATGTTGGATGCTGTGTATTTAGTTGCAATAACATATAAAATCCTGTATATGGTGCTAGAGAACCTTTTATCTGAGTTTAAAGTTTAAACCATCAGCTGTAGCTGTGACCGGGACCTCAAAACATTGACTTCTGTGGAAGATAGTTCATAATTTGTCAGTAATTACTTGAAAGGTAAGATGTGATGGTTTAGAGCCTAAAGAGACATCTGAATTTTTTTTTTTTTTAACCGTTACATTTACACTCGCAAATCTCACATCTCTGATAAAGTTTAGTTGCTCTTCGTCTGCCTGGGATCTTTCCGTGGTTGCTGCTGTATTAATGACATCGACTGATGTAAATGACCCTGCTGCTGCATCATTCTGGGTCCCTCTCATATCTCCTGGCTGCATATCTTATGCCGTGCACATCCCCACTGCCCCAGGCTGTGTTGACATTTAGACAGGCTGTTCCTTTTCAGAGAGAACTTGGCACGCACACTCCTAGATAACCTTGTCAGCTCTGAGACTTGCCTGTTCCTCAAACTGCTTTTTTCTCCTCTCTCTCTCTCTCTCTCTCTTTCGCTTTCATGGCAGTTTCTTCTTGTGTGTTTGTGCCATTTCCCTAGCCTCACCTTCTTCTTTCTTGTCATACATTTTTGTTTGCTCTTATTCTTTTTCTTTTTGTTGACATTTAAAAGTGTATTTGCATCTCTATCTGACACCTGGAGCACCCATCTGTTTTCTGTTCTGTCTTCTTGTTTTTCTGAACTTCTCTCACGAGTGTTAACCCTTATCATATCAGCTGGTGCAGCAACGAAGATAGTGCTCTTTCTCACTCACTCTTGCTGAATACTGCGAATAATACCAATCGTTCTCAACACAGCAGCTGTCTATAAAAAGTAGGTCAGTTAATTAAAATCATGAACTAAAAAGGTGTTAATTTGAATTAAGCACTTGCTTAACTATATTAAGCAAGTCTATTTAGAAGTTGTGTCTAATCAGTGCATAAAATGCATATTAGAATAAAGCTCCTGTGTGAAAACAGTGTTATACTCTTATATTTATACAAACCCAGTTTCCAAAAAGTTTAGGAGGCTGTGTAAAATGTAAATAAAAACAGAACCCAATGATATGGAAATCTGATGAACGCATGTTTTATTATAGAACAGAGAAAACACACTCTTTCTATTTCATGCAAATTATTAGCTCATTTTGAATTTTATTGCAGCAGAAGGCTGCGAAAGGCTTTTTAGGGGGTACTAAAAAGAAACAACTGGAGGAATATCCAACAAATTAGGTTAATTGGGAACAGGTCAGTAACGTGATTGGGTATAAAAAGAGCATCTCAGAGATGCAGAGTTTCTCAGAAGTAGAGTTGGGCAGATGTTCACCAATCTGTAAAAAAAACTACAGATTGGTGACAAATCTACAAATTTTGCAACAATATTCCTCAGTGTTAAAATGCAAAGACTTTGAATATCTCATCTACAGTAAATAATAACATCAAAGGATTCAGAGAATATGGAGAAATTTCTGTGCAAAAGGGACAAAAATCAATATTGGATTGGATTG
This sequence comes from Copadichromis virginalis, assembly GCF_057382275.1. Classification (NCBI taxonomy): domain Eukaryota; kingdom Metazoa; phylum Chordata; class Actinopteri; order Cichliformes; family Cichlidae; genus Copadichromis; species Copadichromis virginalis. The sequence continues at coordinate 26,011,221 of NC_140629.1, forward strand.
GGGCCCTCGGGCAGCGCTGCATTTAAAACAGGTACGATTCTGTCATGGAAATCGATGTAGGGGCTCAGGAACACTTCCAGAAATCACTGCTATAAACACGGTTCATCGTGCCATTCTCAAATGCAAGTTAAAGCTCTATCGTGCAAGGAAGAAGCCAAATACTGTATGAACATGATCCAGAAACGCAGAGTGGAAAAATGTTATGCGGACAGACAAATCAAAATTTGAAAATCATTTTGGAAAACATGCACGTTGCATTCTGTGGGCTAAGGAAGAGAGGGACCAAATGTGACAAAGAACTGTTGAGCAGCAAGAATCTTTTTTTTTTCAGCTTAAACATCTGACATGTTTTCTGTGTTCTGTTAAAAATGAAATATTATATTTATATTTTACACAGACCAAACACCTTTTTTTTAGGAATCCCGTTTGCATACTGGAGGAAAACACTAGGTTTGTTTGTTGTTTTATGACAGTATCGTGTTCACTTTGAAGATAAAAAGAACCAACCAGAGAGCGATGAATTCATGAGGTTGTGAGTCACTTGTGTGGATAATTTATTACCGTGGCATTTTCTGTTGTCTTACGTGGACACCTCCAGATGTGGCCCCTTTCTCGCTCTCTCACACGCTTTCCAATTTGGGCCATCAACTCACAGGAAGAAATTCCTCACAACCCAAGTGCACATGCCAAATGTCATCACAAGAAGATTTCTGCCTGCCCTCTAATTTATTTATTTCCTTTCCTACTTAGAGAGGGATCTTTGCTTTTATTTATTTATTTTGACAGGAGCTAACCTGAGGAGGACGCACATACAGTGCTGCTGCTCACTTCCTGCAGGAAGATGGACAAAAAGTTCAGAAGGACTGTTTTTCTGCCTCTTTGAAAAGATTTGAGGACACTTACCTGAAGAATTCCTTCATGATGTGTGCAGCTATTCAGCTACTAAGTGTCTTTTCTGGATTTGTTTCATAACTGCTGCCTTTGTCAGCTTTACCATCAAAGGTTTAACAAAGAACATGCCTTGAAGTGTATCACATGGTGGATTAGGGGGATGTTTGCTTTCTTATAGGTACAGCAGGGGGAAAAAGGTGGGATTTGTCTCCTTTTTATTAAAAAGTTATACAAACAAATTGTAGTAGTGTCAAGGTTTATTTGATTTTCCAACCTTTCACCATCCTTTGAGACCAAATATTAAATATGCATTGTCAGGACCAAGAGCAGGTGCTACTGACAGCAAGCGTGCCCACTACTGTTTATGTGTGCTTCTCTACATATTCATCCACAACCGACGCTGTGATGTCTCCATTTGTTCTACGCCATCACTGTTAATTAGAGAGGGAAGCCAGAGAAGAGGCCCAGACACACAGGACAGAGAACAGAGGCTGAAATAGACCACATGAGGAGCAGCAGGTCACAGCTCTGTCCATATTACCTATAATTGTGTATCTTCACAGCATGCATTGTTGAAGGAGATATCCGTATCTTCTAGCTCCTTTTTTTATATTCCTTTGCCCTTTTTCTCATTATTCCATCGTCTCCTCCTTTCATTTATTTATTTATTTATTTATTTACCTCATTTCCTTTACACCCAGCTTATGTTGCTCAACAAAGAATCTGATTTGCCACATGAACGATCAGAACAGAAATGGAGAATGAATTTTAAAAATATATCCCCAAACAAAGGGTTATTTTTGTCCATCTTTTCTATATCAGTATTTTTTTTAATTTTTGTCATTTAAGTTTGTTGCAGAAAATATTCACAGGAAAAACAAAATCTGCAGACAGATGTGTTTTTGAAATGTCTGGTCACCAGTTGCATAACATAGCAAAAGGTGTCCATCTCTGTTTTACATTTACAAGGATTCAATGGACTAGAAACAGGCTTTTAAACAAGGGGGTGGTGCAGTGGTACTGTTGCCTCACAGCAAGAAGGTCAAACTGAGTCGCCTCCACCACCTATGTGGGGGGGAGTTGCATGTTCTCTCTGTGTCCGGGTACTCCAGCTTCCTCACACAGTCCAATGCAGTTGGTAGGGTTGGGTTATATGATGACTCTAAATTGCCCATAACTGTGAATGTGAGTGCAAATGGTTGCCTGTTCCTCTGTGTCAGACTGCTGACCTGTCCAGGATGTAACTTACCTCTTGCCCTATGGTAGCTGGGATAGGTTAGCTGGGATATCGGTCAGGATGGTTGTCACCATGCATTCTGATTCTTTTCCTGCTACTGAATAAAACCATCCTTAGAGGAAGTCTCTTTGGGTGCAACTGCAACCAAAGCATTTGACAGTTTTCTACTTTCCATTTGTAAACCTGTTCTATTTTTGCAGGACAAAGAGCAGATATGCTTCTGTAAGATGCAAATTTGATAGACTATACCAAGATTCCCTTTAGATACATAAAAAAAAAAGGAGAGCGAGAGACAGAAATCCTGTTGTTGGAAATATTTCTTGTCACTTTTCATCTTAGCGATAGCAGCGGCTCTCTGGTTTCAAACCTCCTTCTGTAATTACAAAGAAACCACAGACCCACTTACTGGCTTGTGTTTAGCAAATGATTCATCAATCATCAAACTGTTTTATGCCACGATGTTTCAGATTAGAGGTGAGAAAGACATCTTCATCTGTGCTCTCACGCCATGAATCCCCATTAGCTTAGATATCTGTACACTAATGAGGCAGAAATGGAACACAAAATGCAGAAGTGTATCTGTAACTGTGTCTTCTCCTTGACAAACCCACAACATCATAACAGCATCACACACAGTTCATTACATTAGGTGACTCATGGATCTGTTCTCTGTGGAGCCTCTCTCCTCTTTATTAATCCCTCAGCTGAAGCAACCCTGCATAATTATTACGCTCACCGTGACCTTCCAGCGGCTGCTGAGGTTTGTAAGTCAACAGATTATTGAGATGCTGGAGAAACTTTGCTTTTTCCTGTTTTTTCCGCTCTGTTAGTCTTCATAAAGGTCAACAACCCACACACTTTGAGCTCACGCAGTTTTCTGGAGTTGTCAGAAAAGGGTTTAGGAAAGCAAGAAATCATATCTTAATATGGCTTGAGAATGAGGAACCAGTCACACTGCGTTTATCCAACTATAGCTGTAGATTTACCTTTAACATCACTGTTTTTCCCCTCAGTTTTTTAGCAACAACAGCATGGCTCAAATGGCTTGTGAAATAGACTAATTTCATCATAATTTATATAATAAAACTGGCACACTTTAGTTCATCAGCAGCCATTTTCTTCTGTTCCTCTTTTAAACACTAACCAATGCCATGCTCACAAAAGCCGTGTGTTTTTCATTTTCACTCTCCTCACCAGCTCCTCACCAGGTAGATGTTCTGCAGAACCCACAGTCAACAAAGGCTCCTCTCTGGCTTCCTGTCTTGGGGGATCTCAGACCCACAGATGTTGTGCCTGTCAGGATGATAGATGGCCGTGGTAATCATCAAGCTATAATAACGAAACTGGAGTGAGATGGAGGGGCGAAGGGATGAGAAAGATGGGGTCTGAATTATAATTTTCTCTTTGTTTATCCTTCAGCGGGTTTGGAGACCAGTAACTGTGACACTCGTGGAAACTAAGGTCTGGGAGATGCTGCCGGGAGTCACGGAGATATGAGGGAGAGATGTGAAAGTGAGGAGGGAGAGGGAGAGAGATTAGTACTTAATCGTGTGTGGTGCAGTGTGTGAGAGAGCCTACGAGGCCACTCGGGTCTGCTGGATGCACCTGAATCGGGGTGATCGCTTCCTCTCCGCCCCCTCACTCAGATCATCGCTCTGAAGCGCTGACAGAGAGCGGACAGTCGCTCACAATAACCGGCTCTGTAGCAGCCTCCGGCTTATCTCATCTCCCCCCAGCCCCGGTGCCGACCCGCACCGACTGTTCCCCTCTCTATCAACTGAATCTCCCCGACACACCATAGAGGCAGAGCTGCGGTCGTGTTTCACTTTCTTTGCTTGCACGGAGCTCGCATCGTTTCCCCGGATCTTTGTTTCTGGACGGCAGGCTGCGGCTGTGTAATGCCCCGGTGAGTGCTGGATGGTTCCTGGTGTTATCTTTGCGTGTATTTCTTTCTTCTTCCTCTTGTCGTTTGCCACAGAACAGATGCTCTGATAAGATATCTGAGATATGTGTCTGACATAGGGTTGTTAATGTTTGGAATACTTTTCCCCTTATAAACTGGGCTTTATGTTTTATTACATGCACTTCCATTACATTGTTTTTGTTCTGTCAGAGGGGCGTTTCTAGAGTGTGTGTAGACACACAAAGGCAGCTGCATCAAGCCAGCATGCGCAGAGGGAGAACATGTAGTGTTTCCCATGATGTAAAGTGGGCTAAAACTGCCTTTACGCTTATTGGGAAGTAAACCGAGTATAAAAGAGAGCGCGACAGAGAGAGAGAGAGAGAGAGAGAGAGAGAGAGAGAGAGAGAGAGGAAGATGGAAAAGAAAGAGTAGAAAACAAAGCTACAGAGGTTCCTCTGGGACAGAAAATCATCAGCACAAAGCCAGGAGTATGACAGATGTGCCCTTATTTGCTCATATCTGCTATCACCTACAAATTTAGTAACATCATATTGGCTCATGCCAAGAGTTGACTTTTATTTCCCTCCTCTTAAATATGAATGAATAACTACATTATATTATTTTAAAAAGCATGCACTCTGAATTTAAATCAATTGTTTTTGACATAAACATTTTTTGGACTGGATAAAGCCACTGCATTGTTATTCATAATATATAGCACTGTTGCATAACCCGAAGAAATATAGAGAATAAATGCTCAGTTTGTGTGTGTGTGAGAGAGAGAGAGAGCACCAACATGTCGTTAGTGGTTATGCATTATTTATAAAGTTACCCCAGTGCTGCACCTCCCACCCAGACCCACTGTCAGTGCTGCCTCTCTAGTCTCTCTGTTCTCACCTTACACTCTTGCAGCCTCTGACTGAGCTTAACATGAGTGTGTAAGTATTTTAAAGGCTGTGGAAATGGGGGGGGGGTAAAAGCACCTGCAGTCCAGTTCAGTTACAGGGTGTATGCTCTCCAATTCAAGTAAGAAAGAGCTAAAAGAGGGATGAGTTCATTCTCAACCGTGCCTCGAGGCTTCTGGTAGCACAGAGATTTGTTTTATGGATTGATGACTTCACCTCTGGGGCTGAAGAGAAGGACAAAGTCAATTCTTTTGTTTGCTACCTCTATGTGACCTTCCTGGGTTAGAAATTGGAACTAAAATTGTCTAAAGCAGATCAAAAACTGAAAGGATGAACAAGAAACTGCAATCATGTCAATCTAGTCCACCCTGTCAAATAGACTTTTTGCTTTGATGTGATAACATTTGATGTGCTTTAATATAACGCATATTAAAGCACCATAAAATTGATCATCCTCTCTCTATGCACTCAAAGTTGCTTGCATAGATTAGGTTACACTGCCATTTGGTGTTATGTAATGGTAACTCTGCCGCAACAGACAACGTTAACACCCGGGCTCTGCTGCCGTCTAACTTTCCTTGTTATCTTCCTCGTCTCCAAGCTCTCACCCCGTTTCCTCTTTCCCTCCCCAGCAGCAGGAGCAGCAGATGTGCTGAGCGACGCAGCTAATGGTGGTGTCTTCCTATACTGGCCTTGATGCTGATGCTGCTGAAATCCCTACATTCAGGAAAAGGCAACAGGAAGCAGATTTCTGAGGGATTACACCCAAGCACATGTACACATATGCATACTGAGCGGATACCACAGTTCTAGGATTTGGCTGGCACCCAGGTGTGGAGCTCCCTTTGAATGAACTCGCGTGCCTGAGAGAGGCACTCACTGGTATCATGGAAGAAGAGGAGGAGCCAACAGAGTCTTATTGAATATAAAACACATGACTGCTCCTCCCTTTTTTTTTCCTTGCCTCACCATCAAAGGCTGCTTGATGACTTGTAACAAACAGCGGAGCGTGCATAAACAGAGAAGAGTGCAGAGCCGACCATCCGCCTGCTGCTGCTGCTGCTGTCCCATGATACATCAAGTCAAGAATCAGCCACACGGAGGGTTGTTTCTATGGATACCCCATGCCCTGAGTAGTATTAATAAGGCTCCCTGATATTCTGACTATCTGTGCATGAAGATACAGGCAGAGATTAGAAGTACACCCCTGCAGCAGACTTCAGCTCTAAAATAAAACATCTGTGAGGGAGAGACAGACATCATCACCATCAAGAGTCAAGAGGAAGATGCTGGAGGAAAAAAATAAGTTATTTTTAAACATCCACTGTAGAGGCTTTACCAGCATGTTAAAAGTGTCCCTGTGTGATCACTGACTAAAGCCGAACATTACAGTTTTGCATATTTTTAGCTGTACTGAGTTTGAGGTTTTGCTCAGTTGCACCTTTTCTCAAAGGCATCAGAGTTCATCTTCTTTGTCCTTAGTTTGGGACACACAGGCAACAGATGGTGAAGTGCAACTTGAATTGCTCCACACTGGACTAAATGAAGAGGTCAAATGACGCACAAAATCTTATTCTTTAGATCCCATGGAGATCATTTCTTTTCTTGCAATACTAAGAATAGCTCTGAAATTCAGCACAAGCATTTCTTAATAATCCCTTTTAAAGTTTTGGTTGGTCTCTTGAATTGTCACCATTTTCCGTAGGAATAGTCCTGCATTGTGCTTTTGTCTACAAGGAAACATCTATCTACATGTATCTAAATGCAGCAGCTAAGTAAATAAAATTCAGGTCTCCACTCACCAGCAAGATGTAACGTGTGCATAAAAGAGTGAAACAATCATTGCTAATCAAGAGATTAAATCTACCGTCTGGTACCTCGAATCATACATCCCTGTTACCTCCAGAGTGAGCAGCGATGGCCACACAGGACACACCGCACTTTCTCCATGGCTTCGACCTCGGTGGTCACTTTGTTGACCCTCGACCTCTCGGTACAGGTGTCACAGGCTTGGTCCTGTCTGCTGTGGACCAGCGGACTGGAAAGCGTGTAGCAATTAAAAAGCTGGTGATGCGAGACGCCGTGACGGTGAAACATGCCCTGCGGGAGGTAAAGATCACCCGACGGCTGCACCATGAAAATGTGGTGAGAGTCCACGAGGTTTTAGCTCCATATGGACGGCCCTTGCCCCGAGATCCAACCCAGCTCAGCGCCCTCTACATTGTCCAGGAGTGCATGGAGACTGATCTGGCTCGACTGCTGGAGCAAGGGCCGCTACATACAGGTAAATAAAAGGAAGAATACAGAAAACTTGCCCAGCAAATCACCACAAAGTTATAAACAAAGCAGGGTTTTTTTATAACAATTTGGCAAGGCAGAAATCTCACATCAAAACAGTCAAGATGGATAAACAGAAATACAGGCCAGAGGGATACGTATTTATTTTTTACTATTACCTATATCCAGACATGATAATAGATGTTTTTTAAAGAAGAAAATATGTGCTTATACATTGCATATGGACATTGGGGTACATCGTGATGTGCTGATTTGATTTTTGCCCTTGAGCAGGTCATGCTACTCTGCTGTTCTACCAGCTGCTGAGGGGACTGAAGTTTATCCACTCTGCCAACGTCCTGCACAGAGACCTGAAGCCAGCCAACACATTTATCAACACGGACCAACTGCTGCTCAAGATCGGAGACTTCGGGCTGGCCAGAATAGTCGACCCTCATTATTCTCATAAGGTAAGCATGAAGACGCACAAGGACCACTGAAGGACCCACGCACACACAGGCACACAAACACACACAGAAGTGCATGATCTGCAGGGAGACTCATGCTGACAAGGTGGCAGCTCATTGCATGGATAGCTCGCTCAAAAAAGTTTTCCAAATGGCCTACAGTGTCTTTTCAAATTGGTAAATGGATGAGTCATATTACAGCAGTACTGTGCAAAAGTCTCGAGCCAACCCTCATTTCTTTATATTTTGCAAGGAAAACTGGAGATTGGTGCATCGATTTATTAAAACACGAGTTTGTACAATTCTAAGAAGTTTGAATGTCAATATTTAGTGTTACCAGCTTCATCCTCCAACACAGCCTGAACTCTCCAAGGCAAATTTTATTGTCATTTCTTCAGGTAGTCTCCAGGCTTCCTTAAGTTCTTCTTTGGATGTTAGCTGCCTTTTGTTCCGTCCTCTGTCAAGATGATCACACACTGATCCAATAATGTTGAGATCCAGGCTCTGCAGAGGCCAATCTATGATAGTGTTTCAGTGTGTAGTTCTATCAGGGCATGTTTTTACTGGACTGGCATTGTGTTTGGAATCACTGTCACACTGAAAAATGAAGCTGCTGCCAAGCAGATGCTTTCAAGATGGTATTGAATGGTGGATCAAAGTCCGACTGTACTTTCTGCGTTCATAATTCCATCAGTTTTGACGTATTGTTGTACCTCTATCCGGACCTCCTCCATACATCATTGACAACGATTAGAAACAAAATTTTCAAATTTGATTGATCATGTCCTCTTGCCTTATGACAGCTGGGATATGCTCCAGCCCTCCTGTGACCCAGAACTCGATGGATGGATGATGAAATAAGAAGTGCTCAAGCTTTTTGCACAGTACTGTAGTTTTTGTAGTCTTTATTTAAGTGCATGTCTATAAGAAAATACTGGTGTGATGACCAAAGAAGAGATTGTGATATGTGCACAAACATTCCCAGATGTATCCCAATTATTCTCACTTAATGTTTTTGTAGGGCATGTAAATAAAGCCAGAGTGCCAAGATCTATTTTGACTGGAAGCTAATTAATGCCTTTTCATTTTTTTATATAAATCTTTAAATCCCTGATCAACCACGAAGGGCTCTGTTGGCCACATTGATTTTGAAATCAAAATAAAAAAATAAAAAATGAAATACTTTGTGCAGCTTGTTCTACAAAAACTAATCATACCAAACATTTCAGCCAACTTGCGGGGGATTTCTTTTCCTCTCTTCTCATTTCTCTGAAGCACCGTATGCCATTCAACTGCTGATGGCTACATCTAGGCAGCACATTGTAATATCAAACATTATCTCTGCTCCATCTCATTATGGTAGAGTTGTTATTAGGGAAGAGACACCAATTCCTCAAACCCTATGTGGTTATCAGGCAGCTGATCACACACAATAAATAGTGTAGTGCTGTAAAAGAATCCTTTCAAAGAAAATTCTTTCTATATTTCAATTTGCAATGCGGAATCTATCATGTTTCCATTTTATTTTACAACTGGATGCTTATCAATAGTCTGATCCTGCGTATGTAAAGTGCACCTGTGGACCAAGCAGCCAGAATTTCATAATCTCCAATTTTGAGAAGTGTGTAACTGATGTATCTCTCCTTACGCATTGCAGTGCAGGCTAATGTTTGTTTCATATATTCTCTGATTACACATCTCCCTGTTTGATATTGCCAACCTGCGTTTTTCACAAGAAGCTTCCCCTTCACCCCGAACCCAGCTATTTATGTCTTCTTTCCAGAGCTGATATCAAGTTTTTCACTAATTAAACTCTGTGGATAGTCTGGCAATGGCATATAAAGACTTCTGAAAGATTAGTGTGAAGATTTACTGCTCTATTGTTCAGCTTTATTGTGTGCAAAGAGCCCAAAGCCACACTGTAACACTAGCGGGACTGAATGTGTGTGCAAGCTTATATGTTTGTGTGTGGGGGGGTTTGGGTTTGTGCTTGTGAAGAGGAGCTCTTGTGAAAGGCGATCTTTGTCAGCTCAGAGCACGGGACTGGGGATCAGCTGGGTGCAGACACAGGGGTGCATTCGGAGAGGGGGGGTGGAAGGGAAGAAGAGAAGGGAGAGAAAGAACAGATGAGAAGCAAGAGTGAGAAATTTTAAACCGGGGAAGGCTGAGCGAAAGAGCTAAAAAGCTTTGTAAAAAAGTATGAAAGCAGAGGCAGGGAGAAAAAGAAAGAACGTGGAGAAAAGCTCAAAGCGGAGACGTCAGACAAGGGCGAGAAAAAGTCAGAGGCTACAGTTTTTCAAACACATTTCTCCAAAACACTATTTCAGTACTGAAAAAGTGTTTTCCAACACCACTCACACAGTCATGTGAATGTGAAGTACACTCGCTTTTGGTTCTAAGATTTTTTTATTATCAAGATACAATTTTAATTTTTTTTGTCCTTATCAGGTCTTGCAATTAGATAAATGGAACCTCAGACATATTACATGTCACATCTCATTATTTATTTAACAAATATTAAGCCTAAATGCAGAAGCAGTGTGTGGAAAAACACATATTCAACCTTTCTCTTCCAACACCCACCAACTTCCATAGGAATTAAGAGAGTAAGTAACAGACAGGTGCTGCTAATCAAATCAACCCGATTAACTGAGCACATTTATAAAGCAGAGGTTTTGTCATTTTGCTGGTCTGCAGTATTCGACTGCCTGTTAACACAATGCAAAGACATCAGCAATGATCTCAGACAAGTAACTGTTGCTGCTGTTAGAAATCCATTTCTAAACAATTTGAAGCTCGTGATTTTACAGCGAGAAAGATTATTCACAAGTGGAAAACATTCAAGTCTGTTGCCAGTCTTCCCAGGAATGCACGTCACAGAAGATTCCCCCCAAGGTCAAACTGTGTATTGCTCAGAGACCCTGCAAAAAAAAAGCAAAAGAAATCCACCAGCTATATCTCAGACTCTATAGAGTTCAGTTAGCATGTTAAATGTTAAAGTTCATGGAAATACAATTAGAAAAAAGCTGAACAAGTATGGCTTGTTTGGAAGGGTTGCTAGGAGACAAGAGAAAGTCTCTTCTCTCTCTAAAAAAAAAACAAAACCAGGGCAGCATGGCTTAGATTTGAAAAGCTGCATCTCACCACATTACAAGACTACTGGAAAATTTCCTTTGGACAGATGAGACGAAGGTGGAAATGCGTGGCTATAATATACAGCAGATTCTTGGAGAAAACCAAACACAGCATATCAGCGCATACACTTCATACCAACTGTCAAGCATGGTGGTGGAGGGATGATGATTTGGGCTTGTTCTGCAGCCACAGGAAGTGGGCACCTTACAGTTATCGAGTCAGCCGTGACATCCTCTGTTTGCCAAAGTTTTCTAGAGTCAAATGCGAGGTCATCTGTTCGTCATGTAAAGCCTGGCTGAAACTGGGTCATGCAGCAAGGCTATGATCTCAGACAAACCACCAAGTCTACATTAGAATGAGTCACAATGACAAGAATCAAATGGCCCAGTCAAAGTCCAGGCCCCAACCTGACTGAAATGCTGTAGTGTGACTTTAAGAGAACTGTGCAAATGCCCACAAACCTCAATAAACTGAAGCAATATTTCAAATTTGAGTGGAATCCTCCACAACAATGTGAAAAACTCATAAAGTCAGACAGAAAATGCTTACTTCAAGTTATTGCTGCCAAAGGTGCTTCCTCAAACCACCGAATGATGGGGTGTAATTAGTTTTTCACACACTGCTTCTATATTTGGCTTGGCTTTAGTTTTTAATAAATAATGACATGGTGTAATATGTTTTGTTGTTTAACATCTGAGTTTGTATTTTAATAATATAGACTACAGACAATATTCTAAATTATGTTTATTGTCCTCAGCACTGAAACATGGTGTCTCTTCTTTTTCACACGACTGTTTCTTGTCCTGCGTATCATGACTGATATTATTGTATCAGACCATTGATTTGCTGAGAATAACTGACTGCTAATACGAATCAAAGCTAATACTCTTTGGATGTTGTTTTCAAGGTTTTAAATTCTACCTTATAAAGCAAAAGATTAGTATTTGTTGTAGAAAAAGAATCCTATAATTGAAAATGAAGTAAAATACAGCAATACAAAAGAAAAAGGAAAAAGATAAAAACAGAACAATGGCATGCAGACTGTCAATGCCAAAAAAAAATAGGCTTTATTATAGTAGCAAAATAGTCTTAGGAACCAGTGGACATTCTGTCCCTCTGTTTGGCTACATGACCAAGCACTTAATACTCTTCCTTGTACTGCAACAAGGGGATGTCTTCTGTATTCTACCCACATCACATCCTTCATCTTCAAGGTGGTTGGTTATTACCCCCATGAATGTTTATCTAGGCAGAATCCAGTATGTTCACAAAGTGCTGCATCTGTGTTGCACTTAAGCTCTATAAATATGCTTTAAATGGTTTTGACAACAACATGGACCAATCTTCAGATGACAGCTCACACAAATGAAAAACGTCTAAAGATTTTTGCAAAATATTCAAGAAAAGAAGATTAATCTCATTCATAAGTTAGATAATGCTGCAAAGGATTTCTCAAATTATTATGGATGGATAACGTCTGATGCTATTTGGGCTATTTGTGATGCAGTTTTGATACCAAAGCAGATGCTTTCAGTGAATACAATAGCATTCTCTCTCTATTGCTCTTATTCAATAATGCAAACCAAAAGTGCCTTTTCAGGCATTTTCTGTTAATGGGCGTAGGCCGCATTAACCTCAGCTGTGATGGAAATTCACAAATGCTGTTAACTTTAAATAAGACTGGTTAATGCTTTAGTATCACAGAAGAACTTATGAAGATTTTATATCATGTTTTTTTTGAAAGAAAGTTGTGATGTGTAATTCTTCCTACTCAATGATCAGACAGACTTCTTCTCTGCATTAGCCATACCTTTTAATACTTGTACTGTATCTCAGTCCAGGCATTGAAATTAGGTTGTTTGAAGAGCTGTCTGGAAGTGTGTTTCTGACTACACAGAGCAAACATTTACTCAGGCAGAGAGAGATGACAGAAGGGCTGAGAGGAGAGAGGCAGAAAACAGAGGGGGAAAACAACATTATTTGTGATGTTATTTACAGTCTACACCGGTAAGATCTTGGTGCTTCTGTGAATGTGTATGTGTGAATGCCACCTGCTGAGGCAGTGCTGGATCTGCCCAGAAATTATTCATTACCTGGATGAAGGTCAGAGCAGAGGAAGGGGGAAGACAGTTGGATAAGGACAGAGTGTTTAAAAGTACCTGGAGAGAAGAGAAGGAGGGAAGAAACAGATGAGAAAGGAGGTAAAGGAAGCTTGTTGAGATGCACTAAAGGCTAGAAGAAAGAGAATAAGTGTGAAGAAAAGAGGAAGGGAAGGGGAACAGGCGCAGCTAATGATGACGCAGAGAAATACTGAGGTGGGAGGTTGGGATGAACGAATGATAAAAAAAGTGGGAGGAAAAAGCAGGAGGAAGAAGGTCAATGGGGACAAAGAGGAAGCAAAGATGGGGGAAATCACCCCATAATCTTAAAGAGTAGCAAAAACACTAAAACAGAAGTGGGGATAGTTTTGGAAACAAAGCAAACACAGCTACAAATGACATATGTGACCACATCTATGCATTGCTTTATAAAACTGAGGCCTAAATTTGCTTTTCCCTTAAAAACTGTGTCCAGGCTTGGGTTGGCCCTGAAAGAAATGTACTTTGGTACTTTTGAAACATCTATCAAACTCTCACCAGGGAGCGTAAACAAGAGCTCAGATATGAAAAGGCAACAGCGGGCCAGACAGATAGAAGATAAGGTCACTGAGTAGTCAGCATCATTTTTTGCACTGTCTCCTGCCACAAAGAAGAGAACAGGCAGTGACTTAGCAGTTACATTCAATGCACGTAGGAGTAGTCTAACTTTTTAAAAAAGAGTCGTACAGTCGTTTTGACATGCAAAGAAAACCTACTTCGGCCAGGCACACCGCACACAGCGATGTCTAAGTGGGAATCTTGGTGTGGGTGGCCCACAGTGAAGAAGACTCTGAGTCATACTCATAACCTGCTTATCAAGAAAAATTACCCTTTTTCTTTTTCCTATCGAGAAGGCACTTATTTTCAAGCTGTCGAAAATATGAAGCAGCTTTGGGACGCATCAAAAGCGTGAGAAAGCAGGCCAGCCCTTTTTTGGCATAGTACCCCCAGATGATTTACTGACATGAAGAGTTTCAAGTGTGATAGCTTATCTGAATGAGGAAAAAAATTCAAGCTGTCTGTATTTTATTAGCTTAAATCGAGTAACTCTTTCCCCCCAAAAAATAGATAAGAAGATAGGAGACTGGTGAAAAGGAGAATAGAAAATTACTTTAGGAGAGCGGAGGATAGAAGGAAAGAAGAGCAACGAGGATAAAAAAAAATGAGGGCTAGAGAGGCAGAAAGGATAAGAGAATAGTGCTAAGAGGCATATTAGACATGTATGCCATGAGCCAATGTGGGGTTCATTTTCTATCTATTTCTGATCTTTGCCAGTTAGTCATCAAATTCAAATTAGCCTGAGAGATGGGCAACAGAATAGCGTCCCAGCACAATGAAAAGTTTATGTGAGTGATGTCAGTCATTATAAAACAATTCACAGCAGCTGAGTGGAAAAGCAGTGAAGACTACATCTGCCTTTTCCTGCCAAGAAATCTAAAAATGTGTGAGGGGAAATATAACCGCATTTTCTCGTGCAGTCTGCTCTCTTTTCAAGCTGGGCTGTGAAGAAGTTTAAGAGCCTGGGGCAGTGAAATTTGGCTCAGGAGAACTACGAGGGGAATAGAAATATGATGTAGTAAGTGAAGGTATTTTGAGATTTTACAAGGCTGGAGAGTGAGAGGTGGGGTGATATACAAGAGGTGGGGAAAGTGTTAATGATAGCAACAGGCAGAAACATCTCATTATCTCTACATCAGGGAATATGCGGACTTATCTCTGTGGTGACTGGCGTATCTCTGTGCATAACATCATTATTCACAGAGGATTTTTTAGAGAATTAGATAGAGTCCTCTGAATCCTGTCAGAGCAGCACTAATGAGGACTTATGTTGTTGCTTCGGTGGAAATTCAGGGCAATCCATTTTAAAGACAAACAACTACCAGCAAACTTTATACGTATTCAAGTACATGCAGCCTGCTAACAGTCCAATCTGATGCATGCCCGTCGTATATGAAAATAACTTAAGATTCTCAGAGCTTTCATTTTCTGTATTTCTCACTTTCAACAATTTTATCCCTCTGCTTTCCTTATCCAGGGCTATCTGTCGGAAGGTTTGGTAACTAAATGGTATTGCTCCCCACGTCTGCTGCTGTCACCCAACAATTATACCAAGGCCATAGACATGTGGGCTGCGGGCTGCATACTGGTTGAGATGCTCACTGGACGCATGCTATTTGCAGGTATGTCTACTGTTTTTAATGCGTTCACCGTTTAAGTACTGTCATTTTCAACCTTATTACTAATATATCACCCCAAACCGCAGATAACTGCCCCTCCCTGAGCCTGGCTTTGCCGGAGGTTTCTTCCTCTTAAAAGGGAGTTTTTCCTTCCCACTGTCACCAAAGTGCTTGCTCATCTGATTGTTGTTTGGGGGGGTTTTTTGTTTTTGTTTTTGCATTTACTCTAAAATATAAAGCACCTTGAGACAACTGTTGTTGTCATTGAACTGAACTGAACATAATTATAATAATTGCATCACACTAGTGACGCCATCCAGTTAGAGCAAAGAGAGTTTGGTTTTTTTTCCTTTGACAGTGTCCTCCACCAAAGACACTTTGCTCTCTTTCTGCACACTACTTCTTTGCCTGACTAGAATGACAATGATGATAGAGAAATTCTCACTCTCCAGAGTAGATGTAGTTCTTCCTCACAGGCTGGTTTGACCTCCATCAGCCCTCTACACCACAGGGCTGGCATCATAAACATATAGGTGTTCTTTGTTCCTTAGTGTTCCTGCATTTTTTAAATTTCATACATCAGATGTTAGAGGTGTTTTCCTTGGCTTTTACTTAACCCGCAGACTAGAGTGGAAACAGCATATATTTGTTTACCAGAGAGGAGACCGCATTCTCCCTTCCAAACAAACTACCACTGCTTGCATATTTCTTGCAGCTACGACTCTGTTGATATAGCTCCACCTGCTGGTGTCCATTGGCTTTATGAAACATTTAAAGGGAACTTCACCATGTGTCAGATGAGCTGAAAATGCTGCTTTGCTGCTCTGTGTTAGAAGAAGACTTGCATGCCACAGAAGCATGCTACACTTCTGATTACTCCGCATTCAGTGACTTCAAAATATGAATTTTCCCTCCAGCTGTCAGAGGTAAAATGCTCTTTGTGAACTATAACTGAGTGGAAACTTACGACAACTGATTCCTCCCAGTTGATGCAGGCACAGCAACAAGCTAGGGTAGTTAGAGTAGATGTCTGCCAGTGTAGATGGGTTGCAGGATGTTTATTCCTTAATGTGAGAGTGGCCAAAAGAACAGTGTGCCCAAAGTTTCAAGTTTACTGATTCCACAGGGTGTGGTGTGAAATTTGAATGCTTTAGTAGTAATTTCCACCTAGTTGTTAACTTACTGTGTCTTTAAATTGACATCTTCCATCTCCCAGATATTCATGCTTGACTCTTAAAGTTGACGTTTCCCCCCAGCTTATGTAACTGATCCTCTGTCTCTTCTGAACTTGCTTCTGATTGGTTGTGTCTTGCTCCCAGGAGCTCATGAGCTGGAGCAGATGCAGCTGATTCTCAACACAGTGCCGGTGCTGAGAGAGGAGGACAGGCAGGATCTGCTACAGGTCAAACATCAGAGGCTACTGCAAGTCATATTAGCATTATAATGTCTGACTGATTATTAAGCCTGACATTCATTTTCCCAGCTTTGGAGAGCAATTTTTTTTTTTTTAAAGAAATATTGATTATGTCAAGAACTGCACATATTATAATATCTGAAATAATCATGCACTCCCCCCTGTTTTTGTTATGAATGTAGACTAAAGACTATGTCACTTCACCTCTGTGAACTTGCATTTTGAATTTAATAAATCTAACAAGACGCAATAAGACGCATGAAACAAAATATATGTTTCATTCACCCGACCATTTTATTGCTTTTACTTTTTCCCCAAATTTTCTTTGAATAGTGAGATATTATCATTTTTATTAATCAAGTTATTAACGTCTGATGTTCTGAAAGGCTTAATTTTGTACAAGGTTAAATGTGTCTTTTTTCAGCGTGGAATGCCTTAAATGTAAACAAAATAAATAAATAAAATAATGAAACATAAGTAATATTTTAACCATGCATTTCTAGGTGATGCCTTCATATGTCAGTCATGAATGGAAGGTGAAGAAACCCTTTTCTGAACTTCTGCCTGAAGTGGATCCTCAGGGTGAGTGATGGGGACTGAGTGATGGGGAGAAGAGGAAGGTCAAGGACTTTAAAGTATGAAGGGAACAAATAATGGAAGTGCTAGAAGGGAGAAAAAAAGATATAGAAAACCACAGCTCTTCTGACCTGTGACAGATGAAGTGATGCTGGAGTCGTGTGAAGATGTTTGGAGGTCTAACACATATAATTTAGGCTTTACTCCCACACCTTCTTTTCCCCTCCCAGCTGTGGACTTCCTTGAGCGTATCTTGACCTTTAACCCCATGGATCGCCTGACAGCTGAAGCGGCGTTGTCTCACCCCTTCCTTCAGCAGTACTCTTGTCCAGAGGACGAGCCCACTTCATCGCATCCCTTCCGCATTGAGGATGAGCTGGAGGACAGCCTCATCACTGAGCAGAGCCTCAGCAACAGCAATAGTCAGGCCTCCAGCATCCAGTGGGACAGGTGTGTGGATTTTTTTTAATCACCAGTGGGGAAAATTGGATCATGTTTTCCTAGTCATTCTTAGTATGTTTTAATAATAAAAATACTACTAAAAATGATCTGTTGATCATTTTCTCATCAAATCAACTACCAATCTCAGCTGTTCATTCGTGTATTTTCAGATTACAACTTAAATGTATGTGTTTGAGCACAAATTATTTACTCCTGACTTGTAATTTCTGCCTTTCTGCAGGTACGAAAACAGTTTATCAACAGTTATGTGCTGGCAACAATCAGGTGGGAGGTGTCGCTGCGTGCCCCCTTGTCACATTACCTCTGACCTGGGAGACACTACAGAGGAAGAGGAGGTGCAGAGAGACCCCCGGGCCAGTTCCAGCTCACTTGTAGAGGAGGCTCAGGTTGGATATGCTTCTTCCCTTTTCTAGATACTAGGAGACTGCTGTACTGGCACTACTAGTACTGTAATGTCTTTGTTATGCAAAGACATAAGTGAAGATGTTGGATGTTGGTCAATAATTTTTCTACATTTTAAAGCAGGGATACTGCAAGTGTCAGCAGTTCTTGTAACCCTGTTGGCTCTTGTCACAGTGAGATGACCATATTGTCTCAGTTCCTATAATTCCCCCCTCTTCTTGCTTCCTCTCACTGGCTTCCACAGAGATTCAGAATTCATTTAAAATGTTATTAATTACATATAAAACCCTACATGGCCAGGCTTCTGAGTATATTTCAGACCTGCTGATAACTTATTCTGGCAACTTTTGACTGTGTCACACTTGACTATGCTTTTGTCCTTTCTCTGTAGTATTTATTCTGTCATGAGCTTAAGTTTCATTGAACACATGGGATATGAGTCAACACAACTAGAATTAATTGCTTATTGAAATTAATTACTTTTCCCTCACCAACTGTCTCATATAGGTTGATCCACGCAAATATTCCCACAGCAGCTCGGCGGAGCGCTTCCTGGAAAACTCTCACTCCTCTCTGGAACGTGCCTGCGGTTTGGGATACGGGGAGGTTGACTGTGGCCGCTCCTGTGATTACAAAGTGGGCTCTCCTTCGTATCTGGATAAAATTGCCTGGCGAGAGGGAAAACCTCAACACTACTCAGAGCCTAAGCTCATCCTTGATCTGTCACACTGGAAGCGTAACATTAACAGCCTCCTTGTGCCTCCTGAGCCTATTGGTGGCAGCATGGAGGATCTGGGAGAGATGAAGGAGGAGGAGGCAGCGAAGGAAGAGGAAGACAAGGAGACAGGGGATTTGTTCCAGGAAATCTCTCGCTGGGTTGAGAGCACCCAGTCTCGTCTGCACTCACCCAGTCCCAGTCCTTCTTTGGAGCAGCAGTCACCTTCCTGCTACACTTCCTCGCCACCTCTCCCTCTGTCCCCTACTGACCTCCCAACTCCAGTCTTCCACTACACGGAGGTTGTACGGCAACCATCAGAGTACGATGAAGGCAGACTAAGCCCATTTCGCCCTATCATGTCTTCCTCTTATGCCCTCCCATTACTTCTTCCTTCATCTCCCACCTCCCTACATCCTCCTCATTCATATCAAACGGTGTCTTCCCCCACCACCACCACACAATTTTTCCAGCCCACAGAATCTCAGCCGCTTTCTTCCACTTCTTCCCTTTCTCAGCCAGTAAACGCTGACTCCCTGGAGTCTCTTCCTGTCAAACAAAAAGAGCGTCTGTTTGACCTAGATGTGTTTATATCCCGAGCACTGAAACTGTGCAGGCAGAGAAAGGAGAAAGCAAGCGGGAAGAAAGCGAAAGAAGGAGGATGGATGGAAGAAAGCAAACAGCCAAACATTAACCGAAAAGTACCCGGCTTCCCAGAGCACAGGACTCCATCACCACAGACGCCACAGACTCCCAACTCTTGATGTTGAATTTCAACTGCAGGTACACCACAGCATCATACCGGGTAGCACTCCCAAATGCTCATAGTGCTTTACATTGTGAGCAGTGCCCGTGGTTTAATATGCTGCTTAAACATTAGACCATAGTGTTAGCAGCTTTTGTCTTTTTTGGTACTATTGCAACAACGCACTATATGCTGTGATAAAACAACCCCCTGACTTAAGCAAGCAATCTTCCAGCTTCGTCGTGAGATGTTCTCAGGCAGTTAGAGGTCAGAAATGTGGACCACATTTGCCAATGCAAGCAGCAAAGATTTGATTTACATGAGCATATTTTAAAGCAATCAGCTGACATTCCTTATTAACTGAGGTTTGCTCTGATCGATCAGACAACAATTTCATTTTGTGCCACAAACATTTGCAAATGACAAAAGAAGGAACAGTCATCTGCTGGTATCACCTCCCTACGCTATTAATAACTAATAGCTTAAGCCTGTTTTAGGCTTGCTTTCAATTTGTTTTTCTTACAAGATTCTGTACTTATTCTCTACTTCTTACTGTTTGTAATCCTTTTCAGAACAAAAATTCAAGTGGTCTTCCAGCGGTGAGTTTCACCAGCTAATAATAGTGACACAGAAGGTGTTTTTCCGGTGTGTCTCTGAATGTATTTATTGGAAAAATAATCCATCATATTATGCTACACGATGACCCATAAGGAGTTTAACACTCTAACAGCAACTTCATTTTGTCACTGCTCCAAACGGCCTGTCAACTTGTAAAAAATACAGTCAGATTTAATTACATACTATATTTCTCAATGACTAGTATTTTTGTGTTTGTATTTTTCTTGTGCTCTTTGTTCATTGCTACAACCCATGTTCATGTTATTTGGAGTGAATTGTGTTCTTGTTGAATGTGGAATGCCCTGTGGTAGTAATTTTTGACTATCAGACAGCTATGGTTTCTTGTTTGCTTGATGCACCAAGCAAGGTCTGTTTTACACTGAACATATACTATCCTCTCGTTCCAAGACAGCCACACAGAAAGCTTTCATGCAAACAACGGTTTACTATATTTTGAAGTATATGGATACTTTACAACCTTTGCAGGAAATTATTTGTACTCAAAACTTTTTAGTGGTTTGCAGCAGCCAGATTAATACATGAAACTCAAATAAAAAGAATTTAAAAAATAGACCCAGGTAAATGGCAGGTGAACATTAAGCAGTAGGTGAAGGCTGCTGGCTTGTGCCTCATAGTCTGTTAGTCAAGAGCTTCTCACATTCTCTTGAACTGTGGAGCTAAAACTGGCTTTACAAAACTCTTCAACGCTAGTGCCAAACGTAACCCAGTTAATTTAACATTCCTTTTATTCTGTGGCCTCAATCCCTCCATCTCAAATGTCACTGTTTGAAATGTGATATTCTGCTGTTAACTGATCAAAGAATGTACGAGTTGAGTTGTAATGCTGAAATACACTTTATGGATAGAAGTACTGGGGCACCTAAATATTACCCCTACAGGAGCTGGGATGGAAACCAATTCCACGAAGCTCCCCGTGCACAGTTTTTGTCCTGATGTGAATGCCAGAGGAGGTTTTGATCACTGCAGTTATTGAGTCAGCAGTGCAAAAAATAACCCTTAAAGTTGATAATGGAAGATAAAATACATTTGAAAAAGTGACAAAATCCATCCACAGACACACATAAATACAAACTGGCATTGCAACAGTGGCATTCTTACTGTGTAACTGTGTGTTTAGCATCCTATTACTTCCTTCACATATGTTTGTACAGGTAGACTGTATAAATGCTTGATTTTATATACCACAGGACTGAAAACACCTGAATTCAAAGATTAAAGGGTGTGGCCTGTCACTTTTGTCCATATAGTGTACGTGAAACATACTGCCAGCAACACAACAGAGTAAGAATGTTTTATTCCTTTCGTATTATCAAATAATAAGTTGAATCCTTCCTTAAAATCCATACAAGCCACACACAGGTCGAAGTTGTCTCGAGTCTTAGCTGTTAACTGTGCAGATGTAAGTTGTTCTAAAACTGTTGACTCTCATGCTGTCTGCACCTGTAATGCATGGTGTAGCCTACATACAGATGCTGTAGGCACATTTTCACTTGCACAACTTAGTATGACTTCCAAAGAATTGAGCCATACATGAGATTTGCCATAAGTACAACCTACGAGACAGCAAAGCCGAGTTGGTTCTTTTAAACATCACAGTGAAGCACAGGTAGTGTCACTAGCACATACAGAAATACAGGAGTTCACCCTATTTTTTGCCAGTAAACTGCGGTCCACCTAATCAAAAGGAATTTTGCTTTAAGTCAAACACAAAGGATCATATTTTGCATTAGCAAATTTCTTCTGAGCTGCAGGTAGAGCAAAGCCAGCAATAACGTCACTGAAAAGTATCTGTAACACATGTCGGTACTGAGCCGAAGTTAATTATTTTAAGTGTTTAAAGCAATGTAGAAAATGTGCCTCGGTACACCTCAATACTTCCAGCTTGCTGAATGTAACGTGTCCTTTTCCTTCTGCATGGCTCTTCAAAAAGCTCAACGGTTGTTGTTTTCATCATGTGTCACTTTGTGATAAGAGTCATGTTTCTGTGGGCACCTATTTATGTTGTATCCATGCTTCAGGGAGGCCTCAGCTTTTCATTTGGGAGAATCTGTGACATTTTTAATTCTCTCTATATTGATAGTATCTCTTTTGGAGTTTCTGTTCTTGCTGGAAAATTAATAAAACAGTACTAAAACTATTTTTTGATGTCATATTTGACTGCACTGGTATAATAATGTAATGGTGGGGAAACTCAGGCAGCAACACTCCCTAGCAGGAAACACAACTCCAATCCTAACTCTGTCAAGCACAGATGGGAGTCTCAGCCCAAAATCCACAGAATCCAAATGATCTGCCAGCTTTCACAGGAAGCCCCCACAGTTTCTATGTCCACATGTTAGAGTTGTTTTGGCAACACGAGGGGGAAATGTTATGACTAATCAGAATACAGAATGTATATTTCGTTACTCAGTTTATGATAATGCACTTGGGGGGAGGGTTGAAAAAACTGTTAGAAAATTGGCTTGTTTCGCTAAATTTGTATTTTAAATTGCATTTAAAATGTAAATGCATTCTCTTGTATAAAATAGTGTGTTAAAAAAATATCAGCATACATATCGACTGAAAGACACTGTCAGTTTTTATGTACAATCTACATTTAGCATTCATTAAATCATGCCAATAAATATACATTCCATTTTTGTTGCTTTCAGATAAATATATAAATATGCCTTTCGTGATCTTTTTGCATTCTTCTGTTAAGACCTCTAGCAATATCCTAACATCTGTTAATCTGTCAATATTATTGTAGGTTAGTTTAGGAGAGCAATGAGTGTTTACTCAGAGCATAGGCACTATTAAACTCAGTTCATCATTATCTACCAGTTTCTGTGCTGTGTAGCCTTCAAATAAATATATATGGTAGATACTTCCTTATTCACAAGGGGTGAGCACAGTTGGTAGCTCCGCATGTCTGATTTGGCAGATTCTTTACCCTGGATGCACTTCCTGACACATCCCAGAGAGATGTCTTCTCCTAAGACTGAACAGGGATGTTTTGCTTCTTAGATAAATATGTAAACCACGCACGCACCACATAGCCACAAATTTTCTACGCAATACAGTACCACAGCTTAGGATAAACTAGTAATATGACATAACATGCGCAAAATAAAATGCGCGTGTTGGAGTATTTACGGTAATCGAGAGGGGAAACCCCAGCATCTGATTGGTCGAGCGGCCGGGTTCTTCTACAGCGTTTCCTCTCCTCGCGACTCAATCTGGTGTATGTGTGCTGGCAGGCAGGCTAATCCCAGGGTCAGTCCACAGAAGTTAGGCACAGCGAATATCATAAGAGTTGTGCCTAACAGACATTGAACGGCAGTATTATATTACTCAAGAGCAGGTAAGCGGAGTCGTTGTTCTCTAAATTGTAGAAAGTGTGTGTCATTTGAGAACTTCCTGCTTACTGAGCCAAGAGAGATGGCAGCAAGCAGGGCTGTGATGAGTAAGTGACTGCATTTAGCTAAGTCATCCGAATAAAAAGTGCCTAGTGTCGGTGTGCTTAATCAGTTTAGTAGCTTCAGACATTAAGACTTAGGTGACAGAGGTGTTCAAATGACGACACCCTCTGCTTTATTTTAACTTAAAGTTAGCAAAAGGTTAGCTTTTAGCTCCTGTGGTTGTGAGGCTAATGGCTTGCAGTTGTGGTGGATATCAGTTTTTGGGGGGTTTTGTTTTTGAAAGATCTCCAACATGTTATAAGGTCACATTTGGCATTTGCCCCCAATTATCTTCTCATTCCCTTGAGTGTTAAAGCTTGGGACAGTTGAGTATTTCCTTGCCTTTTATTGCAGGTTCTGCTAATATTTAACCTCCACCGGTGGGTTTTTTACGTTCAGTGATCAGACACACTGACAGGGTGAGTGAGAAAGACTGAGAACAATAACCTGTTAGTAAGGCCACACCTAACAGCTGTGTTAAGTCTGTCTGGTCAGTTGAGGAAACTAATAACCTAAAGTATCATCTGTCTTCAAACCACTTTACCCTGATCATGTGAGACCATAAAAGATTTACACTTAAAATCATGCATGTGGGTGAGATTCGGAGCTTGAAAAAAGGTGCCCAGTGTGCACAAGAGGGTGGATACAATGCATGTTATTACATTATGACTGGTTTAGTTAACACAGTTGTTGTTTGCACCAGTTATTATTCCAGAACCAATAAGAAAAGATTTATTAGCAGTTTAAATTGTACTGCCTTATTTGTCTCACCTGTTTACAAAGAAATTAAATTACCAGTACTCCACAGGAAGACAGATGGCAAGTGAGATGCCTGATTTTGAATGGCATTTAATTAAACGTTTCTAAGTTATGGTTTCTAAACTTACAGAGCATCTGTATCTAGCTGCAGTACTGGTGAGCTCATGCTGTACATTTTCTGATCTCAGCACAATTTTGCTATCATTTTGATTCCCATTTAGAGCAGTCCAGGTGCATAATTATAGGCAGGTTTCTTGTCTCCATTCATACTCTGTTTGCAGACAATTACTCCTACAAAAAGTCCCAAGCACTTTCTGGCTGTAATGGTGTGCATTCATGCTCTGTGTTACAATAATGATGCGAAGCTGGCACATGTACAAAGATTACCTTGTTTGCTACAAATGGAAAAATTATTTGGTATCTACACCACATCAAACATTATCCTTCCCATTAGCCGTGGCCTTTTTTTGCTTCTGAAAGAGGTCGCAAACCTAACCTAACAAGAAAAGATCTTTGTACAGTTTGAGTCATAAAGACTGACATTTCACAGACGCTGCATCGAGACAGCTTCCTCTTTGATATCAAATCAACAGATCATTAAAATGTCTGCTGGTTGTTGGAGCTGCTTATGCAGTCTGCCGCTTTAATGCTGCTTTCTAAGCAGCATCTCGTCCAGCTGGCTCGTCCAGCATCTGATTGGTCGAGCGGCCGGGTTCTTCTACAGCGTTTCCTCTCCTCGCGACTCAATCTGGTGTATGTGTGCTGGCAGGCAGGCTAATCCCAGGGTCAGTCCACAGAAGTTAGGCACAGCGAATATCATAAGAGTTGTGCCTAACAGACATTGAACGGCAGTATTATATTACTCAAGAGCAGGTAAGCGGAGTCGTTGTTCTCTAAATTGTAGAAAGTGTGTGTCATTTGAGAACTTCCTGCTTACTGAGCCAAGAGAGATGGCAGCAAGCAGGGCTGTGATGAGTAAGTGACTGCATTTAGCTAAGTCATCCGAATAAAAAGTGCCTAGTGTCGGTGTGCTTAATCAGTTTAGTAGCTTCAGACATTAAGACTTAGGTGACAGAGGTGTTCAAATGACGACACCCTCTGCTTTATTTTAACTTAAAGTTAGCAAAAGGTTAGCTTTTAGCTCCTGTGGTTGTGAGGCTAATGGCTTGCAGTTGTGGTGGATATCAGTTTTTGGGGGGTTTTGTTTTTGAAAGATCTCCAACATGTTATAAGGTCACATTTGGCATTTGCCCCCAATTATCTTCTCATTCCCTTGAGTGTTAAAGCTTGGGACAGTTGAGTATTTCCTTGCCTTTTATTGCAGGTTCTGCTAATATTTAACCTCCACCGGTGGGTTTTTTACGTTCAGTGATCAGACACACTGACAGGGTGAGTGAGAAAGACTGAGAACAATAACCTGTTAGTAAGGCCACACCTAACAGCTGTGTTAAGTCTGTCTGGTCAGTTGAGGAAACTAATAACCTAAAGTATCATCTGTCTTCAAACCACTTTACCCTGATCATGTGAGACCATAAAAGATTTACACTTAAAATCATGCATGTGGGTGAGATTCGGAGCTTGAAAAAAGGTGCCCAGTGTGCACAAGAGGGTGGATACAATGCATGTTATTACATTATGACTGGTTTAGTTAACACAGTTGTTGTTTGCACCTGTTATTATTCCAGAACCAATAAGAAAAGATTTATTAGCAGTTTAAATTGTACTGCCTTATTTGTCTCACCTGTTTACAAAGAAATTAAATTACCAGTACTCCACAGGAAGACAGATGGCAAGTGAGATGCCTGATTTTGAATGGCATTTAATTAAACGTTTCTAAGTTATGGTTTCTAAACTTACAGAGCATCTGTATCTAGCTGCAGTACTGGTGAGCTCATGCTGTACATTTTCTGATCTCAGCACAATTTTGCTATCATTTTGATTCCCATTTAGAGCAGTCCAGGTGCATAATTATAGGCAGGTTTCTTGTCTCCATTCATACTCTGTTTGCAGACAATTACTCCTACAAAAAGTCCCAAGCACTTTCTGGCTGTAATGGTGTGCATTCATGCTCTGTGTTACAATAATGATGCGAAGCTGGCACATGTACAAAGATTACCTTGTTTGCTACAAATGGAAAAATTATTTGGTATCTACACCACATCAAATATTATCCTTCCCATTAGCCGTGGCCTTTTTTTGCTTCTGAAAGAGGTCGCAAACCTAACCTAACAAGAAAAGATCTTTGTACAGTTTGAGTCATAAAGACTGACATTTCACAGACGCTGCATCGAGACAGCTTCCTCTTTGATATCAAATCAACAGATCATTAAAATGTCTGCTGGTTGTTGGAGCTGCTTATGCAGTCTGCCGCTTTAATGCTGCTTTCTAAGCAGCATCTCGTCCAGCTGGCTCCACTTGTTGTTTCCTTCATCCAGACATTATGGTCAAATAGAGGGATACATAATTCAGTGTGAAGTGCTTGAATTTGTAGATCAGAAAAGGATAGGCTAATTTGCTTTTCAGTTGTTTTCTTGTTTTGATATAGCTGCTCATCAGCATAGCATATTGTATTTTTAATATTTGTTTAGCTTAATACAACTTAATTTTGTGTTGGTAATTTTTAATTATGATCAAATGTGGATGAACAAGGAAAGGAAGGAGGCAGGATAATACTGACCGCACACATGAGTGCCTTTTGTCACATTAACTGACACCAACTTTGTTTTTTTGCCAGCTGAGCTCAGCTGCATGTTGTTCCAGGCCGAGAAATGAATACAAATTCTATTTCAAGCCTCACTGGGATTAAATTGCAATGGAAAAATACACTTTGTTAATTCTTATTTCTAATAATCTGCTGTGGTTTCCTTGTGCGTCTTGCATTTCAGTTTAGTATGTTTTTTGCAGAAATGCAAGCCTTGGCTGCTTATTTAAAAGGAACTGATATAGAAACTGCAATGTTGTCAAATTGCATTTCCTGTGACATTAAGGAAGGCTAACAGGAATTTTGCTAGATACAAAAAAATTGTAAGAAGTGGTTTACATCTCTTTTAACATCTTCACAAAATTTAAAGAAGTCCAATCGCTTTCTTTCCAAGTTCTTTACTGGGGTTTTTTTTGTCTGCTTTAGTCTAAAAGTAGTGAAAATCTTTGCATTCCTTCTTGTTTGCAGTCCACATGCCAGGTCATTTCTGCAGTTATTAGTTGGAGTCTTGCTTTCTGTCATGCGATCCCTGTTGTTTGTCTGTCTTTCCCATCGGTCCATTGCTGGATGATTTAAAAATTTTAACTCTGTGGTGAACCCCTGCCCCTCTATGCCACTGCCGTGCTCCCCGGGTCTTTGTGAAAAATTTTCAAACTATTTTTTAGATAAAGTTTTATCTCTTAAATCTACTCTTCCTTTGGTGACTGATAGTATGTCTATTCCTGATTGTTCTGCTACTCTTTATCAATTTGAACCCGTTTCACTCTCTACTCTGAAGCGTCTAATTGATAAACTGAACAATACTAATTTTGTACATGATGTTCTCCCATCCCGTATAGTCAAGGATTGTTTTAATGCAATTGGACCTTGTTTATTGTCCATATTGAACCTTTCCTTGCTTTCTGGCTATGTACCTTCAGCTCTCAAACATGCTATAATTCAACCTGTTCTAAAAAAAAGGAACCTTGATCATAGTGATTTTGCCAACTATAGGCCGATTTCTAAGCTTCCCTTTCTGGCTAAAATTCTTGAGAAGGTGGTTCTGCTTCAACTGCAGACCTACCTGGATGAGAATAATATAAATGATAAATTTCAATCGGCCTTCAAACAACACCACAGCACTGAATCAGCGCTGCTTCGTGTTTTCAATGATCTTTTACTAATGGCTGACAATGGACGCCCCTCTGTCCTAGTGCTATTGGATCTTTCATCGGCATTTGACATGGTTGACCATAACATACTACTGGCGAGACTAGAGCACACTGTAGGCATTAAGGGCGCTGCCTTGGATTGGTTTAAATCCTACCTCTCCAATCGGCTCTCTTCGGTACATCTGGCCACATCCTCTTCTTCGGCTGTACCTGTTTGCTGTGGTGTCCCCCAGGGATCTGTGTTAGGCCCTACCCTTTTCTCATTATACATGCTTCCTTTAAGTGCTATCTTTGAGAAATACCACATTGCTTTTCACTATTATGCGGATGATATCCAGATCTATTTTGAGTTAAACGATGATCTTGCTCTGTCTTTGAATAGCTTCCGAGAATGCATGTGGGAGGTCAAGAAATGGCTTTTGGCAAATACTCTTATCCTTAATGATAAGAAAACCGAAATTATGATTTTTGGTAGTAATGCCCTTCGTGCCAAACTTCGGGATGCCTTTGGTTTTCTCACTAGTTCTTTCTCTGACACTGTTAGGAATCTGGGTGTCTTATTTGACAGCTCATTTACACTTGATAAACAAGTGTCTGCTGTTGTCAGATCTAGTTTTTACCAGCTTCGCCTTATTTCTAAGGCCAGGCACTATATCCCGTATAAAGACCTAGAAAAGCTCATCCACGCCTTTGTAACGTCAAGGCTAGATTACTGTAATTCACTTTATTGTGGTCTCCACTCTTCCCTTTTACATAGATTACAGACAGTTCAGAATGCTGCAGCTCGCATTCTAACCAAAACCAAGAAGTTTGCCCACATTACTCCTGTCCTTGCTGATCTGCACTGGTTGCCTGTCAAATATCGTATTCAATTTCAAATTTTGTTGTTTACTTTTAAAATTACCAATAACACTGCACCAAGCTATCTTAACTCATTCACTGCCATTGACGTCTATAGACGTCAATTGAAAAACTTACGTTGACTGCCATTGACGTCTATAGACGTCAATTACGTTTTCAATGGGAGGGGCTAGAATACAACCTCGGGCAGCTTGTCAGTGAACATCAGACTGCTTGAAATGTATTTTTCACAAAAAGCTCGTTTTCTCCCTTTTTTTGGTCAAAACAGGCATTTTTGGTGGAACCCACCTCTCTTCTACAGCTGATTACTAAAGAACGGAAAATGGTAGAAACAAGCTTTTTTTTTTTTTTGGATGGAAGAAGAGAGTCTGTTCTTCATTTTGGTAGGTTCAGCGTTTATGTGATCATAACACACAGTTTTCTGTGGCTCTTCAAAAATGAGTAAAAATGCTCAAAAACCCTGGCAGTGAATGAGTTAAGGAACTTTTAAACCCATATGCTCCTGCTAGGGCTTTAAGGTCATCCTCACAGTTACTGCTGGTTCAGCCCAGATCTCGACTGAAATCTAGAGGTGATCGATCGTTTGCTCTAGTTGCACCAGAGCTGTGGAACAATCTCCCGATTGGCATCCGGGCATCTGATTCTATTCATTCTTTTAAATCACAGCTAAAAACATATCTTTTTAAACTTGCCTTTTCTACCAGTTAAATGCTGGCTTGCTTGCAGTGACCTATTGACCTATTGTATTAAATTCTCTGCTATCTTTCCATTATTGGTGTCTTTTATCATGGTGGTACAGTCTTACCTTGCTATAACCTATGTGCTGCAGTTTACTCTTATTGGTGGCTTTTATCTGTGAGCATAATTCGTTACCTTTATGTATTTGATGTTAATGTGTGAACTGTTTTATTTTTTTATTGTTTTATGTAAAGCACTTTGGTATGCCCAAGGCTTTTAAATGTGCTCTATAAATAAAGATTGTTGTTGTTGTTGTGATGCCATAGCGATTTATCTTGTTCTGTGTCTTCATGCAGAGCTCATCACGAAAGGGATTATGACAATCTGTCAAAGCTTTGTTTCTTAGAGCGCACACTAAATCGCTTCAGGCCACGTCCAGATTAATGTTGGCCACTGCTTCCAGCATTTGTAATCCTCAAGTGCTGTCCATGCACACAAAGAGGATTCATTGGCTACTGTGAATAGGTGTGTGTGTCTGTAAGCTGACAGCACTGACTGCGGTTAGCTTTATAACGTATTAAGATGTGATAATCTGATACTGTCATATTAAAAGGCTTTGGTAACAGTGCACTGCACGGTTTGACTGTCAGAAACAAGAATAATTAATAGTAAGTCTTTGACTCTAACCTGCCAAAAAGCCCAAATGGTAATGCAACATGTAGACAGTTAAGACTTAACAACTTAAAATCTGAAATGTGTCACCATGGTGATGTAATCACTGTGCTGCACATCAATACTTTTGTCAGTAAAGCTATAATCATTTCTACAGCCAGGTTGTGCATATCATTTGCACATGGTCAGTATTTTTTCATCTTTCCCTGTCTTGTCTCCCTCAGAAACCAGTGGATCTTCTAGAAAGCACCAGTGGACCCACACCGGTGACTGTCTACCATGTTGTCCAGATTAAGGACAACCTGGTCTCTGAGGCCATGCATCTCTCTTTGCAGATGGGTCCACACCAAAGAAAAGGGCAAGCCCCTCATGCTCAGCCCTCGCACCAACAAAGTAGGTGGACCTACCTTGTGTTGGGGTTTTAAGACACGGTGACGACAGCCCGTTTTTGTCTTGATCAATGTTAATTATGTCATTATGTGAAGAAGGATTATTTTTCTCTGTGTGCCTGGACAGAAAATAACTATAATGAATTGTTGAAATGTTATTGTTTGGTTACAGTGTCCAGAAATGAGTAGAAATTTACTGCAAGATGTCATAACAGTGGTTATAATGTAATCTTTTAAATTTTAGGCCTGTATATTTTCCACACGTTTAAATGCCATAGTCTATCCCACTGCAGATGCCAATATCTGTTTATATCTCAGACAATAGAATAGTGGGGAGCTAAGCTTGTGTGTGACTGATATAAACTGGCATAACCATTTTTAGTAGTCTGCAACCAAAATACAAAAGTTGTAAAAGAAGTTTATGCTTCAGTTATTTGTATTCCCATATCTGTAGCTATTGACTATTTATGATGAACGGTGCCTGTCTGTCAATGCCTGTCTAGCACATTGTTATTTGGCTGCTTTCTGAATTTTTCTTTAAGGCGTTTGTGATTTTCGCTGTCTGTTTTAAAATGCTCACAGCAGGGTATCTAGCAGTGCGCATACAAGTGAGACAATTACAGTGTCGTGTATTTGCTAAATTGAAACAACAACAACAACAATCTTTATTTATAGAGCACATTTAAAAGCCTTGGGCATACCAAAGTGCTTTACATAAAACAATAAAAGGTTCAAACATTGATAACGGATAAAAAAAATAAAAAATAACGAGTTATGTTCATAGATAAAAGCTACCAATAAGAATGAATACAGCACATGGGTAATAGCAAGATAAAAGCTGTACCACCATAATAAAAGACACCAATAGAAAGATAGGAGGGAATTAATACAAGAGGTCAATAGGTCACAGCAACCAAACAAACAAACAAACAAACCAGCAATTAAAAGGTGGAGAAGGCAAGTTTAAAAAGATATGTTTTAAGCTGTGATTTAAAAGAATGAATAGAATCAGATGCCCGGATGCCAATCGGGAGATTGTTCCACAGCACAGGTGCAACAAGAGCAAACGATCGATCACCTCTAGTCTTAAGTCGAGATCTGGGCTGAGCCAGCAGTAACTGTGACGATGACCTTAAAGCCCTAGCAGGAGCATAAGGGTTTAAAAGGTCCTTAAGGTAGCTGGGTGCAGTGTTGTTAGTAATTTTAAAAGTAAACAACAAAATTTTAAATTGAATACGATATTTGACAGGCAACCAGTGCAGATCGGCAAGGACAGGAGTAATGTGGGCAAACTTGCTGGTTTTGGTTAGAATGCGAGCTGCAGCATTCTGAACTGTCTGTAATCTCTGTAAAAGGGAAGAGTGGAGACCACAATAAAGTGAATTACAATAGTCTAGCCTCGACGTTACAAAGGCGTGGATGAGCTTTTCGAGATCTTTATGCGGGATATAGCGCCTAGCCTTAGAGATAAGACGAAGCTGGTAAAAACTAGATCTGACAACAGCAGACACTTGTTTGTCAAGTGAAAAGGAGCTGTCAAATAAGACACCCAGATTCCTGACAGTATCAGAGAGAGAACAACTAAGAAAACCAAAGGCATCCCGGAGTTTGGCACGAAGGGCATTACTACCAAAAATCATAATCTCGGTTTTCTTCTCATTAAGGATAAGAGAATTCGACAACAACCACTTCTTGGCCTCAGACATGCATTCTCGGAGGCTATTCAGAGACAGAGCAAGATCGTCGTTTAGCTCAAAATAGAGCTGGATATCATCTGCATAATAGTGATAAGCAATATGGTATTTCTCAAAGATGGCACTTAAAGGAAGCAAGTATAATGAGAAAAGGGTAGGGCCCAGCACAGATCCCTGGGGGACACCACAGCAAACAGGTACAGCCGAGGAAGAGGATGTAGCCAGATGTACCGTAGAGAGCCGATTGGAGAGATAGGATTTAAACCAATCCAGGGCAGCGCCCTTGATGCCTACAGTGTGCTCAAGTCTCACTAATAAGATATTATGGTCAACCATGTCAAATGCCGATGATAGATCCAAAAGCACTAAGACTGAGGGGCGTCCATTGTCAGCCATTAGTAGGAGATCATTGAAAACACGAAGCAATGCTGATTCTGTGCTGTGATGTTGTTTGAAGGCCGATTGAAATTTATCATTTATATTATTCTCATCAAGGTAGGTCTGCAGTTGGAGCAGAACCACCTTCTCAAGTATTTTAGCCAGAAAGGGAAGCTTAGAAATTGGCCTAAAATTGGCAAAATCACTAAGCTCAAGGTTCCTTTTTTTTAGAACGGGTTGGATTATGGCATGCTTGAGAGCTGAAGGTACATAGCCAGAAAGCAAGGAGAAGTTCAATATGGACAATAAACAAGGTCCAATTACACTGAAACAATCCTTAACAATACGGGATGGGAGAGCATCATGTACACAGTTAGTATTGTTCAGTTTATCAATTAGACGCTTCAGAGTGGAGAGAGAAACGGGTTCAAATTGATAAAAAGTGGCCGAACAATCAGGAGTAGACATACAATCAGTCACCAGAGGAAGAGTAGATCTAAGGGATAAAACTTTATCTAAAAAATAGTTTGAGAATTTTCCACAAAGACCCGGGGAAGACAGCAGTGGCATAGAGGGACGGGGGTTCACCACAGAGTTAAAAATTTTAAATAGAATTCGTGGATTATCACCATTAGTGGTAATAATTTTAGAGAGAAAAGCCGCTTTAGCCGTTCTGGCAGCAGTTTGGAACTTCGAGCGGCTAATACGTAAAATATCATAAGAAGACTGAAGTCTATCACTCCTCCACTTCCTCTCATCACGCCGACATATACGTCGTAGGGCACGAACAGAATCATTTAACCAGCATTGTGAGAAAGTTCTAGGGCGTTTCATTTTGATGGGTGCAACAATGTTAAGAATCGAGGAACAGGTGGTAAAAAGAGTATTAGTAGAGTTCTCAAGTGTGTGTGGGGAAGAACAATCCAGCATACTAAATGGGGAGTTAACAAAAGACGTAGTAAAGTTGACCACAGTATTGGCATTAATAGTGCGCGTAGGATAAAGAGGAGAGTTTAGGTATTGTCCAGTATCACCCAGGTCTACATCGAAGATGACCGGGGAATGATCAGAGAGACCAGTATTCCTGATTTCCTTAATGCAAATGTCCACATTGAATGAAAAAACCAAATCAAGGGTGTGGCCTTGAACATGGGTAGGCTCATTCACCCACTGAATAAGATTAAAAGAATCAGTCAGCACAAGAAAGTCTTTAGCCAATTGGTCATTCATACAGCAGACATGAATGTTAAAATCTCCAGAAACAATAACAGAATCATATTTAAAAAGAACGGATCCCAAAAAATCAGCAAATTCAGAGATAAACATCTTATGATATTTAGGCGGACGATAGACCACGACACACAAAGTGGTCCGAGAGCCCGTCAGTTCCAATAGCTGAACTTCAAAACTGGAATAGGTTGGAGAGGATAGCAGCCGTGCATCATGTTTATTATTGAAAACCGAGGCTAAGCCACCACCTCTACCAGTTAGCCTAGGTGAGCTAAAGAAGGCACAGTCAGGAGGTAGAAGCTCAGAGAAGGGGATGAACTCACCCGGAGAAGTCCAGGTCTCCGTTAGAAATAGGACATCCAGTCCCGAGGTGCGAAAAAAGTCATTTAGGAGGAAGGCCTTATTTGAAAGAGACCTGACATTAAATAAGGCCATCCGAATCCGGGGGGCCAGGACCTTTGTAGTAGCCCGTCGCAAGGAGCAAAGGTTGTTATGTTGAACACCGCGGCCAGGCGGTGTTATCCAAAATCGGGCAGAGTGGTAAGCCACTGGGCGAGCAGGGTAGGTTTGAAGGCCGACGGAGCAAATCCAACGGTGGGTTAGCAATCTAGCCGCAGAGTGGCTGCTGAGATAGTGGAAGAAACAGGATAGCTCACGGCTTGTAGAAGGGAAGTCCATAGCCATGGCTCTGATATAAGCCTTAACGCGGACACGGACGCCGCTCCTCCTACCCCGTTTCCTGAAGCGTTTCCTACGGAGCATGGGAAGAGGAGGATAGGTCACATAGGTAGGGGAGACAGGCATCAGGGGGATAGCGGCACCGGCGGTCCCAAGGCAGTCAGGTCGTTGAGAACAGGAAAACCGAAGATTCAGGAGCGTGTCTCTGTCATAAGTTATTAGTGTACAATCACCTAGAGAACATAAAACCAAAGATAAAACAACGAGAAGTACAACGCCAAGGCGAAGACGTGGTCGGAGACGGTCAGCCATGCACACCGGTGCCATCTTGCTTCCACGTAAATGATGCTGTGAAGCATTTGGCTTGGAGGGTTTGATTTTTCAGGAGGTTTGCCAACTACTGAGAGTTACAAGTGATATTTGTAACATGTACATTTTGCTGCTTGAGGTGATTTGACCTTTTGCTAAACTTAGCCCATACCAGATAAATATAGAAATTCCAACCTACATGCAAACTGGACACAGACCAGCTGACCAGTGGTCCCACAAACTGGGGTTTCAACTACTGTTTTTTCAGCCAGTTTTTGAGCTCCTGCATAGCTCCATGCTTGATTTAATAATGGTTTGTAAAAGCAGGCTTGCAATGAAGACTGTATATAGAAAAACACTGATATAAAAGGCCTATAGAGCTGCTTTCAGGTCTGTCAGTACTCCCCTCCTCCCTGACTACCTCACAATACAACTAGCAACCATACCAACCAAGCACTGCCAGACAATATATGGCATGCTGTATTCTAAAGTTAAAGGCATGGGCAAAATGACTGTAATTGGCACCTATTAAAAATCCTGAGTGGGAGTCCGAGAGTTTGCAGGCATCCAGGAAAAGGACACCCACATACATAACTGAGATAATAAGTAAACAGCATTAGATAAAACTTTAAAATCCATTTATTTATTTGCTCAAATTAAAATTATTGCATTATAGTAAATTCTCTACAAATTGAGTTTATGTACTTGCACTCAAGAAAGAGGCACAAACCTAATTCCATGGTTTGGTTCGGCATTTTTTTTAAAAAAAATTTTTTTAAAGTCAACTTGAAATTCTTCTTGCATTAAAAGTCTCAGTTTCTAAACGAGAACATGCCAGCTGGTTCTAGATTACAAATATAAGAGCAGTACTTGATGTGACTTGCATCAGCAGTGTACTGTAGCAGTAAAGGTCACTGTGTTTGAAATGTAGTCTGGTATGACTGTTAAAAGGGCTAGGATCTCAAATTCCTTCACCCTAAATGTAGGGTGAGCTGTGCAGGGAAAGTGTTCACTGTACAGAATGTATTAATACCTTTATCCAGTATATTCCTGTCTTGGAAGTGTTGAAATTGCATTTCTAAAGTGCTAATCATGGGCTTGCTCAAGATGGTCTTTCATAGGGAAGTGCTCAGCTCCTGAAATCTTACAAAAATGTTACTTTCAATTTTATGCAAAAGGACAAATGCTAGATTAAGGTGTTTGCAGCATGTGGCATTGCGCTGAAAGGAACTGATTGGTAGAGCTGTGTGAAGTGAAATGCTCTATCAGCATGACTAAGCATTTTTCGAGGGGAGCCCCAGCATTCATCATTCTGACAAAATAATCCGCCCCCTTCTGCAGCCCCAGGCATGGCGGCCTCTTTGTTACGCCCATATTTCAGTCAGATAGGAGCTTGTACACTGCAGGGACATGCAAACACATTGCATCCACCTCTCACCTCCCCCATCCTCTCATTTAAAAATTGGGGTGTTTCAGCCCACAGTGGTCTTCATTGGTTTCTTTGAGGCTACTCCTCCTCCTCCACTACTACCCCCACTCTCCGTCCGTCTTTGTCCTGCTGCAAAATTGCTTTCGTTTTGTTTTTCTTCATTCCGTCAGCCTGAATTTATTTCTGTAAATGCTGAAAAGGTAAACTCAGTTAAAGGTCCCATAATGAGGCAGTGCACCGTCTAAACAAACTCCATTACAGTACATGAACAGTTAGTCCAGAAACTGCTATATTTTATAAAGAACAGGACAGAAATGTGGTATGCCTTAGCCATGAGTAGGGGGATGGTTGACATAAACAAATAAAGCCCTGCCCCCAACTACAGGTTGCAGGAGGAGTCCTGTTTTTTATGGTTTGCCAGTAAATTTCACAAAAACGGTCCTGTTAAGAAATGGCTACAGCAGACTTTGATGTCAGACGGTTACAGGGGGTGTTGCGTTAGTACTTTTAGCGTCCCAAGTAGAGGTTGATAATAGACGCAATATACAGTAGTGTGCAAAAATCTTGACTCACCCATTATTTCTTAATATTTTGCTAGAAAAATGGGAACTAGGTGGAGCAATTTATTGAAGCAAGTGCAGATTTATATGAACATGTCTTATAAACACAAGGCCACCTTTTATTCTATAATACAGGCTGAACTCTCAGACAAGTTTTCTTTCAATTTCTTTAAGTAGTCTGAAGAATGAAAACAACCCTGACCACACACATTAAAAATACCCCTCATATTATTCATGAGAGTGCAGGCAGGGTCGAGCGGGTGGAGGCAAGTGTCAGAGGTGATTTGTGACAGAAGGATAGCAGTAAGAGTGGAAAAAGATGGTGGTGAGACCTGCTGTGTGTGGTTTGGAGACGGTGGCAGTCAGGAAAAGAAATGCAGAGCTGAAGAAGCTAAAATGTCATGTTTTTGTGTTCCTCCACAGGGTATGGCCTTTTCCCTTCAGGAGCGTCAGATTTTGGGGATACATGGTCTGCTGCCTCCCAAAGTGGAGACTCAGGAAATTCAGGCCCTGCGCTTTCAGAAAAATCTCAAAAAGCTGCACGATCCCCTGGAGAAGTAAGGATGCATTTTTCTTGTTGTACTGGAAAGCGTAAACATGTTTTTAAATAAAAACCGAGCATTTGTCTTCCTGTACACAGCTTAACTTTTCTTTTTCCATACAGGTACATCTACCTGATGGGCATCCAGGAAAGGAATGAGAATCTTTTCTATAGGGTGTTGATGGAAGACATAGAGGAGCTGATGCCGATTGTTTACACTCCCACTGTAGGGCTTGCCTGTACGCAGTATGGACATATCTTTAGAAGACCAAAGTAAGGCCTTAGCAGATAATTTGAGTTTTTAATGTAGGTTTTGTTGCTCCAGTTCTACACAGCCAGGTATTTTGTCGCTGGGAGGAAATCGTCCAGAGGTGTGCAGAAAAGCTTGATATGGAAGAGAAGAGAGATTGCTATATGTCTTGACACAGCATATTGACAGCCAGTTCTGAAGGCTATATCCTTACAAGGACAAATAATACTGTGTTCATGTCTGAGATTGTCTATCCAAATATGGCTAACACAGCTCTTATCTTCAGTCTAAAGGAGCAGGAATGTTATGTATGCAAGATCCTATTGATTCTTCTAAAATTAGGACAGAAGCTCCTTTCAGGCGAGACCTTTGAGACCTTACCAAGTGAAGGGAGACCTGCTTTAGTCAGGAAAAGCTCTTACGTGTTTTATTTTTGATGGCAGGCGTATTGAATCTTATGCACATAATGTTAAAAAGTGGTTTTATGCTGAAGATGCATTTTCTTTTTCTGCTTAGTTAAAGTTAGGATTTAATCACGATTGCTGCAATAGCTAAACTGTCATCCTGTTTATCTCTCTAGAGGCCTGTTTATCTCCATTCTGGACAGAGGACATATCCGCTCCATCCTTGACAACTGGCCAGACACTAATGTTGCAGTAAGTCTCAAAATCCTCACTATAGTAAAACCTTTTCAGATATTACATTGGAAAAAAAGTCTAAAAATATGTCATAAAGATATGACAGTTGCTTATAAATATGTCAAATTTTAATCTTCAGTTTTCCAACTAATGTGCTTCCTCCATCTCTTCTTTGTGTAGGTAGTAGTAGTAACTGATGGAGAGCGTATCTTGGGATTAGGGGACCTGGGTGTTTATGGAATGGGAATACCTGTTGGGAAACTTTGCCTGTACACTGCCTGTGCTGGCATCAGACCTGAGAAATGTCTCCCTGTGGTGATCGATGTTGGGACGGATAACGAGGTAGGAAGGCTAGGTGTTGGTTTTTTGTTTTGTTTTTTTTCTTTCTGTTTATTGCATGTGTGAGAGAAGAGAAATATAATAACTGTGTTTACTTTGGCTTCTCATGGTTGCCCTTGTCCTCCCGTTAGACTCTCCTTAAGGATCCGCTTTACATGGGGCTGTACCAGAAGCGAGACCGCTCCCAAGCATATGACGATCTCATTGATGAGTTCATGGAAGCTGTCGTGGACAAATACGGGCAGGACACGCTGATCCAGTTTGAAGACTTTGGGAACCACAACGCGTTCCGCTTCCTTAGAAAGTACAGGGAGAAGTACTGCACCTTCAACGATGACATCCAAGGTTCACACATAACCCCTGACACAGCACTTTGAGACTACTGTAGTTAAATAGGTGCAGATAATGTCTACCTTGTTGTATGACTCTGTCGTCCTAATTCACATTCAGGTTACACCACACAAAGTGCTTAACTTACAGTTTTATGTTTATGTATTTTTCCAGCTGATTCAAAGGCTCAAAGTTTAGCAATATTTACAGATCGGAGTATTTCCTAAGAACAGTTCTATAAGATTTGCAAGTTTAGGCCCATCCATACAAATGACTTACGGCCTTAACTGTTAAGTTACTGGAGCTGTTTCTAAAAGGATCGCTGCTTTATTAGAGTCCACCTGAAACTCAATGTAAATTTTTATTGTTGGATTAAATTACTGTGGAGCATTTCAGAAATCATCTGTTGTGAGTGATGCTGAAATAAGATGCATTCATGAGCTGTTTTCCTTGAAAATCTTTCTGATTTTAGACAAATTATCATGAGTGTTTGGATGTCTTTGAGGCAGAGACTCGATTGTTTACTCTTCTGTTTGTCTACATGTTTCCAGGCACTGCGTCTGTAGCTCTTGGCGGTCTGTTAGCAGCTCAGAGAGCAGTTGGCAAACCCATCACTGAACACCGGGTGCTGTTCCTGGGAGCAGGAGAGGTAAGCTGATATTCATCGTTTTAATCAATTGAACTTCTCAAGATTTTCTTTGTTTTTTTGTTCTCTTGACTTTGCTATATGAAAGTTACGTATTTGAAAATGGCAAAAAAGGCACAATTGGAAGAAGCGTACTGTTCCCGACTGACCACAAACAGAACAAAAAACCTGAGGAGTTGCTCCATTGTCTATTTAGAGAATAATCGTTCATGTTTTCTTTGTGTAAATTTTTTTGTGTTTTTATTTTGTTTATTCATTCTTTTATTTATTATTTGGTAGGCTGCCCTTGGAATTGCCAATCTGATTGTGATGGCCATGATGGAGACGGGAATGACCCAAGCTGAGGCCAGGAAGAAAATCTGGATGTATGATAAAGATGGCTTACTTGTAAAGGTAAGTGTGTGACACAGGAATTTATAATAAGAAAATGATACAATTTTGTCTACTTTCCTGGCTGGTCCACGGTCTAAACAGTCAACGGCATTTTCACTGAACAAGTGTTTATTAGTAATTGTGTCTAATGTGTCACATGTGACTCCAGGGCAGACAGCAGGGAACTGACTCTAACCAGGAAGCATTTACCCATGAGAGTCCAGGGGATGTACAGAGCTTCCTAGATGCTGTCAATGCCATCAAACCTACAGCTATCATTGGTGTGGACCTTTAATTTATTAATTTATTTTTTTGTATTCATATAATTGTAGCCTTGTAGCACTGCTTGCCAACCAGAAAGAATTATACAAATATCTATTTTATTAAAATATTGTTTGTTAATAATAAACAATAAACTCAGTCAGTTACAAAAAGGTTGTAGTCTTATTTCAGACCTTCTTTGAACAGTAATAATAAATCAGTCTCTCCTTTTTTCCAGGTGTGGCAGGAGCTGGACGTCTGTTTACCCATGATGTCATCAAGTCCATGGGAACCCTGAATGAACGGCCAATCATCTTTGCCCTGAGCAACCCAACCAATAAAGCAGAG
Organism: Copadichromis virginalis; assembly: GCF_057382275.1. NCBI lineage: Eukaryota > Metazoa > Chordata > Actinopteri > Cichliformes > Cichlidae > Copadichromis > Copadichromis virginalis. The sequence continues at coordinate 26,051,958 of NC_140629.1, forward strand.
TGCACAGCAGAGGAGGCCTACACTCTGACAGATGTACACATTTTTTTTTCTAGGCTTAACTTTTTTCCTCTTTTTTGACAAACTCTTAAGTTATGCATTCAGATTGTGTTTTTCCTACCTCATCACCTCTCAAGATTTGTTTCTGTGTCTCACAGGGAAGATGTCTTTTTGCGAGCGGCAGCCCTTTCGGTCCAGTGACTCTGAGCGATGGTCGCATCCTTACACCAGGACAAGGGAACAACGCTTACATTTTTCCAGGTGAGAGGGGGAAAAAAAATTGATTATTCATTATTTACATTAAATGCAGCACTCTTAAGATGGTATGAATTGCATTACATCCTGCAAATTTGAATGCAGTATGTTGTAATTGGTCTTCATGCATTTCAGGCGTGGGCCTGGCTGTGATCCTGAGTGGAGTGAGACACATCAGTGACACGGTTTTCTTAGAGGCTGCCAAGGTCTGAAGACACTACTAAATATTTTTCTACCTGTTCTTTAAGTTCATCTTTAACTTTTCCCTCACTCCATCCTGTATTGTCTTGCTGACTCTTTCATGTATGCATATTCTTCATACAGTTTCTTCCCAAAGCCCATAACCACCCTTATATCCATCCATATATACATAACACTATTTATTACATATTTACTTTTTTACACTGGTTTGTATATTCGTACATTTTATATATTTTTTTTCTCTGTTAATACTGTTCATATGTATATAGTGCTGCAAAACTGACCCCCCCAGCATGTTTGCACTGAGTAGGAGATGCTCTGTATCTCATTGTACAATTATATAGTGACAATAAAGGCATTCTGTTCTTCTATTCTATATTCACTATATGCTCATCTCAGCCCTGTTTAACCCTTCGATGTCTCCTCTTCCCTCTCTTTTTAGACTGGCATAACAGATGAAGAGCTTCTCTTTGCTGGGCTGCATTTGATACATTAACACTAATCAGTGCAACAGATGATCACTGTGCTTTGTTGCCAGTGTTTTTGTTACTGTTCAGTGTCAGAAACACTGATTTGCATGGTGTTAATAGTACTAGAAGGGGTTTGATTACTTTTGTAATTACAACTGGCCAAAATCACATGACTAGTGTGGGTAGACAAACAGTAGTAGTAGTTTTGTCTGGTTTTTGTGACCTAGAAATTATTCTTTATTGTAAATGCAATCTTATGTTCCTTTCAGACACTTGCAGAGCAGCTGACAGATAAAGAGCTTGCAGAAGGCAGACTCTACCCTCCTCTGTCCAACATCAGGGAGGTCTCTATCCAGATGGCTGTCAAGGTAAGCCTCCTCCAGTTTAAATTTTGGTTATTGTCAAGGTCAGTTTACATATTAACAGTCTCCAAGAAATAATCTCTGTGTTCAACGGATTTTTTTTTTTTGAAAAAAGAAATTCATGCCCTGCAGCCGGACAAACCGTAACATAACCTATCAAACACTGTTCTCCTTTTGGTCAAAGTCATGTTGTAGTTCCTGTGTCACTCCTTACGTTTGGTCAGTGATAAATTTTCTCTTTCCCACTAAAGGTGGTGGAGTATCTCTATGCTAAAGGCATGGCGTTCCACTACCCTGAGCCAGTGGACAAGGACGCCTTTGTGCGGGCTACTGTCTGGAAGACCGACTATGAATCTTTCCTGCCGGACACCTATGATTGGCCAGGTGTCAACTTTAGCCCCAAGTCCATCTAGAAATAGGGCACACTCACTGTGGCTCATGTCATAATGGCCTTCTCTTCCTTTTTTTCCTGCTTTATACCTAATCACAGATTTTGTAAGATTGCCTTACTTTAAACATATGCTTAAAAATAGACCACAGTAGCCATGCTGCTACATTTTCACCAAACCAGTCTTATTGGATCTGTGAACAGTCAAAGTGGAAAGTGAAGAGAAGGGCATTGAAATGAGATCAGCCATTCTCATTTTAAATTACACTTCTCCATTATGTGCATAATGTAGAAACCTGCACAAAGCCAGATGGCCACCTGGTGGTGGAAATGGGCAGTGGTTACATCTATTTTCCATGCTGCTCCATCAAAAACTCAGCACTAAATTTGCATAAATTTCATGAATTTTTTTTCCCATTAATTTTTAAGATGTTATTGTTTCACTGTATCTGTAATCTAATAATGACTAATCTGTCATTTTGTTGTGTACATTTCTGATATTTGCTGTCTTCAGTTAGCACGCACAAACTCCATTCTTTACTTGTACTCCGTCTTCTAGTATTCTTGCAAGCTTGCAAGAAATGACCTCAATTTCATAACATTTAGTAATATCCGGTATGTATTTGTGTATTGCCTTTGTCCACCTTAAATAAGGCTCTGGTCAGTTTTCCTCTTCTCATTAATACCCAGTATAAGACATCTAGCAGAGCAGAGGACTGAAGAGGAGAGCCTTTCTGTTAGAGGCAAACAAAGACCGATTCACTAAAATTGAGATTTTCTGAAGGGAAAATACATGAAAGTTATATATTTTAAAAAAAAATGTAGGCAGACAACCTTTTAACATCCACTCCAGCCTTTTGTTTGTTTGATTAATTGTGTCACCTAATATTTATTTCTTTGAATTCATGTTTTTTTTTTTTTTTTTGTATTCAACTGTTTTGAAAAGCCTCTCTTCAACACTCCTTAAGGAATGGTCTCATGAAGAATGTATCCCTTAAAATGAACAATTTTGCTTAAGTGTTATATGAATACTTAAGAAAATATGTGCAGTATATAATCATTAGATACTCATTTATGTTGTTAAATGAACTTTTTTGGTCTGATGCGCAGTGTGTGGCATTGAGGTATGTTGGTTTTACTACTATTGTTTCGTCTGAGCAGACTGTACAAACTCACAGGCCAAGCTTCTCTTCAGTGTTATGATCCACCACGAGGTTAAAACACAGGTTATGTATTCTAGCACAAGTGCTCCTCATGTAATAAGTCTTTTTTGACTCAGCCAAGTGATGTAAACTGAACTGTTTGAAAATATTATTGGGATTAGAAAATATTGACTGAAAAGCCCTGGTTGATTAAGTCCTTCGTACTGAATAGCAATGGTGCCTAAGCACTGTATAGACTGGCAAAATATCTTTGTGATAAAGTGCAAGTCGGCTATACAGTGTACAAATCCACGTGTCAGTTTGATGTACTGACCTAATACCAGTAGGACACACTGCTGACCGTTAACCTGCTGAGGTTCTCTGTTAGCGCTTTGTTTTTGCTCAGTTCTGTGACAGATTGCTGCATTGTAATAGCAAATAAACTAAAGGTATACCACAGTGTTTCATGTAAAATGCAGGATTCAATCTATGCTCTGATCATATTTCTAAGACTTTAAACTGCTTTATGACAGGGGCATTGGCAGCATTGCACATTGGTCTTCAGAGATGTGTGTAAAATGGAGATGGTTGACAGGTTAAAGAAAGAAAATGAGTATTTTAACAAGGAGAGGGCACCTACATCAGGATAGAAGTGCTTCATGGTTCATATGCAGTGAATGCTCCCTGTAACCATGCCAGCAAAAAGCCGCCTTCTTTTTCCTTTAAATTGTCATCCATCGATTTACACTGTAAAACTTTAACTCAAGGGCCTTCCAACCGCATACATTTAAGTGCCTGCACAAATTACAGTGTCCCTTCATAGTCACTCCCATGCCTCATTAAGTTAACCATGCAGATAGCCACACTATAATTATTGACATTATTGTTTTGTTATGAAATGGTGTAACTGTAGCATTGAGCATACAGTGCTTTCTCTAATAAATGTTAGATTTAATGCAAACTTTTCAGTGGTTTAATGATATGTAAACACTGTAATGTCATCGGTGTGTTGCTCACGTGTTTGTTAAGATGTTGACTGTAATTGTCCAGTTTGAGGTTTTTGCTGTTTTGTTCGATGAGTGGTTAGTTCATGTGACTCTTAGTGGTTTCAGTATTCATAAGTATTCCCATGCAGTCTGACACTGATTTTTGGTGCAGTCATGTTTGTATACCAGAGTGCAGTATGTTTGTTTTATTATACTTGAGGTGTGAAAACTCCAGAATAAAACCAATTTTTACATCGGCTCCCTTGTCTTTCAATTTATTATTAATTTTTTTAATCCCATTTATTTTTCTTCCTTTTCTTTCTTAACAGATTCATCTTTTAAACTGCTTTTAACAGGCAGTTTACTACAGTGACCTCCTTTTTGAACCCTTACTGAATTCTCTCTATATTCTCACTATAATTTAATCCTGCTGATACCAAAGTACGTTCGTCTAAACAGCTAGCTGTGTCCAGTTGTTAGGAGGACGATGCATGAGTCCGCTTTGAGTCAACAACTGGAATGTATTTTGTGGACCACTTAAAGAGGACACTAACAGTTTTCATGGCTGCATTACCGAATGCATCAAATTGTAAACATGCCAACTTACCAGCCCAGGACTGCATGCTGCTTTGAGAACAATAAGACTTGGATCACTACTGATCTTAACTGCTTAATAAAAAGAAGAAAGCTGAAAGAGGAGAACTGAGGAGAGTGCAGCCCGACCTAAGGGGGAAGCTGAGGAACTGCAAGGACTCCTACAGGAGGAAGCTGGAGGCTGAGCTCAAGCCGAACAACATAAGTGATGTGTGGTGTGGAAAGAAGATCTCTGGGTTTAAGGTGACAGCCAGCCAGTGAGCACTCTATGGAGAGAGCAAAGAGCTACACAGATTCTTTAGTTCACAGCTTTCTACTGCCTTCTCTACCACACACTGGCCTCCACGCTGCACTTCTTCAAGTGAATTCTGTAGATAACACCCCCACATCGGTTAAACACCTTCTGTTTGAGTGTGACTTCTGGCCAGATTAGGAGACAGCCTGAGAACCAAAGCAAGGCTGCTGGCCCTGACAGCATCAGGCCCGAGGCTGTGACGTCCTTTGTTTTGAAGAAGTACAGGTACATGGGCATCCATACTGACAACAAGCTGAACTGGAAAACCGATACAGAGGCTGTATACCAAAAGGGGGTGAGAAGTAAGCTGCAGAAATGATGGTGATACTCTTATCACTCAGTCGTGGTGGGCCCAGCACACTGCTGTGGTCTGCTGGAGGTGGGTTGGAGCTGGTAACACGGTAAACAATAGACTAAATACAGTGATCAGGAAGGGTGGCTCTGTGATTCACTGCAAAATGGACACTTCTGAAGCTGTGGTGGAAAGGAGGACACTGAACACTCTCTGCACCATTTACCGGACAGATCCTTTACAAAGAGGTCAAAAAGCGGTTTCCCATTCATTGTTTTGCTTTTATAGATATAGCAATTTTGCATGAAACAAAATCAGACTGATAAAAAATACAACAGATGAGTCTTTCACATTGAGCTCTGTGATTCCAACCAAAATCAAAACAAAAACAAACAAACAGCAGAAAATCAGGTTGGACATTAATAGATCAGAGCAGCAATGTCTTTCCGAAGGTTCTGTGAATGGGTACATTTTCAAAAAATAAAAAAAATGAATACATGTCCACGGATAAGCTTACAGAAAGAGTAGGAGATATCTACATAAGCTTTATATTTCAGAAGGAAGTGTTTGGTTGGATAAAAGAAACTTTTTTAACTTAATAAGAATTAAGAAATTTTGTGGAAGAGGTCATATTTTTACCCAGTTCAATTTCTCCCCGCAGTTTCCCCAATAGGATACAGAGGGAATATAACATCGTCTTTGATATGTGATCTTAAAATTACGACCAATCGTACCTAACCGGACACGTCACGCATCCTACGTCATCAGCGGGCGACAGTATTTTCATTGACATGGCATGCTTGCTACTGTGTGGCAGATAGTAAAAAACAGTTTTCTGTAACTCCGGGAGGATGACCATGGATTTGACTTTCCTCGGGACGGGCTCGGCGTACCCGTCCCCTCACCGCGGTGCCTCGGCTCTGGTGCTGCGGACGGACGGGGAGTGCTGGCTGTTTGACTGCGGAGAGGGAACCCAGATCCAGCTAATGAAGAGCCAGCTCAGAGCCGGTGTGCCACTTCAGATCCTCACACACACAGTCTGTCTGTCCTTTAAATATTTCTGGAAAAATAAAAAAAAGTTTTCCCCTGAATAAACTTCCTGTCATTGAAACAAATCTGTTCATGCCTTTCCATACCCCAAATCATTTGTTTGTAGGCTAATTAAGACTTCCTTTTATAAGTGCTCATAAATATGAAACAGACAAAACAGTGCACAGTGTTGTTTAGGAAAAGAAAAAAAAATCCTCATCTCCATCTTGACATGAACCTGTTTTAAGTGCATATAGTTTAATTCAGTTTACAGCAAAATGCCCGACTTGATATGAAGGTGTAAAAATGTGATGTGCTTTTCACACAGGGCGAATCACCAAGGTTTTCATCTCCCACTTGCATGGCGATCACCTGTTCGGTTTACCTGGTCTCCTCTGCACTGTGAGTCTCAACACCAGCCCTGAATCTCAGCAGGACCTGAACTGTGTGGACATCTATGGGCCACGGGGTCTCAGACACTTTCTCAGAGTCACTCTTGGCATCACTGGATCACAGCTGCTCTTCCCTTACGCAGGCAGGTCCAAGGCCTGATAAATTGATCAGGCACAACATTATGACCACCTGCCTGACGTTTGGCCCCGTTCTGCTGCCAAAACAGCCCTGACCCATCGTGGCACAGACTCCCCTAGACCACTGAAGGTGTGCTGTGGTGGCGTCAAGGTGTTAGTAACAGATCGTTTAAGTCCGTAACTTGCGAAGTGGGCATCCATGGATCAGATTCAATTGGATTGAGATCTGAAGAATTTGGAAACCAAGTCAACACATCAAGTGTGCAGTGCATATTATCCTGCTAAAAGAGGCCACAGCCAGCAGGGAATACCATTTCCATGAACTGGAAGCTCAATACAGAAGCTATATGGGTGTTTCCCAGGTTTTTTCATACACCCCCCCCCCCCCAGCCATCCACATGATGTCAAAGAACATATGATTCATCACACCAGGCCAACTTCGGTGGTCCAGTTCTGATGCTCAGATTCCTATTGTTGGCGCTTTTGGCAGTGGACTGGGGTCAGCATGGGCACCCTGACTGGTCTGCAGCTATGCAGCCCTATACACAGCCTTTGCTCCCCACGTGCATCAGTGAGCCTTGACCACCCATGACCCATATGCTGGTTCACCACTGTTCCTTACTTGGAGCACTTTTAATAGAAACTGACAAATGCAGACCAGGAACGCTCCACTGGAGCTACAGTTTTGGAGATGGTCTGACCTAGTCATCTAGCCATCACAGTTTGGCTCCCAAACTCACTCAAATCCTTACACTTGCCCATTTCTCCTGCGATTAACACATCAACTTTGAAGACAAAATGTTCAGCTGTTCCTTAATATATCCCGCTGATTACCATGTGGCATGATGGGTTAGTCAGTGTTATTGACTTCCCTTGCACGTGGTCATAATGTTATACCTGATTGGTGTATTGATACAAGATTGAAAGCATTCAATACAGGGGTTTAAGAACAAGCAGACGGTGTAGCTTGTTGTGGATGCTCTGTTTACTAGTTTCTCTGAGTCTGAATCTTGTTCCCTGGGCTATTTATAATTTGCTGCTGTTTTTTTTTAATGCAGCTGCATCATTTTAAAAAAGAATCTTTAAGAAACCTAGTAGATGGCTCAGATATGCTGCTTGATGAACACTGATCAAATAATTCAAGTTATACCTAAGTTATATCCTGGTTAAAGATATAATAGTTCACATCTTTTCTCTTGGTTTTTAGTGCATGAATTGGAGCCCACACCTGACCAGAGCCCAGAAGAAGGAAAACTTAACCCAGAGGTAAGTCGTTGATTTTGTTGTTTTGATGTTCCTGTGTTGTAGAATATCACCTCTCCCTGCTGTCAGTCCCTGTTTTTACTAAATGATGAAATCTGGAATTCATATTTTCTATTTAGAAAATGATAAAGATGTAGTGAAAGTTCCTAGTGATCTTATGGCCTCTATCAGTGGTCTTGTCTTTGTCCTTGTCCTGCTAGACCTCAGTGCAGCTTTCAGTACTGCTCATCACAACATTTTAATACAGACTTAAATACACCACTAGCTACACCAATCGTGTTGATCTGACAGAGTGTAAGTGTTATATTTGTGAGGACATTCACTGACAGTAATACCTTCTTAAGATTCTTACCCCTAGGTTTAACTGTGTGCTAAACCCTCAATCTAAACCTAATTCCAACTTTTACTTTAAAAGTTGATCTTAGCCCTAAAAAAGACTTTGAAGAGGTATGAAAAAGTCTATGTTTGCCAAAAAGATTAAAAAAAAATCTCTTTTTGTGGGTTCATCATTTCATTTATGTTTTTATAAAAATATATATGATTTTCTGTCATGCAGGACAGTCATACTCTTCCTCCAGAGAAAGTGCATCTTCACAGCTTTCCTCTTTACATGATCACTTCCCTGTGTGTGATGTGTTTAGGGTCATCTTTAAATTGTAGCTTTTTTCTGTTTTTTTTTTTTTATTACTATGCATGATAGTTTAGTTGTTTATTTAAAAGACATCAGTGTGCAAATTGTTGCTGATATGCCTCCTTTGACTTGCGCTGGTACATGTTTGAGCATATCTCCTCAGCTCACCAGTTATGGCAGTTTCCACCTGAGCATTTACATTTTGTATTTTGTCCACTTGTATGCTGTTTTTTTCTGACGAATACTAGCACCTCTCTTGTCTCCCCAGATGGCAGCAGAGTGCGGTCCTCTCCATCCTCAGGAGCAACCAGGCAGAACAATCTCCTTGGATGTCTCCAGTGACACTTATCTTCTCTTTGAAGACCAGAAGTTTGCGGTCAAAGCCTTCAGGTTGTTTCACCGCATCCCTTCCTTTGGTTTTTGCATTCAGGAGCGAGATCGACCTGGAAGGTTGAAAACAGAACTGCTGAAGGAACTAGGTGAGAGGCATTTTCTGTTCTTTTAATATCTCTTCATTATTTGTGTAATATTAAAAATATAAATTCCCTGCATATAAAGTAGATGGAAATAACTGTCGTCACCAATTATTTATTAATGCAAGAAACAATTTCAGAAAAGCAACCCTTGCAGCTGGTCTCATTTTGTATCCTACAGGCCTGAAACCAGGCCCTCTCTATGGGCGCCTCAAAGCTGGGCAGTCAGTAACTCTTGAAAGCGGGCGTGTGGTGCAGCCTAGTGAGGTGCTAGAAGAAGCTATTCCTGGGAGGAAAGTCTGCATTTTAGGGGACTGTAGCTCGGTGCTTGGGGAAGGGCCGCAGAGGTTGTGCAGCGGAGCGGACATTCTGGTTCATGAGGCCACCCTTGGGAACGAGCACCGAGAGAAAGCAGTGGACCATGGGCACAGCACACCTGAGATGGCAGCGGCAGTAGCACGGGCTTGCTGTGCACGGAGGCTGGTGCTAAATCACTTCAGTCAGCGGTACAAACCCAGCGCCATGGTGAAGGAAGGAGATGAAGACCATGTTTCAGAGTTAAAGAGACAGGCTGAAGAGGCTTTGCAGGACACTGGGGTAGATGTGATTCTGGCAGAGGACTTTCTCACTCTACAGATCTCTCTCAGAAGATCAAGATAATAAGCAGCTGGTTTAGTGAGTATAAAGCTGGTAGTGTTTTTGGCTAAAAGCAGAGGAATTGTCTGTATATTTTATGATGCAAGGTGAAATTGTCTGCTCTTTGTCTAACTTGTTTTTATTTTATTAAAAGACAAATTAGTGAACTGACAAAAAAGTCAAGCTCAAGGTCCTCTTGTTTGCAATCTACGTTGATAATCTATATTATCATTAACTATTTTTCTATTTTAGGGAATTTTATTACCTGTAATACATGTTGGCTCTGAACCTGAGCTTGGCAATGGCAGTTTTTGCAGTGGCCAATATGCTTCATCTCAGGCTTGATTAATTTTCTTTATTCAAGTCTTATATTCTGGTTCCTAAAAGCAAAATTGCTGAGTGCCAATGTCACGTTGCAGTTAAATCACTGTCCTCCAGCAACTATATCACTGGTTGTGGAGGAATGTCTCTGTAAGGTTCTGGCTGAATATAAGTAGCTGTTGAGAATTTCTGTAGCTATTTTGCAGATTTTTAACAGTTAATTAATCAATGAATTACAATCAGGCAGTGAGTGGTTGCAAACCTGATCTTATATCAAGGAAGGAACAATTTTAAAAGAAAAAGACAGCAAGTTTATTGCACGCAGTCCCAATAATGTTGTTCATTATTCAATCTCTAGCCAGTTTTCCCTAGTGTGACTAGGAATAGTACTTTTTAGTGCTTTGCCTACAAAGTAAAGGTTGCACCTTTGTGTTGATTGGACAGCTTTTATTTTGTAGACAAATGTTTTCATTTACTACTTAATAGTTGACAAGTGTTTGCAGACATGTTGCTGTCTTCCATGCAAACTGTGGGCACCTGAAGCAATCTGATAGAGACCAAAGTAAGTGCAAAGTTTTATTTTGGTATAACACGTGGTTTGTGACCAATTTCACCCAGCAACAATCAGCAACCACTTGCTAACCAATCAGGCAATACATTTTCCCTACCAACCTGTGGTTGTAAGGATTTTAGGCTGGTTCAGATGGAACAGGCAGGTAAGCAGAACTTGAGCTGAGATTTTGTCAGTTTAAAGAATGGTTTTGGGGGGGCTGTAAATAATACTTGGTCCAAAAACTAATGACTAAAACTTTCTTTTTTAATATCACGAGGAATTTAAGCCTCAAGTTTTGTTAAACTGCCGCTCTCATGTAAAGAATAAACGTAATGATAAAGATGCAGCAGTAATCTTCGAACCTTTTCCAGAGCTTTATTTCTGGATCTGTACACAAGGTATTAAAGTACAACATAAAATACAAAATAATGTTTAACAAAAGAAAAAAACAAACAAAAAAAACCTCAATGTTTATGTACAATTTTTATAAACAATAAAGATAGCTTCTTGAACATTTCTCATAGTGAAGTTTTTGATTGTCTATATTTCTGGATATACATTTTTAAGTTTTGTAGGTTTTTATTCACAAAGGTGTTTTTATTTTCATCAAAGGACTTTGTTTCCTTCTTCAAAACCACAACTGCTATATTTTTTTCTTTTTTAAACTTCAAAACACAATACAAAATATAAAATAAATTTGTTTAGTGCTTGCTTGCACACACAAGTCTCATACCAGAGATATCAATAAAATATCACATTTTCGAGAGTTCACAGGGTGGTGAAAAACCTACTTCTACTACTTAATGGCCTTTACATTCTGACAGTTTTTCTGAGTCTTTGTACAAACCACAGGTGAAATAAATATCACTGGACTGCTAAAGCTAGAAGAGCTTGGAGGACCTACTGCATTATGCACATTGCATTAAAAGAGAAACTAGCTCTCCACACACTTACAGCAGCAGCCATCCCGTTACCATCGAGACAAATATAGACGACGACAACATGTAAAAACTCTTAAGGAAAGAAACATGAGTGTCTTTTACACATGGCTGCATGTTTTGAATGCAAAAATTGCAACATTGAGTAATATCAATACGTCTTCGGGTAAAGCCGTTTTCAGTGGTACACTTGAAACAGGGCACAGCTGGCATGCGTGGTTTCAGCTGTGTCCTGGTGTCTGGGTGACTTTCCAAGGAGAGAAAAGAAATGAAAACACCAAGTCAACCAGTAAAATGCAAAACCCAAAATATCTGTACATATCTACAAATTATTGCCTTTCTGACAAGGAATCAAAGTAAAACCTTTTTATCAACACAGATTCACAAGTGTAAGAGGTCAGTTAATAGACTTTTTAAAGGCTATTTGCTAATTATTTACATGAAACACAGATGTGATTATCCTCTCTGACGCTGGCCGTTGAAACTGAACTGCTTGATTAAACTTAAGGATTATTAGGCATGAATGGACACAACAAACATGATGTACCCCTGAAACAAACTAAATAGTCATAGCACAATGCATAGATAAATTAAGTAAACACTACTACTGCATCCAATCAACTGACACTGACCTGCTAAACGTTTTACAACTCACAATTATGAACTTCAGTCAAGCGAAAAACAGCTCCATTTCTGCTACTAGGCTCCAAAATATTGTCAACCGGATTTCAAAAAGGCATAACTAGGCAGTACAGGCTAGGCAGAGGTTCAATACAAACTCAGAGAAGCTTTAAAAAAAAAAAAATAATAATAATACTGCTAGCAGGTTAGGGGGGGAAAAAAAAAAGAAAAAAAAAAGGCGCTACTTGATTTAGGAACATATCCACTTAATTAGGACACACACACAGCTTAACTTGCCTAAGCGTAGCGTGAGTGAAAGCATGAACTGAAAGGGTGAAATAAAACTTTAGAATGAGAAAAGTATATGCAATAAATACATACTTTACTGTGTCGAGGTTTAAATGGCTATTAACCCAACCAGAAATCTTTGCATTGCAATATTGCTGTTATGGTTCGTTGATATTCTAGCAAGTAGCAGGATTTTAAAAATATATTTATATACTCAACAGTAAAACAAGGTGACTCCCAGTATATTAATTTGCGCCGGTATTTTTCAATCACCTATTTTAAAATGTAAAGAAAAAAACAAAACAAACAACAACAACAACAACAACAAAAAAAACAAAAAACAAGGCCATTCATTTGGGTTTGACTACATGGGCATTATTAAAAGGAAAAAAAAAAAAAAAAAAAAACCTCCAGTATTGGCCACTTTGAACAAAGGTAAATAAGCAGACAGACTACAAAGCACAAGAGAACATAAAGAGAAGAAACCCAAACAAGATGGCCTTAGCAGCTTAAGCCACGACACTTCCTGGTTTCCAAGCTAATCTCCATGCTAGTGTTGCTCTTCGTACAGTTATGTATCCAGGTAGATTCAAATCATATAAAAACCATTTGCACAAGTTGGGTTACTGGAAAGTACCTGTAAACAAAAAAAAGAAAAAAAAAATAGTACCACCTTAAACAACAAATACAGGCAACTAAATGCTAACACCAGAGCTGGGGAAACTAAGTTTTTGGCAGCTAGAAGAATGGCAGGATAAGGTACTGAAGCTCTGAAGATGGTGGGTGTAGATGTGAAGGAGGAAGAGACACATCTCTCCTACTGCAGCCCCTGGGCCCTGCTGTACATGGACGTTACACATCTCAAGACCGCAAAACAAAAATAAAATAAATGACTATATAAACTCTTGAGAGAAATCAAGATTTTAGTTCTATATGATAGACATCACTGATGTCATATTACACAAAAAATGAAAACAAAGTATAGTCATATACATATATATAGATATATATATATATATATAATAGAATTTAAACAAATTGAATTTTCCAGTGAGGTCAGTCTTATGTACAAGCAGGAAAAAAAGGGATCTTAAAAGGGAAGAACAGGGAAGAAGATGAGGAAGATCACTCTGACTGAAGTGCTGCAGTGTGCTGTGTGTGGTGCCGTGCATGTGCTCCCAGAAACCCGTTGGGCTCACCGCTCCCAGCCAAGCTCCCAAAGTCTGTGACAGATACTGCCATTTTGGCGCCGGTGATTCGGTGGTGATGCGTCGTCGTCCGTCGTGCATCAAAGTCCACTCCGAGGTTACCCACGGATACGTCATTGATAAAGGAGTCAGGCAGCGCCATCTTGAGTCTCTTGGAGGGCCGCTCACAGTCCTTGTTGACGCACACGCCTCCCAGCTGGCCCAGATCTGAGTGGTAGAAGCCAGCCTCAAGCATATTGAGGCAGTCAGGTTCTGCACCATTTGCAGGGAACCCAAGGGATTCCTCGTGGTTCAGGGAACCTCGATGGAGACTGTCCAGTGGAGGAAAGCTGTAGGAGTCCAGGCAGCTAACCTCTGCAGGACTGCATACTGTGGCTACAGTGTTGCTCAAAGCTGCAAAGACACAAAACAGTTAACAACAAGAAGTAGTCATTTATTTTTATTTTTTTAAACCATCGCTGCACAACTAAGGTCTGTAACTAACCCGTGAGGTCGCTGGCAGTGATGGAGTTGAGCAGGCTAAGCTGCTGTTCTGTGGTTGTTTCCAGCCTTCCACCACCACCAGCACCTGAACACACGGAGGAGGAACTGTCCACAGCTAACCCCTCCGCTTCATCCACCAGCCTGTCCATCAGGTCACTAGAAACAAAGAAATGTCACTGGGTTTGTTTCTTCCATATTATGTGAACTTTTTTCCATTTTATTGAAGCAAAGCAATAAAGACAGACACTCCGTTTCATTTCACTTACGTTACTCCAGGATAGTTGCTGAACTTTTTCTTCCCGAACCGATTCTGCTGCACAAAGAAGTCAAAGCGCTCTGACTTTTTCCACATGTAATAAAATGCCACACATTCTGCTACTGTTCTTGTTGTGACCTGAGAGGAGAGGAGGGGGACAGAGTTTACAAAACTTTGTATACATTTTTATTTGCATACACTTGTAAAGGGAACCATAAATTCACACTTACTTTGTGTTTCTGAATGAGGTGAAAGTTCTTGTCATACATCTGAAGAGCATGTTCAAAGTTCTTGCATTCCTCTTCAGACCATGGAGGTGATTTTTCTGCAATGAAACCATGAATCCATTTTAACAATGGGTGTGCAAAGGTAACCACAGGCCATGTCGAAACCAAGACATGTCCCACCAATAAAATTCATCCCAACTGAATGGTCCATTATTCCAAACTTAGTATCAACCATTTAGGAATAACAGGCATTTTTATATAGTCTCCCATATTCCAAAGGTTCAAAAGTAATTGGACAAACTAATAATTTTTAACAAATGTTTAAATTTGCCTCAGATCTAGCACCCGTGGACAATACCAAATGTATTGATTTCTGTCGCGATGCTTTCATTGGAGCCGTGTTCAATTTCTATTTGTTTGTGGATCTTCTGCCTTCAGCTCCATCTTCAGCAAATGTTAAGGGCCCGTAACACTCACAGCGGCTACCTTGCGAATTGTAACACACACTAGACTAGAGATCGCATGATAACAATAACAAAAAATAAATAAAAAATACACTGGGATAGCCTACTCAGAGATGAAATGCCGGTTTGGCAGCATGTAGCGAGGCTCCCGATGCTTTTTAGTGTGAAGTCACTCCAGACCGCCGACAGGTCTCGCACACAACAGCCGCTCTATCAGGTGACACATACTGCTCCAACGTGCTATGGTCGCGAGCTGGTGTATGCCATGTCAAAAGTTTTGTGAGGTGCTTTTGTGATGTTTAATTCATTTTTTTTTTTTTTTTTTTTTTATTTCTCCCTGATATCCGATCCAGTAATTTAGGTCAAGATTGGACCGGTACCAATACTGTATATCGGGTTGTTCCATCTCCAGTTACATCCTCAGTCCTGCGTCACACATTGACATTATTTCGACTCGTTCTTCAGCTCTCACTTTTTGTAACCCCAAACGGGTGGCTTGGCCAGACTGAAGGCAAAAATACACAATGTAGTGACCACAATGGGTCCTTAAGGGATACTCCGCTGGTTTAAGATCAGGTCACTGGCTTGGCAAGTGAAGAATATCCCATTTCTTTGCCTTGAGAAAATCTTGTTGCAGTCTCCATAATCAATAAACACATGCCATAACATTGCCTCATGTTTAACACATGATTTGGTAGTCGTTTCTCTCCTTCCCCATACTTTTCACTTCCAATCATTATGGTACAAGTTCATCTTGGTTTCATCTGTCTAAATGTTTTTAGGCAGAAGAAACTGCTCCTTTAGAGGATTCCTTGGCAGGCCTAATCAGGCGTTCTTATTATTCAGTGAAACTAGTGGTTTGTAAATGTCGTCATCAGACAGTAAACGTGAGAGTTTGCATGCCTACCTGTTTTTTGTGACCGCGCAGACTTGTCTGCTGAGACAATACAACCATGCATGCGCTCAAGCAGCGGACTTCAAGTTGATTTTAAAGAAGTATAACAGGAACGAGAACTCAGGCATCAGGCCTCCAGCTGTCAGTGTCCGCAACAGATTATAATCCAAGCTTTAGTTGTCTTATGTAGTCTTTTGGTGTTGCTGAGCGGCAATGTTTTCCTTTTTCAAAGACATCTAATTTGTCTAGTCCCAAAGGTTTATTTTGGTTTTTCAGCCTAATGATGGCATCCTACATTTGCATTAACATCTCTCATATTTTGATGTCAGTGAACAGCCATCAAGTCCAATACTTGCAATCAGCTCGACCTCACATGATCAAGAAACTGTTCATCAATTCTCATTTGTCTAATTACTGAAAGGGGGGGCCCCATGTACAATAATGACTTTGAATGAAAGTGAAATCTACATGTGAAGCATTTTGAGTGTCTTGAGGTGCAAACGAATCACAATGACATTTCCTATGAGAAATCACTTGCTTACCTTTTGAGGACTTTACATGGTTGCAATATCTTTCTAGTGCTTCGCGGGTGTTGTAGTTGCATTTTACAAGCTCACGTAAAGCCTACATTGAAAGAATGAAAGAGTAAAAATTATAGCATTTGCCAAAATTGATCAGAAACAATTAAACAGATATGAATGTCAGAGAAAATACCTTTCTTGAGGTGCACTGCTAATAACACATTCATCATTTTATCAAACCACGTAAAGGACTGAGTAAGACATGACTGACCTGCTCATTGTCTCGCACGTGCATTCCTGGTTTGTCACACCCCGTCTTTTCATCTGTCGTCCGTGACAATACTTCACACAGGAAACTTCTAACCTTGTTTTCTGATAATACACCTGGACTCCACAGTAACTCATCTTCATCTTCATATGCTATACAACCAAATACATGATGTTAAAATTAATCACCAGGTGTACATCACCTATTCTTAATTGAATGGTTAACAACACTGTAAGCAGCCACATTAAAGAATAGATTAGGAACGTGTGATGAAAGCAAAAAAAAAAAAAAAAAAAAAAAAAGTAGTATTCACCTTTCTCCTCATCTTTGTAGTGACAGAGGCAAGAAGGAACTTCTGCTTGGTATTCCAATCCCACCATTATTTCCTATTACAAAGCATAAGAGGGCATGTCTGAATTCAAAAGCAACCTGACTTAACATGAAACAAACATGAAACGGCGAGTAAACTATATCCTATATCCATGTTTCCAAATGAAACAAATCATTTACCTTTCTCGAGTCCTCTGGGCATGGGCCATCTTCATCACACTCTGACTCTTTATCACCGTCAGAAATAGCGTTTGCTGGGGGGGTTTTTTAAAAGAAAGAAAAAAAATGTTTAACAATTAGTAAATCTTAAATACTTTAGCACACCCTGAATTTAAATGGCAGCTGCTTAATGCCAAAGCCGGATGTTTTACCCAAAAGATTTTTTTTCCAGTTTTTCTGCTAAAGGTTGTAAGATCTCCTCAAACATACTTGAAGCTTTCCAAAGAATTTAGGTAAAGTTATGTGTAAAGAACCAACACTGTTTCAAACCACAAACCCACGGTAAGTTGGCTGAGTAACACAGCTGCAAAAACAAATTTATGACAAAAATATTTTTCCAGTAAAATGACTGAGCTAATGATTCATTTTTGTTATGCAAACTGCATAACAAATCCCAGCTGTTTGTCTTTATTTTACAGTGTTATAATTATGGTTTTATTTGAGTTACTTTTCTAATCCAACCTATTTGTACTTTTTTTGATTCTGGCTCTATTTGGACATGCTAAAAATTAAATTTAGAACAGCAGTCAGAGACAGATAAGCTAAGCTTAACTTACACAAATAACTGCATTAGCTGCAGACTTAACACATCTTTATCTAAATGTTTTGTTAGACAACGAGCCTTGTCGAATTTTATAACCTTAACAGTAACTTTTTCATCAACAGCTAAGTGGGAGAAGTGAATATTTCACAGTGCACAACAGTAAGTGACCCTCCTTTATAACACCAAGATCCACAGTCAAATTACCGTTTTATTGTGTGACATATTACACACTAGGTTTTAAAATAATTAAAAACTTGTCAGCTGCACCAAATATCTGTGACAAAAAGAAGGGAACTGCTACTACATTTAGCATTCACAACCAAAATCTAAATTTGAAATTTAGCAAACTACACATCTTAGTATTCTCAGTATTCTCATAATATTAATATAAAAAAATAATGAGCACATTAATCACTGTATTGCACACACTAAAAAAGATTTAATTCTGACAGTTGCAAACATAAAATACTTTTAATTTAAAAGTAGTAATCTATCACTTACATCTAAGTGTTCTTGGGAAGAAATCAGTGGCCTCATGGGAGGTAACTGAAGGAGTCAGATCATCAGCTGAGGACTGGGTCTCCTCCTCATAATCTCCAGACAGAAGGTCTTTAGCTATTTCCTCCTAGTGAGTAAAAGGAATATAAATTGTACACCATACAAAAACCATAAGTTACAAATATAGCATTGTTTTACAAATTAACGCTATATTTATTGCCAATTGCTTCTCACAAATCTACTTAGCAACTGTATAACTACCAAATAACAGCAACTCCTTACCTTATCCAAAGTCATGTCGGGAAGCTCATCAGTCAGGTCTCCAGAGGAGCTGTCTATACTGGAGCCTGCTGAGGCCTCATAGCGATAAATGGCCAACAGTTCCTCTAAAGGCATGTTCCCTTCCTGTTAAAAGAAAAATGAATGGAAAAATGTATCAATTCCATTTCACAGGGTTATACCGTTTTCATGTACGAAGTACAAGATGGTCAAGTTGGACAAATTTATACACTGCACCTATCATATGACATTTGGAATGGCATATGGATTTACTGATTTATTATAATACCTTTTCCAGATCTGCAATTTCAGATCTGAAATTTGTTCCGCCTTCCAGAGACTCTTCCTCCTCCAGAGTCCTCTCATCATCATACTCATGAACTAACATTTCTGCTGTTGGATCAAAGTCATGGTCCTCTGATGATAAAGAGCCAACTGAACGAGAAAAATGGAAAGAAAAATAAAAGAATTATAAATACCAAATTGTTATCGTGCAATAAGCAAAACCTTACTATATTACAAACTCATAACATTTTCAGAAATTCATCTCGATATTTCTGTTTACTATTATTTGTGAAAAGTAAAAATAGAGTTTTGAAAGTACACCTTAATATAGATTAGTAAATTGTAAAAGTAAATTGTATTACCTGGACTTGAACTCCCTAGGGAAGCCTGGAAAAGAAGGGAAAAAAATACCATAAATTGGAGCAAGACAGAAAATTAGAATTAAAATAAATTACTCGGGGGCTTTAACCTCAAATATTAAAACAGGATGACCAATAAAATATTTTTACGTTGTGTGTAATATGACCCAAGGAAATAGCCGGGCAGGAAAACTGCAATTGTCGCTAATGTTACCCGATATAGGTGGCTAATACAACGCTAGCCGAGCTGCACACTCAGGGAAAGATACGTTTTTTTAAACGCTGGAATAAAAAATTTCCCCAGAGGACTGAATAAAAAAAACCTCGTATAATCGGTTGTATATGTCATTGCAGATCCAGTACTGCTTAGCTAGCCGGAAAGCTATTTCCAAATCCAAATGTTAACGCTGTCCACCGAAAAATGTAAACACTAATTTCGTTTGCGCGGTACTGCAATCGATAAAGTCGAGCAACCTTTTAAACGTAGGTGCCGCTACTCCAGCCTGAACATCAAAAAATATTTTTCCATTCACCATAAAGATTATATGGTCTGCAATTTACTTGAACCAGCAAGCTAACGTTAAATTTACGTATGAATTTACACAGCCGCTTCACCGAAGCAGCTGAGAGCGAAGGCGCAGAGGCCTCGTAGTGAAGGATCAGTCCAGACATTTAAGCATATTTAAGAGAAATAAAAACAACAATTATGAGACGAAACACGCTACACACAAGGCAAAAAGCATTGTTTCTTCAATCGATTGCGTAAAAATGAAAAATACAGCACACAAATTTTAAAAATGTCGATTTAACATCGATTGCTTCTCCCCTGTTTTCCCTCTTACCTCCGCCATATTGGTACCTTTAGCTAATGGGCTCCTTCTAGCGCAGTACCCGGATCAGCGCTCTGAGCCAATCAGAGATCCAGGTGACTGCTTGAGTCGTGACGCCGTTCAAACCATCTACTGGTCAGACTAACGGTAATTACTAATAAACGGGTAATTTACGGTATAAAAATGTGAAAAACTGAGATTACAAGTCAAATTGCCGATACACATTCTACCTACAACATATCGGTGTCATGGCGTTGGCCGGTGCCTTACACAAAGACGGTTTACTGGAACATTCCCGGCACATCCCGGCTGATTTCCTGTTCTCCTTACCGTATTTATCGAAGCTATGGCATCTAAACTACTGTGTTGTCAACACCGTCTTGTTTTTCCGCTGTATTTCTGAAAGAACAGTCCAATGCGGAATTCAAATAGAAATCAGTTAAGGTTTTCCAGCTGTAACACTGGATATTAGGACAGTAATGTGTATGCTACTGTAATATTGCTGTTAACACACCTGTCTTCTTAAATAAAAATAATGCACAATTTAGCTATAGATAAACATTTTTTATTAAGTTGACCGTTTATTTATCATAAAATTATTTTACTTGAATTTTGATCCCTTACCAATCAAACTCCTTGGTCTGCACATTCCTCAAACTCTTCAAAGAGCAATTTGTTGTATTTCTATTTGAAAAATAATACTCTTATAAAGCACCATACTAATTATTTTAGAGATAAACATAGCAATAATTACAGTTTAAGTATGTTTTTAATCTTTTTTTATATGTTGATATATTGTACTGTTGGTATATATTTAACTTTCTCATGAGAAGCTCAACTTAATTCTGCTCAATAATTATTTTATCTCTGTTATAGCTCTTTTTCTTTCTTTATAAATACCTACTGGTAAGAGTAAATTAGACGTTACAATTAGGCAATGAAAATGTGAAATAAATAGTAGCAGCATTTTATCCATCCATCCATCTTCTTCCGCTTATCTGGGACCAGGTCACGGGAGCAGCAGCCTAAGCAGTGAAGCCCAGACCTCCCTCTCCTCCAGCTTGTCCGAGGGAACACCAAGGCATTCCCAGTCGATCATTGACCTGCAGCCTAGGGTGTCCTGGTGTCACGTGCACTTATGGACAACCTTATGTTCAACATAAGGCTGTTTGTTATGGACAAACTGCGGTTTGCACATAAGTCCAACCAAAAAACACCGCTTGGGTTCAGATCCGGGAGGCCGTTCCTCTCAATCACACCCCTCCAGGTCTCATTGCTGTTGCCCACATGAGCGTTGAAGTCTCCCAGCATTTTATTGTTATTTAATCAACATCCCCCAAAACAATTGTGAATGAAATGTGCATACTTTTGCAAAATTTCAGAGACTTTTAACTTTATCCAAAGTGCTATTTCTGTTTTGCTTGGACGGGAATTTTAAAGACAGTGTACACATGCTCACCGCTGAGAGAGGATCTGTATTGTTTGTTCTCATATGAAGATAGATCCAAAGAGAACCAACATCTTCTGAGCATGTCTCTGACCATGTGTGGAAAGTTCTTCTATTTGAGAGTGATCTGCCAGAAGTGAATCAAAAGTGCTTGTGGTAAAGGTAACTATTTTTGTTACCACATCAACAACATGGTTAATATTTAGCACTGAGTCACACAACACCTCCAGTTTCAGTTCTGCTGTCATTTCATGTCTCTTTCTCTTGCATCCACTTCAAAAGTCTGAAATTTTTCCCTGTCAGATTTGGACAGCCATTGGCTGCGATACCGGTTTGTCCATTTTCAACCTCCATGAACAATTCACTTACTATCAGAGTCTGTTTCACTGAGTGCATTGCTGCCAGCTCCTCTGTAATCTCAGACTCTTTCGTTACCACATGTACAAAGATGAGTAACTGAGGTGTGTGGTGAACATCAGAGCTCTCATCTGGAGCCAAGGAGAAAACAGACTAAACTGTCTGCTTTTTCTTTAAAGTTAAGTGCCACCAAACATTCTTTGATAAACTTACAATTTTGTGGGAAATCACAAAACTGGTCTTGAAAGTTCCATCCCTGGATGTGTAAAGCTTGGTAAAAAGTCCTTGCTGCTTTTGCAGCTTTGCTAGCAAAGGTTCAGATGTCTGTCCGCACTCTGCATCAGTCAAGAGCTTGTCGGTGTGTGCTTACTTTCATAATGGAGAATGTGATTGTAATCGTTACACACACAATCAGCTCTCCACAAACTAAGCATGCGGTTTTGCCTCTGATTTGAGTAAACGCATTCTTACAAGTCCAAGTCTTGTTAAAAAGTCCACATTCTGCATCGGTCTTTCTTTGTTTAGTGTGAGCTGGCATCTTTCGGCGCTGGCAAACTCACATCTCTCAAACATGACGCTGCATTTGCTTGTATGTAAATTTAAAAAATAATAGCCGGCAACTTTAAAACAAAAGCAATACATTTGTATAATGATTTCCCACAAAATCACAAAAACCAGTAAATCATTTTCTTATGGGGATCATTATGGAGTGTTTGGGGGCTAAAATGGGACAAACTGCATGATGTATTCCATTTTTAAACCATGGGGTTGAATATGATGTCAGCCCACCCTTTTCACCCTTTTGCAGCTTCAGTCTGCATGCCTAGGTGCTTGATTTCATAAACCAGAGACCATGGCATTAACTGAAAAACCTGAATTCAACAATTTGGATCAGTGATTTAATAGTTATAGTGTATTTATGTTTAACCTCCTAGGACCTGGCGTCCACATATGTGAACATCACATTTTGGGTTATTTAGACCAAAATACTCAATTTTGCTCTACAAGGGCCTGATATCCACGTACGAGGACATTATACTGCTACCGTTCTATCAAAACTTTAAACGAATATCCTCATATGTGGCTCTTATTTTTCTTAAAAACAAAAATAAGGTAAAAAAAATCTGGTAATTATTTGTTTTTACATTCATCGGGCCCAATCAGCCCAAATATCAAAGAGAAATTAAAAATGCATGCCGTGGAAGAGTTCGGGTCTTAGGAGGTTAAATGCTAATTTCCCTTTTACATCACGTGGGCTGGTAAGAGACTACCAATGGGCTGGATGTGGCCTCCAGGCTGTACAATGCCCAGCACTGACACTGGTTACACTTACAAGACACTTTATTAACAACACTTTGCTAACACTGTGTTGCGCCCACCTTTTCTTTTAAAGCTGCCTTAGTACTACAGATTCAAGAAGGTGCTGGAATCATTTCTCTTGAGATTTTTGGCCAAATAGTCGCTGCAGATTTATTAGCTGCATACCGTGATATGGATCTTCTGCACCGCTACATGCTAAATGTGCTCTATAGGTTTGAGATCAAGTGACTGTGGAGACAATCTGACTAAGATGAACTCAGTGACAGGTTCAAGAAACAACTTTAAGATTATTTGATCTTTGTGACATGGTAGATTATCTTGCTGAAAACAGTCATCTGAACATTAGGCTGTGGTCATAAAGAGAGGGACATGATCAGCAAGGCTGGATCAGAAATCAAGACTCATCAGACCAGACAATGTTTTTTAAGCCTTCTGTTGTCCAAATTTGGTGAGTCTGTTTGAACTGTAGCCTCAGTTTCCTGTTCAGGACGGACTGCTGTTGTGGCTTTCTGCTGCAATTCATCTATGCCAGTGATTGAGGTGTGATTATTCGATTGACGGTTGCCTTCCTATCGGCTGTAAGTAGACAAGCCATTTTCTCCACATTTCTGGTATCAACAAGGCATTTTCACCCACTCACTGGGTATTTTATTTTTCAGACTCTTCTCTGTAAACCCTAGAGTTGTTGGGGTTCAGATACTGAAATACTCAGACCAGTCCATCTGGCCTTAACAACCTTTCCCAAGTTCAAACAATTTCACCTCAAAATTTCAATTCACTTCGGCAGGTTGTATTGGGCGTGTCTGCTCGCCTAAATACTAGAGTGTGAATTTTGTTTGAATTGCTGTTGTAATTATTTCTGTATGACATAAAATGTGAACTACCTCTTTAAGGCAAGAGTTCTGCATACCAGAGAATTACTTTTAGGAAATACTAAAACAATATAAAATGTACTATATACAATATATAGGAGTTTGTTCACAAAACTGAGCTCCCCACACAATCTTCCCTCTTTTCCTGTTTTTGGAAAAGAGGGAAATGGGATAAGAGTCGTGAAAGCTCTTATCCTATTTGTTCATGCAGTCACATATAAAAACAAACTGACAGTTTTGGCAAGGAGTGGTGTATGTTGGAGAATCTAGATTTCAATCTATAAGGTAACAGGCAATTGTTGTCGTTGGTTCTGTATTTATTTAGGGATTTCAAGCTCTTGAACTGGGTTCACAGGCAGTAAGCAAGGTTTCTTAAAGTTGTAACTTGAGTTTTTGCTATTAAAGCCTTCAAATGTTTGTACACAGCACGTCAAAGATAAAGGAGCTTATTTCCTGGTCGGGTCAGATTCAGAGCAGAGGTGAGGGGCCTTCCTGCAGTATAACAAAGTTATCTGTGCGCTTTTGCCATGTCAACCACTACATTTGTCTTAGACTGGGGACGTGAATACATTTTTTTGTGTCAAAAGCTGGGGAAGGGGTTTTGTGTCTGTATGATTTAAAGAACAAGAACAAAAAAAGGATTTAAAAAAGTTAATATTCCAGTTTCCGCTTGTCCCGTTTGGCCATTCAGAGCACAAACAAAAAAGTGGAGTTTCCACAGGAGTGATGTGACATTAAAATCCACATTACACGTAGAAGAGGGTCGAACTGCTTGATTGTGCTCGTAATGGTTGCCAGCACTGAATTAGATGACACAGAATTGCAATGGTGTTGCTGTGTTTGACCAAAAACCTTGTATTCATTGGAGGTGGTTAGTATATATACAAAGACTACACTCGGATAAACACATCTTAACCTTGTGATGCAAACCAGACGTAATATCTAACTAATAAACACTGATTTGTGAGTTTCAAGTGGTGGGCGTTTTAAACTTATTGTAGCAAGTAAACACCTCTGTGTCTGCAAAACAGAATCCCCAGTAAGGCGTAGGAAGAGGGCAGCGTGGGCTTCGTTTGGAGGACTTTACAAACAGATGAGTCACTGTTTTTTCGGAGAGTTCAGAAACCCATCTCTCTGTAGGCCACCACATTTGCTAATTATCTAAGCTACTTTAGACCACTAAAAGTTAAACAACCACTGATGCATACACTGCATTGAGTTGACATCTTAAATGAATGAATAACCTCCCCAAAAGGTTTAGGTCATCGTATCCGGCAGATGATTCTTCTTTTTTATGTTTCTCTTTGCACAGGTGGTCATGTTTGGAAGTGCATACTAAGTAGAGTAAATAATTAAAGCAGAGTAAAATGTCTTTCTTCCTTCTCTACTCTGTAGATAATTTATGATTGCCATAATTATTTGAAAGCCCAGTTTTAAAACAACAACAATGTAGCCAGGAAGATGTGGGCCCTTACCCAATGAGTGAAGCTGCCAGGTCAACAAGTTATCCTCTGACGTAGGTTATGGGGAGGCGGTGATAAAGGGTCACAGTACATTGTTACAGAGTAAAAACGGATGTGGCTAATTAACACAGACGCTAACCTACACTGTTTTTTCAGCTTCCCGGCAAATGCCCACTCTACTGATGTGCTATTCAATACATTGTAACTGTAATAACGCATAATTATCTATTATATTTCAGGCCATCTGAAAACATCAACCACATATTCTGTGATTTAGACGTCACTGGAGGATGTTGCACTGAATGAACTGTTAGTCTTGAAAAATTTTAGTATTATTATTTTTTGATTCTGTACCCTAAAGCACTAAAAAAAATTGTAATCTAATTTGCATGGTTATCTAACGCAGTATGATGTGTTAGATAACCATGCTTCTTTGCAAATGTGGCAGGACAGGAACAGACTCCTCAATTTTGTCAAGAAGACCATTAAATCACTACTGTGCAAAAGTGTCAAGCCACCTCTCATTTATTTATATATTGCTAGGAAAATTGAAAATACGTGCAAACATGCATGCATATAACTTTAAGTTTGTACAATTCTAAAAAGCTTTACAGTCAATATTTGGTTTGACCACCTTTATTCTTTCACAAAGCCCAAACATTTTATTTGGGCATTTCTTTATAAAGTCTTCAGGAATAGTTTTCTAGCCTTCTTGAAGGACATCCAAAGCTCTTCTTTGGATGTTGGCTTGTTGATGTTTTGATGATGCAACAATGGTTCAATAATTTTGTTGCCTGAGCTATGAGAGGAGGACAATCCATGACTGACAGTGCTCAATTGTGTGTTTTTCTATCTAGGTATGCTTTTACCACATTGGGAGTGTGTTTGGGGTTAATGTCATGTTGAGAAATGAAGCTGTTGCCAATTACACACTTTCTAGATGGTACTTTTCTATGTTCATAACTATTGATCCAAAAACACAGTATAAAAATACAGTTATCTTTGGTATTTTTCATAGATTAAACAAAGAAAATAGGAACTAATTATGTGTTTTCAGGCCCTGAAGTACCTAAAGATAAAATGTGTGTGTGTGTTATTTGTGGGCACAAAACTGGTTCATCTACTGTGTTAGGTGTTGTTTTTAACTTTTGTTATTGAATTATTCGGCTCGAGACTTTTGCAACGTACTGTATGAGAATAACAATATTCTTTTTGCATACTGAAACTAATGAAAGGTAGAAAATGCAGCGCATGCAATACCTTTAATTGTACACAGATTACAATCCCAAATGGGATGCTGTGTAAAATGCAAATTCAGTTCAATTCAATTTTAATTACCGTATAGGGAGACAAATCACCATCGAGGTACTTTATATTATAAGGTAAAGACCCTACAATTAAAAAACGAATACAGTAATTTGCAAATTTATGAAACACATATTTTATTCATAACAAGTCAGAAACATTACTGGGTACCAAAAAAAAGTTTTTCTCAGAAGCAAAGATGAGCATTGGTTCACCTTCTTGCAAATGAAGCAAAACAAAACAATCTGCAAACTGGGACAGAATTATCATCCTCAGCATAAAATTGCACAGGCTTTGGATAGCTCATCATAAAGTACATAATATCAAACATTTCAGTGAATGTGGAGACAAGAACAGGACAGAAAATTAATACTGGATGGTTGTTCTAATAGCACTGCATGAAAAACAGGCATGATTCGGCCATGGAAATCACTGCATGAAATCACACTCTTTGGACACAGTTCCCTGTGCCTTCCACAAATGCCGGTAAAAACTGAAGAAGCCATACATGAACACTGACAGGGCTGGACTGGGACAAAAAATCAGCCCGGGCATTTTGACTAGAGACCGGTCCACCAGGTATTATAGGAAAAACCATAAAGTCTTTGAATGAAAACAAACGCTGTTGTGACAGTGATGTACAGTCTTGTATGTATGATTTCTATATGTTGTACATCAGATAAAAACTTTGGTTGTAAGATTCAGATAATTATTTAATAAAAGCTAGATATTGTAAACAGTGTTGGGAAGGTTATCTTTAAAATGTATTCCATTACAGAATACAGAATTCATGCCCCAAAATGTATTCTGTAACGTATTCCGTTACGTTACTCAATGACAGTAATGTATTCTGAATACTTTGGATTACTTAATATATTATCATGCTTTTTACAACAACGTGAATGTACTATTGCTGTGTGATTTATTACTATTACTGAAGGTCCGCGACTCCAAACTGTAGTAAAGGGACCTCTGACTAATACGGCGGGGTCCCTGTCGGCTCGTAGCCGAAAAATAGCTTTACTTTGTTGTGTGGGTCAACTTTTCTTGAGAGAGACAGGCGTTGAAAGGCTGCTCCAACAGAACTTATTGTTTTCGGAGGAAAACACGAACACAGTGTACAGTCGAGTCTTAATAGCTTACTTACAGCTGGGCTCGTCAGGCACTCTTCTTGGCTGCAGTGGTTATTATTATATTTACATGCTCCCAGCTCCCGTTTTTCCTCGATGACAACTCGTACCTTTCCACTCCCCTTTTTCTCCCTCCTCGCGCTCACAGACACATAACGTGTATGGCAGTCCATTCTCCCTGCAACACGGACTACACTGCCTATGATGCTACATTCTTTAGAGCTATGCTTGTAGCATTCTGCCTGTTAGCTTAGCACAACAACAACAACAACGAAAAGGCGCTCTCTCACCCAGGAAACACACAGTCGCAGAGAGAGAGAGAGAGCGTCGCCCTGTAACCATGGCAACCGTAACGCTGCCGCCTGGAACAAAAGAACGTAGCTGTCAAACAAAACCCAAACAGTCCTGACCCGCGACAAAATGAAACAGGAAAGTACCGCAGTGTAATCCATTTATTTCAACAAAGTAACTGTATTCTGAATACCACCTTTTTAAACGGTAACTGTAACGGAATACAGTTACTCATATTTTGTATTTTAAATACGTAACGGCGGTACATGTAATCCGTTACTCCCCAACACTGATTGTAAATGAGAATAAGAAAGAAAAGTATTTCTTTGTGCCCCCCTCTCCCTGTTAATGCCCTACCTGGCCCCCTGGCAAAACTTTGCTAGATCCGCCCCTGCACAGTTACCAGCTGTCAGCTACTTAGAAAAGGATCCTGGTGTTATTTGTCTCTCAGAAACAGTTCATAACTTCCCTTCAACTCATTCATGTCACCTAAAGGTAAACCCGTTTCTCCATCACCTGTTCAGCTCTGATGATTCAGTAAGGACATCTCCTGGTTTCATCTTCATGTTTCCCTCTCACCACATATCCAAGCCGATATCATGACCAGCAGCTTTTACAGCTGTGGCTCCAGCAAACATCAGCTGATACTAGAAAGTAATAGAAGTTAATATTAAATAGATTCTAACAACAGCTGATCAAGCTTGAACATGCTGCTGTTGTTTAGCACAACAACCGCTGGTTTCCTGTGGTGCAAAGTGGGCGATAAACAAGCAATTGATCAGTTTCATGATTGAATGAGAGAAGAAGAGACAGCTGACAGCATAAAGACAGAGAAAAACTCCAGCTTTGTGTCTTTTTCCATTGTAGCTGAAGTCCGGGACAAACTGTGTTCCTTTTCACCTCAATACGAAACGCGTAATATTTTCTCGGAATACGGGACAATTCCGTTTTTTAGGGGACGGTTGGCAACTCTACTAACTAACCTTATGAATAAAATAAAGTTCACTATCAGTAACATAGCACCCACCCAGCTGTAGAAACTCCGCATCTGGCCAATCCATCACCTTTCATTGTTTATACTGTTATAAAAATAGATAAATTAAAAGTCCAGCTATGAACACTGATGCAAAAAGTAACTGTCTTCTTTGGGCCAAAACTCATTTAAAATGAACTGAGGACAACTGGAGGTTATGAAGTTTGCAAATCCTTGCTTTTTCTTTTTCTTTACATTTGTACACACCTATTTATTTGGAAGTGGGGTTTGTACATTATGGTCTTTTAAATCTAAATTCAAAGTGGCTGCACACTTGTTAAATTAAATGTGTTCATAATCATGTATTTTCAGAATTATAAAAATACATACATCATATATGAGCTGTTCTTTTATAGAAAACGCTGTAGTAATTCATTGTTTACTTAAGTGAGGCAATACATTTATGCACCACCAGGTGGCAATATGTGACAGATTTGTGTTCCTCATGACTCAGCTTTAGCCTTTTCCATTTCCTCTGTGCCCCAAACACCATCCTTCAGGCTTCAACAGTGA
Organism: Copadichromis virginalis; assembly: GCF_057382275.1. Classification (NCBI taxonomy): domain Eukaryota; kingdom Metazoa; phylum Chordata; class Actinopteri; order Cichliformes; family Cichlidae; genus Copadichromis; species Copadichromis virginalis. The sequence goes on from NC_140629.1 coordinate 26,081,620, forward strand.
GTGTGAGCACTGACTATGTGTTGTGTTGATATTTTAACATGAATCATGTAAAACTCCAGCATGTGCAATGACACAGCTTTGTTTGGAAGTGCAGTATTTATTCCCACATGCTGCTCACTAAACAGTCAGCAGCTGCAGAGCAAGTTCTATAGCATCAATAAATTTTCTGTAGTACTCGGCCATTTCAAACGTTTATATTATTCACCAGTAACACAAACAAGCTGCTTTCTTTCCTGTAGTATTTTGCAATTTCCATGAAATCCTGTAATACTGATTGCGCACATTAATAATTGTAAAATAATATGACATGAAGTGGCTACAAATGCAAGCAAACAGTTTACAGGGCACTAAATTTAACTCTATCAACAGCTTTTGCTTGCTAGAATAGTCCAAATGTAACTGTTGTTGCAAGACTGGTGCAACCATTATTTTAGTGCCGTCAGATGCTCTTTTAGGAAGATATGAAGGAAATCTTAACATACTCACTGGGAGATTATTATGTTTTATAAATGCCATAAACATACTGTAATCCTTTAGCAGCAGTTGGTACATATAGGTGCAGAGGGGTCTTTGAAAATGAAAGAATACTCTGTAGTACGTTTACATCGCTGTCTGTGCCTGAGATGCGACACCAGCTCAGATTATTAAAAATGTAAAGCATAGTTGAAAATAACCTTAAGTGGTCAGAAATAGCGTGATTACGATCACAGACTTTGCTAATGGCTGTCCTTACCTTATCATTATTGCTTATATTAGTTCAGTCAGCATCAAACAATTTGTGAAAATTGGCATTTCATTCACACTTAAGTGGACTGTACCAGATGGTAGCAACTGAGACTGACAGACTGAGAGATTTTTCATTAAATCAGCCCTTAAAGTACCCACTGACACTACTTTAATGCAGCCATCATGGGCTGGTACACGGACTTCTCCAGTTTGTTGGGTATCTGTTATATATTTTCAGGTGATGCTTTGGTTGGGAATTCGAGGCATGCATTAACTGAGAGTATTAGCAGAGCTCCATCTCTGCACCCATGCTGAGCTCCACAGCAGAACACCACAGAGCTCATCTTTAACTGTCTGATTTGATTTAACTTAAAACATCATGTATGAATGCAGTCTAATTTAACAGTGCTTTAAATCCATCCTACTACACTGTTTATCAGTGCACAGTCAGTGTTAGAGGTTGCAAATGTTGAATAAATCCAGTAGTAAAAGCTTGGCAGTTCAGCGTGTGCTCTCTTCATTTTTGCAAATGCTGGAACACTGAGTAGTGAGAGCTCACTTCAAGGCGGAGTAACAGTGAGTGGGCACTGCAATTTCCTCTCTTTCTGTAGTCAGACGCAGTTGTGGAGGTGTTTGTATATATCCATAACCTGCGTCATACTTTAATATGAGATCACTTCTTTCAAAGTCTTGTTTTAAATAGCAGTTATGGAAATGCCCATATTTGTAAGAATGATGGGCACTAAACGCTTGAGAGAATTTCCAATCTCAAAAAACACAAAGTGGAGAAGAGAAAACGAGGTACTGGATCCAGCAGTAGGCTCGTGTAATGTTTATTTTCTTATATTTATGCTCCCTATACAAGTATTGATTCAGCTGTAGCCGTGAACATTACTAAGCACCAGTTCTCACCAGTGGGTAAGGTTTTTAGTGTGAGCAGGATGTCGTGCTCTAAACGATCCTTTAATTTGAGTATTGTGCAGAATATGCAAAGTGATGAGCAACGTACCAAATGTGAAGGATAGAGGAAACAGCTGTGTTGTCATCGATAAGAGCATCCTCATGATGAGACATGTGGGTGATTCTGTCTCCATGGCAACCCAAGATTCAACCGCTAGAACAGTTTGTGAAAGGAGGAGAACTGTACTGTATTTATTCTTATTGTATTCTAATTTTTGCCTCATAACTTTTGCACTGTCCACTTCCTGCTGTGACAAAACAAATTTCCCACGTGTGGGACTAATAAAGGTTATCTTATCTTAACAGAAGATGCTGAGGCTGAAAACTTGGGATGTTTTTGAACTTTTTTTCTTTTCCTTTCTTTGAGTATAATTTCATTCAGATATCACACATACAACTCCCACTCCTAACAGAGACATTTTTACAGTTTCTTTATTACAATGGTCTGCTGTCGCGTTTAGCCACCTACTCGATCGTTCCCAAATGATTGTCGAAAAAGAGACTAATTAGACAATTGTGTCTTTTGCCTTAAGGACACAGCTGGCTTTTCGATTAGGGGAACAAGTGAAATGGTTTGAACTACTACTCTTTGACTAATTTTCACATCTATGAAAGCCATATACAACCCTGAAAATAGCAAATACTTTTGAAGGGGGAACGAGCCTTTAGAAATTTGAGAGCTACTGCTTTAGATTACTTTAATTCTCAAAGTCATATTAATCACTTCTTTTGTAACAACAAAGGAGAAAATTACTGTGTGAATGGGAAAAAGGTTTCTTCTGATAACTCCACAAAGAAGCTGTGCACTTACAATGAACTATTTGGGCTTTTTCTGAATCTTTCATTTTTGGTTGTACAGAGTATAACTTTTCTTTTTGTTATATTTTGCTTGCGATAGTTTCTTTATCCAAGAAGACGCACATGAATTCACATCCTAAGATGATGATATTGTTTAGCACAGAAAAGATTTGTTGACTATGATAGCAACATTATTTGTACTTTATGCTTAACATAATATTCCATCATTTGTTCCCATTTCTTTTGCAAAATCCAACTATGTCTTGGTGTGTGTCTATAATAATAAAGGATTGCATTTATATAGCACTTTTCGGGGCCCTCAAAGCACTTTACAATTCATTCACTCTCACACTGGTGGAGGCAAGCTATAGTTGTAGCCACAGCAGACTGACAGAAGCTAGGCTTGGCCAGTAGGCGGTAGGTGAAATGTCTTGCCCAAGGACACATCAACCGAGACTGTCCGAGTCGGAGCTCGAACCGGCAACCTTCCGGTTACAAGACAAACTGCCAACTCTTTGAGCCACGATCGCCCTATGGTGTGCACTGTGTCCTTAAAAAAAAATGTGAGGGAACTGGACAAGTGAAGAAGTGGCAGAGCTATCTATATAGATCTGACATAGGAACTGAGACATCTGGCACAGCTGATCTATCTACTGTTCACGAAAACCTCATTAGAAATGGCCTCAGCTGTCAAATCAAATCAAATCAAATCAAATCACTTTTATTGTCACATCACATGTGCAGGTACATTGGTACAGTACATGTGAGTGAAATTCTTGTGTGCGAGCTTCACAAGCAACAGAGTTGTGCAAAATACAATAATGTAAACAAGCAAAATACAAGAATGGCTACATCTGAAACTAATAAATATATGTACAATATATAATAGTATATGCATTTCTGGATGTGTATACTAAATATTTTTCTACGTGTGTGTGTGTGTGTGTGTGTGTATACACATATTTTACAAATTAAATAGAGTAAACAATAAATAAAATATATAAAAATATACAGAGTTGAGACATGTGCAAAACAGTGGCATTACTGTACAGTATACTGTACAGTCATTGCTGTCAAAAAGGCATTCTCAAGGAAGGAAAACAAGACAGGGAGAAAATACTGAGGTATGCCAAATTACACAAGAACTGGAGTAAAAATCTGCGGCAACAGGAGTGTTGAGTACAAATTAGAATTTTTTTTGATGATCAACATTTGAAATTGTTGGTTCAAATCATTGTCAATATGTATGGAGGACGTCAGGAGAGAGGTACAATAGTGAGAGTCTACAGCAACCTGTAAAAACCAGCAGGAGCTCTGTCATGGTTTGGGGTCATAATCTAGCCAGTGGTGTGGGGGATCTTGTCAAAATTGCTGTAGAAAAGCACCATCAGATTCTGATCCACCATGCAATACCATCTGATTTCCAGTTGCTTCATTTCTTAAGATGACAATGATCATAGTAGAGTTTTAGATGTCCTTTGAGAAGCCTGGGGAACTATTTCTAAAAACTTAATGCTTACCTAGAAGAGTTCAGGTTGTGTTAAAGAATAAAAGTGGTCATGTGTATTCTGTGTTTCTATGTATTTTAATACACGTCAGTAAATTGCTGTACCTATTTCCCATTTTCCTACAAAATCTAAAAATATTAGAGGCGGTTCAATACTTTTGCACAGTACTATATGCAAGTTGAAGTTGGAAGAGAACATTATGACCTAAATTTAGGTCAACAATTAGTTCTGAGTGACTATATCTTTTGATGTCCAGCCATCTGGCCATGGTTCTCTATTAAGTTGTGATTAAAGGATGAAAGCCAATCTGTGGGAGGACTTTTTCTTAAAAATAAACTTAGAAGATTGTCATTATCACACACTAAAAGTAAGAACGTCTTCTGATGTTGTCAGTTATACTGATAGGAATCAGTTGTGGTGCCTAATTAAATTGAAAAATTAATGAATTTGACTTTGAAGGAAGTAGAAATAATTGATGCTATCTTCAAACAGAAAACCCGTCATTTAAAGAGCACTCAACTGTATCCAGAGTTGTGTGTCTTTATATAAAAGCCGTCTGCAAAGTGTGATAAGAGGATAATATATATATATCTATAACTATTTCCTCACCTGAAATTTTTTATCCCATGGGTTCTCAGCCAAGGCAGACAGTGTCGCTGCCTTTTGTGCTGCTTCACAAAGAAATCTGATGGGTGACGAAAAAGCAGTGCAGCTATCTGATTGTTAAATATCTCTATTCACTTGTCAGACTTTTGACACTGTTCTAAATTTGGTAAAAGAGGAAGAAAAGAGCCAAAAAAAATGGTTAAAAAAGGAACTTAGTGAGAAGAAATGATAAGGGATTTCTTTATTGAAACACTGGCTCACAGGAGAGTAGCTCTAAATGCACGAGTTTAGAGTCTCCCCAAACTTTAACAACTGAGAAATTCAATCAAAGTGCTTATCAAAGAATATATTTTGCTGTACAATTCTTTTTTTATAACTGGCGAGCGTTAGCTCATTGATACCTCTGAAGAATGGAGTCTTTGAAGTTACACGTACGTGTTCGAAATGTGTGAATCCTGCTTTTATCACACCTCTATTTTCCGTGGCTTTATCGGGAGACCGTAGGTGGTTAAATTGGAAAAGGAATAAAGGATGGAACTCCCTGGTGGAGTAGCACTGAACTATTACATTACATAATAGTTCAGTATTACAGTACAAGCTGTACACCAGCTTGTACCGTGTATTGCCTCCATCTCTTCCTCTGTACGGCCCTAGTAATGCACCGCTGGAACTAAAGATATCTAATGATGCTCCGAATTCAGCTTTCAAGTGCATCAACTTGTTTGCTGTTGCTATTAATATCAGTCTTTTGAGAACAGTCACAGAAGAGTGTCAAAGCCGGTTTGTCATCCACAAAAGACACAAAACAGGCACAAAGGAGATCGTTATATCCCAACGACACTAAATATAGTGCCTGTGAAACATCCTGCAAACAAAGACGTACGTGGCTGTAAACTTCCACCTTCCTTGCTATTCTGATCAGTTTTGAAACGTGAGAATGCTCATGACAAAAGTCTTTTTGGCAGATAGCCTGGATTCTCGGACACTCGGCGGCAGTAAATGGAAATTTTTAGCAAGTGTGTGGGACCAGTTTCATTATTTTGGTCTTAGTTTGACTGCTGAGCAGCTTTACTGTAATGTGCTGTAATGTTGAACATAAAATAATTTAAAAGCATGAAGGTTTTAACTATCTGTGTTTTAATGATACCTTAGTAATATAATAAAATTACATTTACACTTAATTTTACGTTTTAAACATTTGTGGTGTTTTTATTTTTTCCCCCTAAAAATATCTCTAACTGAAGATTTGTCAAGGCTGAGGTGGAAAATGGTTCCAGTCTGTGTGTTTATGTTGTACAAACTATGGAAACAGACATCTTTGAATTCTCTTATTAGGTTATTAGACGATAGGTGTTCCAACACGTGGTTATGCAGCAGCGAAGGGACGTGCTCCGTTCACCTCTCTGCTTTCTGATTCACAAGCACCTCACCCCCTAACCTGGGTGGTGGCTGACTTTCACAGCATTGTTCCAAGCCTCCCATTCTCCGCCATTTTGTTTCCTGTGCAGGTCAGGAAGTCCTGCTTGCAGCTGTTCCCAGCATTGCGAACTAAAGAGCTTTGCAGGCAAAAACACACACACACTAAAACACAACAGTAAACACACATCCCCTTCCTTTGTGCTTCCCCTCAGCCTGTGCTCAGGATGCCCTTTTCAGATGTGAAGATGACCCCCAGGAATGATGGGATGAGGCCAAACGCATGTATGCTTTTCTTTTGAGGACAGCATCGCTTCTTGTACGTAAGCGCTACGTGTGCAAAAAGCTTGCAAAAATATTGCAAAATACAGGTACTTCTGAACTAGCTCCAACGCTAGGAATATTAGCAGTTAGAGTAATGTAACAGTGAGTATAAAACAAAATGCATTATGTTGTAGGATCTTTCCAGAAATCTCTCATTTATCCGGGAATGTGTTCTCAGAATCATTACTTTTGTATTTAGTATTTCTCGCAGCGTGAAAATGTAAATGAAACCGTGATTCTTCTCAATAGCACAGAATCTGGGCAATTTTACAACCGTGGGAAGACACCTAATGACCTTGTTCTTACTGAGAAGCTGATGCCCTCAAGTCTCCATGCTGAAAAAGTTCCTGGAGAATGAATGTTGATATTAGCTTGGCATCAACAACTACATCACACAATTGTTCAGACACCTCATTTGCACTGACTCTTGATAACCCTTTTTGTCTTCCAGTCCTTTAACCATACGGTTTGCAATCACTCACATTCTTTCAGCACATAAAGATCACATAGGCTATTTGATGCTAATGAGCAGCCTTCACAAGCATAAATGCACGTTTTTGGCTTTAAAGGCAAAAGTACCAAATGCAGACACAGAATTCTTGATTCTGCAGCCGGGTGTCAATCTGTTGTTTATTGTAAGATAAGAGCAAAAATCAGCTGGAAATTTGCAGCATTGTTCATTCAGCACCAGTAGAGTTAAATTCATCACTTTGAAAGTTTGGTCCACACCACAGAGAGTTAAAACTACACATCTAAAAATGTGTCAGATACTTTACACCATGAGAGCTGCAGAGACTCCCTTAATAACTGAAATGTAACACTTGTCAACACAGGTCAGGATTGACGTTATGCAAGATGAGCGTGTTTTAGCAAACATTAACACCGTCATATTTATTTTTAACGCTAATCACGACTCTGTCATATTAAAATTAAGGAGTTGCAAATGTGACTTATTGAAGTCTTATTTTTAAGTCTTGTAGCACTGATTGACATTTCAAATACTATAAGGTCAACTACCACGCACAGTAGAATATTACTGCAAAAAAGTTTGTACTTCAAGCAAAATTATATTAAACAGATGTCCATCCATCCAGTTTCTTAACCACACATCAAATTTATGGTTGCAGGTGGGGTGGAGCCTATCAAGTGTCATTGGATGAAAAACTGGGTACACCCTGGAAACACACACTGTGCTGTGAAAGTAGCTTACTGCTTTTATATCATTAATCCCCCTTCACTCATGGTACAAAATAAATTCTTCATGGACAGCAACTGTAAGCTATGAGGAACTCTGTAGAGGTGGGAAGACCAGTAACACAAATGTACTACACAACTATAGTGCTGTAAAATAGCCTCATTACATACTGGTCCAGAGACACATTGTCTGAAAGAATGCTCAAAGTAACACTAATGAGATCCTGTGAAATCAGCACTGTATTTTGTTTTTCACAGAGTACGACATTGCACTCTGTGTATCAACACCGGCTTTTAAAGAAAAACCTCCCTTGTAGTTAAATTGGAGTAAACAGCTCTCCAACACAAAAATGACAAACACTTAAATTCTTTATTTATCCATTGCCTAGTTGCATCAGATCCCATTACAGTTAGTATTTGCACTGATATTGGTCCTCATTTGGCCCACTTTTCCCATGGTCACAGGGGATTTTAGCTTATCAGCACATTTATAGGGTGGGGTGGCAGGAAAATACTCTGGACATCTTGTTAATCCATCAGGCTTTACATCCTCTCTCATACCTGAGGGAAAATTTAGGCTGCAGTCCGTTTGAGTTGGAGTGTGAGAGGAGAAATAAAGGTTTGGAGGGAACCCATTAAAAAAATAGATGCATGAAACTTTACATAATTTTAAAGGTCCCATTGCAAAATGTAAGTAGGAGGTTTGATGTTAATTAACACTGACATTATTCTGTCCTTGAGTAGTATGCATGATTACTCACGGTATAAGAAAAACGCTGCGTAAAAGACATTTGAAACTGAATTAACATTTTTTTCTCTATGGTTGCAATATGACATATGATGTATTGCATATTTAAAGAATAAAAATCACTATATGTAAAAGTTCATCAGTGGAAATTTTTATTATAACGTTTATTTCACTTCCTGATTCTCATCTGTCCACATCAGTGTTTTCAAAAGGTGAGAAATTACAACAGGGCCATTCGAGACGAGCACTCAGGACTAAAAAAAACCAAGAATGCAGACAAATATTTCATTTGTGGTTCTTCCTTTGCAAAGAACACAATGGCTGAGTACATTTGAGTACAAGTACACAATTAACCAGCCATCACTTATTAGGTGATGAGCAACAATGGTGACTAATGAAATCAAATTACTCTTCAAGTGTTATTCATATTTATCTTTTGCATCTAAGTAAGGGTGTACTGCAAGGTACTCTTCAAGCACATCCTTCATAAAAGAAAGCTGCTGTGTTTAAAATCTTGCTGACTTCAAGAAAAAAGAAAATGGATCTCTCACATTCCAATAATTAATTGGGCTTCCTCTCCATATCCTTTGTTTTACCCTCTGGGGAAACTTGCTTCCTCTTCAGGACCTCTTCCATGTGTTTCCTTTATAGGAGGATGCCACTCACACCTCTTCCACTCGGAGGGTTCCACCCTTTCCTCACTTAAAACCCTTGACCCAGTGATCCTGGATTGGGTGTGAAGTATTAAGTAATGCATTGTTTCATACATTAAATCCCAATCACATCTGTGTTAATTATGGGTGTGTGCCTGTGCATTTTTTTGAGTGAATGGGAAATATATGTGCTTTGTGTGCAAGGGGCTGTTTAAACAGTCTGGGAAAGTCACAAGTAGTTCAAGAAAAATCAAAAGAAAATCCAATTTGAGACATTTTATATGAAGTTCTTCTGTAAGCTTATGCAACATAGCCCGGATTTTATAATGTAACACTAAGCCGTAGCACTCCAGGGATCAGGATATGTTGTTTAAGGAATTAAATCTCTGCATTGGTATGTGATTCAACTTGGAAAGCAATAACTGGTTTATTGACACACCAGAAGAACAACATAACTTCATATTGCAGACAATTCATGCGAAGCATATTTCAGTGGAAATGAGGACAATGTGGGGGAACTTTCTTTTTCATAGTCTCTAAAGATGGCTGGATGAGGCTTGCAGTTGCAATAACAGCAGTCGAGCACATGGGGCACAATCTGCCCACACAGGGCATCTATATCCGTGGATTTACTTGTGACTCACTGAAAATAAAAAGAAGGAAAGGCTTTCTGACTAAAGGGAAAGAGGAGGAGTGAAAAGTCGGAACAGGCAAAGAAAGGAGAGGATAATATGCTCGAGACCAAGGAAGGTTAGTGAGTCATCACAGGGATTCCATGAGTGGTTGGTGAAGCCTCCCTCATATCACTTTCAGAGGAAGAATCTCCCAAAGGGCAAATATGCAAGAACTAGAGAGCTTCCTCCTGCAGGGGAGCACTCACCTCAACTTCAAAGTTCGGTCATCTGAAAATGAAAAGGTGTGAATAAAGTTGGGATCACTCAGATCAAGAAGTATCAGAATCCCTGGATGCTGTAAAACACCTGAAGCTCACTGCCAGCCCACTTCCTGATCAGAGTCATTAAAGATTAATGCTGGGTGCTTTCAGCTCACTTAAAAGGCATTCAAGAAAATTAATGCATGCCCACATTTCCCCAATTTGTCAAAGGCTACTTGTCTACATTTCTGGCATATTTAAAATGTTACTTCATAGCCTCTGAAAGGCTTATGCTGATTTTTCACACGTGTGTAGGAATGTCCCTGTGAATGTGGCCCCACATGTGTGAATACGTAGTTTTCACCCACCTGTGCGTGGTTATGTAGTAAACCGGAATTCATGTCATTGGCACTTTCAGCAATCTCAACTTGCAAACAGAATTTTTAATGTGAACATCCAGCAGAGCACAGCAACAGAAAAGTAAATCCTGTGATGCATGTCATATGAAATACATGAAAATATCTCTAAAATGTGGCAAACAGAGTTAAATTCTACTCTGGTTAAATAACCTTTGTGCCCGTTTAATGAATTTCAGTAGCTGAGGCATGAAAAGTATGTCATTCAAGTGGCACAGTTACAACTAGTAGTACGACATATTTAAGGTAACAGTATATTCAAAGCCCTGTTATAAGAAGAAGTATTGTTCAAAGACTTTATTAGAAATGACTCCATGCTCTACATGTAGTTCAACTACTGTGTGAATAAAGTACCATTCGGTTTCCTGTCCAAAAATAAAACTGTGCATTCTATTTTTAGTTACAAGGAAACAAAAAGACACAAAGCTTATCATGACGTATAGACTGTAGATAAAAGATGGACCGACTGACGTTGTGATGCATTTTTCAGCCTCAGTGTTAGCATTTAGCCCATTGCTATGTTGGGTTCAATTTTTTAGACAGAAGTTGCAATATTTGGACAAGAAAGGTGGAGAATTATCAGCTAACATTAGCAAGCTTCATCCATAGACTGAATAGATGCTACCCACACACACATGCACATATACCCATTAATTAATAGCAAGTATAAAAATAACATACTTTAATTTTCAATGCCAGAAGGCCCAAACTGTATTTTGTACCTGGCTGTATGCTGCTTAGTAAGGCAATTAAACATGGGAGTCACTGGGGACTAACTTACTTTTGGAGTCAGACTCAGCTGGACACTGCAGTTTGGGTCCAGAGTTTGCTGCAATACCGTACTGACTATTTAATCTGACAGGAAATAGTAAAGCACTGGAAGTCAGCTGGATTTGTATTTTTAGTTTATCACCGTTAACACATTCTTTAGTATAATAACAGAAATTGTTTACTAAATGTTTGTTGTGATTTGCTATTATTTTTGTACTTCCTCTGTTAGCTATGTTACCATTCCCAGTGAGAGCTTATGTGACAACACTTAGCTAGGTGGGGTACTGCTCAATTAGGGATATTTTTTGTGGCTAAAGGAAATGTCCTATTTCAGCCATCTAAAACAGTAAGATAAGATATCAGCTTCATTTTGGATTGCTGATTGATCAAAGAAACAGGCTGTCAAAGATGCAAATGCACACACACACACACACACACACACACACACACACACACACACACACACACACACACACACACACACACACACATATATTTTATATGCATATATATATATATATATATATATATATATATGCATATAAAATATATGTATTTACTGTATTTCAAATCTTCCCCAAAAGCCCAGTGGCTGCACATGGCATTTGAGGTGCATGGGCAGACAGTCCTTTATATAATAATCCCAAATATCAACCACACTGACATTTACCCCTTTAAGAAATTCCAACTTTGCAAATTTTCTTTGACACAGAGAGCGCTTGAAAGTCCTGCACTAAAGCCCATCTGCAAAGTGAATATTATCAATCTTACAAACTCTGTTTGTAGTTATGTTAACTATTGTTTTGGTCAACTCCTAAGCAATGCTACTACTGCAAAATTATGAATTATAGTGTGAAACTTACTTATCTTGAACCTAACTTCTACAATCGAAAAGGCGTAGATCAAGGCGGGATGTGGAAAGAGCTTCCTCACTGGATGTTTTTCTCTCATGAGCGATATTTCTGAATATCAAAATGTAAAGAGCTAATCAAAATCCAAATCTTTGCTCTAAACATATAACACTCTGGAACATTATCATCATTAGCTTTACAGTTTCACATTGAATATGTCAAAGTCTTAAGTGATTAAGTGGTAGTGATTCCTCTGCTCTGAACCTAATCTGATTCAGGCACAGTGTTTTCTATCAACAAACACTGTATCCCCCCCCCCCCCAGCTGTTTACAAAATACAGTCTAAGGTCGATGTCATCTGTGTCAGTGTTTAGAGCTAAATTACTAAGCCCGGAAATAATGGATGAGGTAATTTCTGCTGGCAAAAAGTCTTCTAGGGATGTTTTGAACACACAGGATAGGGGCTGGGCATTGTCAGTGGGGAGGCAGGAGAGGAAGGGGAGGACCTTGTAGGCCTTGTCTCTCAATGTGTGCAGCTGCAGGAGCGAAACAATAATGCAAAACAAACAGTGAAAGGAATAAATATGACCTCTCCCTCAGGAAAGCCCCTCTGGTACCTGGAGGATAATATGACAGCCTGTGATTAAGGCACTACCATCACTTGAAGCTGTCATGACATCAGAAATAATTAACTTCAAAGTCAGTTTCGGTGAGAAAGCACAGGCAACCAGATGGTCCGGTGTCCATTTTTATTGCTAAGCTAAGAAAGCTGTACATTTTTAGTGTGCTTGCTAGAAGCATGTCTCTGAGGAAAGTGATGTCAATGTCAATCTGAGTATTGTTTAAACACCACTACCTACCTGATCATGTGCCTTGCACATGGTTTCAGCAGGATAACACATGAGGTCACCAAGCACAAATCATCTCAAACTTAAACTGAGAGTTCACTGGACTCAAATGGCCTCCACAGTCACCAGTTCACAGTTAAAGAGAGCACCTTTGGGTTGTGGTGGAACAGGAGATTCACTTTATCAGCAAACAAATCTGCAGGAGCTGTGTGATTCTATCATGTCAAGATGGACCAAAATCTTAGAATATGTTCAGTACGTTGTTGAATCTATGCCATTTGGAATTAAGGTCTTGTAAAGATACTAGGTACTAGCACTGATCACAAAGTGACCAGTGAGTCTAAATTACCATTACACAGACAATATTGATCCTAAGAGAATGCGGTATGATGTTTACAGTGATCCCGTTATTAATTAAATGACTTACCATAAAGTTATATTGAGACCTTTTCTGTCTCTGGATACATTTTGACATTTTTCTAATAAATCCCCAAACTAAACAGTCACAATGAACCAACATTAAAGGAACCAGAAAGTCCCCTTAAGGAGTTGGGTTGGGCAGTAGTAGCAAAAACACACCCAGCTTTCAAATGTTGTTTGGTTAGGTTTAGGCACTGGCACTACTCGGTTAGACTTAGGCATGATTGTGTTGGTTAAAAATACACTAGTTTAAAATGGTGCCAATTTCCACCCCGGACCTTCTGTAGGCGAGGAGAGCTGTGGTGGTTCAAATCAGCTTGGAGCCAGTAACATGTGTAACATGTGTTCATATTCTAACATTTAACTTTGATGTTAGATTCCCAGATTACTATGTTAGCACTTACCTCAAAACACTGCTGTGCCTGTAAGTGCAGCCTTACAGAGGTACTGAGGCTGCTGACTTCAGTTAGACAAACATGGACGTTTTATTGCATGAATTATAAATAAACTGTCAGGCAGACTGTCTAAAGCAGTCGGTTGAGGGACAACCTAGTTAGGATGGTTAGGATGCCTTCTGGGCACCTGCTTTAAAGGTTATCCAGCCCAACTGGGAGCAGAGATTATATAGGTCATCTAGCCTAGGAATGCCTTGGGATCCCTCAAGAGGAACAGGAAAGTGTGACTGGGACTAAGAACCCCAGGAATACTCTGCTTAGTCTGCTGCTATTACAACCTGACTTTGGAAGATTACAACAAAAAAAAATCATAAAATAATTCTGAATATAAACATCCCCAATTACATGTGCTATATTTCAATGAAAATCAGTTGAAGTAAAGCTTAATTAACGTCCATCATTCTTGTTATTATCAGTTAACACCGCTCTAAGCTTCCAGTGTCCTCTGAGTCATCAGAAAGACTGGAAATAAGTGAACGAGAGGGGTGGTAAGCAATGTTCTTGGCATCCAACATTGACATGTGGTTATTTTTATTTTGTCAGTTATTGTTCTACTCTCTGTAGTCTATCATTCTTATTCATGAGCTGCAATTGCTATTTTTGTTGTTGTTGTTTTTTTTAACCACAGATTGATTTCATTTTGGTCGCAGCATGCAAAATTTTATTATTCTAGCCCCCTGGATGAAACATTGCATCACCTTTGTAATGAGTGGGGAGCCAGCACGAGAGGCTAAAATACATTTTGTAGCTAGAGAGAAGACATATATAAATCTTGATGCATCAAGATACTCTTGCATGCAGGTTTCTGAAAAATAATTGCAAAAGTCGGACATGTGTTGCATCATCTGTGGAGCGGTCTCTCATCTCCGTATTCAATCCAGCACTCACTGATTGCAGCAACCCAGAATCATTTGCTGACATAATGCCTCATGGTTAAAACAGAGTAGTGCTGAAATTACATTCATTTATTTGTTAGATGTCCCCACAACAAACCGTGGAGAGCAGTATAAATGTGACATTTCTTGGACAGAAGGTCAGCTTGAGTTCATAAATATTTGTCTCACTATGCCTGACGTAGCCCCTCTCCCGTGCTGTTTCCCATCCTGTTTACCTATGCACTCGAGCAAGAGAGCCTCCTCTATATACCCTCAACCCATCATCTGGGTCCTCATTAAAAAGTGGAGTGCAGTTGCTTGGACAACGTGGGGGCAGTTGTTGCCCTGAACTCTGGTTAGTATGGAAGTTCATCACATTTGAAAGCCGCGAGTTAAACACCATTGACCTGTCAGTCATACCACAGTGCTAACAGCAGTACATGCTATACCCATTGTAAGAAGTTTTCCCTTTCACAGCCACATGGCAATGGTATTCAAGTTGATGGGGAAAAAAAGAAAAAGAAAAAAACACCCACTTAGATGTTTTATTGAGGAAAAAAAACATCTGATTTTGTGTGTAGTAAAGGTCAGTCTTCAAACTGTCTTATATGCCGTTACCATGCAGAAAGCATGCTATAGAAGAACACAGAGAAAGGAAGAAGAGACAGTGTGTGACCTTTAGTTGACAGTCTGTAGTTTGGAAAGAGCAGCACAATCTTTTCCAGCTCTCTGAAGAGCCAGAGAGGATTCTGGGTGCTTAACTCATTGTAATTACATGTTAGTCCATCTAGATGAGAGGACAGAGCAGTCAGCTAGGGCAAGTGAGTCGGAGTGATTGGCACTGTGTGCAAAAGTACTCTAGTCTATAATTAAATTTGGCAGCAAAATGTACTTCAATTAAGCCCTAAATGTTCAAGTGTTTATTCTGCAATACTCCTTTTCAAAATGTTAAATTGGCGCATTAACCTGCTTGTTTTGATTTGTGTAGACCATGTTTCTTGCACACAAAATTAATACGATTTCATACATTGAGCCAATTTATTTTTCTTGTTTTTTGGGTGTGTTTTTTTTTTTCTACAAGTCAATTGCCTTGGACTAAGCGTATTAAATGTAAATGTGGAGTAATGTCAGTACTTTATGTGCTACATATGCAAGCTATTTAGTGCAAGAGAAAGAAGGAAGGGCAGGACGTTCTGTAAATGCGTGACAGGATGCATCTGTGCGTGTGAGCGCTACTGTGTGTCTGTGCTTGTGTGTATGTATGTTACCCAAAAGTGTTAAATAATGGCCACATGGGGTAAGGGTGGCTAGTGTTGCTTGGTGGTTGGTTGGACATGATGATTCTTGACAAAGTGTCTGTGTGGTTGTTTTTCTACATGAATGTGTTTGTGTGTGGCTGAAGGGACCAAGGCTCCAGTGGAGCTGACAGTAACTCCAAGCTTCTTTGTCTGAACTTCACCCCCAAAGCCCCAAGGCTTTGCACAGACATGAAGAGACTGAAAATGACTTTCAAAAGAAAATCTTCTCTTTCTCAGCAGCATCGACACGGACGATATCAGCAGAGACACATGTGGGATAACACCTGCTCAAAGGCACAAAAATAACATTTGTCAATTTTAACAAAAGTAGTCATTCTTTTTCATCATATTGTTACTATTTTTAATTTAATGACAATATACAAAAACACATCATCAGGCATCATCAGCAAATATTTCTATATATTATTGTTTTTATTTATGTTATTTTCTCCACGATTTAGTAGTGAATAATCATCATTCTAACTTCCTATTTGTGTTCTGTCCTATCAGACGATGTTATGTACATTTTGCTACATATATTTGGTTTTGGAACCCCAATAACTTGCTATGAGATATACATGCAGATATATCCGGTTTAGATTGTTACAATAAAATATTTAATAATTTTATTTGATTACTATAGTTATATTGTTTTAGGTGAACTGCTGCAATGTTAACACTAGCAGTGACTCATCCGAGCAAGGAAACTAATCGTAGTTGATGGGGATGACCTTAAGAATGAACGTCTCCTTGACACATTATCTGTGTATCACCATGGATACTACAACGGGAACCAGGCCAAACTTGAGCTATGATGATCTAAAACCAACGTGATGCGTCCTGGCAACTGAATGGCCTTGTTTGGTAGTTTTAATTTTCAGTCCAATAATGCTATGAATGTGCCAGCTGTTCTAAGTGAGGCAAGATTTTTCAGGAATGATGACATTTCTACATTGCCCAAATTTCCGCGTGTAATTGAGTTTAATGAACAGTAATAATTCAGTCACTGCACACAGTAAAAGAGCAGATTGTTTTATTCTGCCAGTATAAATGGTGCTTTGTTAACAAGGGAAGGATATGATGTCATAGCAAGATATTACAAGTGCAACTGTTTAACAGTTTCTCTAGACCAACATTTGAGATAGAAAAAGAAAAGACAGCAATACCATTGTGTGCAATGAGTATATTGCATAAAATGCTTTCAAGGCATGTTTTAAGCTTTGGGAGCTCAAAACCTATGCCTGATTTTATTGTTATTTAAAGCTCTCAACTTTGGTGAAGGTTGGCATTTCTTTTGTGGTCATAAGAAGCCATAATAACGATGGTGCATTAAATTCTATTGAACATCATAACCAAGTTGTAAAGGGCTTTAAAAGTTAGTCTATTCATTTCTCATGGAACAATTACAAATATATCATTTTATATATATTTTTTTACATCACTTACCATTATATTCTCGCCCATGTTAGGTCGCATAACTGCAAAACAGTGCAAATATATGACTGATTGAAGTTAGCTTTATAATGACTGACTAGCAAAACTTGCAAATGAACACAAAGGAACATGCAGTAGCCTGAGTTCCTAACCGAGATAGAAAGATAAACAGTACATATATAGAAGGATAGATGGATATGTAATCACTGTGACGTAACCTTACTTTGTGGAAATTCTTGAATTGTTCGTCTTGGTTTTTCACATCAAAATTGAGTATATTTTGCATGTTTTGCTAAGCTAACACTTACATTAACTATGTCAACCCCCCTCCAAGGTGCCTCTCTATGCCAGAGCACATACTCCTTGGACAGTATGTCAGGACAATTATCTGCATGACCATATTATTATTATTATTATTATTTTAACCCACTAACAGAGTCAAGAGGGCCAGTTCAGGGACTTGAGCTAACACCTAGCAAACAGCTAGCATCTGGTTTGGGTCTGTCACTCAAAGCAGCCACAGCCCAAGTTTAACAAAACTGGAACAAATGAGTCTAAAATTGTACCCTGTACAATTTGCATGAAAATAGTTACACTGAAAACTACATAGTAAGATTGGGTATATGAGTCTCTGGGGCTATGACTAGCAATATGATGAACAGCAGTTTTTAGCACTTTCATGCAATCATAATTTTTCAGCATCAGTGACTGCAATTTGGTTAAGAGTTGTCACAATAACAAAGACAATGCTTTTCTATGAGGTTTGCAATGAGGCTATACAAATCTGATTTAGTGTTACATGTGCTTCAGCTGTTTATGCACAGCATGGCACAGGAGAAGCCAGTGCTAAAGATCACCAAAAGAGTATTGCAACAGGTTTTTTGTTGGGGTTTTTTTTGTTTTTGATTAGAGATTTTCTTCCATTGCTTGATTTCTTTCACTACTTACATTGTTTTGTCTTCATATATTCTGGTATATTTAGCTCAGTATATATTTTTTTCACTACAAAATTATGCAAAATAGACTACCAAGCAAATAATTTTAACACGTCTAACAGGAGAATCGCTTTGTGGATAGGGATGGAAGCTCTCTGTGCCTTGATCCAGGGACACTGTCTAATAATGCTGACATGCCCTTTAGCATATTTTGATATTGGTATTTCAGCTGTGTCCAAACAAAAATACAAAAAAAAATTTAATTCATTTATCAAATTTTTTGGCGTTCGATAATGTTGTCAGCCTTCATTAATGATGAATAATTCAACAGGACCGCTTCTAAGATGAATTTCAGAGCTTCTAATGGACCCTGGCAAAGATCTCTATTCATTTATAGTGTTTCTTTGTGGTTGCATAACGTGTGCAATGTAACCTTTGTGGTGGGGGGCGCTGATCGCTACAGGAGCAAGAAGAGGATGCAACAGAGACAAAGACCAGAAAACAGAAACGAAAGGTGGTTAAATCAAATCACAGCCGTCCAGATTAAAAATGAAAGGCTGCTTTTGGTAATAGGGCATAAAATGTCATGGGAGCCAGAGAATCATCATCACAAAAAAAAGCACTTATGCCTGCAAACACGTTGCAAACTGTCTGTATGAAAATGGGGGAAATGCACCAGATGAGGAACAGAGAGCACCTGCTTTCCCATTCAGCGATCAGTGCTGAAGTGAAAAATGAATATTAATTAACCTTGAAGATTATGTGGTGAGCAGGGATGATGTCATATTTCATTCATGTGCTCTAATGGAAATATTTGTGTGTGCGTGTGTGTTATAGGCGCTCGAAATTTTAGCTGCTGCTTAAGGTTGTAAATAGAGAGAGAAGAAGCAGACACTGCATCAGAATTTGAATTCAGCAGCATTACCCCAGGCTGCTTCGCTCCCATTCAGTACTCACCATTGTTTTGTTATCACATGGTTTCAATCAGTTTGGGCTGTAATCATGATTCATACCAAGATGTTCTTCAAATTCCAACAGTATTCCCTCTGCTATGACGGTTTTTTAGAGAAAGCTGCACTTTTTTAACAATCTGTCTTGTACATTATATACACTACAACAGGTCACTAAAATACCATAAAGGTGCATACTAAATAAGGACCACCCATCTGGGTATAACAGAGGATAGCGATAATCCTAAGAATGCTTTTTTAAAATAACTAACGCTCTCCATCACTGACGTTAAGAAAGATGTGTCCTCATATCACTGCGTGCTGTTCTCATCATCCTGAACTCTCCCGTTTTGCTGCTATAATTCATGAGTCATGCTTCACATTCTTGACCTTCACACGTCACATCTTCTTTCGACAATCCCTTCATAGTCTTCAGGTCTTAAGGATTTCTCTTCGCACCCACTCTTTAACATCCCTCCCTGTGTTTTTCCTGTCACACTAGCTCTCTCTTCTTCCCTCCCCACTAACTCCAGCATCCGGCTTCTTCTATCTCTTTTTCTCTCTGCCTCCTGTTCGCATTAGTATTCAGTTCAGTCCCAGTCGGTCTAAGCGGGGAAGCTGTGGGTGTCTGCTCCTCTAGTTTGAAGCCACTGGAGTGAGGCACCCCGGCATGGCAGGAAGCTTTATTCATCAGAATTTAATTACTGAAAGAGACACACAAACAAACAAATAACTTCACAAAAAAACCCAACTTGCTAAATATCTACCCAGCTTTGTTTGTCATCCTGTCCCCCCACACCCACCCCGCTATCTTTCTCACTCCCCTGCGTGGTGGTAAGTAGTGCTGCTGCTGCTGCTGCAAGCTGCCCCTGAGTGCAGTCTGCTCTGACAGATTTCATTAGAGCTGTAATGCAGCCTGTCTCAGTCTCTGCCTGTGATAAGTCCTTAAGGACAATGCAGACCTGAGACATCACGACACACAACACAGTGTTCAACAGCACGCTACAATACAGCATGACAAAGCAAAAGAAGAGGGTGGGTGGGGGAGGGGGCATAGTGTGGCATAGTCACCTTGAATTTTCAGAGTCGATAGCAACAGCGTTTTCATTTACCATCAATCATAGATGAATGTGTGTGGTGCAAGTATGCAAGTTAAAACATTCCACGCGATGTCCATGCACATATTATAAACACTACACCCTTGAGGGACTGGGCCGCACCATGCTGTGACTTATTCTTTTTCTCACTGAATACCTGCTGCATCTTAGCAACCCAGATGGCATTTGTAAAGACATTCAAATATCCACTGAAGCAGAATATGGTAATTCACACTTCAGTGCCAACTCAAGCAAAGAAGGGTGCTTCAGCCCCTGCTGCACAAATGTCATAATTTCAGTGATGCTACAACATCCAAGCCTTCATGTTTTTCCACTCTCTTTTCGCTATTTATTGCACACAAGGGCTGCTCAGAGAAATAAAGGCAGAGTTTTGGCCCTCGGGCAACACTGTGAAGAGGTATCAAAGGTTTGATGTTGTCCTTGGGATCTATTACAGGAAAAAATGTGGTCAGTTCTGCAGATTTCACATCTCACTGTCAAAGGCTGTATTTGGAAGAAAACTCAAACACAATGTGCTGAATCTTTGGATGGCAGAGTTTTATTGACAACAGATATGAGCAAAAGGCACTGCAGAGACCTGGCAGGATAAACTGTGTGATGTGCATGAAAGAAGAAAATAAACTGAGGTCCAAAGAAACAAATGGAAAAGAATACTGGGCTATTTATATATGCTGAGAGTTGACGAGTGAAGAAAGGTGGTGAATGAGACACAGTTGAAGCTGATTGAGACAATCAGACAAGGAGGAAGCAAAACGAGAAGAAACTGCCAAAGTAAAACAGGAAATACAACAAAATCAAGATGTAAACCAAACAGACGGGGAAGGAAGTTAAAATATTGCAAGATATTGAAGGAAATTAAACCAAACAAAAGACAAATACTAATCACAGAGACAAGAGGTAGACAGGGGAACAGGCACAGAAAGAAGAGAGCGACGGAGGAATAAACAGGGAAACACTGAAGGAACTGAAGCTGCTACAGGTAATTTACTTCTGGTAATAAAATTCAAGAGAAAAACCAAAACACAGGGTCATAAAACTTATCACCCAAATAAAGTAGATGAAGGAATCAAAAACTCTGTAATAAAATCGCCAGAAATGAAAGTCACAATCTAATAGAATAAGAAATGAAATCAGGAACCCAAAGTTTCAAAACTTCAGAAATAATAAATTCCGAACAGGAACTCAAACTCAAATATATTCAGATATATTCTCATACTCAAACCTGGGACCATGACACTGACGCCACACAAACCATGTGATCTTCTCATATTCAACACATACTTGTAAGTTGCATGCTGCTCAAAATTTTCAACTGAATCATTTTAAGAGAACAACATTAGAGAGGAAAGATGCATTTAAGTTTGTCACTAATTTGGCATCATCTGTGGTTTCTGGTCACTTCATAAAGTACAATCTAACAACAAACATACTAAATATTACCTTTTTCCATCGCACCATGATCAGCAGCAGTCTTATAAACCACCTCTCAATTATGAGCGAAGTTGTCATTGGAAAAAAAAATCTCCTATCCTTTACTCATTCCAGTTTCATAAACTACATCTCGCATGCAAATTCTTTTTCATACTGACATATGCCACTGTGATAATGTGCCACTGTTTTGCTGCTTGTGTCATATCTTAGTGGTGTCTTGCTGTTATTTGATCATTACGGGAAAATGATTAAAACTGTTAAAATTCTTTACATATTTTGTACTGGTCTTTGGCACTCCTATAATATGATGTGCAAGACATGAGTCAAATAAAAACAGCATAGCGAGTGACACTCTCAGTCACTGGAATTAACACGTGTTACACAAATCACATTCTAAAACTATTATTCAATAAATGAATCAACAAATGTCCTTATGAAACTAGTGGTAACGATCAACCTTTGTTATAGGACTATCACCAGGCCTGTATTAGTAGTAGTTGTAACAGTTATGTAAAATGTAACATTGTTACAGAGGCTTGTGAAGGGGATGCGATAACAATAGGAATTAACACACCTTACACCGAACCCTAATGAGGCATTGTATGTTAAATTGTTTAAATAATTGAAATACTTATTGTTTAAATCTAGATTGCTTAGTTATAGCTCAACTAAAGGCATGACAAAAAATTGCAAAAAAAAAGGAAGCAGCGAGCAATTGTGTCTAGCTTACTGTAAATTTCAACAGAAGAAGAAGAAGAAGGTTTCGATCTTTGTTAGGAGCAACCTCAACTGCTAAACACTGTTGAAAAAGAGGACACGAACGACAGAGGATTTATATCAGACATATTCAATGAGTAAATATGATGAGTAAATTTCTTAAACTGAGTATCTCTTATTAAATCAAAGAGTGTTGTGTGTTGTCATTTATGTGTAGGTGCAATGTGTGTCACAAACTGGTAGCCTTTTTTTTTTTTTACTAGTAACTATTCAGGTTGGCTCAACTCAACTTCCACTCTGTTTTTAGGGCTTTCCATTAAGTAGTAATACCTTGGTACCAGGTACTTTTTTAGTACCTACTCGGCTGGGGTTCTAAGTGATTTGAGGCCATCTGAAAATGTGACATCAACAGACTGCATGACACTGATTGGCTAGTATATGGCATCATTCGATTAGTCATCAGTGCATCTCCCTCACGAAAATCAAAACCGCCATTTTTTTAAAAGCTACCAGTGAGGGAAATGGCTGCACAACAAACAACACCACTGAGTCCGACAAAAAGCCATACACTGAGCAACAGGTATACCATCGCCTCAACATCCTGTTTTGGCCACATTGCTATAACGACCCCACACATGACCGAACTGAAAATGAAAATGGTACATATATTGTAACCTTAACTATCTGTATATATGGAAAATAAGGTTATATTCACAACTGGATTTTACAGTCTTTTTCTGTAATAAATTAATAAATAAATGAAATTTTGTTTGTTTTGTTTTGTTTAAGCAACACTTCTGGCATGCTGATGCTATCTCTTCATTCGTAGAAAAAACACAGTCCTGCACTGTCAGTAATGTGGGCTTTGATGTGTGTGTGTGTGTGTGTGTGTGTGTGTGTGTGTGTGAGAGAGAGAGAGAGAGAGAGAGAGAGAGAGAGAGCCATTTTACCTCTGAAATATTAAGACACTGCAGGTAAACACTGATGCAACCCCGCCTTAATTCTCACCTCACTGCCTGCAATAGAAAGGTGAGTCAGTTTTGGGAAGGTTGGTATGCCATTGAGCAACTAATAACTGGTATGAACAAGCTTTCAAAGGAACAGTCACACGCAGGAAACACCATGGCATTCTTGCTTTACTAAACAATCTTTAGTTTGTGCCAAAATCACTTGTCAGTTCAAACCTGCAGCTGACAGCAGGAAGGCAAGGTTATCATAAAGACAATAGATAAAATCTGCAAAACCTGCAGTTTCAGTATTCGCGCTTGTTTTCATGCTCTTGAACTTTATGTGAGACATGCTTGGGCCACCTCTGTAATTGTGGCTCAAAATAAAGCCTTAGCAGAGCAGTCTCCTGATCCTGTTACAACACAACAAGCACTTACTTTAAACATTTAACTGTCACATCAGAAAGAAGCCGATAGATACTGATGTGTTTGAACATGTCATCGGTTAAACGTTTGTGGTGCTCAGGTACACAATTGAGTTTAGTATTATTTCAACCTGTGACTTCCTGGCCTTGCCCAATTTGCTGTGATATGACACAACAAATTTTGAATTGCATAAAACTGTGCTGCCTTGTCTTGTACTGACTGTCTTGAGAGAACCATTCTATATTTTCTCACACTCAGCAAATCAGGAGGTGGGGCACACCAAATAAATAGCTTTGTCTGTGCATCACAGTTAAGATGGCAAAAAAGGTCTCTGTTCGCAAGACTGATTTTCGAAAAGAGTGAAGCTGCAGGAGATAATGAAGAGGATGAGTTTTCAGAATTTAAAGATCACATTTCTGGCACTTCAGAGTCTGATAGTGAGTTTCAGGATGAGGATGCAATCGACCTTGAGCAAAACAATCTGGTCAGCAGCCAGCCTATCAAAAGACAGGAAGTAGATGAATATGGATGTTAAAAAACAGTGAAATTGAATGATCTCTTTGACTGTGTCGCACTGCAGTGCTGTCAATGTGACAAAGATACAACCAGGGCCAACATGTCCAGGACATCAACCCAGATGACATCCAGAAAATCGTTCTAGATTGCAATAATGTATAGGGGAAAAAGGTGGAAGAAGATGGATCGAACCCATTTACATGCATAGTTTGGGCTTTTTATTCTTGCTGGAGTTTTCAGACCTAAAGGAGAATCCACAGAATCCCAGTGCGATGCAAAAACTGGCAGACAACTTTTCCATAACACAATGTCTCTGGAAAACATTTACACTATATCTAGTTTTCTGTTTTGATAACTGAAATGACAGACTTGCAATGGGTCGTGGGAGTGCACCGCCTTCCCTTGTTCTACAATCCTTGCCATAATGTTGGTGAGCAGCTGATGCAATTTAGGGGCCGGTGCCCTTTCAGTCACTACATGCCATCTAAACCTGCAAAATACAAAATCCAGATCTGGGTTGCCTGTGATGCTTAGTTTAAAACTTCATCATGAAGATAAGTAAATATTTTCCAAAGTGGCCTTTGGTCAAAAACAGTTCTGCGATTACACTGTTCACTTTATTTGCTTGTTTCACAGCATTCTGTAATCTGTGTCTGTTTTGCACACTTAAGGTTCCAAACCATGCAATTAGAGAACAAGAAAGCACAGGTTCAATAAATAGGCTTATAAAACAGTGTCATAATTTTCCTGTCAACACTGAAGACGTGCAATCTTGGGCAGACCTATGATCTTTGCTGACCTTTTTTATAGAAAATTTGCAGACTTGACTGAGTGTTGGCATTGAAATTCTGTTTATTTTTTTTTATTTTATTAGTGTGAATGCTTGAAAAGCATTCACAGTATTGTTGTTGTAATCTTTATTAGTGTGAATGCTTGAAAAGCATTCACAGTATTGTTCTTCTAATCTTTATTATTATTATTATTATTATTATTATTATATTTTATTCTGTATTCCGTACGTTTTTTGTAATCCTACTCCTTCAAAACCGTTCAACTTAGAAAAACCATTCCAACACCGTTAGATTCCTATTCTTTTGGACAACACTGCTTCCATTTTTCATATTTTTAACATTTATATTTTTAATTTTATTCAACTTTATTCAACAAAAATTTATAATGTATTTCAATGGGGAGACCCTTCAAATCCTCATTCAACTTACTCATTTTTAAACTCTTACTACTTCCACATACATTGACATAGAGCCACCATTCAAACTTTAAAACGAAGACAAGACATTCAACTATTCAACTTGCATTTATCTTTTCAATATCTATTATGCTTTGTCTTCAGTTCCAGTTTAAGTTTCATGATGTTTTTTCACCCGTTTCAGAGTTTATAATGGGTGTGTATGGGACGGAATGTTGGGGCTAGAGTGAGGCAGCTCAACTGCTAGAGTGAGAGGAGCAAAAAAATTAATCTTAAAATCTTTTTTAAAACTGCTGCTGTGTCCACAGCGTTTGCTCTACAGGTATGATTTTACCCTCAAAACGTAGCCATGGCTGTCCTCTTTCATCCAATGTGTTTACTATTGTACTAGGTGTTATGGTTCTTTCATAAATGTCACCAATGCACAGCCTCCTCCCTCCAACTCTTCCATAGACTCTAATGTTAAAATGGCTCAGAAGGTTCGTTTGAAAATCAGAAGAGCATGGTGTCTTTCCACTGTCACCACGTCCATATAATAAACTCCACAGACATGAAAACTGAGAATTCAGTAGACTAGACATTGCTGTCGCTCACAGTGAAAGAATTTTGTCAATACGACTTTTACTTTTCATTTGGGAACGATTTGTTTCGGCGTGACTTTTCTGTTCATTTTAAGCAGCAAAAGTGAGGTGCATGTCTGTGTGCGTGTGTATGGAGCCATTGGGTGCAGTCACTATAGCAACCAGGCTCACACCTGCCTGCTTAACGAGCTCTCTCTGCCACTCTGCCAAGATTCATCTTAAACACTTCTCTTTCAACTGCTGCTGTGTCCACAGTGTTAAAGCCATCATTTTACCCTCAAAACGTCGCCATCGTTGTTCTTTTTCCAACATCTTGTCTTTCAAAGCTCAGAGATGTAAACTTTTTAAACTGTGTGGGTCCAAGTGGAGGGATCACATTTTAGTCATTCAGTGATTCAAAGAATATGACCTTTTAATATTCTTTCAGATGTTTTCTGACTCTAAATGTTCTTTTCTCATTTCTTAGGTTTTTCTAATTTACAATTAAAACATTTTCAGCTTTTTTCCAACTTCTTCTTCTGTGTAACCTTCAGCTTTTAGCAGTTCAGCACTTTTGTTTTCAGGTTAAATTCGGGGTTTTCTTTTTTTATCTCATTCAAGATTTTTAACTTAAATTCAGTAATTAATTCATTTCAGTGCATACATTCAGATTCAAGCATTCACACTGCAGTTTCTTCAGAAAATGCACTTTCTAGTTATTATTATTAGTGTGAATGCTTGAAAAGCATTCACAGTATTGTTGTTGTAATCTTTATTATTATTATTATATTTTATTCTGTATTCCGTACGTTTTTTGTAATCCTACTCCTTCAAAACCGTTCAACTTAGAAAAACCATTCCAACACCGTTAGATTCCTATTCTTTTGGACAACACTGCTTCCATTTTTCATATTTTTAACATTTATATTTTTAATTTTATTCAACTTTATTCAACAAAAATTTATAATGTATTTCAATGGGGAGACCCTTCAAATCCTCATTCAACTTACTCATTTTTAAACTCTTACTACTTCCACATACATTAACATAGAGCCACCATTCAAACTTTAAAACGAAGACAAGACATTCAACTATTCAACTTGCATTTATCTTTTCAATATCTATTATACTTTTTCTTCAGTTCCAGTTTAAGTTTCATGATGTTTTTTCACCCGTTTCAGAGTTTATAATGGGTGTGTATGGGACGGAATGTTGGGGCTAGAGTGAGGCAGCTCAACTGCTAGAGTGAGAGGAGCAAAAAAAATAATCTTAAAATCTTTTTTAAAACTGCTGCTGTGTCCGCAGCGTTTGCTCTACAGGTATGATTTTACCCTCAAAACGTAGCCATGGCTGTCCTCTTTCATCCAATGTGTTTACTATTGTACTAGGTGTTATGGTTCTTTCATAAATGTCACCAATGCACAGCCTCCTCCCTCCAACTCTTCCATAGACTCTAATGTTAAAATGGCTCAGAAGGTTCGTTTGAAAATCAGAAGAGCATGGTGTCTTTCCACTGTCACCACGTCCATATAATAAACTCCACAGACATGAAAACTGAGAATTTGGTAGACTAGACATTGCTGTCGCTCACAGTGAAAGAATTTCGTCAATACGACTTTTACTTTTCATTTGGGAACGATTTGTTTCGGCCTGACTTTTCTGTTCATTTTAAGCAGCAAAAGTGAGGTGCATGTCTGTGTCCGTGTGTATGGAGCCATTGGGTGCGGTCACTATAGCAACCAGGCTCACACCTGCCTGCTTAACGAGCTCTCTCTCTCACTCTGTGCCAAGATTCATCTTAAACACTTCTCTTTCAACTGCTGCTGTGTCCACAGTGTTAAAGCCATCATTTTACCCTCAAAACGTCGCCATCGTTGTTCTTTTTCCAACATCTTGTCTTTCAAAGCTCAGAGATGTAAACTTTTTAAACTGTGTGGGTCCAAGTGGAGGGATCACATTTTAGTCATTCAGTGATTCAAAGAATATGACCTTTTAATATTCTTTCAGATGTTTTCTGACTCTAAATGTTCTTTTCTCATTTCTTAGGTTTTTCTAATTTACAATTAAAACATTTTCAGCTTTTTTCCAACTTCTTCTTCTGTGTAACCTTCAGCTTTTAGCAGTTCAGCACTTTTGTTTTCAGGTTAAATTCGGGGTTTTTTTTTTTATCTCATTCAAAATTTTTAACTTAAATTCAGTAATTATTTCATTTCAATGCATACATTCAGATTCAAGCATTCACACTGCAGTTTCTTCAGAAAATGCACTTTCTAGTTAGTGTGAATGCTTGAAAAGCATTCACAGTATTGTTCTTCTAATCTTTATTAGTGTGAATGCTTGAAAAGCATTCACAGTATTGTTCTTCTAATCTTTATTATTATATTTTATTTTTCCGTACGTTTTTTGAAAGCCTACTCCTTCAAAACCGTTCAACTTAGAAAAACCATTCAAACATCGTTAGATTCCTATTATTTTGGACAACATTGCTTCTATTTTTCTCATTTTTAACATTTATATTTTTAATTTTATTCAACTTTATTCAACAAAAATTTCCCATGTATTTCAATGGGGAGACCCTTCAAATTCTCATTCAACTTACTCATTTTTAAACTCTTACTACTTCAACATACGTTCACATAGAGCCACCATTCAAACTTTAAAACGAAGACAAGACATTCAACTATTCAACTTGTATTTATCTTTTCAATATCTATTATACTTTTTCTTCAGTTCCAGTTTAAGTTTCATGATGTTTTTTCACCCGTTTCAGAGTTTATAATGGGTGTGTATGGGACGGAATGTTGGGGCTAGAGTGAGGCAGCTCAACTGCTAGAGTGAGAGGAGCAAAAAAATTAATCTTAAAATCTTTTTTAAAACTGCTGCTGTGTCCTCAGCGTTTGCTCTACAGGTATGATTTTACCCTCAAAACGTAGCCATGGCTGTCCTCTTTCATCCAATGTGTTTACTATTGTCCTGGGTGTTACGGTTCTTTCATAAATGTCACCAATGCACAGCCTCCTCCTTCCAACTCTTCCATAGACTCTAATGTTAAAATGGCTCAGAAGGTTCGTTTGAAAATCAGAAGAGCATGGTGTCTTTCCACTGTCACCACGTCCATATAATAAACTCCACAGGCATGAAAACTGAGAATTCAGTAGACTAGACATTGCTGTCACTCACGGTGAAAGAATTTTGTCAATACGACTTTTACTTTTCATTTGGGAACGATTTGTTTCGGCCTGACTTTTCTGTTCATTTTAAGCAGCAAAAGTGAGGCGCATGTCTGTGTACGTGTGTATGGAGCCATTGGGTGCGGTCACTATAGCAACCAGGCTCACACCTGCCTGCTTAACGAGCTCTGCCTGCCACTGTACCAAGATTCATCTTAAGCACTTCTCTTTCAACTGCTGCTGTGTCCACAGTGTTACAGCCATCATTTTACCCTCAAATTGTCGCCATTATTGTTCTCTTTCCAACACCGTATCTTTCAAAGCTCAGGCATTTAAACTTTTTAAACTGTGTGGATCAAAGTGGAGGGATCACATTTGAGTCATTCAGTGATTCAAAGAATATGACCTTTTAATATTCATTCAGATGTTTTCTGACTCTAAATGTTCTTTTCTCATTTCTTAGGGTTTTCTAATTTACATTTAAAACATTTTCAGTTTTTTTCCAACTCCTTCTTCTGTGTAACCTTCAGCTTTTAGCAGTTCAGCACCTTTGTTTTCAGGTTAAAATCTTTTTTTTTTTTTGTTTTTTTTTAATCTCATTCAATATTTTTAACTCAAAATTCAGCAATTAATTCATTTCAGTGCATACATTCAGATTCAAGCATTCACACTGCAGTTTCTTCAGAAAATGCACTTTCTAGTTATTCTATTTTATCTATTCCGTACGTTTTTTGTACTCCTACTCCTTCAAAACCGTTCAACTTAGAAAAACCATTCAAACACCATTAGATTCCTATTCTTTTGGACATGACTGCTTCTATTTTTCTCATTTTTAACATTTATATTTTTAATTTTATTCAACTTTATTCAACAAAAATTTCCCATGTATTTCAATGGGGAGACCCTTCAAATTCTCATTCAACTTACTCATTTTTAAACTCTTACTACTTCCACATACATTGACATAGAGCCACCATTCAAACTTTAAAACGAAGACAAGACATTCAACTATTCAACTTGTATTTATCTTTTCAATATCTATTATACTTTTTCTTCAGTTCCAGTTTAAGTTTCATGATGTTTTTTCACCCGTTTCAGAGTTTATAATGGGTGTGTATGGGACGGAATGTTGGGGCTAGAGTGAGGCAGCTCAACTGCTAGAGTGAGAGGAGCAAAAAAATTTATCTTAAAATCTTTTTTAAAACTGCTGCTGTGTCTGCAGCGTTTGCTCTACAGGTATGATTTTACCCTCAAAACGTAGCCATCGCTGTCCTCTTTCATCCAATGTGTTTACTATTGTCCTAGGTGTTATGGTTCTTTCGTAAATGTCACCAATGCACAGCCTCCTCCCTCCAACTCTTCCATAGACTCTAATGTTAAAACGGCTCAGAAGGTTGGTTTGAAAATCAGAAGAGCATGGTGTTTTTACACTGTCACCACGTCCATATAATAAACTCCACAGGCATGAAAACTGAGAATTAGGTAGACTGGACATTGCTGCCGCTCACGGTGAAAGAATTTCGTCAATACGACCTATACTTTTCATTTGGGAGCGATTTGTTTCGGCCTGACTTTTCTGTTCATTTTAAGCAGCAAAAGTGAGGCGCATGTCTGTGTACGTGTGTATGGAGCCATTGGGTGCAGTCACTATAGCAACCAGGCTCACACCTGCCTGCTTAACGAGCTCTGCCTGCCACTGTACCAAGATTCATCTTAAACACTTCTCTTTCAACTGCTGCTGTGTCCACAGTGTTAAAGCCATCATTTTACCCTCAAATTGTCGCCATTATTGTTCTCTTTCCAACACCGTGTCTTTCAAAGCTCAGGCATTTAAACTTTTTAAACTGTGTGGATCAAAGTGGAGGGATCACATTTTAGTCATTCAGTGATTCAAAGAATATGACCTTTTAATATTCTTTCAGATGTTTTCTGACTCTAAATGTTCTTTTCTCATTTCTTAGGGTTTTCTAATTTACAATTAAAACATTTTCAGCTTTTTTCCAACTTCTGCTTCTGTGTAACCTTCAGCTTTTAGCAGTTCAGCACCTTTGTTTTCAGGTTAAATTCGGGTTGTTTTTTTTGTTTGTTTTTTTTATTTCATTCAATATTTTTAACTCAAAATTCAGCAATTAATTCATTTCAGTGCATACATTCAGATTCAAGCATTCACACTGCAGTTTCTTCAGAAAATGCACTTTCTAGTTATTAGTGTGAATGCTTGAAAAGCATTCACAGTATTGTTCTTCTAATCTTTATTAGTGTGAATGCTTGAAAAGCATTCACAGTATTGTTCTTCTAATCTTTATTATTATTTTCTATTCCGTACGTTTTTCGCCGACTATCTCCTTCAAAACCGTTCAACTTAGAAAAACCATTCAAACACCATTAGATTCCTCTTCTTTTGGAATGGTGTGCTTCTACTTTTCTCATTTTTAACATTTATATTTTTAATTTTATTCAACTTTATTCAACAAAAATTTCCCATGTATTTCAATGGGGAGACCCTTCAAATTCTCATTCAACTTACTCATTTTTAAACTCTTACTACTTCAACATACGTTCACATAGAGCCACCATTCAAACTTTAAAACGAAGACAAGACATTCAACTATTCAACTTGTATTTATCTTTTCAATATCTATTATACTTTTTCTTCAGTTCCAGTTTAAGTTTCATGATGTTTTTTCACCCGTTTCAGAGTTTATAATGGGTGTGTATGGGACGGAATGTTGGGGCTAGAGTGAGGCAGCTCAACTGCTAGAGTGAGAGGAGCAAAAAAATTAATCTTAAAATCTTTTTTAAAACTGCTGCTGTGTCCGCAGCGTTTGCTCTACAGGTATGATTTTACCCTCAAAACGTAGCCATGGCTGTCCTCTTTCATCCAATGTGTTTACTATTGTACTAGGTGTTATGGTTCTTTCGTAAATGTCACCAATGCACAGCCTCCTCCCTCCAACTCTTCCATAGACTCTAATGTTAAAATGGCTCAGAAGGTTCGTTTGAAAATCAGAAGAGCATGGTGTCTTTCCACTGTCACCACGTCCATATAATAAACTCCACAGGCATGAAAACTGAGAATTAGGTAGACTAGACATTGCTGTCGCTCACAGTGAAAGAATTTTGTCAATACGACTTTTACTTTTCATTTGGGAGCGATTTGTTTCGGCCTGACTTTTCTGTTCATTTTAAGCAGCAAAAGTGAGGTGCATGTCTGTGTGCGTGTGTATGGAGCCATTGGGTGCGGTCACTATAGCAACCAGGCTCACACCTGCCTGCTTAACGAGCTCTCTCTGCCACTCTGCCAAAATTCATCTTAAACACTTCTCTTTCAACTGCTGCTGTGTCCACAGTGTTAAAGCCATCATTTTACCCTCAAAACGTCGCCATCGTTGTTCTCTTTCCAACATTTTGTCTTTCAAAGCTCAGAGATGTAAACTTTTTAAACTGTGTGGGTCCAAGTGGAGGGATCACATTTTAGTCATTCAGTGATTCAAAGAATATGACCTTTTAATATTCTTTCAGATGTTTTCTGACTCTAAATGTTCTTTTCTCATTTCTTAGGTTTTTCTAATTTACAATTAAAACATTTTCAGCTTTTTTCCAACTTCTTCTTCTGTGTAACCTTCAGCTTTTAGCAGTTCAGCACTTTTGTTTTCAGGTTAAATTCGGGTTTTTTTTTTTTTATCTCATTCAAGATTTTTAACTTAAATTCAGTAATTAGTTCATTTCAGTGCATACATTCAGATTCAAGCATTCACACTGCAGTTTCTTCAGAAAATGCACTTTCTAGTTATTAGTGTGAATGCTTGAAAAGCATTCACAGTATTGTTATTCTAATCTTTATTATTATTATTATTATATTTTATTTTTCCGTACGTTTTTTGTAAGCCTACTCCTTCAAAACCGTTCAACTTAGAAAAACCATTCAAACACCGTTAGATTCCTATTCTTTTGGACAACACTGCTTCTATTTTTCATATTTTTAACATTTATATTTTTAATTTTATTCAACTTTATTCAACAAAAATTTATAATGTATTTCAATGGGGAGACCCTTCAAATCCTCATTCAACTTACTCATTTTTAAACTCTTACTACTTCCACATACATTGACATAGAGCCACCATTCAAACTTTAAAACGAAGACAAGACATTCAACTATTCAACTTGTATTTATCTTTTCAATATCTTTTATACTTTTTCTTCAGTTCCAGTTTAAGTTTCATGATGTTTTTTCACCCGTTTCAGAGTTTATAATGGGTGTGTATGGGACGGAATGTTGGGGCTAGAGTGAGGCAGCTTAACTGCTAGAGTGAGAGGAGCAAAAAAATTAATCTTAAAATCTTTTTTAAAACTGCTGCTGTGTCCGCAGCGTTTGCTCTACAGGTATGATTTTACCCTCAAAACGTAGCCATGGCTGTCCTCTTTCATCCAATGTGTTTACTATTGTACTAGGTGTTATGGTTCTTTCATAAATGTCACCAATGCACAGCCTCCTCCCTCCAACTCTTCCATAGACTCTAATGTTAAAATGGCTCAGAAGGTTCGTTTGAAAATCAGAAGAGCATGGTGTCTTTCCACTGTCACCACGTCCATATAATAAGCTCCACAGGCATGAAAACTGAGAATTAGGTAGACTAGACATTGCTGTCGCTCACGGTGAAAGAATTTTGTCAATACGACTTTTACTTTTCATTTGGGAGCGATTTGTTTCGGCCTGACTTTTCTGTTCATTTTAAGCAGCAAAAGTGAGGCGCATGTCTGTGTACGTGTGTATGGAGCCATTGGGTGCGGTCACTATAGCAACCAGGCTCACACCTGCCTGCTTAACGAGCTCTGCCTGCCACTGTACCAAGATCCATCTTAAGCACTTCTCTTTCAACTGCTGCTGTGTCCACAGTGTTACAGCCATCATTTTACCCTCAAATTGTCGCCATTATTGTTCTCTTTCCAACACCGTATCTTTCAAAGCTCAGGCATTTAAACTTTTTAAACTGTGTGGATCAAAGTGGAGGGATCACATTTGAGTCATTCAGTGATTCAAAGAATATGACCTTTTAATATTCATTCAGATGTTTTCTGACTCTAAATGTTCTTTTCTCATTTCTTAGGGTTTTCTAATTTACATTTAAAACATTTTCAGTTTTTTTCCAACTCCTTCTTCTGTGTAACCTTCAGCTTTTAGCAGTTCAGCACTTTTGTTTTCAGGTTAAATTCGTTTTTTTTTTTTGTTTTTTTTTTTTTTTTTATCTCATTCAATATTTTTAACTCAAAATTCAGCAATTAATTCATTTCAGTGCATACATTCAGATTCAAGCATTCACACTGCAGTTTCTTCAGAAAATGCACTTTCTAGTTATATTTATATTTTATTCTGTATTCCGTACGTTTTTTGAAAGCCTACTCCTTCAAAACCGTTCAACTTAGAAAAACCATTCAAACATCGTTAGATTCCTATTATTTTGGACAACATTGCTTCTATTTTTCTCATTTTTAACATTTATATTTTTAATTTTATTCAACTTTATTCAACAAAAATTTCCCATGTATTTCAATGGGGAGACCCTTCAAATTCTCATTCAACTTACTCATTTTTAAACTCTTACTACTTCAACATACGTTCACATAGAGCCACCATTCAAACTTTAAAACGAAGACAAGACATTCAACTATTCAACTTGTATTTATCTTTTCAATATCTATTATACTTTTTCTTCAGTTCCAGTTTAAGTTTCATGATGTTTTTTCACCCGTTTCAGAGTTTATAATGGGTGTGTATGGGACGGAATGTTGGGGCTAGAGTGAGGCAGCTCAACTGCTAGAGTGAGAGGAGCAAAAAAATTAATCTTAAAATCTTTTTTAAAACTGCTGCTGTGTCCGCAGCGTTTGCTCTACAGCCGCCATTTTACCCTCAAAACGTAGCCATGGCTGTCCTCTTTCATCCAATGTGTTTACTATTGTCCTAGGTGTTATGGTTCTTTCATAAATGTCACCAATGCACAGCCTCCTCCCTCCAACTCTTCCATAGACTCTAATGTTAAAATGGCTCAGAAGGTTCGTTTGAAAATCAGAAGAGCATGGTGTCTTTCCACTGTCACCACGTCCATATAATAAGCTCCACAGGCATGAAAACTGAGAATTTGGTAGACTAGACATTGCTGTCGCTCACGGTGAAAGAATTTTGTCAATACGACTTTTACTTTTCATTTGGGAGCGATTTGTTTCGGCCTGACTTTTCTGTTCATTTTAAGCAGCAAAAGTGAGGCGCATGTCTGTGTACGTGTGTATGGAGCCCTTGGGTGCGGTCACTATAGCAACCAGGCTCACACCTGCCTGCTTAACGAGCTCTGCCTGCCACTGTGCCAAGATTCATCTTAAACACTTCTCTTTCAACTGCTGCTGTGTCCACAGTGTTACAGCCATCATTTTACCCTCAAAACGTCGCCATCGTTGTTCTCTTTCCAACATGTTGTCTTTCAAAGCTCAGAGATGTAAACTTTTTAAACTGTGTGGATCCAAGTGGAGGGATCACATTTTAGTCATTCAGTGATTCAAAGAATATGACCTTTTAATATTCATTCAGATGTTTTCTGACTCTAAAGGTTCTTTTCTCATTTCTTAGGGTTTTCTAATTTACAATTAAAACATTTTCAGCTTTTTTCCAACTTCTTCTTCTGTGTAACCTTCAGCTTTTAGCAGTTCAGCACTTTTGTTTTCAGGTTAAATTTGGTTTTTTTTTTTTATCTCATTAAAAAAGTTTTAACTCAAAATTCAGCAATTAATTCATTTCAGTGCATACATTCAGATTCAAGCATTCACACTGCAGTTTCTTCAGAAAATGCACTTTCTAGTTAGTGTGAATGCTTGAAAAGCATTCACAGTATTGTTCTTCTAATCTTTATTATTATATTTTATTCTGTATTCCGTACGTTTTTTGAAAGCCTACTCCTTCAAAACCGTTCAACTTAGAAAAACCATTCAAACATCGTTAGATTCCTATTATTTTGGACAACATTGCTTCTATTTTTCTCATTTTTAACATTTATATTTTTAATTTTATTCAACTTTATTCAACAAAAATTTCCCATGTATTTCAATGGGGAGACCCTTCAAATTCTCATTCAACTTACTCATTTTTAAACTCTTACTACTTCAACATACGTTCACATAGAGCCACCATTCAAACTTTAAAACGAAGACAAGACATTCAACTATTCAACTTGTATTTATCTTTTCAATATCTATTATACTTTTTCTTCAGTTCCAGTTTAAGTTTCATGATGTTTTTTCACCCGTTTCAGAGTTTATAATGGGTGTGTATGGGACGGAATGTTGGGGCTAGAGTGAGGCAGCTCAACTGCTAGAGTGAGAGGAGCAAAAAAATTAATCTTAAAATCTTTTTTAAAACTGCTGCTGTGTCCGCAGCGTTTGCTCTACAGCCGCCATTTTACCCTCAAAACGTAGCCATGGCTGTCCTCTTTCATCCAATGTGTTTACTATTGTCCTAGGTGTTATGGTTCTTTCATAAATGTCACCAATGCACAGCCTCCTCCCTCCAACTCTTCCATAGACTCTAATGTTAAAATGGCTCAGAAGGTTCGTTTGAAAATCAGAAGAGCATGGTGTCTTTCCACTGTCACCACGTCCATATAATAAGCTCCACAGGCATGAAAACTGAGAATTTGGTAGACTAGACATTGCTGTCGCTCACGGTGAAAGAATTTTGTCAATACGACTTTTACTTTTCATTTGGGAGCGATTTGTTTCGGCCTGACTTTTCTGTTCATTTTAAGCAGCAAAAGTGAGGCGCATGTCTGTGTACGTGTGTATGGAGCCATTGGGTGCGGTCACTATAGCAACCAGGCTCACACCTGCCTGCTTAACGAGCTCTGCCTGCCACTGTACCAAGATTCATCTTAAGCACTTCTCTTTCAACTGCTGCTGTGTCCACAGTGTCACAGCCATCATTTTACCCTCAAATTGTCGCCATTATTGTTCTCTTTCCAACACCGTATCTTTCAAAGCTCAGGCATTTAAACTTTTTAAACTGTGTGGATCAAAGTGGAGGGATCACATTTGAGTCATTCAGTGATTCAAAGAATATGACCTTTTAATATTCATTCAGATGTTTTCTGACTCTAAATGTTCTTTTCTCATTTCTTAGGGTTTTCTAATTTACATTTAAAACATTTTCAGTTTTTTTCCAACTCCTTCTTCTGTGTAACCTTCAGCTTTTAGCAGTTCAGCACCTTTGTTTTCAGGTTAAATTCGTTTTTTTTTTGTTTTTTTTTTATCTCATTCAAAATTTTTAACTCAAAATTCAGCAATTAATTCATTTCAGTGCATACATTCAGATTCAAGCATTCACACTGCAGTTTCTTCAGAAAATGCACTTTCTAGTCTTTATTAGTGTGAATGCTTGAAAAGCATTCACAGTATTGTTCTTCTAATCTTTATTATTCCATTTTATTATTATTATCTATTCCGTACGTTTTTTGAAAGCCTACTCCTTCAAAACCATTCAACTTAGAAAAACCATTCAAACATCGTTAGATTCCTATTATTTTGGACATGATTGCTTGTATTTTTCTCATTTTTAACATTTATATTTTTAATTTTATTCAACTTTATTCAACAAAAATTTCCCATGTATTTCAATGGGGAGACCCTTCAAATTCTCATTCAACTTACTAATTTTTAAACTCTTACTACTTCAACATACGTTCACATAGAGCCACCATTCAAACTTTAAAACGAAGACAAGACATTCAACTATTCAACTTGTATTTATCTTTTCAATATCTATTATACTTTTTCTTCAGTTCCAGTTTAAGTTTCATGATGTTTTTTCACCCGTTTCAGAGTTTATAATGGGTGTGTATGGGACGGAATGTTGGGGCTAGAGTGAGGCAGCTCAACTGCTAGAGTGAGAGGAGCAAAAAAATTAATCTTAAAATCTTTTTTAAAACTGCTGCTGTGTCCACAGCGTTTGCTCTACAGGTATGATTTTACCCTCAAAACGTAGCCATGGCTGTCCTCTTTCATCCAATGTGTTTACTATTGTCCTAGGTGTTATGGTTCTTTCATAAATGTCACCAATGCACAGCCTCCTCCCTCCAACTGTTCCATAGACTCTAATGTTAAAATGGCTCAGAAGGTTCGTTTGAAAATCAGAAGAGCATGGTGTCTTTCCACTGTCACCATGTCCATATAATAAACTCCACAGACATGAAAACTGAGAATTTGGTAGACTAGACATTGCTGTCGCTCACGGTGAAAGAATTTTGTCAATACGACTTTTACTTTTCATTTGGGAACGATTTGTTTCGGCCTGACTTTTCTGTTCATTTTAAGCAGCAAAAGTGAGGTGCATGTCTGTGTGCGTGTGTATGGAGCCATTGGGTGCGGTCACTATAGCAACCAGGCTCACACCTGCCTGCTTAACGAGCTCTCTCTGCCACTCTGCCAAAATTCATCTTAAACACTTCTCTTTCAACTGCTGCTGTGTCCACAGTGTTAAAGCCATCATTTTACCCTCAAAACGTCGCCATCGTTGTTCTTTTTCCAACATCTTGTCTTTCAAAGCTCAGAGATGTAAACTTTTTAAACTGTGTGGGTCCAAGTGGAGGGATCACATTTTAGTCATTCAGTGATTCAAAGAATGTGACCTTTTAATATTCATTCAGATGTTTTCTGACTCTAAATGTTCTTTTCTCATTTCTTAGGGTTTTCTAATTTACATTTAAAACATTTTCAGTTTTTTTCCAACTTCTTCTTCTGTGTAACCTTCAGCTTTTAGCAGTTCAGCACTGTTGTTTTCAGGTTAAATTCAGTTTTTTTTTTTTTTTATCTCATTCAAAATTTTTAACTCAAAATTCAGCAATTAATTCATTTCAGTCCATACATTCAGATTCAAGCATTCACACTGCAGTTTCTTCAGAAAATGCACTTTCTAGTTATTATATTTTATTCTGTATTCCGTACGTTTTTTGAAAGCCTACTCCTTCAAAACCGTTCAACTTAGAAAAACCATTCAAACATCGTTAGATTCCTATTATTTTGGACATGACTGCTTCTATTTTTCTCATTTTTAACATTTATATTTTTAATTTTATTCAACTTTATTCAACAAAAATTTCCCATGTATTTCAATGGGGAGACCCTTCAAATTCTCATTCAACTTACTCATTTTTAAACTCTTACTACTTCCACATACATTGACATAGAGCCACCATTCAAACTTTAAAACGAAGACAAGACATTCAACTATTCAACTTGTATTTATCTTTTCAATATCTATTATACTTTTTCTTCAGTTCCAGTTTAAGTTTCATGATGTTTTTTCACCCGTTTCAGAGTTTATAATGGGTGTGTATGGGACGGAATGTTGGGGCTAGAGTGAGGCAGCTCAACTGCTAGAGTGAGAGGAGCAAAAAAATTAATCTTAAAATCTTTTTTAAAACTGCTGCTGTGTCCGCAGCGTTTGCTCTACAGGTATGATTTTACCCTCAAAACGTAGCCATGGCTGTCCTCTTTCATCCAATGTGTTTACTATTGTACTAGGTGTTATGGTTCTTTCATAAATGTCACCAATGCACAGCCTCCTCCCTCCAACTCTTCCATAGACTCTAATGTTAAAATGGCTCAGAAGGTTCGTTTGAAAATCAGAAGAGCATGGTGTCTTTCCACTGTCACCACGTCCATATAATAAGCTCCACAGGCATGAAAACTGAGAATTAGGTAGACTAGACATTGCTGTCGCTCACGGTGAAAGAATTTTTTCAATACGACTTTTACTTTTCATTTGGGAGCGATTTGTTTCGGCCTGACTTTTCTGTTCATTTTAAGCAGCAAAAGTGAGGCGCATGTCTGTGTACGTGTGTATGGAGCCATTGGGTGCGGTCACTATAGCAACCAGGCTCACACCTGCCTGCTTAACGAGCTCTGCCTGCCACTGTACCAAGATTCATCTTAAGCACTTCTCTTTCAACTGCTGCTGTGTCCACAGTGTTACAGCCATCATTTTACCCTCAAATTGTCGCCATTATTGTTCTCTTTCCAACACCGTATCTTTCAAAGCTCAGGCATTTAAACTTTTTAAACTGTGTGGATCAAAGTGGAGGGATCACATTTGAGTCATTCAGTGATTCAAAGAATATGACCTTTTAATATTCATTCAGATGTTTTCTGACTCTAAATGTTCTTTTCTCATTTCTTAGGGTTTTCTAATTTACATTTAAAACATTTTCAGTTTTTTTCCAACTCCTCCTTCTGTGTAACCTTCAGCTTTTAGCAGTTCAGCACCTTTGTTTTCAGGATAAATTCGGGGTTTTTTTTATCTCATTCAAAATTTTTAACTTAAATTCTGTAATTAATTCATTTCAGTGTATACATTCAGATTCAAGCATTCACACTGCAGTTTCTTCAGAAAATGCACTTTCTAGTTATTAGTGTGAATGCTTGAAAAGCATTCACAGTATTGTTCTTCTAATCTTTATTATTATTATTATTATTATTATTATATTTTATTCTGTATTCCGTACGTTTTTTGTAATCCTACTCCTTCAAAACCGTTCAACTTAGAAAAACCATTCAAACACCGTTAGATTCCTATTCTTTTGGACAACACTGCTTCCATTTTTCATATTTTTAACATTTATATTTTTAATTTTATTCAACTTTATTCAACAAAAATTTATAATGTATTTCAATGGGGAGACCCTTCAAATCCTCATTCAACTTACTCATTTTTAAACTCTTACTACTTCCACATACATTGACATAGAGCCACCATTCAAACTTTAAAACGAAGACAAGACATTCAACTATTCAACTTGCATTTATCTTTTCAATATCTATTATACTTTTTCTTCAGTTCCAGTTTAAGTTTCATGATGTTTTTTCACCCGTTTCAGAGTTTATAATGGGTGTGTATGGGACGGAATGTTGGGGCTAGAGTGAGGCAGCTCAACTGCTAGAGTGAGAGGAGCAAAAAAAATAATCTTAAAATCTTTTTTAAAACTGCTGCTGTGTCCACAGCGTTTGCTCTACAGGTATGATTTTACCCTCAAAACGTAGCCATGGCGGTCCTCTTTCATCCAATGTGTTTACTATTGTACTAGGTGTTATGGTTCTTTCATAAATGTCACCAATGCACAGCCTCCTCCCTCCAACTCTTCCATAGACTCTAATGTTAAAATGGCTCAGAAGGTTCGTTTGAAAATCAGAAGAGCATGGTGTCTTTCCACTGTCACCACGTCCATATAATAAACTCCACAGGCATGAAAACTGAGAATTCGGTAGACTAGAAGCTGCTGTCGCTCACGGTGAAAGAATTTTGTCAATACGACTTGTACTTTTAATTTGGGAACGATTTGTTTTGGCCTGACTTTTCTGTTCATTTTAAGCAGCAAAAGTGAGGCGCATGTCTGTGTACGTGTGTATGGAGCCATTGGGTGCGGTCACTATAGCAACCAGGCTCACACCTGCCTGCTTAACGAGCTCTGCCTGCCACTGTGCCAAGATTCATATTAAACACTTCTCTTTCAACTGCTGCTGTGTCCACAGTGTTACAGCCATCATTTTACCCTCAAAACGTCGCCATCGTTGTTCTTTTTCCAACATCTTGTCTTTCAAAGCTCAGAGATGTAAACTTTTTAAACTGTGTGGATCAAAGTGGAGGGATCACATTTGAGTCATTCAGTGATTCAAAGAATATGACCTTTTAATATTCTTTCAGATGTTTTCTGACTCTAAATGTTCTTTTCTCATTTCTTAGGGTTTTCTAATTTACAATTAAAACATTTTCAGTTTTTTTCCAACTCCTTCTTCTGTGTAACCTTCAGCTTTTAGCAGTTCAGCACCTTTGTTTTCAGGTTAAATTCGTTTTTTTTTTTGTTTTTTTTTAATCTCATTCAATATTTTTAACTCAAAATTCAGCAATTAATTCATTTCAGTACATACATTCAGATTCAAGCATTCACACTGCAGTTTCTTCAGAAAATGCACTTTCTAGTTAGTGTGAATGCTTGAAAAGCATTCACAGTATTGTTCTTCTAATCTTTATTAGTGTGAATGCTTGAAAAGCATTCACAGTATTGTTCTTCTAATCTTTATTATTAGTGTGAATGCTTGAAAAGCATTCACAGTATTGTTGTTGTAATCTTTATTATTATAATATTTTATTATCTATTCCGTACGTTTTTTGAAAGCCTACTCCTTCAAAACCGTTCAACTTAGAAAAACCATTCAAACACCATTAGATTCCTATTCTTTTGGACATGATTGCTTGTATTTTTCTCATTTTTAACATTTATATTTTTAATTTTATTCAACTTTATTCAACAAAAATTTCCCATGTATTTCAATGGGGAGACCCTTCAAATTCTCATTCAACTTACTCATTTTTAAACTCTTACTACTTCAACATACGTTCACATAGAGCCACCATTCAAACTTTAAAACGAAGACAAGACATTCAACTATTCAACTTGTATTTATCTTTTCAATATCTATTATACTTTTTCTTCAGTTCCAGTTTAAGTTTCATGATGTTTTTTCACCCGTTTCAGAGTTTATAATGGGTGTGTATGGGACGGAATGTTGGGGCTAGAGTGAGGCAGCTCAACTGCTAGAGTGAGAGGAGCAAAAAAAATAATCTTAAAATCTTTTTTAAAACTGCTGCTGTGTCCGCAGCGTTTGCTCTACAGGTATGATTTTACCCTCAAAACGTAGCCATGGCTGTCCTCTTTCATCCAATGTGTTTACTATTGTACTAGGTGTTATGGTTCTTTCATAAATGTCACCAATGCACAGCCTCCTCCCTCCAACTCTTCCATAGACTCTAATGTTAAAATGGCTCAGAAGGTTCGTTTGAAAATCAGAAGAGCATGGTGTCTTTCCACTGTCACCACGTCCATATAATAAACTCCACAGACATGAAAACTGAGAATTTGGTAGACTAGACATTGCTGTCGCTCACAGTGAAAGAATTTTGTCAATACGACTTTTACTTTTCATTTGGGAACGATTTGTTTCGGCCTGACTTTTCTGTTCATTTTAAGCAGCAAAAGTGAGGCGCATGTCTGTGTCCGTGTGTATGGAGCCATTGGGTGCGGTCACTATAGCAACCAGGCTCACACCTGCCTGCTTAACGAGCTCTGCCTGCCACTGTACCAAGATTCATCTTAAGCACTTCTCTTTCAACTGCTGCTGTGTCCACAGTGTTACAGCCATCATTTTACCCTCAAAACGTCGCCATTATTGTTCTCTTTCCAACACCGTGTCTTTCAAAGCTCAGGCATTTAAACTTTTTAAACTGTGTGGATCAGAGTGGAGGGATCACATTTGAGTCATTCAGTGATTCAAAGAATATGAACTTTTAATATTCATTCAGATGTTTTCTGACTCTAAATGTTCTTTTCTCATTTCTTAGGGTTTTCTAATTTACATTTAAAACATTTTCAGCTTTTTT
Organism: Copadichromis virginalis; assembly: GCF_057382275.1. Taxonomy (NCBI): domain Eukaryota; kingdom Metazoa; phylum Chordata; class Actinopteri; order Cichliformes; family Cichlidae; genus Copadichromis; species Copadichromis virginalis. The sequence goes on from NC_140629.1 coordinate 26,125,245, forward strand.
CCAACTTCTTCTTCTGTGTAACCTTCACCTTTTAGCAGTTCAGCACTTTTGTTTTCAGGTTAAATTCGGGTTTTTTTTTTATCTCATTCAAAATTTTTAACTTAAATTCTGTAATTAATTCATTTCAGTGCATACATTCAGATTCAAGCATTCACACTGCAGTTTCTTCAGAAAATGCACTTTCTAGTTATATTTTATTCTGTATTCCGTACGTTTTTTGAAAGCCTACTCCTTCAAAACCGTTCAACTTAGAAAAACCATTCAAACATCGTTAGATTCCTATTATTTTGGACAACATTGCTTCTATTTTTCTCATTTTTAACATTTATATTTTTAATTTTATTCAACTTTATTCAACAAAAATTTCCCATGTATTTCAATGGGGAGACCCTTCAAATTCTCATTCAACTTACTCATTTTTAAACTCTTACTACTTCAACATACGTTGACATAGAGCCACCATTCAAACTTTAAAACGAAGACAAGACATTCAACTATTCAACTTGTATTTATCTTTTCAATATCTATTATACTTTTTCTTCAGTTCCAGTTTAAGTTTCATGATGTTTTTTCACCCGTTTCAGAGTTTATAATGGGTGTGTATGGGACGGAATGTTGGGGCTAGAGTGAGGCAGCTCAACTGCTAGAGTGAGAGGAGCAAAAAAATTAATCTTAAAATCTTTTTTAAAACTGCTGCTGTGTCCGCAGCGTTTGCTCTACAGGTATGATTTTACCCTCAAAACGTAGCCATCGTTGTCCTCTTTCATCCAATGTGTTTACTATTGTACTAGGTGTTATGGTTCTTTCATAAATGTCACCAATGCACAGCCTCCTCCCTCCAACTCTTCCATAGACTCTAATGTTAAAATGGCTCAGAAGGTTCGTTTGAAAATCAGAAGAGCATGGTGTCTTTCCACTGTCACCACATCCATATAATAAACTCCACAGGCATGAAAACTGAGAATTAGGTAGACTAGACATTGCTGTCGCTCACGGTGAAAGAATTTTGTCAATACGACTTTTACTTTTCATTTGGGAGCGATTTGTTTCGGCCTGACTTTTCTGTTCATTTTAAGCAGCAAAAGTGAGGTGCATGTCTGTGTGCGTGTGTATGGAGCCATTGGGTGCGGTCACTATAGCAACCAGGCTCACACCTGCCTGCTTAACGAGCTCTGCCTGCCACTGTACCAAAATTCATCTTAAACACTTCTCTTTCAACTGCTGCTGTGTCCACAGTGTTAAAGCCATCATTTTACCCTCAAAACGTCGCCATCGTTGTTCTTTTTCCAACATCTTGTCTTTCAAAGCTCAGAGATGTAAACTTTTTAAACTGTGTGGGTCCAAGTGGAGGGATCACATTTTAGTCATTCAGTGATTCAAAGAATATGACCTTTTAATATTCTTTCAGATGTTTTCTGACTCTAAATGTTCTTTTCTCATTTCTTAGGTTTTTCTAATTTACAATTAAAACATTTTCAGCTTTTTTCCAACTTCTTCTTCTGTGTAACCTTCAGCTTTTAGCAGTTCAGCACTTTTGTTTTCAGGTTAAATTCGGGTTTTTTTTTTTTTATCTCATTCAAGATTTTTAACTTAAATTCAGTAATTAATTCATTTCAGTGCATACATTCAGATTCAAGCATTCACACTGCAGTTTCTTCAGAAAATGCACTTTCTAGTTCTATTTTATTATTATCTATTCCGTACGTTTTTTGAAAGCCTACTCCTTCAAAACCGTTCAACTTAGAAAAACCATTCAAACACCGTTAGATTCCTATTCTTTTGGACAACACTGCTTCTATTTTTCATATTTTTAACATTTATATTTTTAATTTTATTCAACTTTATTCAACAAAAATTTATAATGTATTTCAATGGGGAGACCCTTCAAATCCTCATTCAACTTACTCATTTTTAAACTCTTACTACTTCCACATACATTGACATAGAGCCACCATTCAAACTTTAAAACGAAGACAAGACATTCAACTATTCAACTTGTATTTATCTTTTCAATATCTATTATACTTTTTCTTCAGTTCCAGTTTAAGTTTCATGATGTTTTTTCACCCGTTTCAAAATTTATAATGGGTGTGTATGGGACGGAATGTTGGGGCTAGAGTGAGACAGCTCAACTGCTAGAGTGAGAGGAGCAAAAAAATTAATCTTAAAATCTTTTTTAAAACTGCTGCTGTGTCCACAGCGTTTGCTCTACAGGTATGATTTTACCCTCAAAACGTAGCCATGGCTGTCCTCTTTCATCCAATGTGTTTACTATTGTACTAGGTGTTATGGTTCTTTCATAAATGTCACCAATGCACAGCCTCCTCCCTCCAACTCTTCCATAGACTCTAATGTTAAAATGGCTCAGAAGGTTCGTTTGAAAATCAGAAGAGCATGGTGTCTTTCCACTGTCACCACGTCCATATAATAAACTCCACAGGCATGAAAACTGAGAATTAGGTAGACTAGACATGGCTGTCGCTCACGGTGAAAGAATTTTGTCAATACGACATGTACTTTTCATTTGGGAAGAATTTGTTTGGGCCTGACTTTTCTGTTCATTTTAAGCAGCAAAAGTGAGGCGCATGTCTGTGTACGTGTGTATGGAGCCATTGGGTGCGGTCACTATAGCAACCAGGCTCACACCTGCCTGCTTAACGAGCTCTGCCTGCCACTGTGCCAAGATTCATCTTAAGCACTTCTCTTTCAACTGCTGCTGTGTCCACAGTGTTACAGCCATCATTTTACCCTCAAATTGTCGCCATTATTGTTCTCTTTCCAACACCGTATCTTTCAAAGCTCAGGCATTTAAACTTTTTAAACTGTGTGGATCAAAGTGGAGGGATCACAGTTGAGTCATTCAGTGATTCAAAGAATATGACCTTTTGATATTCATTCAGATGTTTTCTGACTCTAAATGTTCTTTTCTCATTTCTTAGGGTTTTCTAATTTACATTTAAAACATTTTCAGTTTTTTTCCAACTCCTTCTTCTGTGTAACCTTCAGCTTTTAGCAGTTCAGCACCTTTGTTTTCAGGTTAAATTCGGGGGTTTTTTGTTTGTTTTTTTAAAATTTCATTTAATATTTTTAACTCAAAATTCAGCAATTAATTCATTTCAGTGCATACATTCAGATTCAAGCATTCACACTGCAGTTTCTTCAGAAAATGCACTTTCTAGTTAGTGTGAATGCTTGAAAAGCATTCACAGTATTGTTATTCGAATCTTTATTATTATTAGTGTGAATGCTTGAAAAGCATTCACAGTATTGTTCTTCTAATCTTTATTAGTGTGAATGCTTGAAAAGCATTCACAGTATTGTTCTTCTAATCTTTATTATTATTATATTTTATCTATTCCGTACGTTTTTTGTACTCCTACTCCTTCAAAACCGTTCAACTTAGAAAAACCATTCAAACGCCATTAGATTCCTATTCTTTTGGACATGACTGCTTCTACTTTTCTCATTTTTAACATTTATATTTTTAATTTTATTCAACTTTATTCAACAAAAATTTCCCATGTATTTCAATGGGGAGACCCTTCAAATTCTCATTCAACTTACTCATTTTTAAACTCTTACTACTTCCACATACATTGACATAGAGCCACCATTCAAACTTTAAAACGAAGACAAGACATTCAACTATTCAACTTGTATTTATCTTTTCAATATCTATTATACTTTTTCTTCAGTTCCAGTTTAAGTTTCATGATGTTTTTTCAGCCGTTTCAGAGTTTATAATGGGTGTGTATGGGACGGAATGTTGGGGCTAGAGTGAGGCAGCTCAACTGCTAGAGTGAGAGGAGCAAAAAAATTAATCTTAAAATCTTTTTTAAAACTGCTGCTGTGTCCGCAGCGTTTGCTCTACAGGTATGATTTTACCCTCAAAACGTAGCCATCGCTGTCCTCTTTCATCCAATGTGTTTACTATTGTCCTAGGTGTTACGGTTCTCTCATAAATGTCATCAATGCACAGCCTCCTCCTTCCAACTCTTCCATAGACTCTAATGTTAAAATGGCTCAGAAGGTTCGTTTGAAAATCAGAAGAGCATGGTGTCTTTCCACTGTCACCACGTCCATATAATAAACTCCACAGACATGAAAACTGAGAATTAGGTAGACTAGACATTGCTGTCGCTCACGGTGAAAGAATTTTGTCAATACGACTTTTACTTTTCATTTGGGAGCGATTTGTTTGGGCCTGACTTTTCTGTTCATTTTAAGCAGCAAAAGTGAGGTGCATGTCTGTGTACGTGTGTATGGAGCCCTTGGGTGCAGTCACTATAGCAACCAGGCTCACACCTGCCTGCTTAACGAGCTCTCTCTCTCACTCTGCCAAGATTAATCTGAAACACTTCTCTTTCAACTACTGCTGTCTCCACAGTGTTACAGCCATCATTTTACCCTCAAAACGTCGCCATCGTTGTTCTCTTTCCAACATCTTGTCTTTCAAAGCTCAGAGATGTAAACTTTTTAAACTGTGTGGGTCCAAGTGGAGGGATCACATTTTAGTCATTCAGTGATTCAAAGAATATGACCTTTTAATATTCTTTCAGATGTTTTCTGACTCTAAATGTTCTTTTCTCATTTCTTAGGTTTTTCTAATTTACAATTAAAACATTTTCAGCTTTTTTCCAACTTCTTCTTCTGTGTAACCTTCAGCTTTTAGCAGTTCAGCACCTTTGTTTTCAGGTTAAATTCAGGTTTTTTTTTTTTTTTTATCTCATTCAAAATTTTTAACTCAAAATTCAGCAATTAATTCATTTCAGTCCATACATTCAGATTCAAGCATTCACACTGCAGTTTCTTCAGAAAATGCACTTTCTAGTTATTAGTGTGAATGCTTGAAAAGCATTCACAGTATTGTTATTCGAATCTTTATTATTATTATTATTATATATTCCGTACGTTTTTTGGCATCTAACTCCTTCAAAACCGTTCAACTTAGAAAAACCATTCAAACACCGTTAGATTCCTATTCTTTTGGACAACACTGCTTCTAAATTTCATATTTTTAACATTTATATTTTTAATTTTATTCAACTTTATTCAACAAAAATTTATAATGTATTTCAATGGGGAGACCCTTCAAATCCTCATTCAACTTACTCATTTTTAAACTCTTACTACTTCCACATACATTGACATAGAGCCACCATTCAAACTTTAAAACGAAGACAAGACATTCAACTATTCAACTTGTATTTATCTTTTCAATATCTATTATACTTTTTCTTCAGTTCCAGTTTAAGTTTCATGATGTTTTTTCAGCCGTTTCAGAGTTTATAATGGGTGTGTATGGGACGGAATGTTGGGGCTAGAGTGAGGCAGCTCAACTGCTAGAGTGAGAGGAGCAAAAAAATTAATCTTAAAATCTTTTTTAAAACTGCTGCTGTGTCCGCAGCGTTTGCTCTACAGGTATGATTTTACCCTCAAAACGTAGCCATGGCTGTCCTCTTTCATCCAATGTGTTTACTATTGTACTAGATGTTATGGTTCTTTCATAAATGTCACCAATGCACAGCCTCCTCCCTCCAACTCTTCCATAGACTCTAATGTTAAAATGGCTCAGAAGGTTCGTTTGAAAATCAGAAGAGCATGGTGTCTTTCCACTGTCACCACGTCCATATAATAAGCTCCACAGGCATGAAAACTGAGAATTAGGTAGACTAGACATTGCTGTCGCTCACGGTGAAAGAATTTTGTCAATACGACCTATACTTTTCATTTGGGAGCGATTTGTTTCGGCCTGACTTTTCTGTTCATTTTAAGCAGCAAAAGTGAGGCGCATGTCTGTGTGCGTGTGTATGGAGCCATTGGGTGCGGTCACTATAGCAACCAGGCTCACACCTGCCTGCTTAACGAGCTCTGCCTGCCACTGTACCAAGATTCATCTTAAGCACTTCTCTTTCAACTGCTGCTGTGTCCACAGTGTTACAGCCATCATTTTACCCTCAAATTGTCGCCATTATTGTTCTCTTTCCAACACCGTATCTTTCAAAGCTCAGGCATTTAAACTTTTTAAACTGTGTGGATCAAAGTGGAGGGATCACATTTGAGTCATTCAGTGATTCAAAGAATATGACCTTTTAATATTCATTCAGATGTTTTCTGACTCTAAATGTTCTTTTCTCATTTCTTAGGGTTTTCTAATTTACATTTAAAACATTTTCAGTTTTTTTCCAACTCCTTCTTCTGTGTAACCTTCAGCTTTTAGCAGTTCAGCACCTTTGTTTTCAGGTTAAATTCGTTTTTTTTTGTTTTGTTTTTTTATCTCATTCAATATTTTTAACTCAAAATTCAGCAATTAATTCATTTCAGTGCATACATTCAGATTCAAGCATTCACACTGCAGTTTCTTCAGAAAATGCACTTTCTAGTTCTATTTTATCTATTCCGTACGTTTTTTGTACTCCTACTCCTTCAAAACCGTTCAACTTAGAAAAACCATTCAAACACCATTAGATTCCTATTCTTTTGGACATGACTGCTTCTATTTTTCTCATTTTTAACATTTATATTTTTAATTTTATTCAACTTTATTCAACAAAAATTTCCCATGTATTTCAATGGGGAGACCCTTCAAATTCTCATTCAATTTACTCATTTTTAAACTCTTACTACTTCCACATACATTGACATAGAGCCACCATTCAAACTTTAAAACGAAGACAAGACATTCAACTATTCAACTTGTATTTATCTTTTCAATATCTATTATACTTTTTCTTCAGTTCCAGTTTAAGTTTCATGATGTTTTTTCACCCGTTTCAGAGTTTATAATGGGTGTGTATGGGACGGAATGTTGGGGCTAGAGTGAGGCAGCTCAACTGCTAGAGTGAGAGGAGCAAAAAAATTAATCTTAAAATCTTTTTTAAAACTGCTGCTGTGTCCACAGCGTTTGCTCTACAGGTATGATTTTACCCTCAAAACGTAGCCATGGCTGTCCTCTTTCATCCAATGTGTTTACTATTGTCCTAGGTGTTATGGTTCTTTCGTAAATGTCACCAATGCACAGCCTCCTCCCTCCAACTCTTCCATAGACTCTAATGTTAAAATGGCTCAGAAGGTTCGTTTGAAAATCAGAAGAGCATGGTGTCTTTCCACTGTCACCACGTCCATATAATAAACTCCACAGGCATGAAAACTGAGAATTCAGTAGACTAGACATTGCTGTCGCTCACGGTGAAAGAATTTTGTCAATACGACTTTTACTTTTCATTTGGGAGCGATTTGTTTCGGCCTGACTTTTCTGTTCATTTTAAGCAGCAAAAGTGAGGCGCATGTCTGTGTACATGTGTATGGAGCCATTGGGTGCGGTCACTATAGCAACCAGGCTCACACCTGCCTGCTTAACGAGCTCTGCCTGCCACTGTGCCAAGATTCATCTTAAACACTTCTCTTTCAACTGCTGCTGTGTCCACAGTGTTAAAGCCATCATTTTACCCTCAAAACGTCGCCATCGTTGTTCTTTTTCCAACATCTTGTCTTTCAAAGCTCAGAGATGTAAACTTTTTAAACTGTGTGGGTCCAAGTGGAGGGATCACATTTTAGTCATTCAGTGATTCAAAGAATATGACCTTTTAATATTCTTTCAGATGTTTTCTGACTCTAAATGTTCTTTTCTCATTTCTTAGGTTTTTCTAATTTACAATTAAAACATTTTCAGCTTTTTTCCAACTTCTTCTGCTGTGTAACCTTCAGCTTTTAGCAGTTCAGCACTTTTGTTTTCAGGTTAAATTCAGGTTGTTTTTTTTTTTATCTCATTCAAAATTTTTAACTCAAAATTCAGCAATTAATTCATTTCAGTGCATACATTCAGATTCAAGCATTCACACTGCAGTTTCTTCAGAAAATGCACTTTCTAGTTAGTGTGAATGCTTGAAAAGCATTCACAGTATTGTTATTCGAATCTTTATTAGTGTGAATGCTTGAAAAGCATTCACAGTATTGTTCTTCTAATCTTTATTATTATATTTTCTTATTCCGTACGTTTTTTGAAAGCCTACTCCTTCAAAACCGTTCAACTTAGAAAAACCATTCAAACATCGTTAGATTCCTATTATTTTGGACATGACTGCTTCTATTTTTCTCATTTTTAACATTTATATTTTTAATTTTATTCAACTGTATTCAACAAAAATTTCCCATGTATTTCAATGGGGAGACCCTTCAAATTCTCATTCAACTTACTCATTTTTAAACTCTTACTACTTCCACATACATTGACATAGAGCCACCATTCAAACTTTAAAACGAAGACAAGACATTCAACTATTCAACTTGTATTTATCTTTTCAATATCTATTATACTTTTTCTTCAGTTCCAGTTTAAGTTTCATGATGTTTTTTCACCCGTTTCAGAGTTTATAATGGGTGTGTATGGGACGGAATGTTGGGGCTAGAGTGAGGCAGCTCAACTGCTAGAGTGAGAGGAGCAAAAAAATTAATCTTAAAATCTTTTTTAAAACTGCTGCTGTGTCCGCAGCGTTTGCTCTACAGGTATGATTTTACCCTCAAAACGTAGCCATGGCTGTCCTCTTTCATCCAATGTGTTTACTATTGTCCTAGGTGTTATGGTTCTTTCATAAATGTCACCAATGCACAGCCTCCTCCCTCCAACTCTTCCATAGACTCTAATGTTAAAATGGCTCAGAAGGTTCGTTTGAAAATCAGAAGAGCATGGTATCTTTACACTGTCACCACGTCCATATAATAAACTCCACAGGCATGAAAACTGAGAATTCAGTAGACTAGAAGCTGCTGTCGCTCACGGTGAAAGAATTTCGTCAATACGACTTGTACTTTTCATATGGGAACGATTTGTTTCGGCCTGACTTTTCTGTTCATTTTAAGCAGCAAAAGTGAGGCGCATGTCTGTGTACGTGTGTATGGAGCCATTGGGTGCGGTCACTATAGCAACCAGGCTCACACCTGCCTGCTTAACGAGCTCTGCCTGCCACTGTACCAAGATTCATCTTAAACACTTCTCTTTCAACTGCTGCTGTGTCCACAGTGTTACAGCCATCATTTTACCCTCAAATTGTCGCCATTATTGTTCTCTTTCCAACACCGTGTCTTTCAAAGCTCAGGCATTTAAACTTTTTAAACTGTGTGGATCAAAGTGGAGGGATCACATTTGAGTCATTCAGTGATTCAAAGAATATGACCTTTTAATATTCATTCAGATGTTTTCTGACTCTAAATGTTCTTTTCTCATTTCTTAGGGTTTTCTAATTTACATTTAAAACATTTTCAGTTTTTTTCCAACTTCTTCTTCTGTGTAACGTTCAGCTTTTAGCAGTTCAGCACCTTTGTTTTCAGGTTAAATTCGTTTTTTTTTTTGTTTTGTTTTTTTATCTCATTCAATATTTTTAACTCAAAATTCAGCAATTAATTCATTTCAGTGCATACATTCAGATTCAAGCATTCACACTGCAGTTTCTTCAGAAAATGCACTTTCTAGTCTTTATTATTAGTGTGAATGCTTGAAAAGCATTCACAGTATTGTTCTTCTAATCTTTATTATTATTATTATTATTATTAGTGTGAATGCTTGAAAAGCATTCACAGTATTGTTCTTCTAATCTTTATTCTATTTTTTTATTTATTATTATTCTGTATTCCGTACGTTTTTTGTAATCTATCTCCTTCAAAACCGTTCAACTTAGAAAAACCATTCAAACACCGTTAGATTCCTATTCTTTTGGACAACACTGCTTCTATTTTTCTCATTTTTAACATTTATATTTTTTATTTTATTCAACTTTATTTAACAAAAATTTATAATGTATTTCAATGGAGAGACCCTTCAAATTCTCATTCAAATTCCTCCTCTTTAAACTGTATCTACTTCCACATACATTGACATAGAGCCACCATTCAAACTTTAAAACGAAGACAAGACATTCAACTATTCAACTTGTATTTATCTTTTCAATATCTATTATACTTTTTCTTCAGTTCCAGTTTAAGTTTCATGATGTTTTTTCACCCGTTTCAGAGTTTATAATGGGTGTGTATGGGATGGAATGTTGGGGCTAGAGTGAGACAGCTCAACTGCTAGAGTGAGAGGAGCAAAAAAATTAATCTTAAAATCTTTTTTAAAACTGCTGCTGTGTCCGCAGCGTTTGCTCTACAGGTATGATTTTACCCTCAAAACGTAGCCATCGCTGTCCTCTTTCATCCAATGTGTTTACTATTGTACTAGGTGTTATGGTTCTTTCGTAAATGTCACCAATGCACAGCCTCCTCCCTCCAACTCTTCCATAGACTCTAATGTTAAAACGGCTCAGAAGGTTCGTTTGAAAATCAGAAGAGCATGGTGTCTTTCCACTGTCACCACGTCCATATAATAAACTCCACAGGCATGAAAACTGAGAATTCAGTAGACTAGAAGCTGCTGTCGCTCACGGTGAAAGAATTTTGTCAATACGACTTTTACTTTTCATTTGGGAACGATTTGTTTCGGCCTGACTTTTCTGTTCATTTTAAGCAGCAAAAGTGAGGTGCATGTCTGTGTGCGTGTGTATGGAGCCATTGGGTGCGGTCACTATAGCAACCAGGCTCACACCTGCCTGCTTAACGAGCTCTGCCTGCCACTGTACCAAGATTCATCTTAAGCACTTCTCTTTCAACTGCTGCTGTGTCCACAGTGTTACAGCCATCATTTTACCCTCAAAACGTCGCCATCGTTGTTCTCTTTCCAACATCTTGTCTTTCAAAGCTCAGAGATGTAAACTTTTTAAACTGTGTGGATCCAAGTGGAGGGATCACATTTTAGTCATTCAGTGATTCAAAGAATATGACCTTTTAATATTCTTTCAGATGTTTTCTGACTCTAAATGTTCTTTTCTCATTTCTTAGGTTTTTCTAATTTACAATTAAAACATTTTCAGCTTTTTTCCAACTTCTTCTTCTGTGTAACCTTCAGCTTTTAGCAGTTCAGCACTGTTGTTTTCAGGTTAAATTCGTTTTTTTTTTTTTTTTTTTTTTTTAATCTCATTCAATATTTTTAACTCAAAATTCAGCAATTAATTCATTTCAGTGCATACATTCAGATTCAAGCATTCACACTGCAGTTTCTTCAGAAAATGCACTTTCTAGTTATTAGTGTGAATGCTTGAAAAGCATTCACAGTATTGTTATTCTAATCTTTATTATTAGTGTGAATGCTTGAAAAGCATTCACAGTATTGTTCTTCTAATCTTTATTATTATATTTTATTATTATTATCTATTCCGTACGTTTTTTGAAAGCCAACTCCTTCAAAACCGTTCAACTTAGAAAAACCATTCAAACACCGTTAGATTCCTATTCTTTTGGACAACATTGCTTCTATTTTTCTCATTTTTAACATTTATATTTTTAATTTTATTCAACTTTTTTCAACAAAAATTTATAATGTATTTCAATGGGGAGACCCTTCAAATTCTCATTCAACTTCATCCTCTTTAAACTGTATCTACTTCCACATACATTGACATAGAGCCACCATTCAAACTTTAAAACGAAGACAAGACATTCAACTATTCAACTTGTATTTATCTTTTCAATATCTATTATACTTTTTCTTCAGTTCCAGTTTAAGTTTCATGATGTTTTTTCAGCCGTTTCAGAGTTTATAATGGGTGTGTATGGGACGGAATGTTGGGGCTAGAGTGAGAGAGCTCAACTGCTAGAGTGAGAGGAGCAAAAAAATTAATCTTAAAATCTTTTTTAAAACTGCTGCTGTGTCCGCAGCGTTTGCTCTACAGGTATGATTTTACCCTCAAAACGTAGCCATGGCTGTCCTCTTTCATCCAATGTGTTTACTATTGTCCTAGGTGTTATGGTTCTTTCATAAATGTCACCAATGCACAGCCTCCTCCCTCCAACTGTTCCATAGACTCTAATGTTAAAATGGCTCAGAAGGTTCGTTTGAAAATCAGAAGAGCATGGTGTCTTTCCACTGTCACCACGTCCATATAATAAACTCCACAGACATGAAAACTGAGAATTTGGTAGACTAGACATTGCTGTCGCTCACGGTGAAAGAATTTTGTCAATACGACTTTTACTTTTCATTTGGGAACGATTTGTTTCGGCCTGACTTTTCTGTTCATTTTAAGCAGCAAAAGTGAGGTGCATGTCTGTGTGCGTGTGTATGGAGCCATTGGGTGCGGTCACTATAGCAACCAGGCTCACACCTGCCTGCTTAACGAGCTCTGCCTGCCACTGTGCCAAGATTCATCTTAAACACTTCTCTTTCAACTGCTGCTGTGTCCACAGTGTTAAAGCCATCATTTTACCCTCAAAACGTCGCCATCGTTGTTCTTTTTCCAACATCTTGTCTTTCAAAGCTCAGAGATGTAAACTTTAAACTGTGTGGGTCCAAGTGGAGGGATCACATTTTAGTCATTCAGTGATTCAAAGAATATGACCTTTTAATATTCTTTCAGATGTTTTCTGACTCTAAATGTTCTTTTCTCATTTCTTAGGTTTTTCTAATTTACATTTAAAACATTTTCAGTTTTTTTTCCAACTTCTTCTTCTGTGTAACCTTCACCTTTTAACAGTTCAGCACTTTTGTTTTCAGGTTAAATTCGTTTTTTGTTTTTTTATCTCATTCAAAATTTTTAACTTAAATTCTGTATTTAATTCATTTCAGTGCATACATTCAGATTCAAGCATTCACACTGCAGTTTCTTCAGAAAATGCACTTTCTAGTTATTATTATTATTATATTTTATCTATTCCGTACGTTTTTTGTAATCCTACTCCTTCAAAACCGTTCAACTTAGAAAAACCATTCAAACACCGTTAGATTCCTATTCTTTTGGACAACACTGCTTCTATTTTTCATATTTTTAACATTTATATTTTTAATTTTATTCAACTTTATTCAACAAAAATTTCCCAAAATTTCCCATGTATTTCAATGGGGAGACCCTTCAAATTCTCATTCAACTTATTCATTTTTAAACTCTTACTACTTCCACATACATTGACATAGAGCCACCATTCAAACTTTAAAACGAAGACAAGACATTCAACTATTCAACTTGTATTTATCTTTTCAATATCTATTATACTTTTTCTTCAGTTCCAGTTTAAGTTTCATGATGTTTTTTCACCCGTTTCAGAGTTTATAATGGGTGTGTATGGGACGGAATGTTGGGGCTAGAGTGAGAGAGCTCAACTGCTAGAGTGAGAGGAGCAAAAAAATTAATCTTAAAATATTTTTTAAAACTGCTGCTGTGTCCACAGCGTTTGCTCTACAGCCACCATTTTGCCCTCAAAACGTAGCCATCGCTGTCCTCTTTCATCCAATGTGTTTACTATTGTCCTAGGTGTTATGGTTCTTTCATAAATGTCACCAATGCACAGCCTCCTCCCTCCAACTCTTCCATAGACTCTAATGTTAAAATGGCTCAGAAGGTTCGTTTGAAAATCAGAAGAGCATGGTGTCTTTCCACTGTCACCACGTCCATATAATAAACTCCACAGGCATGAAAACTGAGAATTCAGTAGACTAGACATTGCTGTTGCTCACGGTGAAAGAATTTCGTCAATACGACTTGTACTTTTCATATGGGAACGATTTGTTTCGGCCTGACTTTTCTGTTCATTTTAAGCAGCAAAAGTGAGGTGCATGTCTGTGTCGTGTGTATGGAGCCATTGGGTGCGGTCACTATAGCAACCAGGCTCACACCTGCCTGCTTAACGAGCTCTCTCTCTCACTCTGCCAAGATTCATCTGAAACACTTCTCTTTCAACTGCTGCTGTCTCCACAGTGTTACAGCCATCATTTTACCCTCAAAACGTCGCCATCGTTGTTCTCTTTCCAACATCTTGTCTTTCAAAGCTCAGAGATGTAAACTTTTTAAACTGTGTGGATCCAAGTGGAGGGATCACATTTGAGTCATTCAGTGATTCAAAGAATATGACCTTTTAATATTCTTTCAGATGTTTTCTGACTCTAAATGTTCTTTTCTCATTTCTTAGGTTTTTCTAATTTACAATTAAAACATTTTCAGCTTTTTTCCAACTTCTTCTTCTGTGTAACCTTCAGCTTTTAGCAGTTCAGCACTTTTGTTTTCAGGTTAAATTCGGGGTTTTTTTTTAATCTCATTCAAGATTTTTAACTTAAATTCAGTAATTAATTCATTTCAGTGCATACATTCAGATTCAAGCATTCACACTGCAGTTTCTTCAGAAAATGCACTTTCTAGTTATTATTATTATTATTATATATTCCGTACGTTTTTTGGCATCTCACTCCTTCAAAACCGCTCAACTTAGAAAAACCATTCAAACACCGTTAGATTCCTATTCTTTTGGACATGAATGCTTCTACTTTTCTCATTTTTAACATTTATATTTTTAATTTTATTCAACTTTATTTAACAAAAATTTATAATGTATTTCAATGGAGAGACCCTTCAAATTCTCATTCAACTTCCTCCTCTTTAAACTCTTACTACTTCAACATACGTTGACATAGAGCCACCATTCAAACTTTAAAACGAAGACAAGACATTCAACTATTGAACTTGTATTTATCTTTTCAATATCTATTATACTTTTTCTTCAGTTCCAGTTTAAGTTTCATGATGTTTTTTCACCCGTTTCAGAGTTTATAATGGGTGTGTATGGGACGGAATGTTGGGGCTAGAGTGAGGCAGCTCAACTGCTAGAGTGAGAGGAGCAAAAAAATTAATCTTAAAATCTTTTTTAAAACTGCTGCTGTGTCCGCAGCGTTTGCTCTACAGGTATGATTTTACCCTCAAAACGTAGCCATGGCTGTCCTCTTTCATCCAATGTGTTTACTATTGTCCTAGGTGTTATGGTTCTTTCATAAATGTCACCAATGCACAGCCTCCTCCCTCCAACTCTTCCATAGACTCTAATGTTAAAATGGCTCAGAAGGTTCGTTTGAAAATCAGAAGAGCATGGTGTCTTTCCACTGTCACCACGTCCATATAATAAACTCCACAGGCATGAAAACTGAGAATTAGGTAGACTAGACATGGCTGTCGCTCACGGTGAAAGAATTTTGTCAATACGACATGTACTTTTCATTTGGGAAGAATTTGTTTGGGCCTGACTTTTCTGTTCATTTTAAGCAGCAAAAGTGAGGCGCATGTCTGTGTACGTGTGTATGGAGCCATTGGGTGCGGTCACTATAGCAACCAGGCTCACACCTGCCTGCTTAACGAGCTCTGCCTGCCACTGTGCCAAGATTCATCTTAAGCACTTCTCTTTCAACTGCTGCTGTGTCCACAGTGTTACAGCCATCATTTTACCCTCAAATTGTCGCCATTATTGTTCTCTTTCCAACACCGTATCTTTCAAAGCTCAGGCATTTAAACTTTTTAAACTGTGTGGATCAAAGTGGAGGGATCACAGTTGAGTCATTCAGTGATTCAAAGAATATGACCTTTTGATATTCATTCAGATGTTTTCTGACTCTAAATGTTCTTTTCTCATTTCTTAGGGTTTTCTAATTTACATTTAAAACATTTTCAGTTTTTTTCCAACTCCTTCTTCTGTGTAACCTTCAGCTTTTAGCAGTTCAGCACCTTTGTTTTCAGGTTAAATTCGGGGGTTTTTTGTTTGTTTTTTTAAAATTTCATTTAATATTTTTAACTCAAAATTCAGCAATTAATTCATTTCAGTGCATACATTCAGATTCAAGCATTCACACTGCAGTTTCTTCAGAAAATGCACTTTCTAGTTAGTGTGAATGCTTGAAAAGCATTCACAGTATTGTTATTCGAATCTTTATTATTATTAGTGTGAATGCTTGAAAAGCATTCACAGTATTGTTCTTCTAATCTTTATTAGTGTGAATGCTTGAAAAGCATTCACAGTATTGTTCTTCTAATCTTTATTAGTGTGAATGCTTGAAAAGCATTCACAGTATTGTTCTTCTAATCTTTATTCTATTTTATTATTATGGATTCCGTACGTTTTTTGTAATCTATCTCCTTCAAAACCGTTCAACTTAGAAAAACCATTCAAACACCATTAGATTCCTATTCTTTTGGACATGACTGCTTCTATTTTTCTCATTTTTAACATTTATATTTTTAATTTTATTCAACTTTTTTCAACAAAAATTTCCCATGTATTTCAATGGGGAGACCCTTCAAATTCTCATTCAACTTCCTCCTCTTTAAACTGTATCTACTTCCACATACATTGACATAGAGCCACCATTCAAACTTTAAAACGAAGACAAGACATTCAACTATTCAACTTGTATTTATCTTTTCAATATCTATTATACTTTTTCTTCAGTTCCAGTTTAAGTTTCATGATGTTTTTTCACCCGTTTCAAAGTTTATAATGGGTGTGTATGGGACGGAATGTTGGGGCTAGAGTGAGACAGCTCAACTGCTAGAGTGAGAGGAGCAAAAAAATTAATCTTAAAATCTTTTTTAAAACTGCTGCTGTGTCCGCAGCGTTTGCTCTACAGGTGTGATTTTACCCTCAAAACGTAGCCATGGCTGTCCTCTTTCATCCAATGTGTTTACTATTGTCCTAGGTGTTATGGTTCTTTCATAAATGTCACCAATGCACAGCCTCCTCCCTCCAACTCTTCCATAGACTCTAATGTTAAAATGGCTCAGAAGGTTCGTTTGAAAATCAGAAGAGCATGGTGTCTTTCCACTGTCACCACGTCCATATAATAAACTCCACAGACATGAAAACTGAGAATTTGGTAGACTAGACATTGCTGTCGCTCACGGTGAAAGAATTTTGTCAATACGACTTTTACTTTTTATTTGGGAACGATTTGTTTCGGCCTGACTTTTCTGTTCATTTTAAGCAGCAAAAGTGAGGTGCATGTCTGTGTGCGTGTGTATGGAGCCATTGGGTGCGGTCACTATAGCAACCAGGCTCACACCTGCCTGCTTAACGAGCTCTGCCTGCCACTCTGCCAAAATTCATCTTAAACACTTCTCTTTCAACTGCTGCTGTGTCCACAGTGTTAAAGCCATCATTTTACCCTCAAAACGTCGCCATCGTTGTTCTTTTTCCAACATCTTGTCTTTCAAAGCTCAGAGATGTAAACTTTTTAAACTGTGTGGGTCCAAGTGGAGGGATCACATTTTAGTCATTCAGTGATTCAAAGAATATGACCTTTTAATATTCTTTCAGATGTTTTCTGACTCTAAATGTTCTTTTCTCATTTCTTAGGTTTTTCTAATTTACATTTAAAACATTTTCAGTTTTTTTCCAACTTCTTCTTCTGTGTAACCTTCACCTTTTAGCAGTTCAGCACTTTTGTTTTCAGGTTAAATTCGTTTTTTTTTTTTATCTCATTCAAAATTTTTAACTTAAATTCTGTATTTAATTCATTTCAGTGCATACATTCAGATTCAAGCATTCACACTGCAGTTTCTTCAGAAAATGCACTTTCTAGTTATTAGTGTGAATGCTTGAAAAGCATTCACAGTATTGTTATTCAAATCTTTATTATTATTATTATTATTATTATATTTTATCTATTCCGTACGTTTTTTGTAATCCTACTCCTTCAAAACCGTTCAACTTAGAAAAACCATTCAAACACCGTTAGATTCCTATTCTTTTGGACAACACTGCTTCTATTTTTCATATTTTTAACATTTATATTTTTAATTTTATTCAACTTTATTCAACAAAAATTTCCCAAAATTTCCCATGTATTTCAATGGGGAGACCCTTCAAATTCTCATTCAACTTATTCATTTTTAAACTCTTACTACTTCCACATACATTGACATAGAGCCACCATTCAAACTTTAAAACGAAGACAAGACATTCAACTATTCAACTTGTATTTATCTTTTCAATATCTATTATACTTTTTCTTCAGTTCCAGTTTAAGTTTCATGATGTTTTTTCACCCGTTTCAAAATTTATAATGGGTGTGTATGGGACGGAATGTTGGGGCTAGAGTGAGACAGCTCAACTGCTAGAGTGAGAGGAGCAAAAAAATTAATCTTAAAATCTTTTTTAAAACTGCTGCTGTGTCCACAGCGTTTGCTCTACAGGTATGATTTTACCCTCAAAACGTAGCCATGGCTGTCCTCTTTCATCCAATGTGTTTACTATTGTCCTAGGTGTTACGGTTCTTTCATAAATGTCACCAATGCACAGCCTCCTCCTTCCAACTCTTCCATAGACTCTAATGTTAAAATGGCTCAGAAGGTTCGTTTGAAAATCAGAAGAGCATGGTGTCTTTACACTGTCACCACGTCCATATAATAAACTCCACAGGCATGAAAACTGAGAATTTGGTAGACTAGAAGCTGCTGTCGCTCACGGTGAAAGAATTTTGTCAATACGACTTGTACTTTTAATTTGGGAACGATTTGTTTCGGCCTGACTTTTCTGTTCATTTTAAGCAGCAAAAGTGAGGCGCATGTCTGTGTCGTGTGTATGGAGCCATTGTCACTATAGCAACCAGGCTCACACCTGCCTGCTTAACGAGCTCTCTCTCACTCTGCCAAGGTTAAACCTAAAAATGTTAGATTGTAGTAAGATTAACTTTTTCAAAAGTACAATAAGACAGATTTGACAGGGTTTTGCCACAGATTAATAGTTTGTCACTAGTTAGTATATGCCAACTAAGTAGAGCATTGTGATTGGCACAAAGGTTTTTCAGATCTGGGCAGTTGGAGTCAGTTGATGACTTCAAAATCATCCTTTCTGACTGGATAATTAAAGCTCTCAGCATCTATCGGTCTGTAGTTAATTTCCCCACCTTTTAACTAACGTTTCACTAACCTAATCTCATTTAATGTCTCTGTTTATAGTCTGTATAGTTTATCTCCCCACGAATATACTCAAAGTAGTCTTAAAATAAAACCCACAAAACAGTTCAAGATTTAATACTTTTTATTTGCTCATTTAATGCCAGTTGCCCTGTTTTTCTGTATGTCACTCATTCGCTTATACTTGGGCAAAAAGGACCAATTTTTACACTAGTATAGTGTATTTTTTCCCTCTATCTCTCTATGTCTGTCACACACAGAGACCAACACACAGACATGTATATGCTCATTATTGCTGTTCAAACTGATGGTCAAATTTCCAAGCACCACCTGAACGCCTCATCTGTTTTTAACCTATCACTGGACCAACTGTCGTCATTCCGCTTTGCTCTCTGCTGTGGTAAGTACAGTACACTCAGTACTGCAGTGTTTTATTTTTATGATGGAAAAAATACATGTTTGACATTTAAACTCACATATCAAGTCCAACAGAGTTAAAAACAATTCAAAGAAGAAAGAAAGAAAAAAGAATAACCTTCGCTATCATTTATATACGTTTATTACGTTTTGCTGTTAGCAGCAGTGCTAACGCTAGCTTCAATGCTAATGCTAGCAACAATGCTAACGCTAGCTATAGTGCTAACACTAGCCTTAGCAGTTGTTAACTGACAAAAATAATATTCCTGTGATATTTCTTGCCGGTCAGTGAGACAAAAGTAAGAAATTAGCTTTATTATTGCCATTGTGGCTCAGTTTTAACAGTAAGAGTGCTAGCGCTAGCAGCATTGCTAGCGCTAGCAGCATTGCTAACGCTAGCTGCAATGCTAACGCTAGCTGCAATGCTAACGCTAGCTGCAATGCTAACACTAACTGAAGTGCTAATGCTAGCCGGAATGCTAGCGCTAGCAGCAATGCTAAGGCTAGTAACAGTCTAACAGTAGCCTTACATAAGTGGCAATACTTCAGTTAACTAGTTTGAATTG
This sequence comes from Copadichromis virginalis, assembly GCF_057382275.1. Lineage (NCBI taxonomy): Eukaryota > Metazoa > Chordata > Actinopteri > Cichliformes > Cichlidae > Copadichromis > Copadichromis virginalis. Next base: position 26,144,980 of record NC_140629.1, read on the forward strand.
TAAAATGACTGCTGTATCAGTTGGTGTGCTATATTACTCTATAATTACCCTGCTGACTAGAAGTTCAGTGTATCATGTCGTGTGGGCTTTGTATTTCTGTTAGTCTGATAACACTGTACAGACAACTAACGTATTATTTCTCGTTTCTTTCAGGAACCTGACTGACACTGTGCTTTGCCTGGTAGGTGTGCACATACTGTAAGAGAAGTAGACCAAAATAAAAAAATTATATGACTAATATAAGCTGTAAAGTGATGGGTTCAAACTTTGTGCTAGACCTTTTAAACACAATTTTATAATAAATACACATAAGTGCAGCTTAACAATTGGGCTAAAATATTTTTTTCGTACATTTTTGTAGTCACACTACATGTGATTAATTAATGATTCACTCAATCATATTTGTATTTAAAAATATTATTGCTGAATTTAATTAAATATTTATTCTTTTAAAAAGTGCCCAATTATGCAACTTTTTGCACATGGCAGCCGACAACAGTTTAGCTTGAATATTTGTTTTGTCCTTTTGCAGTAGTCACATTTAGTTCATACAATTACCATGTGATATAATTTTAATAAAATTATTTTTTTTTCTTGTTTTTTGTTCAGAGTGTGTAGAAGAAGAAGAACAAGGACCAGATCTCCAGTCTTCTCTCTCACATCCCAACCCCCCAACCCCTCTATCCTCTGTCCTGCTCCACCTATTGTCTCTGCCTTCTTTCCATCTGTATTTCACTCTGTGGTTTGTGAGAAATTTTGCCAAACCAACAATCCTTTTGCGGTTTGATTTAAAGCCGTGTCTCTCCTGCTCTGTCTGTTCTCTCTGCTAAATTTTCTCTCTACCTGTTTTTCACTCTTGGCTTGCTGCTGAAAAACGCCAAGCCAACAAAGCAATAAAGAGTGCATATTTTGCCTCAACCTATGAACAAACTGAACAAACAAAGAAAAATCTGCGGTTTGATTTAAAGCCGTGTCTCTCCTGCTCTGTCTGTTCTCACTGCTAAATTTTCTCTCTACCTGTTTTTCACTCTTGGCTTGCTGCTGAAAAACGCCAAGCCATTAAAGCAATAAAGAGTGCATATATTGCCTCTACCTGAGAACAAACTGAACAAAGAAAACTAATTCACGGTTTGATTGTGATTTCCCAGCCGTGTCTCTCCTGCTCTGCCTGTTCTCTCTTCTAAATTTTCTCTCTACCTGTTTTTCACTCTTGGCTTGCTGCTGAAAAATGCCAAGCCAATAAAGAGAGTGCATAATATTCTCTCAACTGAAGAACAAACTGTCAAACGAAAGACAACTGTTTAAGACAAATAAAAACTGAAATATAAAAACAAAGACAACATCTCCTGGTGTGTGCCACTCTTATCTTGTGAACATATTTTCTAAAGACTAAGAAACACTTGCAGGTGTGTGAAAATGCCAAGGAAGCAGAAAAAGTCACAAGCTGCAAAACAACGCTGGAAAAAGTTTCATGAGTTTCACAAAGTACCAACATGTGAACAAGCTGAGTTTGATTTTCCTCAGAGCTCTGCAGAAGACAGTGTGTCTACAAAGACCAATTCTGACAGTGTCAAACAGGCAGGTCAACATGTTCCTGCACATGTACAACAGGTATCTTATGCTGATGCTGTAAAGAGTGGACTGCAGCATAAAGTTAATGAACAACATGAGGTGTCAAGTGCCCCACAGGTGGGTTATGCTGACTTTTTGAAAAGAGGCTGTCACAGTGATGTGGCAGGACCATCTCATGCAGAAAGAGTGAACCTTGAAAACCAGCCCTCTGTTATACATGTCTGTGCATCTCGCAGCCAGGCTCATCCTAAATATGGAGACTCCAGAAACAAGCAGTGCACATGTAACTCACTCACATTTCTTGCTTTCCTTCATGAGAATGAAAACATGACTACAGCTGACCTTAATCTGGTCTTGGATAAAGGTGATGTGATGTACAAAGAGGCCAAGAAAAGATTTCCTAAAAATATTCATTTGGCAACCGATGAGCTGCCAGACAAAGTTGATGCTCGCTGGTCTATGTATGATGTCGACATGACACAGCCTTCCCGGTATGGGACATTTGAAGAACCTCCAGAGGAAGCAGTAGATACCTTTCTCAGCTTAGAAGCAGGACTGAGCTGCCTGTTGTCAGATGTGCAGTATGCCTTATTGATTATGAGTGGATTGTGTATCGCAGTGTTCAGATCCACATCAGGCAAATATGGTTTCTTTGATCCACACTCCAGAACACCCAGTGGTCTTCCTCTATTACTACAGTCACGTAATCGTGGTACAGCTGTGATGCTGAAATTCACACTCCTCAGTGACATGATTAAGAGGATCCAAGATTCTTATGAAATGATGGAGATATCACCCTCTTGTAACTATGAACTGAAGCCTGTGCAGTTCTACAGTATGAGCACAGTCAACCTGAGTGATACTATCACAGACACAGTCTGCAGACCAACAGCTGCCACTGCTGTGGCATCTACTCACTCTGATACAACTGTTGATGAAGCAAACTCCTCTACTCCAAGGAGAAACACAACGACTGATCTGACTGAGAACATCTTTTGTCAAATGTCCATTTGTACGCCACCGGTGAAACAAAAAGAAGTTTACGTGACTCAGTTCACATCATATGAAGATCAGAATGAACCTCCTAATATACCAACTGAAGAACTATGCAGTGAATTAAGTTTCCTTCCATCAAGTGATGCTTTTTCATGTCAATCAAATGCTGCCATAACAAATGTTGCTGCCTGTGACCTTTCTGATATAGTTTTACAAAAACTGAAAAAAGTTAATAAACAACAAAGGCACAAAATGAAAAGAAGATTAATGGCATCAGAGAAACCCAGAAATCAGAGAAAAGAAAACCAAAAAAGGAGAGAACAACAAAAGTATGCTTCAAATAAAGATTACAAAGAAAAGAAAAAATCTTGCGCAAGCGAGACATATAAAAACAATCCTGAAGTTAAACAAAAACAACAACAGTATATGAAAAGACGTTACTGTGAAAATGATGAATTCAGAAAGAAACAAAAACAATATGTTAAAAAACGTTTTTCTGAGAATGCTACAGTTAGAAAGAAACAACAACAATATATTAAAAGACGCTACTGTGAGAACGATGAATTCAGAAAGAAACAACAACAATATATTAAAAGACGCTACTGTGAGAACGATGAATTCAGAAAGAAACAACAACAATATATTAAAAGACGCTACTGTGAGAACGATGAATTCAGAAAGAAACAACAACAATATATTAAAAGACGCTACTGTGAGAACGATGAATTCAGAAAGAAACAACAACAATATATTAAAAGACGCTACTGTGAGAACGATGAATTCAGAAAGAAACAACAACAATATATTAAAAGACGCTACTGTGACAATGCTGACTTTAGACAAAAACAAAAAAACTATATAACTAAAAGGTATCAAGAAAACCCTGAATTCAGAGAGAGACAGAGATCTCGAGTGACTCAGCGTTATGCACGTGACAATGCATTCAGAGTAAGACACAGACAACTAATGAAACAACTAATGCGAGACAGGTATCAAAGTAATCTTGCATTCAGGATTATGCACAACATGAGATGTGCAATGAAAATAAAAAGGAAATACAGATGGGTGAACAGACAAACCCAAGAGAGTGACAACAGTGTGATCAACGAGGCCATATCTGTGTTCAAATCACAAATCAAAGCTGGACCATCATACCCATGTACTGTATGCTTCAAGGCTTCATTTCCAAACCAAGTGCGACCCTGCACAAGGTCAAAGTATGTCAAAAACCCACATGTAGTTGCAACATGTTTGACAGGAAAGTTTGTTCATGTTTGTGATGAAAACTGCAGAAATGAGCAGTGCAAAGTGCCTGATGAGAGAAAGAGAGAGTGGATATGTCACACCTGCCACGATCATCTTAAAAATGGATCCATGCCAGCACTTGCTGTTGCCAATAAGTTGGATCTTGCTGATATTCCAGCTGAACTTTCTGATCTCAACATACTGGAGAGACATCTCATAGCCAAGTGCATACCATTTGCCAAGATCATTCCTCTTCCCAAAGGCAGACAAAGAGCAATTAGAGGAAATGTGGTCTGTGTCCCATCAGAGGTACAGGAAACTGTTGAAACACTACCTCGACTGAGAATTAATTCTCAGGTGATCAGAGTAAAATTGAAGAGACGCTTGTCTTACAAAGGTCATCAGCTGTTTCAGACTGTAAGCTGGTCTAAACTTGTGCAAGCACTGCATAAACTCAAGCAGATTCATCCACAGTATAAGGATGTGAGCATCAGAGATGATGCTGAGCTGTGTGATCCAACTCTTCCTGATGAAGATGATGAGGATGATGATGATGAAAACATGAATGAGGACGATTATGATGAGGCTGATTTAATGGAAATTGACAGCTGTGAGAAAAATGCACTGAGTGAAGCACAAAATATAAATGAACAGGACATTGACATGTTACCCTGTGATGGTGAACAATCGCATGAACAGATGAGAGATGATTCAGAGCAAGCAGATGGACTGACTAATGGTGGTTTTGCACTCGAGTCCTGTTTGCAGCCCCCTGATGTGGCTGAGGAGATATTATGTTTCAGTGAAGGAATCTACTCTGTTGCTCCTGCAGAGAGAAACAATCCAATAAGTTTTTTCAAAACACCTAAACTGGAGGCCATGGCCTTCCCTGTGCAGTTTCCTACAGGCCAAAACACACTTGATGAAAGAAGGCTGATCAAAGTATCCCCCAGTGGGTATTTCAAATCAAGACTTTTCTGCATTGATGATCGTTTTGCCAAAGACACAAACTATTTATTCTTTGCACAGTTTGTGACTGAAATACACTTGGCTACATCCAGCATGACAGTACAGTTAAGGAAGGCAAAGCCTCTGACCAGAGATGGTAGAAAAATAACCTCAGGCATGTTACAAGATAAACATGAGGTGGAGAAACTGGTGCGAAATAAAGATGCAGTGAGATTCATGCAGCCTCTGAGAGGAACCCCAGCCTATTGGGAGAAAACAACAAGAGATCTTTTTGCCATGATCAGACAGTTGGGAACTCCCACGTTCTTTTGCACATTTTCAGCTGCTGAAATGCGCTGGCCTGAAGTGATCGAGGCAATAACAAGGCAGCAAGGTGAACAAGTGAATTTTGAAGGACTCGACTGGTCAGCAAAGTGTGACATCCTGAGAAGCAATCCTGTCACAACAATGCGCATGTTTGACAAGAGAGTTGAAGCATTATTCAGAGATTTACTCTTATCTCCTGCAGAGCCACTTGGCAAAGTCATTGACTACTTTTACAGAGTTGAGTTTCAGCACAGAGGAAGCCCACACATACACTGCCTCCTGTGGGTAGAAGGTGCTCCTGTGTTTGAGGAGGATGATGAGCAAACTGTTCTTGATTTTATAAACAAATACATCACAGCTCAGCTGCCTGATCCACATAAACAACCTGAACTGTACAAAAAAGTAACAGAAGTGCAAAAACACAGTAAGAACCACACAAAGACGTGCTTTAGGAGTTTAAGCTCCGGGTGCCGTTTTGGTTTTCCCAAACCACCCTGCAATGAGACAATGATCACAAGACCCAGTGAGGATGATGCACTGGAAGTAGAAACGGCAAAGAACAAGCTCAGACCACTGAACCAGCTGCTGAATGAACCTGAAACTGCTTCCATGAGTTTAGAGCAGCTCTTGGAAAGATGCAAGTTGACACATGCAGAATATGAGAGATACCTGAATAAAATGAACATGAGGAGTACGATCATACTAAAGCGTGATCCAAAAGACTCTTGGATAAACGGCTATAATCCACATCTGCTTGAAGCCTGGAACAGTAATATCGACATAAGCTTTGTTTTAGATGCTTTTGGTGCTGCAAATTATTTAATGAAATATATATCAAAAAAAGAGGGCGGGCTATCTGAGTACCTGAAAACTGTCATTGAGAACTCCCATAAGGACAGTGTAAATGAGTGCGATGAAATGAGAGCCGTCATGCAGGCATATTCAAAGAAGCGAGAGATCAGTGCACAGGAGTGTGTTGCTCGTGCATGTGGTCTTCACATGAAGCAATGCTCACGTGCTGTAATATTCATTCCAACTGATGATAATCCTGTGAAAATGAGTCGTCCCCTGTCAGTTCTGGACAACACAACACCTGAGTCTTCCAATGTTTGGATGACATCTTTGAATGACAAATACAAAGCCAGACCTGAAACACCAGAGTATGAGGAGATGTGCATGGCAGACTTTGCTGCTACTTGCAGGATTGTCTATGGCCAACAGAAAAAAGGTAAAGATGTTTTGCCCCTTCTCAATGAGATGGGGTTTGTGCAAAGGCGCAAAAACAATAAGCCTGCTATCATCAGATTTCACCGCTGCTCACAAGAAAAACATCCAGAGCAATATTACGGAAGACTGCTTAAACTGTACCTTCCTCATCGTTCAGACCACGAACTGAAAACACCATCGTTGCCAACCTATCAGGCTTTCTATGGTGCTGGCTGTGTACAGCTACCAGGTACTGACCATCTTGAGTACGTGCAACACATTGTCAAAAGAAACAGAGAAAAATATGAGAAAAACAGTGAGGAGATCGAGAGCGCTGTTGAGGAATATGAGCAGAACAGAGGTGTGACTGACGAATGGTGTAATCTGGCACCTGAATCAGATCTCGTAAGGTTGCCACTTGTCGAACAAGAAAGAGAGCGAGACAATGAAAATGAACAGGAAGATGTGCCCGACTACAGCCGTCAGGCTGATGCTTCAACAGAAGTCAGAGCCATCAGGGAACCCCCTGCTATTGATCCCACATTGTTACGTCAGATGTTTCAGAATCTGAACAAGAAGCAAGCCTGCATATTTTATGCAGTTAGAGACTGGTGCATTAAAAGAGTCTGTGCTCTAAATCCAGAGCAGTTTTTCTTTTATATTAATGGTGGTGCTGGAACAGGAAAATCACATCTTATCAAATGCATCTACTCAGAAGCATCTAAGATACTGAGCAAAGTGCCCAGATATGCAGACGACGTTGACATATCAAAACCCACCGTCCTGTTAACTGCTTTCACTGGGACTGCAGCTTTTAACATTTCTGGAACAACACTGCATTCTCTTCTCAAGCTGCCTAGAAGCTTAAAACCTCCCATTCAGGGACTTGGCAATCAGCTGGATGAAGTCAGATCAGAACTTTTGAATGCTGAAATAATCGTCATTGACGAAGTGTCTATGGTGTCAAGACATCTGTTTGCATATGTAGATGCAAGACTCAAACAGATCAAAGGGACTCGGAGACCCTTTGGAGGCATGTCAGTCATTGCTGTCGGAGACTTCTATCAGCTACCCCCAGTGCGACAGTCTAAACCTCTCTGTGTGCACGACCCGTCTGAGATCGACCTGTGGCGGGAGCATTTTCAGATGATCACTCTGACTGAGATTATGCGTCAGAAAGATGATGTTGTCTTTGCTGAGATGCTGAACAGAATTCGTGTAAAAGGAAAGTTGGATGAGCTTTGCGAAGCAGATAGAAATTTGTTGTTACAGGCCATAACTGAACCAGCCCATTGTCCGACTGATGCATTGCACATTTTTGCAACTAATAAAGAAGTGGATGCACACAACTCTTCAACACTGGCTCTGCTCCACACTCATATCATTGACATCCATGCAGATGATTATAGAAAAGATCCTAGAACTGGCAGAATGGCACTTCAAGACAGACCATTGAAAGGAGGTAAAAACGAGTTACCAGACACACTGAAAGTTGCAGAAGGAGCTCGTGTCATGCTCACCAGAAACATTGACATACAAAATGGTTTGGTTAATGGAGCTTTTGGAATACTACTTAGAGTAGTTTACTCTGAAAATGACCAACACATCATCAAGCTTGGACTTAAAATGGATAATGAGACATCTGGAAAGAATAACCGCACACCAGCAGACGATATGGTGTACATTGAGAGAGCAGAGGAGAATCTGAAGCAGAAAGGAGTGGTACGAAGACAGTTCCCAGTGAAGCTGGCCTTTGCATGTACAATACATAAGGTACAGGGTATGACAACTACATCAGCTGTTGTCTCTCTTAAGAGCATTTTTGAGCCCGGCATGGCCTACGTAGCTGTCAGTAGAGTGACGTCTCTCAGTGGACTGTATCTTCTTGATATGGAGGAGAAAAAAATATTCACCAACCCAGAAATCACTGCAGCGCTTGAGAACATGAGACAAGCCAACCTTGATGACATGATGCCTCTTCTACACGTGAGGCAAACACTGAGCAGGTCAGAGGTTTTCACCATTGTTCATCATAATACAGAGGGACTGCCAGCTCACATTAATGACATCAAAAGTCACCATGAATTGTGTCTAGCAGATGTTTTGTGCCTAACAGAAACACACCTGCGGGGCTCTTTTGTCGCAGAGAGTCTCCACTTGGAAAATTACAATTTGTTCAAACGCAACAGACACCTGTCCTACACAAACTTTCCCCAGATGGCAAACAGAAGTGGTGGTGGAGTTGCTGTTTATGTGAAAAGTGACATTCAAGTGCATGAAAAACAGTACATCCATAATGTAACTGACCTTGAATTTCTGGCTTTAAAGGTTGAAGCACCAGTCAGTGCTCTGATTGCAGTTGTATACAGACCTCCAGACTACACTCTGAGGCCATTCCTGAAAAACCTGGTAAGCCTATTAGACTCATTGGAGATCATGGACTGTCATCCCATCATAGTTTGTGGTGATTTTAATGAGAATGTTTTATCCAGTGCAAACAAACCAATCCTGGAGCTGTTTGAGTCTAGGGGATACGCACAGGTCATCACTGCCCCTACCACAGAGAAGAACACACTGCTTGACCTAATTTTCATTTCTCAGTCAGATCGATGTCTCCATTCTGGAGTCATGAAGACATACCATAGTTACCATGACCCAGTATACTGTGTATTGTCCTGTGATGATTCATGATCTAGATCTTTGAATACAGTAAGTAATATCTATATTTTTGAATGACTTAAGAAAGTAGAGCGATATTTAAAAGTTGACGCCCTGCATTGCAGTATAATGTTTGAATTGTTTACATAAAATACAATTACATGAATTAAGTAATGATATCAGTAAAAGATGACAATTTTATTTATTACAGAAAATCTAAAATTCACTAACAGTAACCTATAAATGTCAGAAAAATCAAATATAGCAGTTTGAAACGAACAGTGTAGGCATATCCTCTCTGCAGCCAGGCTTCAACATCCTGCCAGGCTGCCCCAGTCTCACTGTGGCTGGGAGGGAGGGAGGGTGGACCAGAGGATTGCCTACACAACACATAAATGTTCAACAGCTTCTTCATTGTTTCTGAGAGAACAATAATGACTAAAGGTTGCTTTTTAAAAAAACAAACAAACAAACAAACAAACCTAATTACAGCAATAATGACAGTTAAGCCACTTTATGTGTGCCTCTATTTTGAAATAATATTTACAAAAATATTATTATTTTGGTTTGTTATAAACTTTAAACTTTTTCAAAAGTACACAATTATATTTTTGGACAAATTTTTCTATGAAACATAAATTTTTATGAGCTTTTATCATGTTTCTGGCCAGTGCAATCATCAGGGTGGGTCTGGGTTGATAACTGCACATTTCTGGCCAGAAATGTTTCAGCAGTGTTACATATGTAGTGCATATGTTACACTTGCTTTCTGTTACCAGCTGATACCCTACATTTGTATAGACATTTGATGGTGTGAGGTTGGGGAGTTGAGTGGGAGGGGGGGGGGGGGGGGAGGGTACGGTGGGAGTCGAGGGGGGGGGTTTCCTTTCCTGTTAGGTTTCCTTTGTTTTTCTTTTTTTTTCTTTTTAAGAGAGACACAGTCCTCCTGTGTCTTCTCCAAGCTTCACATGTAAAATCCAACAATGTGAAGCACATAGCAGCCAGAAACTGTAATGCCACAGATCAGAGAAACTTCATCATCACCATCTTCATCGCCATACGATCAGAGCGTGAGACTTCACATCTGGAGCACAGGAGAGATTCTGTGATAAGTCTTCCTTCTAGCTTGTCCCACAAGCAGTCGGTGAGATTTACTAACAACAAAAAGGGTTAATGACATTATTTCCATGAAAACATGTATTCATTCTTTGTGAAGTGTTTAAATTGTGTTTTCACTTGACCTTAGGAGTGTTAGAGTGTATTGTAATGTCTGTACTCAGGTGTTTCCCTCTGTGATCCATCCCCTTCAGAGCCGAGACACTCAGGACTGAACAGACTGCACAGTTTCTGTGACTGAGCCTCCAAAACACCTTCTTTGAAACCACTCATGATAGAAGGGCTTCATATTTGCAGCAGCACTACTACAGGTATTCAGTTTATTACAGGATGTGTTTGTTTCTTAGGACCAGCTCTGAGTGCACACTACCTAATATATACACCTTTCTGTTTATTACAAACCAACTACTCTGGATCATACGGCCAGTTGGCAGGAATGTTGCTGCAGGAAAACATCCCTGGAGATCACCATCATTGTCAGACTGACTGTGCCTCCTCTGTGCAGTGTCAAGATCCTCCCTAAATGAGTGTGTAAGTTAACATTTTCATTATTTTATTCCCTTTGACAAGACAAGTATCACTGATATTTACATTTACAACTACATATTCCTGTTTTCTGCTCTTCTTTTAAAGTCCTCAGCTATCCTGCTTCTGTGCTGCTTGCCACACATCAAACACTGGCCGGATGACAGGGAGGATCCACTCTGAAGTCACTGGACATGATGAGGATCATATGGGACTTCATAGTTTCACAGAAACGTTGTGCTCTGTGATTACAGGTTTTAAATGGACATAATGACTGCCTCTCTCTGATCAACAGGCTAAAGGATTGTTGTCATTGTTAGTGCTCTGTACAATGTATGCTTATTTAGTATTTCATCACAGAGCAAACCTTTTTTTCTTTAACATATTTTTATTTTTTTATTTGTGGGGATAGGTTAATTGATTAATCCAAATTGTCACTAGGTGTGAATGTGCGAGTGAATGTGAGTGTGAATGGTTGTCTGTCCCTGTGTGTTGGCCCTGTGACAGACTGGCGACCTGTCCAGGGTGTACCCTGCCTTTCGCCCTATGACAGCTGGGATAGGCTCCAGCGCCCCCCGCGACCCTGGAAAGGATAAGCGGAAGCGAATGGATGGATGGATGGATATTTTTATTTTGTTCTAATGTTGAATTAACTGTGGGGATTTTTTTTAAGTGGGCACTCGGGATGTCATATGACCAGAAATGTGGTAACTGGAATTCAACAGTATGGAAGAAAAAATCTGCTAAGAACAAAACACACACAAAACCCCCCAAGAAAATTCAAATTCATTCCATGTAATCCAATCTAAAACATTTTAAACTGCTGAACAGCAACACAAACAGCGTTAAAAAACAGTGTTAACAGAATGATTATGATGATTTTGTACCAAAGTTTCAGGTCACATGGCACACCTAGTGTGTAGTGTGGGGTATCAGCTGGTAAGTATAGGTTTTTTTTTTTCATATTTGTGTCCTTAGAGTTCAGATAGATAAAGCCTTGTGTATAATAATTAGTCATAATCACAACTCAAAGTCAGGGACTAACTAATTTTGGGACTTTGTGTCTGAGCCCAGGTTAAAACAATGTGTAAAAAAGCATTTAGTGGCATGGCTGAACAATGCTGTATTGATACTTATTTATCCATGTTCACAAAAAGGACTAATGTGTTTATTTGATTATTTGCATGTGTTAAACTGTGTCACCACCTTACGCTTTCATTTGACTTTACTCAAAAATCTCTATACAGTTCTCTTTTACCACTGTGTGGACTCTGTTTACATTAAAACATAAAGAAGAATGAGTAATAAAAAGATGTGTAGACAGATTAAGTAGGACGATAGAAACAGCTGTTCAGCCATGTTCTAAGAAACCAACACAATTTAAAGGTTCAGGATTGTGGTTTTAAAAGTTGAATTTTCATGTATTTCATATCTTGCTTATTATTTTTTATTTAGTTATTTAATTTAGTTATTTTTATTTATTCTACTAGTCCTTTTCAGAAAGAAGCTGTAAAATATGACTTAAGATTTTTATGTTATTTTCTATGACATACAAAATAAATTGATGTATGTAATACTATTAAACATGATATACACATGTGTATATGTCTGAAAAACATTATGCTGTATATTAAAGTTTGTATTTTCTCCAGAATTTTTGTTCAACTCTAAATTTTCTTTTGTCATTACTCATCTTTTTATTATTTACATTTTAAACATGTTTAGCTTTTTTCCAACTTCTTCTGTGTGAACATCAGCTTTCAAAAGTTCTGCACTTTTGTTTTCAGGTGAAAATTTCTGTATTTTCCAGCTCATTCGGAATTTTTAACTTAAATTCAGTAATTAATTCATTTCAGTGCATACATTCAGATTCAAGCATTCACACTGCAGTTTCTTCAGAAAATGCACTTTCTAGTTATTATATTTTATCTATTCCGTACGTTTTTTGTACTCCTACTCCTTCAAAACCGTTCAACTTAGAAAAACCATTCAAACGCCATTAGATTCCTATTCTTTTGGACATGACTGCTTCTACTTTTCTCATTTTTAACATTTATATTTTTAATTTTATTCAACTTTATTCAACAAAAATTTATAATGTATTTCAATGGGGAGACCCTTCAAATCCTCATTCAACTTACTCATTTTTAAACTCTTACTACTTCCACATACATTGACATAGAGCCACCATTCAAACTTTAAAACGAAGACAAGACATTCAACTATTCAACTTGTATTTATCTTTTCAATATCTATTATACTTTTTCTTCAGTTCCAGTTTAAGTTTCATGATGTTTTTTCAGCCGTTTCAGAGTTTATAATGGGTGTGTATGGGACGGAATGTTGGGGCTAGAGTGAGGCAGCTCAACTGCTAGAGTGAGAGGAGCAAAAAAATTAATCTTAAAATCTTTTTTAAAACTGCTGCTGTGTCCGCAGCGTTTGCTCTACAGGTATGATTTTACCCTCAAAACGTAGCCATCGCTGTCCTCTTTCATCCAATGTGTTTACTATTGTCCTAGGTGTTACGGTTCTCTCATAAATGTCATCAATGCACAGCCTCCTCCTTCCAACTCTTCCATAGACTCTAATGTTAAAATGGCTCAGAAGGTTCGTTTGAAAATCAGAAGAGCATGGTGTCTTTCCACTGTCACCACGTCCATATAATAAACTCCACAGACATGAAAACTGAGAATTAGGTAGACTAGACATTGCTGTCGCTCACGGTGAAAGAATTTTGTCAATACGACTTTTACTTTTCATTTGGGAGCGATTTGTTTGGGCCTGACTTTTCTGTTCATTTTAAGCAGCAAAAGTGAGGTGCATGTCTGTGTACGTGTGTATGGAGCCCTTGGGTGCAGTCACTATAGCAACCAGGCTCACACCTGCCTGCTTAACGAGCTCTCTCTCTCACTCTGCCAAGATTAATCTGAAACACTTCTCTTTCAACTACTGCTGTCTCCACAGTGTTACAGCCATCATTTTACCCTCAAAACGTCGCCATCGTTGTTCTCTTTCCAACATCTTGTCTTTCAAAGCTCAGAGATGTAAACTTTTTAAACTGTGTGGGTCCAAGTGGAGGGATCACATTTTAGTCATTCAGTGATTCAAAGAATATGACCTTTTAATATTCTTTCAGATGTTTTCTGACTCTAAATGTTCTTTTCTCATTTCTTAGGTTTTTCTAATTTACAATTAAAACATTTTCAGCTTTTTTCCAACTTCTTCTTCTGTGTAACCTTCAGCTTTTAGCAGTTCAGCACCTTTGTTTTCAGGTTAAATTCAGGTTTTTGTTTTTTTTTTATCTCATTCAAAATTTTTAACTCAAAATTCAGCAATTAATTCATTTCAGTCCATACATTCAGATTCAAGCATTCACACTGCAGTTTCTTCAGAAAATGCACTTTCTAGTTAGTGTGAATGCTTGAAAAGCATTCACAGTATTGTTCTTCTAATCTTTATTATTAGTGTGAATGCTTGAAAAGCATTCACAGTATTGTTCTTCTAATCTTTATTATTCTATTTTATTATTATCTATTCCGTACGTTTTTTGAAAGCCTACTCCTTCAAAACCGTTCAACTTAGAAAAACCATTCAAACACCATTAGATTCCTATTCTTTTGGACATGATTGCTTGTATTTTTCTCATTTTTAACATTTATATTTTTTATTTTATTCAACTTTATTCAACAAAAATTTCCCATGTATTTCAATGGGGAGACCCTTCAAATTCTCATTCAACTTACTCATTTTTAAACTCTTACTACTTCAACATACGTTCACATAGAGCCACCATTCAAACTTTAAAACGAAGACAAGACATTCAACTATTCAACTTGTATTTATCTTTTCAATATCTATTATACTTTTTCTTCAGTTCCAGTTTAAGTTTCATGATGTTTTTTCACCCGTTTCAGAGTTTATAATGGGTGTGTATGGGACGGAATGTTGGGGCTAGAGTGAGGCAGCTCAACTGCTAGAGTGAGAGGAGCAAAAAAATTAATCTTAAAATCTTTTTTAAAACTGCTGCTGTGTCCACAGCGTTTGCTCTACAGCCATCATTTTACCCTCAAAACGTAGCCATGTCTGTCCTCTTTCATCCAATGTGTTTACTATTGTCCTAGGTGTTACGGTTCTTTCATAAATGTCACCAATGCACAGCCTCCTCCTTCCAACTCTTCCATAGACTCTAATGTTAAAATGGCTCAGAAGGTTCGTTTGAAAATCAGAAGAGCATGGTGTCTTTCCACTGTCACCACGTCCATATAATAAGCTCCACAGGCATGAAAACTGAGAATTAGGTAGACTAGACATTGCTGTCGCTCACGGTGAAAGAATTTTGTCAATACGACTTTTACTTTTCATTTGGGAGCGATTTGTTTCGGCCTGACTTTTCTGTTCATTTTAAGCAGCAAAAGTGAGGTGCATGTCTGTGTGCGTGTGTATGGAGCCATTGGGTGCGGTCACTATAGCAACCAGGCTCACACCTGCCTGCTTAACGAGCTCTCTCTGCCACTGTACCAAGATTCATCTTAAACACTTCTCTTTCAACTGCTGCTGTGTCCACAGTGTTAAAGCCATCATTTTACCCTCAAAACGTCGCCATCGTTGTTCTTTTTCCAACATCTTGTCTTTCAAAGCTCAGAGATGTAAACTTTTTAAACTGTGTGGGTCCAAGTGGAGGGATCACATTTTAGTCATTCAGTGATTCAAAGAATATGACCTTTTAATATTCTTTCAGATGTTTTCTGACTCTAAATGTTCTTTTCTCATTTCTTAGGTTTTTCTAATTTACAATTAAAACATTTTCAGTTTTTTTCCAACTCCTTCTTCTGTGTAACCTTCAGCTTTTAGCAGTTCAGCACCTTTGTTTTCAGGTTGAATTCGTTTTTTTTTGTTTGTTTTTTTTATCTCATTCAATATTTTTAACTCAAAATTCAGCAATTAATTCATTTCAGTGCATACATTCAGATTCAAGCATTCACACTGCAGTTTCTTCAGAAAATGCACTTTCTAGTTATTATATTTTATCTATTCCGTACGTTTTTTGTAATCCTACTCCTTCAAAACCGTTCAACTTAGAAAAACCATTCAAACACCATTAGATTCCTATTATTTTGGACATGACTGCTTCTATTTTTCTCATTTTTAACATTTATATTTTTAATTTTATTCAACTTTATTCAACAAAAATTTCCCATGTATTTCAATGGGGAGACCCTTCAAATTCTCATTCAATTTACTCATTTTTAAACTCTTACTACTTCCACATACATTGACATAGAGCCACCATTCAAACTTTAAAACGAAGACAAGACATTCAACTATTCAACTTGTATTTATCTTTTCAATATCTATTATACTTTTTCTTCAGTTCCAGTTTAAGTTTCATGATGTTTTTTCACCCGTTTCAGAGTTTATAATGGGTGTGTATGGGACGGAATGTTGGGGCTAGAGTGAGGCAGCTCAACTGCTAGAGTGAGAGGAGCAAAAAAATTAATCTTAAAATCTTTTTTAAAACTGCTGCTGTGTCTGCAGCGTTTGCTCTACAGGTATGATTTTACCCTCAAAACGTAGCCATCGCTGTCCTCTTTCATCCAATGTGTTTACTATTGTCCTAGGTGTTATGGTTCTTTCGTAAATGTCACCAATGCACAGCCTCCTCCCTCCAACTCTTCCATAGACTCTAATGTTAAAATGGCTCAGAAGGTTCGTTTGAAAATCAGAAGAGCATGGTGTCTTTCCACTGTCACCACGTCCATATAATAAGCTCCACTGGCATGAAAACTGAGAATTAGGTAGACTAGAAGCTGCTGTCGCTCACGGTGAAAGAATTTTGTCAATACGACTTTTACTTTTCATTTGGGAACGATTTGTTTCGGCCTGACTTTTCTGTTCATTTTAAGCAGCAAAAGTGAGGTGCATGTCTGTGTCCGTGTGTATGGAGCCCTTGGGTGCGGTCACTATAGCAACCAGGCTCACACCTGCCTGCTTAACGAGCTCTCTCTCTCACTCTGCCAAGATTCATCTTAAACACTTCTCTTTCAACTGCTGCTGTCTCCACAGTGTTAAAGCCATCATTTTACCCTCAAAACGTCGCCACCGTTGTTCTTTTTCCAACATCTTGTCTTTCAAAGCTCAGAGATGTAAACTTTTTAAACTGTGTGGGTCCAAGTGGAGGGATCACATTTTAGTCATTCAGTGATTCAAAGAATATGAACTTTTAATATTCTTTCAGATGTTTTCTGACTCTAAATGTTCTTTTCTCATTTCTTAGGTTTTTCTAATTTACAATTAAAACATTTTCAGCTTTTTTCCAACTTCTTCTTCTGTGTAACCTTCAGCTTTTAGCAGTTCAGCACTGTTGTTTTCAGGTTAAATTCAGGTTGTTGTTGTTTTTTTTTTATCTCATTCAAAATTTTTAACTCAAAATTCAGCAATTAATTCATTTCAGTCCATACATTCAGATTCAAGCATTCACACTGCAGTTTCTTCAGAAAATGCACTTTCTAGTTATTCTATTTTATCTATTCCGTACGTTTTTTGTACTCCTACTCCTTCAAAACCGTTCAACTTAGAAAAACCATTCAAACACCATTAGATTCCTATTCTTTTGGACATGACTGCTTCTATTTTTCTCATTTTTAACATTTATATTTTTAATTTTATTCAACTTTATTCAACAAAAATTTCCCATGTATTTCAATGGGGAGACCCTTCAAATTCTCATTCAATTTACTCATTTTTAAACTCTTACTACTTCCACATACATTGACATAGAGCCACCATTCAAACTTTAAAACGAAGACAAGACATTCAACTATTCAACTTGTATTTATCTTTTCAATATCTATTATACTTTTTCTTCAGTTCCAGTTTAAGTTTCATGATGTTTTTTCACCCGTTTCAGAGTTTATAATGGGTGTGTATGGGACGGAATGTTGGGGCTAGAGTGAGGCAGCTCAACTGCTAGAGTGAGAGGAGCAAAAAAATTAATCTTAAAATCTTTTTTAAAACTGCTGCTGTGTCCACAGCGTTTGCTCTACAGGTATGATTTTACCCTCAAAACGTAGCCATGGCTGTCCTCTTTCATCCAATGTGTTTACTATTGTCCTAGGTGTTATGGTTCTTTCGTAAATGTCACCAATGCACAGCCTCCTCCCTCCAACTCTTCCATAGACTCTAATGTTAAAATGGCTCAGAAGGTTCGTTTGAAAATCAGAAGAGCATGGTGTCTTTCCACTGTCACCACGTCCATATAATAAACTCCACAGGCATGAAAACTGAGAATTCAGTAGACTAGACATTGCTGTCGCTCACGGTGAAAGAATTTTGTCAATACGACTTTTACTTTTCATTTGGGAGCGATTTGTTTCGGCCTGACTTTTCTGTTCATTTTAAGCAGCAAAAGTGAGGCGCATGTCTGTGTACGTGTGTATGGAGCCATTGGGTGCGGTCACTATAGCAACCAGGCTCACACCTGCCTGCTTAACGAGCTCTCTCTGCCACTCTGCCAAAATTCATCTTAAACACTTCTCTTTCAACTGCTGCTGTGTCCACAGTGTTAAAGCCATCATTTTACCCTCAAAACGTCGCCATCGTTGTTCTTTTTCCAACATCTTGTCTTTCAAAGCTCAGAGATGTAAACTTTTTAAACTGTGTGGGTCCAAGTGGAGGGATCACATTTTAGTCATTCAGTGATTCAAAGAATATGACCTTTTAATATTCTTTCAGATGTTTTCTGACTCTAAATGTTCTTTTCTCATTTCTTAGGTTTTTCTAATTTACAATTAAAACATTTTCAGCTTTTTTCCAACTTCTTCTGCTGTGTAACCTTCAGCTTTTAGCAGTTCAGCACTTTTGTTTTCAGGTTAAATTCAGGTTGTTTTTTTTTTTATCTCATTCAAAATTTTTAACTCAAAATTCAGCAATTAATTCATTTCAGTGCATACATTCAGATTCAAGCATTCACACTGCAGTTTCTTCAGAAAATGCACTTTCTAGTTAGTGTGAATGCTTGAAAAGCATTCACAGTATTGTTATTCGAATCTTTATTAGTGTGAATGCTTGAAAAGCATTCACAGTATTGTTCTTCTAATCTTTATTATTATATTTTCTTATTCCGTACGTTTTTTGAAAGCCTACTCCTTCAAAACCGTTCAACTTAGAAAAACCATTCAAACATCGTTAGATTCCTATTATTTTGGACATGACTGCTTCTATTTTTCTCATTTTTAACATTTATATTTTTAATTTTATTCAACTGTATTCAACAAAAATTTCCCATGTATTTCAATGGGGAGACCCTTCAAATTCTCATTCAACTTACTCATTTTTAAACTCTTACTACTTCCACATACATTGACATAGAGCCACCATTCAAACTTTAAAACGAAGACAAGACATTCAACTATTCAACTTGTATTTATCTTTTCAATATCTATTATACTTTTTCTTCAGTTCCAGTTTAAGTTTCATGATGTTTTTTCACCCGTTTCAGAGTTTATAATGGGTGTGTATGGGACGGAATGTTGGGGCTAGAGTGAGGCAGCTCAACTGCTAGAGTGAGAGGAGCAAAAAAATTAATCTTAAAATCTTTTTTAAAACTGCTGCTGTGTCCGCAGCGTTTGCTCTACAGGTATGATTTTACCCTCAAAACGTAGCCATGGCTGTCCTCTTTCATCCAATGTGTTTACTATTGTCCTAGGTGTTATGGTTCTTTCATAAATGTCACCAATGCACAGCCTCCTCCCTCCAACTCTTCCATAGACTCTAATGTTAAAATGGCTCAGAAGGTTCGTTTGAAAATCAGAAGAGCATGGTATCTTTACACTGTCACCACGTCCATATAATAAACTCCACAGGCATGAAAACTGAGAATTCAGTAGACTAGAAGCTGCTGTCGCTCACGGTGAAAGAATTTCGTCAATACGACTTGTACTTTTCATATGGGAACGATTTGTTTCGGCCTGACTTTTCTGTTCATTTTAAGCAGCAAAAGTGAGGCGCATGTCTGTGTACGTGTGTATGGAGCCATTGGGTGCGGTCACTATAGCAACCAGGCTCACACCTGCCTGCTTAACGAGCTCTGCCTGCCACTGTACCAAGATTCATCTTAAACACTTCTCTTTCAACTGCTGCTGTGTCCACAGTGTTACAGCCATCATTTTACCCTCAAATTGTCGCCATTATTGTTCTCTTTCCAACACCGTGTCTTTCAAAGCTCAGGCATTTAAACTTTTTAAACTGTGTGGATCAAAGTGGAGGGATCACATTTGAGTCATTCAGTGATTCAAAGAATATGACCTTTTAATATTCATTCAGATGTTTTCTGACTCTAAATGTTCTTTTCTCATTTCTTAGGGTTTTCTAATTTACATTTAAAACATTTTCAGTTTTTTTCCAACTTCTTCTTCTGTGTAACGTTCAGCTTTTAGCAGTTCAGCACCTTTGTTTTCAGGTTAAATTCGTTTTTTTTTTTGTTTTGTTTTTTTATCTCATTCAATATTTTTAACTCAAAATTCAGCAATTAATTCATTTCAGTGCATACATTCAGATTCAAGCATTCACACTGCAGTTTCTTCAGAAAATGCACTTTCTAGTCTTTATTATTAGTGTGAATGCTTGAAAAGCATTCACAGTATTGTTCTTCTAATCTTTATTATTATTATTATTATTATTAGTGTGAATGCTTGAAAAGCATTCACAGTATTGTTCTTCTAATCTTTATTCTATTTTTTTATTTATTATTATTCTGTATTCCGTACGTTTTTTGTAATCTATCTCCTTCAAAACCGTTCAACTTAGAAAAACCATTCAAACACCGTTAGATTCCTATTCTTTTGGACAACACTGCTTCTATTTTTCTCATTTTTAACATTTATATTTTTTATTTTATTCAACTTTATTTAACAAAAATTTATAATGTATTTCAATGGAGAGACCCTTCAAATTCTCATTCAAATTCCTCCTCTTTAAACTGTATCTACTTCCACATACATTGACATAGAGCCACCATTCAAACTTTAAAACGAAGACAAGACATTCAACTATTCAACTTGTATTTATCTTTTCAATATCTATTATACTTTTTCTTCAGTTCCAGTTTAAGTTTCATGATGTTTTTTCACCCGTTTCAGAGTTTATAATGGGTGTGTATGGGATGGAATGTTGGGGCTAGAGTGAGACAGCTCAACTGCTAGAGTGAGAGGAGCAAAAAAATTAATCTTAAAATCTTTTTTAAAACTGCTGCTGTGTCCGCAGCGTTTGCTCTACAGGTATGATTTTACCCTCAAAACGTAGCCATCGCTGTCCTCTTTCATCCAATGTGTTTACTATTGTACTAGGTGTTATGGTTCTTTCGTAAATGTCACCAATGCACAGCCTCCTCCCTCCAACTCTTCCATAGACTCTAATGTTAAAACGGCTCAGAAGGTTCGTTTGAAAATCAGAAGAGCATGGTGTCTTTCCACTGTCACCACGTCCATATAATAAACTCCACAGGCATGAAAACTGAGAATTCAGTAGACTAGAAGCTGCTGTCGCTCACGGTGAAAGAATTTTGTCAATACGACTTTTACTTTTCATTTGGGAACGATTTGTTTCGGCCTGACTTTTCTGTTCATTTTAAGCAGCAAAAGTGAGGTGCATGTCTGTGTGCGTGTGTATGGAGCCATTGGGTGCGGTCACTATAGCAACCAGGCTCACACCTGCCTGCTTAACGAGCTCTGCCTGCCACTGTACCAAGATTCATCTTAAGCACTTCTCTTTCAACTGCTGCTGTGTCCACAGTGTTACAGCCATCATTTTACCCTCAAAACGTCGCCATCGTTGTTCTCTTTCCAACATCTTGTCTTTCAAAGCTCAGAGATGTAAACTTTTTAAACTGTGTGGATCCAAGTGGAGGGATCACATTTTAGTCATTCAGTGATTCAAAGAATATGACCTTTTAATATTCTTTCAGATGTTTTCTGACTCTAAATGTTCTTTTCTCATTTCTTAGGTTTTTCTAATTTACAATTAAAACATTTTCAGCTTTTTTCCAACTTCTTCTTCTGTGTAACCTTCAGCTTTTAGCAGTTCAGCACTGTTGTTTTCAGGTTAAATTCGTTTTTTTTTTTTTTGTTTTTTTTTAATCTCATTCAATATTTTTAACTCAAAATTCAGCAATTAATTCATTTCAGTGCATACATTCAGATTCAAGCATTCACACTGCAGTTTCTTCAGAAAATGCACTTTCTAGTTGTGTGGATGCTTTAAGCATCCACACTATTGAGTTCCTGTTTCTCTTTATTCTTTATACTTTATTCTAGTTGCTTCCGTACACTTTTCGCCGTTAAACTACTTCCACAATTTTCAGCCGATTTTCACCGTTCAAATTTTAAACTATTCAGCTATTTTTGCTAATTCCTGCTACGATTTTTGCTATTTTTAACTATTATACTTTTTAAAATATTAAGCTTTTTTCCTTTAATTTGTCCCATTGAAATGAATGGGAAACTTCAGCAATTCTGCTAAAATTTGCTTGTTTTTGAAACTTAACTACTTCCTCATATTTTCACCTAGAACAACCATTCAAACTTTAAAATGTTCACAAATTATTGGGCTATTCAGGTATGATTCAGCTTTTTCAAATCTTTTACTGTTTTACTTTTATGCCTCTTAAAGTTTTGAGTTGCAAAATTGTGATTTTTCACAAAATACATGTGTTGTTATGGTTGCTATGCTCTTGGCTTCCAGTGTGCCACTGAAGGTTTTGCAATTTTCACTTCATGTCCGAACAACTTCCTGCTACTTGCTCAATTTTCACTCAACTTCCACAAATTATACATCAAAACATAGGTATTTTTGCTGGCTTTCAGAAAATGTCACCATCATTGTTGTGGGATTTATAGAATTTTTGCAAATCTCCTCAGACTAACACAAGGTCAGAAAACTCTCCATATAAAGTGAATGGAGAGCTTGTTCAAAATCACCGCTGGATTTCTGTAATGAGAGGCATATTCGAATCGTCATATCTCCTTAACGAAGCAAAGTTAAGACATGAGGCTTGTCCCCGAATATCTTCAGACACCCCTGACGCTCACAATTCAAGAATTTCTTTCTCACCTATTACCGTTCTGAAATGAGTTGGACTTGTTTGAGGGTAGGAAATTCGTCCTTCGCTCAGATTTCTTCAGATTTCAAACTGTGGAAATGAACCACTTTTTTCTCTCGTCATAACTTTTTGTTGGATTTCCACAGAGACCTGAAAATTTCCATGATTGTTCACCAAAGCCTGCTGTCTCTTACGGTGAAAGAATGATATCGATACTCCAAATAGATTTCGAGTTAGAATGCGTTGTTTGAGGGCAAGTCAAGGCAGTTTTTGCTTCGCTCTACTCAGTTATGGTGCATTACAAGTCAAATATCTTTAATAATTCATATTTTAATGATAAATTGTAAACACTGGAAGATTCCCCCATCTCTTCTGAACAAAACGGTGTAAGAATGACCGCTCTAGCCCCTACGGTTTGGAAATTATGGTCATTTGTTTGAGGGGAGTCCTCACTATGAGAAATAGGCTGCAATAATCCTGTGCCTCTCTGTGCTGCGTGTGTAAAAAGAGGCACATGTTTTGGCGGGAAAAAGTACACAGGCTCTCTGATTGGTGGATTCAAATTCAGCAGCTCCCAGGCTGACCTAGAAACTTACTTCTCTCTCCCTGTGCATTTTTTTGCTGATTTTTTCATTTAACAAGTATATTTGAGGGACCCTCAGCATGTTCAGCATTTTTTCAGCTGTCCATTTTGCTTTTCCAATTTTTCTGTTTAACTTATTACTATTGTGCTAAATAATACTATTTCTGCTATTTTATAAGATTTGTGCCTAATATAGTATTTCTGCTAAATTACAATATTTCTGCTTTTTATACTATTTGTGCTAAAACATAGTATTTCTACTAAATGTAGTATTTATGCTTAATCATACTATTTCTGCTTTTTATGGGATTTGTGCCTAATATAGTATTTCTGCTTTTTATAGGATTTTTGCTCAAACATAGTATTTCTACTAAATGTAGTGTTTATGCTTAATCATCCTATTTCTGCTTTTTATAGGATTTGTGCTTAATATAGTATTTCTGCTAAATTATAGTATTTCTGCTTTTTATAGTATTTGTGCTAAAACATAGTATTTCTACTAAATGTAGTATTTATGCTTAATCATAGTATTTCTATATATTTCTGCCAGGTCCCCAGGCAGCCAATCCTCTGTGAGGACTGAGAAATTCAAATTTTCAAATCAGGGCCTGCACGGCTTCCCAGCCAATCATATATGTGTCCTGAGGCATTCAAATTTGCATATTGGGGCCTTCATGGCTTCTAAGCCAGCCAATCATATCTGAGGGCTGAGGAATTCAAATCCATAAATCAGGGCCTGCACAGCTTCCAGCCAGCCAATCATGTATGTGGGCTCCAGGTATTCAAATTTGCATATTGGGGAATTCGTGGCTTCTAAGTCAACAAGTCATCCATGTCATATATCTCTAAAAATTCATATTTTAATGATAAATTGTCAACACTTGAAGATTCCCCCATCTCTTCTGAACAAAACGGTGTAAGAATGACCGCTCTAGCCCCTATGGTTAGGAAATTATGGTCATTTGTTTGAGGGGAATCCTCACTATGTGAAATAAACTGAAAGAAGCAGGTCTATGTCTCTGTGCTGCGTGTGTAAAAAGATGCACCTGTTTTGGCGGGAAAACGTAAACAGCCTCTCTGATTGGTGGATTCAAATTCAGCAGCACCCAGGCTGACCTAGAAACTTACTTCTCTCTCCCTGTGTGTGTGTGTGTGTGTGTGTGTGTGTGTGTGTGTGTTTAGTGGGAGAGAGAGGACCCTGCCCTTATTTGACAGCATGTCATTGTAGGATTTAAATTGAACATAGTTAGACTGGTTGACTGGATTAGAGCCTGTGTTTGTGTGTCCCTCTGTGCATTTGTGTTTCAATAAGTTATTACTATTCTGCTAAATCATAGTATTTCTGGTACTTTTCGGTACTTGTGCTAAATACAGTATTTCTGCTAAATCATACTATTTCTGCTTTTCATAGGATTTATGCCTAATATAGTATTTCTGCTAAATTATAGTATTTCTGCTTTTTATAGGATTTGTGCCTAACATAGTATTTCTGCTAAATTATAGTATTTCTGCTTTTTATAGGATTTGTGCCTAACATAGTATTTCTGCTAAATTATAGTATTTCTGCTTTTTATACTATTTGTTCTAAATTATAGTATTTCTGCTTTTTATAGGATTTGTGCTTAATATAGTATTTCTGCTAAATTATAGTTTTTCTTCTTTTTATAATATTTGTGCTAAAACATAGTATTTGTACTAAATGTAGTATTTATGCTTAATAATAGTATTTCTATATATTTCTGCCAGGTCCCCAGGCAGCCAATCCTCTGTGAGGACTGAGACATTCAAATTTTCAAATCAGGGCCTGCACAGTTTCCCAGCCAATCAAATAAGTGTCCTGAGGCATTCAAATTTGCATATTGGGGCCTTCGTGGCTTCTAAGCCAGCCAATCATATCTGAGGGCTGAGGAATTCAAATCCACAAATCAGGGCCTGCACGGCTTCCCAGCCAGCCAATCACATATGTGGTCTCAGGCATTCAAATTTGCATATTGGGGAATTCGTGGCTTCTAAGTCAACAAGTCATCCATGTCATATATCTCTAAAAATTCATATTTTAATATTAAATTGTCAACACTTGAAGATTCCCCCATCTCTTCTGAACAAAACGGTGTAAGAATGACCGTTCTAGCCCCTACGGTTAGGAAATTACGGTCATTTGTTTGAGGGGAGTCGTCACTATGAGAAATAGACTGCAAAAATCCTGTGTCTCTCTGTGCTGCTGCACCTGTTTTGGTGGGGAAAAGTGCACAGCCTCTCTGATTGGTGGATTCAAATTCACCAGCTCCCAGGCTGACCTAGAAACTTACTTCTCTCTCCCTGTGTGTGTGTGTGTGTGTGTGTGTGTGTGTGTGTGTGTGTGTGTGAGACAGAGAGAGAGAGAGAGAGAGAGAGAAAGGCTTTTAATGGGATGATCTCATTCTAAGATTTAAATTCAATATATTTAGACTGGTTGACTGAATTGGATCTTGTGTGTGGGTCTCTCTGTGCATGTGTGTTTCCTCATGTGTACATATTTGTGATTGTGTGGCTGTAATAAATTTTTTTGCAGATTTTTGTCATTTAACAAGTATATTTGAGGGACCCTCAGCATGTTCAGCATTTTTTCAGCTGTCCATTTTGCTTTTCCAATTTTTCTGTTTAACTTATTACTATTGTGCTAAATCATACTATTTCTGCTATTTTATAAGATTTGTGCTTAATATACTATTTCTGCTTTTATAGGATTTGTGCTTAATATAGTATTTTTGCTAAATGTAGTATTTATGCTTAATCATACTATTTCTGCTTTTCATAGTATTTGTGCTTAATATAGTATTTCTGCTAAATTTAGTATTTCTGATTAATTATAGTTTTTCTACTAAATCATAGTACAGTATTTCTGCTTTTTATGGGATTTGTGCTTAATATAGTATTTCTGCTAAATTATAGTATTTCTGCCAAATTATAATATTTGTGCTAAAACATAGTCTCAATTTAAAATTACAATATTCATAGTTCATCACAGTGTCTCTGGTAAATCACAATATTTCTGCTCTGTTGTACTATTTTTCTAAATCATAGTGTTTCTGTAATGTTTAAGTATTTTTGGCTAAATATATTCTTTCTGTTATCTTATACTATTTCTCCTAAATTCTTGTATTTTTGAGAAGTTATCATGTTTCTGGTAAGTTACAATATTTCTGCTAAATTCTGCTATGCTATTGTATTTCTGCCAAGTATTATGTTTCCTCTAAGATATTGCAGTTCTGCTAAGTTATTCCATTTTAGCAAACTTCCTTTGCTTCTGCAAAGTTTTTACAATTTCTGCAACTTTTCAGCTTTTTCAGCTAGTTTTTGCATACAGCTTCAGCTTTAAGCATCCACACTGCATTTTCGCAGGAAATGCAAATTTTTCTAGTTATATTTTATTCTGTATTCCGTACGTTTTTTGTAATCCTACTCCTTCAAAACCGTTCAACTTAGAAAAACCATTCCAACACCGTTAGATTCCTATTCTTTTGGACAACACTGCTTCCATTTTTCATATTTTTAACATTTATATTTTTAATTTTATTCAACTTTATTCAACAAAAATTTATAATGTATTTCAATGGGGAGACCCTTCAAATCCTCATTCAACTTACTCATTTTTAAACTCTTACTACTTCCACATACATTGACATAGAGCCACCATTCAAACTTTAAAACGAAGACAAGACATTCAACTATTCAACTTGCATTTATCTTTTCAATATCTATTATACTTTTTCTTCAGTTCCAGTTTAAGTTTCATGATGTTTTTTCACCCGTTTCAGAGTTTATAATGGGTGTGTATGGGACGGAATGTTGGGGCTAGAGTGAGACAGCTCAACTGCTAGAGTGAGAGGAGCAAAAAAATTAATCTTAAAATCTTTTTTAAAACTGCTGCTGTGTCCACAGCGTTTGCTCTACAGGTATGATTTTACCCTCAAAACGTAGCCATGGCTGTCCTCTTTCATCCAATGTGTTTACTATTGTACTAGGTGTTATGGTTCTTTCGTAAATGTCACCAATGCACAGCCTCCTCCCTCCAACTCTTCCATAGACTCTAATGTTAAAATGGCTCAGAAGGTTGGTTTGAAAATCAGAAGAGCATGGTGTCTTTACACTGTCACCACGTCCATATAATAAACTCCACAGGCATGAAAACTGAGAATTCAGTAGACTAGAAGCTGCTGTCACTCACGGTGAAAGAATTTTGTCAATACGACTTTTACTTTTCATTTGGGAACGATTTGTTTCGGCCTGACTTTTCTGTTCATTTTAAGCAGCAAAAGTGAGGTGCATGTCTGTGTACGTGTGTATGGAGCCATTGGGTGCGGTCACTATAGCAACCAGGCTCACACCTGCCTGCTTAACGAGCTCTGCCTGCCACTGTACCAAGATTCATCTTAAACACTTCTCTTTCAACTGCTGCTGTGTCCACAGTGTTACAGCCATCATTTTACCCTCAAATTGTCGCCATTATTGTTCTCTTTCCAACACCGTATCTTTCAAAGCTCAGGCATTTAAACTTTTTAAACTGTGTGGATCAAAGTGGAGGGATCACATTTGAGTCATTCAGTGATTCAAAGAATATGACCTTTTAATATTCATTCAGATGTTTTCTGACTCTAAATGTTCTTTTCTCATTTCTTAGGGTTTTCTAATTCACATTTAAAACATTTTCAGTTTTTTTCCAACTCCTTCTTCTGTGTAACCTTCAGCTTTTAGCAGTTCAGCACCTTTGTTTTCAGGTTAAATTCGGGGTTTTTTTTTGTTTTTTTTTTAATCTCATTCAATATTTTTAACTCAAAATTCAGCAATTAATTCATTTCAGTGCATACATTCAGATTCAAGCATTCACACTGCAGTTTCTTCAGAAAATGCACTTTCTAGTTATTATTATTTTTTTTATTTTTCGCCTGTCCCATTTGGTTCTTTAGCCATCAGAATTGTTGTCTGAAGACCAACAAGGATACCCAATGGATTTACTTTGCCAAATGGATCATCGTGGCATTGCCGTATTGGTCCATTTGGTCGATCTTTGTTTTTATTATTTATTATATTTTATTTTCAGATGTTACAGACGGGACAGACATGAGTGAGAGATAGGAAAGGGAGAAAGAAAGAGGAAGGAAAGGAAAAACAGAAGGGGAGAGGGACAGTGAGAAAGGGGGGGAGAAAAAAAATAAAAATCTCCTGGATCACCTGTTGAGAGAAGAATAGAAAACAAGCAAAAAAAGACAAAAAAAACAAAAAACAAAGCAACATACTAAACACAACACCATCGCATTAATCTAGCTAAGTGTAAACAGCAGTAAATACTAAATATTCAATGTTGTTGTGCAGTACGCAGGACAGATGTGCTTCGAAGTAGCAGCCAAGAAAGGTGTAATTTGGGTCTACGAGCAGTGAACACCCGTGTGCATACCTGTGTGGATCAGCGCGCTTGTATTCCAAAGGTTTCTCCATGTAACGATCTGCTAGGGAGTGTGGGGGGGCCAGGGGGAGTTGCAGTGACGCGCCCGTGAGCTCCGCCGGCCGCCAGCTGTGCCTGAGTGACCGAGCCCCAGGCCGAGAGGCCGGGGGCACCCCACCCCCGAAGGGGCCCGAGCGAGCCCCAGGCTCCAGGCCCCGATAAGCGGCCGCCAAGGAGTGAGCTGGTGTGTACCTGGACGCCCACCCCCAGACACAAAGAACCACCAACGCACCGACACCTGAGGGAGTCCGCCACCGGCAGGGGTAGTGGTGGTAGGTGGAGATAGGCCTCCAAACCTTGGAGGGCCTGAGATGTCCCCAGAGAGGTGGCGTCTGATACCCAACCTGACATATAGACACAGACATACAGGCACACACAGACACAAACATCCATTCCCCCCCTCATGCTCTCATATGCACTCACTCCACACTCAACCAACGTGGAGACAGACATAAAGAGACGCTGTACACACGATCACACTCCCCAAGCGTACTCTACAAACCGGGTCTAGGTACCCTTGCTCCTGGAGGGGGGAACTGCACCCAGACCCAGGTGGTGTTACCCTTTTCCCTGCGGTGGGGAGAGGCAGACCACCCCGACTCCGTAGCAGCAGGGAGGCCCCACACTCCAGACCGCAGTCGGACGGCCAACTCCACCTAGCCCTCCCGCTCCAGCAGGCCGCAGAGAATGTTTATTATTAATAATGGTGCTCAGATACTTGGGCTGGTGAGATGGTTAATAGGTAAGAACAAATTGTGCTCTTCCTAAAATCAGCAACTATATTCTTGGTCTTATTGGTGTTTAACCTCAAATAATGTATGTAACTGTGTCTTGTGCATACTTTAAAATATCTTGGTGCTGTATTATTTAATGCCACCTCTTCAACTCTGGCGTATGTGCAACTCCCAGAATTGCTGATATGATATTTAAAGTCTGAAAAAAAAAGTTAGTACTGATTACAGTTTTTTTTTTTTATTAAAAGAGTTCTTCAGGCTGAATGCCATTAAACCATTATTTTTAAAAACATACTTCTTGGATATAGTATTGGATTAAAATACATTTGCACAAACACTGATTCTAATGCAACCAAATGAATGTAACACATATTTTAAGGATACAATTTCCAAGCCCTTCCCAGTTTCTGCAAACTAGTTGACTAGTTGTGTCTTTTTTTAGTTGTGAGAAACCTCATCGAAATTGTATTTATGTGAGGCAGGGGAATTTTCACACAGAGATCAAAGTAATGTGTACAAATTAGCAATACTAATTGTATTAATCAGTTATTATAATTAGCTCAGGGTCACAAATCGAGTACACACAGTAGTCAGTCGTTCTGGATTTGGAAAAATTGAGTGGACATGAGTACTCTTCAGCCCAATGGGAACTTTGCAGTTTTTGTTGCATACGAAGTTTAAGAGACACCGTTTTAACAGAAAAGCCACTTTTTCTTATCCCACTAAAGGCTTTGCTGCACCTGCCGAGGGAAGCAGAGACAATGGGGTAAAACGAGCTCATCCATCAACTCCTCTGAGCCCTTCCCATCTCTCTCGCCCTGATCTCTGTTTCCTGTTGTGCAGGAAGCGTAGCTTTATCTGCTCCACCCACTGGTTGGAAGGCTAAACACTGTGTGGGACAGAGATACAAAGCAGGGGTGCGTGACTGACAACCAAATCTCATATTACCTGAGTTTGGATCACTAAATAGATCAACTGAAGTCAGAGTTAATGCATTTGAAGAAGGTGACACTAAAAGAACCTTCAGAGCATTAAAGCAGATTTACTGAATGCAACCCACAAAGAAAGCTCTTTGCAGCTGCACATTTTCATTGTAAGAGGCTAGCAACGGTTCATTAACTCAGGAAACAGTCTGGCAGGAAAAGTACTGTTGGGTTAAATTAGGCTGCAGGAAGCCTTGTGCTTAGACAGCCTTCTCTTTCCTGCTGGAAGGAAAGGTGTGATCATTGATGCACTCTCTGATCTGCAGCTGCAGACCTTTGTATATAAAACTAACATTCCTCTGTTATATATGCTAAGTGGGGTGAAAAATCCCGCTATTAGAGAGGTCTTTACACAATACGTACACAGTTAGCTGTGGTTTCTTCAATATAACCATTAAATAAGTTTTCAAGTTATGAGCCTAAGCAATTGACATCAGCAGGGCATCAGCACAGTGCACAGTGTGTATGCAAATGGCATGTTAGCAACGTTAGGCGAAGATACCACTTCACACCAACGCATTCATAGAATCATTTTGTGTGCGACTTTTGCATACTGATCATTGTTCCGCACACACAGATACCACTGTTTACATCCATATCAGAAGGTTCTTCACTCTTAATTAATAAGCTCTTCATTGGCCAGAAACTAGCCAGATGAGACCAAAGTAGTGACGTTTGGCCCATAATCTGCAACATTTATTACAATATCAGCACAAACAGCTCATTAATAAAGTCCTCTGTATGTAAAAGTATTACAGAGTCAAATGTGAGCTTGGCTGAAACTGAGCCATCCAACAGGGCCCACGATCACCAGGAAGTCTTCAATAGAAAAGAATCCAGATAGTGATAGTGACCGAAGTCATGCAAAAAGTCATACAGTGAAAAAATGTGTGGGTATCTAACAGCACAGTCCTCAGGAATATGGGGCTTTCGTTTTATTATGAGCACTAAGGTCTGCTATGGATTTGGTGATGTGTCTTTTGTTGAAAAACATCGAGGTAACAACAGTCTGACAGCTTCCGTTAAATTATTTACAGAAGAAGAAAATCAGTGCACATAAAGCACTATTAGCCTTTTGTTGTTGTTGTTGTTGTTATGGCTCTGTCAATGAAATGGTCCACCTGATTGCCAACTGGCAAATCAACAAGTACCTAAAGATGCATTAAAGGGTATACATGTTTCATGTGTCGATTTGTTGTTAAACAGCAAAATATGCGATTGCTTCGGGTGGTGATGCACATATGTGCTTATCTGTTAGCTGGCAGTTCAGTCCTTATCCCATTCCTGGGCAGTCAAAATGATTCAGCATAAACATGAGACAAAGCCATTGAAGTTGTGAAGAAGAGTTTAACAGCTCTCCCACAGCTGAATAATGAGCTGTCATTTCTGCTGACGTCTTTCAGAGCTTTGCACAAGCTGCTCAGTGCTGCACTTTTTGTGAACTTTATCTCGGCAAGTCTATTCCAGGAAACAAAAGGAACAAACCTAGTTAATATTCACAAGGTCCCTACTGACTTAAAAACTTCAGTGACCAATGTTTCTCTTTAGTCTGGATATTTGGCAAGCAAATGGCAGCTCTCTTATGATTTGGTTGCATTTACCTATGAGCTCTGAGAATCCCAATCTGCCCTTTCTGGGCCAGTAGTACTTTCTATTTCTTAGGAATCACACAACTACTTTCTATTCCTGCAGAAATGCTTTCTCTTAATTAAGTGTTGCCATGTAGCACACAACCATGTGACACACATGCTGCCATACACACAGGCTTTGCACTAATTGGTTTGCTGTATATGTAGCTGGCATTCTCCACAGTGCTGTGACAGTTGATTGCTAATGGACTGAAACTATGGGTCCTGCTGTGAGGCTGCTGCGTCACCTCGTCGTCATTCCAGGTCCCCTACTGTAACAACCAATGCCTCACTCTTCCACCAAATCTTTTCAGCACCTAATTAGGTGATTTTCTTTTACCGGTAATGACTAACAAATCAGCTCTCCTGCCAGCCTAAAATCTTTTTCTTTTTTCATTCTTCCTGCACCTTTGACACAGGAAAACAAAAACCCTCATGCTAAGTAAACAACCTCCTGACTCTTTTGTCACTGCACTGTAGGTGACATGATGCTGCAAACTTTAAATTCAGTCTAAATATGATACTAAGTTCTAACAGAAAATTTACACTGACAGTTTCATCACTTCACAGATGTACAGTAGAATGTTTTATCATTGTTTAAAGCAGGATAAAACACCAAGGTAGTTTAATTCAAAACTGGAAAAAAAACAAAAATATTTTTTTCTATTTTTTTTGCTTCTTTCCATTATTTGTACTTTCCAGTTCAGGGCGCTGAAGCTTGTCCCAGCTGTCATAGGGTGAGAGGTAAGGAATTGTCCAAAGAATTGGACAGGTCACAATGTGTCACAAAGCTAACACCTACATAGAGACAGCCATTCAGACACACATAGATTCACACCTATGGCCAATTTTGAATCACGAGTTAACCTGAACCTATCTGTCTTTGGACTGTGGGAGGACGATGGAGTTTCACACAAGGGGGTAAACCTGCAAACACACAAAAACATCCCAGCCTGGATTCACAGATATACAATGTTTGCCAGTATTTAAAAGTCTTTGGCTACAACATGGCAATACTTTAGCGCACAACTCTAAAATAGCTATGTTATATAATAATTACATTATAATAACTGTGTTATATTACAGATTAAGTTGCCCTAATATGTTAATTATAGCACTGACTAAAGTCAACCTAATAATGTAATATGTATTTAAAACTAAAGTGAGTCATTTAGCAATATGAAAGTAATCTGAATATGATGCTGGGGTTACTTTGTAATTTACTGTGAGGCTTTCTTTTACTGTTAAACATAATTCATGCATTTAACAGAAATGAGCCATCTGCATTAATTACCAGTAAAGTCATATGAGTGTTATAAACAGCAACAGAGAGCCTTGTATGACCTATTAGTTTTTAGTCAAAATGGGAAAGTTTGAGAATAAAAATAACCCTCTGGGCTATGTTGTCTATTGTCATGGATGACTGGATCGACACAGAAGACCTTTAGTGTAGTATCTAACGAAGCAGAGAGGAAAAACTCCACCAAGCCCCCTGGGGGAAGGTTTCCATCTATCTGCATGTTATATAAACACTACAGCAAGTAAATCTATTCAGATATAAAAGTCACACAGACTAACTGTAAATGAAACGGGGTTCTGTCATTCTCACTTTTTTCAGTGACGCATTCCACTTTAAGTGTTTAGACATCAGTGAAATACAGCTGCTGAAAACAACTTTTCTCCTCTGTGTTGCATAATCTTTGAGGAGTTTAAGCTTAATGAATTTTTAAAGTCTTTCTTGGCAGTAAAATGTCTGAGCCGAGGCACTGATGCTGAAGTTAGTCAAGTCGCACAGGACTCTTGTCTAGTCACTGTGTCAGAAGGGAGATTTTGGGGGGGGTGGGTGAACAAGTGAGCTCATCTTGTCTACCTCCCACGACAGGCTGTGTAAACATGTGATCTGATTTTGTGTGTATCTTGTGATCGGCAAGAAATGACATCATCATCAGCAGAGGCAAAGACATGAGACACTGACAGATTTTTCATGTAATGAAACGCTCTGAAAAAAATGCATGAGGACTGACTCAAAATCTGGAAACGGAGAGATCGATGAAAATACCTGACAGGATGTTTTAATGAAGTGAATAGAAATGTGCACCGTGGCAGCTCTCATTTCCAGGTGAGGTGAATCAGCGAGAGAAACACTGACAATCTTCTACTTGAGCTACCCAGTCGACTTGAATTTCAGTGACAAAGACAAAAATAAAATGACTTTAATTACTGTGTCTATTCCACTGCCTTGTGAAGTGCTTCCTGAAATGTTGCAAATACTTACAAATAGAGTTTTGGAAAACCCTTAACATGTGCGTTTTTCTGTGTGTGTATTAGTACGTGTATTTCATGTGAGATTCCCAGACATCTCCACCTTTCTGCACTCTTTCCTGTCTTCCTGGCTCGTTCTCATCACAATATTTATCATTAGGCAATAATGAGCACTGGAGGAATTTTGTGTGTAATGTGATTAGCTCTTTCTATCTACAGGGGATAAAAATAGGACTAATATTTAATTAAGGTGTCTTATTAGCAAATCAGCTGTTAAAATCAGTACATTTAAATGATTTCTCAGAGCTAATCTGAAGGTTATATTGGGGCCTGCACCTGTTAAGCTTGCCTGTTTTATTATACCCAGCATGGCAGAAGTTGGGTCATCATCAAAGCTTTCCTTACTAATGTGCTGAAGGAGTTTCTGGCCATGGTGGTTAATAACAGAAAAGTCATCTGTTAAAATGATAAATGACAGAACATTAATTTACTTGCTAATGCTGGCTTTGTTTCCACACAAAACTCATATCATAATTGATCTCACAGCAGTGAAAGCAGAACCAGCAGCAGCTTGTCTAGCAAGCTAGTTCACCATCAGCCTCCCATCAAAGACCACCAACGGTTTATTCACAGTGCACATCTCATCCAACCAGAAAAAAGCTTCTGGCCTCACAGCTTATTAGTCAGACAATTGGACAGTAAAAAAACAGAAAAATAAAGCAAGTTCAAAGGTGTCTTGAACTTGGAATTGTAAGGCCACCAGATGGCGATAGTGAAAGTTACAAAAAGACTTCTGGTTCTATAGAAGTCTATAGGAATTCTATACCTTGATCTCTGTAACTGCTTTACAGCCGAGTTTATTGAACCATTTGTGGTCATA
The DNA here is from genome assembly GCF_057382275.1 of Copadichromis virginalis. NCBI lineage: Eukaryota > Metazoa > Chordata > Actinopteri > Cichliformes > Cichlidae > Copadichromis > Copadichromis virginalis. Next base: position 26,180,219 of record NC_140629.1, read on the forward strand.
CTGAATAAAAATCAATCTTGGTCATACTGTGTTTCATAATGGGGGGTTTCGATATACACCGTGGCAATGGCTCCTTATCCTTATAAGATGGCAGTAATATAGGAGACTATTAGCTTTCACTATGGCAAGTTTTAATTGGTCTCTGCTTTTAGATTTCACTGGACAAATACTGCTTTCCTTACTTGCCCTGACTAAACACCACTGATTGATTTTTCAGTTTTCCATCAAAGACAGCTGACGCCAGCTTAGAAACTTGCATCTCCATAGTATGTAGGTATCGTTATCATTCTTTGATTTTGGACAAAGGATCCTCACATTAAGAAACTTAAGGAACAATAAACAAAAGCTACCACTTGCAGAGTGAGATTGCAGAGGCAGATAGAAGATAAACCGCCGGAAGGCATTTTTATTGTCTAACTACATAAAATATCTTCCTCATTCCTGATAGGTTTGAACATTGGACTAGGAAGCATGCCCAGACTTGTTCACACTCTTGCAAAGAGTTACTTCATGTTTGTTTTGAAAGGATAGTCAAGGAGGTGTTTTTCCATCACTCTTATCAATTTGCTGATAGCTGATAGAGGTGAAATTCTTTTTGCAAGGTGCTGTAGACTGTATCCAACAAAATTGACAGGCTGGTAATGAGCAGAATCCTGCTTCTATTTTTCCTGTCCCTCCTCTGATTTGTGGAAACAGTGACAAACAACTGAGACACAAGTCCATCCATATCCAAAGTGTTCACAGACATAATGAACATAGACACTGTGGTGCCAGACATGTGTTTTGGGACTCTGGTTTGAAGCTTTAATTTCATTTGTGTTTGGAGCCAAAAATGATCCGAGGGTGGTAACAGCTAAATGTATCCATAAACTGTATGAATGAAATACTTTTATTTCACTCAGTAAAACTGGAGGACTTTGATGGGCTGTTAGGACAATAAACCACACAGCAAGACATATTATTCGGCAGATAATTGCATTAAAAGATATGTGTGTGTGTGTGTGTGTGTGTGTGTGTGTGTAGTGGCTCTAAAAGCAAAGCAATCTCACAGACTCCTTAATAAACACATAAAAAGAAATGATATATCAGAGTAGAATGCAAGTATACAATTGCGAGGAATCATAGCACTTCACACAGTCACAGTCATCCTTAAAAGAGGTCATCAGAGCATTGCAGGATATTTACACTCTATAGCTCAGAGTCTGTTTTTGTGCCAGCAGCCCTGAGAACCTGGGGGAAACCCATACACAAAAAACAAACACTGCTACAAGTGTGAGATTTAAATCCCCTGACCTGCTGTGCAGCGGTGAACTTGCCACCGTATGCATTTAAAAGGTGTTAGTCAAGCATGGATACGGGCCTGCGGGTGGGCTTTTAGTTGACACACACACAGATGCACAGACACAACTCGCAATTACAGTCATCGCATCACTCTGAAAGGAGAGTGAGTAAAGCTGTTTGTCTGTGTTTCTGCACTTAGCTGGTGTAGTCACACAGGTGACCTCAGGAGAGCCTCAGAGTACGTGCTGACACCTGCTCCTCAGCACGTGTAAATGTATCTGAAAGAAAACCAGACAGTCCTTATATGGAAGTCACAATGCAAAGTCCAAAACAGATACATAGGGTTGTGAATTTCTTTGTACTCTTTTAGAATCTGAATACATGATTATAAATATGTGTATATGTCCAATTCATTTCAGCCTTACTTTTCTACCTTCTACCTAAGCTGAGCTATCCCACTGCCACATTAGTTTCTGTCCTTTCTACTCAGTCACAGTGAATATCTTAGCATCTTCCAGTCTGCCACCTCCAGCTCTGCCTCCTGTGGCCATTAGTTCCACTTGCTCCATTCTGCCTGCACTCTTTTCTTCACCTCTCTTGTTCAGTGTCTGTAACTTTGGATGGTTACTCATCCACCTTCACTACCTCCGCTCCTTGCAGCTTCACTGTGACACCTGTGTCCATCCCATTGACACACATGTGTTCTGTCTTGCATCTCCTTACTTTCATTCCTCTTCCTCCTGAGCATACCTCCACTTCTCCAGGCTCTCTTCCACCTGCTGCCTACCCTCGCTACAGACCACAATGTCATCTGCAAAAACAGTCATGGTCCACAGAAACTCCTGCTTGACTTCATCTGTCAGCTTGATCATCACCAGTGTAAACAAAAAGTAACTCAGACCTGACGTCTGATGTAATCCCACTTTTTGCAATATATTTACCTTCATATATCCCACCCCCGCCTTGAAACCACACGACACTCCTACCGCACACCTGACCACTGTCTTGTTGTCTTCATACATGTTCTACACCACCCTCACATGCTTCCTTGCCACTCCTGATTTCCTCATGCAGTACCTTTCCTTCTCTGTACTTCTTCAACAACTGTCTAAAAGTAAACATTGCATCTTTCTCATGCCATTTTATTTCATGTCATTTTAACTTTGGGGATAAAGATAAAGAAAAAACATTTTTTCTTCTTTTCTTTTTTGTTTTGTCTTTACTGTATCTCCTTGTTACCCCTTAGCCTTATCCTGAAACCCCTCAAGGGAAACCCTCCCCTACAAAATTGGACATGACATAATCTAAGTGACATCACTTATGAAACACAAGCTACTCCACCTGCATCTTTGAACATTCAGTTTGTCAGTGATGTCTTGGTTTTCCCCTCTATTTACCCCACTGGCTGTATTTTGCTTTAATAATTTATACATCTGCTTAACCTTTCTTCCCTTATCTACTATCAAAATCCAGCATCATCACACGCTCATCCTGCTATTTCAACAGGATTGTTGGGTTAGAGTCCAGCTCGCCATTCTCCTTCCAGCTCTAAATTCATGTGGCTTATTGTTCCCATTTCATCCGCTAAACTAAACAGAGGATATCCAGTAGGATGTGTTCCTGTTCACTTCCTCTGAAAGGAATACAAACAGTGACAACTGCTATTGTCCTGCTGCTTCGTTAACAGTAAATGGCATGACAGTTCGTCAACAATTATCGTGTCACATTTGGCTAGCTGAAAATTTATTCATGAACGCATGTACCTCAGTGACTGTCACTGTCTATCACTCCTGTCTCAGTCAGTTTCAATCATTCAGAAGAGCCATTGCAGCAGCTGCTCCCCATTTGTTGTATAACAAGCAAAACTGATTTGTAATGCAGTGATTATGGCTCTCAAATTACCCATATCATATGGGTTTTTACTTTATATATTATATAGCATATTTACTTGCCATGTTTTTGTCTATTTTAAAATGCCTAAACTTTGCTCTTAACTCCGGGGTATTGTCAAATGGTCCAAGTAAAACATCTGTGTAACTTGTTTATGCAGACGGTGTTATCTGGGTGGATACTTCCTGTGGGTGTCAGGTGATTAACACAAAATAAACACAAGTGTAAAGTAAAAGCATGGTGATAAGGAAGATAAGTTTTGGCAAAAAGCTAAGACAAAGACAGTCTGAAAATACTGTTGCAAGCATCATGAGCAAGTTACCAGTAAGCTGAAAGCAATGAGAGAAAAGAACAAAGCTGTGATTAGGAGAGTCATTTGTGAATCAACTCTTGCAACAATATGAAGTTCACAACCTTAGTTTTTTTTGGTCACCATAACATAAAAATTGTTTAGATATTATCACTGATTAAATCGAATTCATATTATGTCTACAGTAAGCCAAGAAAAATGATAAGTTCATTTACCTACATCTTTACTATGGCCTCGGTGACACAGTCCAAAGGTTAATGACCACCCATCACCTATTGATCACTAGATAAAACTATTCTCCAACTGGTTGGCAAGTGGTTGTTGGAGGTTTCTGGCTGTTGCTGGGTGAAATCAGTCACAAAGAGCATGTTGCCAGAAACAAATCCTTGTAATTGCTTTGGTCACGAGCAGATTTGCGTGGTTGCCTTTAGTTTGTATGGAAAGTCGTCGTCGACAAACACTTACCAAAACCATTCGCCAAGTGTGAGTGAAACTGGAAACAGTGCAATGCAGTTGCACCTTTTGGAACACCTTAGTTGTAGCAGCAGGGATGGCAAAACTATTACTATGAAAGTGAGCGTTCTCAATTTCAGGTTTGTGCGGCACTTTCACTGTGTGCAGTTTCACTACTGCTCTGAGAGTAGTTAACGAGTGTTTTGAGACAAGTCTGTGTTTGCTATACAAACTATGGGCGACCGCAGCAACCTGCCTACAATCAAACCAATCACACAGAGGTTTCTGGTGTACTGATGTGTACTTCTTTGTAACAGTATTAACTTAGCAACTGCTAGCAAACACTCACCCACCAGTCATGAAATATGTATAAAACGTGGATGTTGCTTGGAAACATTAACGCAATGCAAAAGTGTACTTGCATTGTATATAAAGGCCAAGAAATATCTCATAAACAGGACTTTCACAAGTCAGTGCATGACATCACAGCAACTACATCCATACTGTCTATGAGCAATACACATTTCTAACTGCATAACTTTTGCTCTTTAAAGCATTATGAGCCCTTTTTTTTATTCGGTTGAACGTTTTAAATGATGTGTAGGGAAAGATCTCAGTTTAGATATAATGCTTTCGCATTTGTACCCTGTGAGACTTGGTTATCAGTCTATGAAATAATATTATTGCAATGCTTAACCAAGGAGGTGTGCACGCAATTCAGGATGACTAACAAAGCAGCCAAATTAATAACAGCTGGATGTTTACGTGCGGGCGAGGATGAGAGTGCCAGTTGCCATAGGAACAGTAGTGTCTCCCACTCAGCTCAATAGCAGAGCAAGTGCACACTGCAGATCTATTATTGCAGATGATGCATTGATTGGCTCATTGATGGGGCCGTCAGGCAAGCCGCCGGAAACATTTATCTTGACCACGCGAACCTCATACCTGACCCTCCCGTTTCCTCTCTGTCCTGGCATTTCAATTTTTCTCTCTCTTGCTATTTCTATGCCAAAGCTGATTTTTTCATGAATGAGTGAGCGTAGACAAAGGAGAGAGCAAGAGCATCAACAAAAGGCAGTTTCAGCTATATAATGACAGCTTCTTTTCTTCCCTTCAGTGAATATTTGCACCTGATACCCTATATTTAACAGCACACAAATACAGTTTAGGTTGTAGCTATTCTCAAACAGAAATTTAGATTTGAAAAATCGCAAATTAAATATAACTTTAAAAATGTTTTCCCTTGAGTGTGTAAGCACTGGCCCTGTGGAGATTCATCTTCCCCCAGCCGTCATCATGGAGAGTCCTCCTCCATCCAGCACCACAGTCCATTTGTCCACCCCTGCACTTGCCTAGTGCATGCTGGGAGAATGGCAATCTGGGTAACAGTACTTTTGGCATTTACCAGACGAAGGCGTGTTAATGTGGGCATGGAGAAATGCCAAAGGTCCATGGCTTTTTGACACAGACTTTTCAGTTAGAATAGCTGAACAAACTTTATTACTGAGTCAGAGATCTAAACTCCTTGAAGTTCAGATCTTGTTACAGCAAGTTGACATTCCTACAGCGATATTAGGGAAAGACAAGAGCTTCTGAAGAGCTTAAAGAATACACAGTCCTCTGTATCGAGCAGTTTTACTGGCACTTAAGTGTGTGGGCAAGTTATGACAATGTGAAAGGTGCAGCACTGAATCAAAGCTTTTTGTATCAACAATGCTGAATCGGCTAGATTCAGTGACTCTGACATATATTTACATAAAAATATAAGATTTATATTATGTTTAATCTTTGCAGCACATGAGCAGCTTCAGCACAACTCTACAAAGGCAGGTTAACATTAAAGTGTGAACTTGTTGAGCAACCCAGCCCCACTTCTAAGCGTGTGTGCATGTGAGTGCCGTGCAGGATTTGCTTTGTCCATGTGTCTCCAATGTGAATCACCGGATTGAAATGCTGCTTTGAAGCCTCGGGAGTTTCCTCCCTCCACAAAGCAGGGCTGTGTTTCAACACTTGCCACACGTTGCAGATCGTTACTAAAAGCTTTCCACACTTGGTGACACTAACACTGCTTTCCTTAAGTACCCTTTGAGCCGTGTGTCTGTATTATTTGGCATGACAGAATCATGAAGAGAGGACCACACTTTTCTTTTAATCTCACGCAGTGTGAGCAGTACAGCAACCAGTCAGTTTGCTTTTTAATTTGAATTTTATTTTGTATTTTTATTTGGTCGTATTGTATTACTTAGCCGGATTGTACTTTTACAAACTACTGTGGCAGCTTTTGAAAAAACAATCACTAAGCTGACCTTCAAAATGACAGCTTGAGGTGATAGCTGGAACAAATAAAATTGCGAGTGACTCAGCTGTAACTCCCAGACATGTTGAAACTTTGCAAATGTAAGAATTTTAATATGAGAAAGGGACTTTCAGAAAGCCTCACAGCACATCCGTTTATGTGCTGGTATGGATGGAATTTTTACTTAGCGATACCAAACCATAATTATCTCCCAACCCGATGCATTTCAGTGATCATGTGTAAAACCACAATGCTATAATGAAACGGATGCGAGGATGCTGCAGGACTTTTGGACGAGCTTTAGTTTCCACAGGAATTGCAACCAAATGCCTGTAATGCTGGTGACAGAGACAGGTCTGACTGTTTGTGCTACCCTAATCAACGGTCTACAGAAAATCTGTATTATGTATCGTGTTTTATGTGGTAATGCCATAGAGGGTATGTGAAAGATAATGGTAACCACATGTTTGAGGACAAGAGAGCACACTTGTAACTAATTGGATAATGCTTCCATGGACACTGCATGGGTCCGTGCCAGACCAAATAATTCATGGTAAGTAATAGACGATTAAAATACCACAGTTTCACTCCCCAAAACAGAAGCACAGGCTTCTCGGATGGCATCTTAGTGGAATTAGCTACACGGCAAGTCAGTTTTTTGGTAACACAGTTGCATTAACAGTGACTGAAGCTAATGAGAATCTAATGACAGCAAAAGTTTATTTATTGATTGATTTCACTGACCAAGATGTAAACATCTCCTGCAGAGTTGGGTATTTTAACATGAAAGTCTACAGGGACTGAGCTGCTTTTAGAGGAACTCCAGTTTTAGGAAGTTGCGCTGGCTTTATTTCTCACCCCCAGAGGTTGCCCCTCTTTTAATGCAGGCTCTAAAAGCAATTCAGTCCCCACAGGCAGAAGCGAATTGAATCATCCCAGTTAATTGTGTGCTATTTTCTGCTAGCAATAGTGGATTAAAACTTCTACGTGGCAGAATTTTTCATTTCAGATAAACCTCTTGCAGATTTTAAAACTTTTTTCTGTTAAGTTCCCCCCTTTTAGTTTCATCCTTTCCCTCTTGTCAGAGGTCTGCCCACACATTCATGTGATGTGTTTGTGGAAATCACCAGCAAGTCACATTCTCTACTGACATCACACAGGAGGATGCTGGCAGAGTCAGCGAAGATGTAAGACAATCTGTCCTCAGAAAGGGACCCACAAGAAATAAAAAAAAAAAATCAGTCACTGAAATATAATGATCAGCCTGTGATGCTCATCCACTGCATGTGACAGTGTACGACAATCCAACAGCCTTGTTACGCAGGCTGTCTGCAGTGGTTCATCTCGGTTCATTCCAGTATAGTTAGTCTGACACATGTGACTAATATCTGAATAAAGAACCCCCTCCCCATGTAATTATGTGGTAATTAGATGCATTTAATAAAAGATGAAGCTCAAGCATTTAACTAATAGAGTGCGTTTGAGAACAGGAAGAACTGCAGCAGGCAAAATTATTATCTTGAGGAAACTGTGAATGACTGGATAGTATAGAAAACTGCTGATTTACCAGTTGTGTTACTGGTTCTGGTGAAAGGTTAGATCTTTACCAATACCCTTATTGATTACTAATGCATGTTTTTAACATCAGAGTAGAATTGGTAGAAACAGGCTTACATGTGGCTAAAAACATTTTGCATGTGATATGCATTTTACATGAAATTACACAATTTAGTACCGGTTTTTGATTCCCGTCTCTACAACATGGTGCAAGTGAAAGAAACTAACCTTTGTTGGAATAAAATACAAGCAGCGATCCAGTGATGTTTGCTTTTGCTCATGAAATCTGCCTTTATCCTTCTTACATTCTCTGAAATTGAGCTGGACAACTCTGTGATCCACGAATAGAGCAGAAAGTATTTTAGACTCAAGAAGGTTCTATTTTCAGCCAGAGTAAAAGACCTTTTCCGAGAGTTGATTGTAGGAAATTATAGGATTCAGATGGGAGAACATGAACGTCACTCTGCTGAGCCACTGAATGACCACTGCATCGTGCAGGGTGACTCACTGGGAACATTATACGTCTTTGAACACCTGAAAGAAAACCAAACATACTGACAAGCAGTCACGTGCACACAAATTTTTGGCATGCTTGAGCACACTCAGGAAGCACATTTTCTTAATAAGATTACAGTAATTAGCTGGAGTTTGTGCTGTCAACTTTGCAAGTATGACTGCTGAGCATTGCTCATCGCTCTGTTCAGTAATGTAGGCTACAGCAGAGAATGGGCAAAGCTACAGTCATCCCAGCTCTTTCTACAGTACATCTGTTTTTGTACACATAGTAGGAGGAGGAGCATTGACATTTCATATGCAAAGGCTTTCTAATCCCTCGAGTGCATCCCAGTGTGTACGTGTAAGAAAGAGTGCTTTTCTCTTCAAGCAAAATATGCCTACCATCACTTTTAATACTAAACTGACTCATTCTTTGGCCTGCAGAGAACTTCATCATAGACGCTGAGGTATAAAGATCGCCTTTGTCATTTCAGCTTAGACTCGTTCCAGAGCTAAGCCTGCCCGCGTGCACAAGACTTTTCCCACCGTCAACGTGACATAGCAGAGTAGCAGCTTTGTGTGGGTGACACTGAAAACTAGCAAGTCTAAACATTTTCCCTCCAAACAGCAGTGACACTAAGAACATCAAATAAGCTTGCACTGCTTTCCTTTTTGGTCTCTGCAAGGTTAAGTGCTTTACTCACAAAAAGCCAATGCAGCTAGTCGGGTAACATTTGCTGACTCACTGGCAGAATCATTTATATGTATGATCTAGCCACCATAACATCATCCACTTTCAGGACTCTGCGTGCTGACCCTTCAATATTAGCTTGATGGCCGTCAACATGTTGGATTTTTTGGAGCAGGTAGTATGTTTCAGTTAATTTGAAATAGCATCTGTGCTTCAAAATGGATATGCTCCTAACTAAACTTTAATAAGAGCAATCAGAGAGCTCAACTCCCCACGATGGGTAAGGGCTTTACCAAAACTTTGATATTTTTATTAGTACAATGGTGTCCGCCTGTTATGGCATCATTGTCACATGACAAGGCATAAAAAAACAAAAACAAAAACAAAACATGTGCTGTATAGTTGTCACCTTGCTCTTTCGTTTGTTATTTTTCTTGATATGGTATTTTGAAAGAGAAAAAACGTCAAGGTCAACTTTGACCTTGGGCACTAACAATGAAGGTCAAGGTCAAAGGCTTAGCCTAGTTACTCATGTCGCCCAAATCATAGTATGTCAATGTGTAGTGAAGTTTGAAGATCATCCATAAATAATGTAGGAAATATAAAGTTTTTACTGATTTTCACATTTCATGTGACCTTGACCTTGACCACCAAAATATTAAAAAGTTGTTAGTAGCATCTACCGTCACACAAAATTCAAATGCGATATCTTGAAAACTGTGGATGCTAGAATGCTAGCAAATAGACAAACACGTGGAACAGATTACACACTCCCTCCCTTCGGGATGGGACAAGGCTTAATAAGGTCCAGGGGCCAGAATCAGCCTGCCAACTATTCCAGTCCAGCCCAAAAGACAGCTTTGGACAATGTGAAGAATGTTTTGGCCTTTTTAAAATGCATCTAAATAAGTTTACAGATTTTCCCAAGAACTTCCCCATGGCAGTTCATACTACACTAAAGTAATTAAGTAATAAGTAAAAAAAACAACAAAAAAAACGGTAAATGACAGAAAAGTTTTTGTTTTTTCACTACTAGATATACTATAAGTCTTCTTTTGTTTGTTTGTTTTTTATGTGTTCCCAGTAAAAAAAAAGAAGAAGAAGAACATTTTCTGTGAATAAACAATTCTTTTACTGTTCTTTCACTGTGATGAATGAGGAGTGAATCTAGCCAGGAGATCAAGGGATGCTGCAAATTCATAGGCCTCCTGTTTGACTTTACTGTGCTATAACTAAATTCAAAAGCGTCAGTATAACTTGAAATCACAATGTCGTAATATGTAAGTGTTTACTGCGGCAAAGGAGCTAAACAGAATGTCTTTTGCAGCAAGTGAAGTCATTTCCTGCTCAATATTTAAGATGCTTTTGCATTGGCTTCATTTTTCATCCCCACGGGCTGTCGCTTTGTTTTCGATCAAACAACCTCAGAGTAAGTGCCCTTCTACCTCTACCCTGCTAGCAAAGAGTTACCATCCTGTTGTCAATTTAGCTCTGCCCAGTGTATCCATCAGACAGAGATGCTGCACTCATGTTAAGATGTTAGGACCAGCGGTAAATGCCCTTGAAGAGCAAAAAAACTTTACATCGACAATGGGATCTATTTCTGTCTGACAGATGCATCCATTTCAGAGGCCATTAATGTCAAAAAAAACCACACACTCAGACCCGGAGGTGTCGTCATGAATAATTCCTGAGCAACTCTTGCAGGCTACTTCCTGTTCTGGTTCTGTCTGTGTGGGTATGTTTATGCATGAGGCATTCATTATTGAACTCTGAAGAGCACAGATATTCTGAGATAGCATCCAAAGGGATGACTCAAGCGTCCATGTTCAACTTCCATCATTACATAAGCCGGGAAGGTGAAGAGGTGCTCAGCAGACAGCTAAATCAAATACTCGCGGTGGAGAACAAAGAGAGAGCGGCGAAAAGCCTGACCAAAAGACACAAGTTACACAATTTTATCACAACTGTGTGATGACACGAGCTCTGACTCTCAACGAGGAGACGCCGTGGCAGGTGTCTTACACGCAGCCCTCATCGATTTCCGACTCGAGCAAAATTGGTCGGTGCCGGCTTGTTTCTATGGTTACAGCCAGTGAACGTGAAAGGATGTCCAAGAACCACTGAAGCCACTTTGCCTTAAAAGCTGTGATGCAATCGCTGACATAGTTGGGCCAGCTCTTTCGTTTTGCGTCTCGCCTCGTAGCTTTACGTCACTGTCAGTGTCTTCTCTCTTTCTCTTCCTCTGAACAATCCAACAAACCCATGTGTTTCTGAGACAAGGCCAGCCATATTGCACAGTCACTCATCTTTGCCGTCTTCCATTTATCACTGCAGAAGAAAACTCAGCAAATGAGAGGCCTTGAACCACCGTATAAACAACTGCGCTGTAAACACAACCTCTATCAACCCATCTCTCTCACTGCACCCATTTCCTGCTGCAAGTTTAAACATAGGGAAGATAAAATACTTGCTTTGACCTAGGCCCCTGCACAGATATGGGCATAATTAGCTTGAATCTAATTCTCACCACACTGAACAGGAACCGCTTATTTTCTTATGAAACAAGGGCAGCCCCCGCTCCCCCAAGTATGTTTGAGAATAACCCTAATACATGGCATGTCCCTAATCTATTATTAAGGCCACTCTCAGAAAGAGTAACGGCATGAAACATCTTAACATCTTCAGGGAGTTTGAAAATAACAACAGTGAAAGGTCTGCACTTGTATACTGTCTTTTAACGTAGCAAGGCTCTAAAAATCAATTTACAGCACTTCACATTCACCCATGCACATGCACGGCAGTGGGGTGAAGCTTACATTCAACCTACTGGCTGATGTTGGGAACATCTTTGACTGTGGCCACACCCCAAAAAAAGGACAAGTACTCTTTTTTTTGATAGAAAAAGCTTGTTTATTAAATAAATAAATACTGCGCTTTTTTACACAATAAGTTATGCAGGACATGTTTTACCCAGGTGACAATGGCTCTTAAGGGATCCTCAGAGGATGTATGGTACTAGTTTTTTAGTTGTTTTTTTGTTGTTGTTTTTTTAACGTCATTTTCTCCTCCTGCCCCCTTCCCCCATATCACCCCTTTGGTTCTCAACTTAATAAGCTGAACCCATCTGTCAGTAAAGAGAACAAATCACAGTTTTTAAAGTTAGTGTGACATTACACCCTTCCCACTCAGACACACACTCACTCGTACACACAGCCAAACTCTGTAGCATCCTCACATATTAGCCAGTAATTCCTTTGCACTGGTGAGTTGGCCGCGACATAAGCTGTACAACATTTACATTATTCCACAGTCAGGCTCTGACATTCAGAGCATCAATATATGGATTCCCTCTGGATTAATTCAGCTATACTCTATACAGTGAAGCTGGTGCCAGCCCAGCATTTCTCTCTACTTCCCAAATATCCCTCTTTCCCCATCCCCATAAAACACTTGGGGATCGCATTCGTACCAACATACGCCCTCCTTTCTCTCCTTCCAACAATCCACATACAAGTCAGCCCTTTTCCATCCACAGTTATTGTGCTACATTTCAGTTTCTCAGTCTTTCAGTCTCTTGCTTTTTTATTTTTTTCCACACCTCGCACTGGTGCCCGAGTGATTATGACACCGCACAGCTGGATTAATTTACTCTGCTCAAATCCATTCTTGAAATCCACTCGTCTTCCACGGATTCTTTCGGCATCCTCATTCCACCGCAGTAACACGTTCGGTAGGTTTGCTTGTCTGTCCAGCACACGCTCTGTGTGGGTTTAGCTGCATCTCTGCAGAAGCATGTTGAGGGAATACACCATGCGCTCCCGCAGGTCAGTAGGGCAGCCAGACTTCAACAGGGAGCTGAGTTTGAAGGTTTTGGAGACGCGGTCTTCGTTAATGTATGTCAGCATGTACTCCTCCCTCTGGCAACACAGGATGATCTTGGTGTGATCGTGGTAAAAGTTAACCTTTAAAGATAAAAACAAACAAGAAAACTGATAAGTTTGGAGAACAATCTTTTTGTCTATTTGATTTGTGGTTTAAAGCTCCTTGATGCCATGCATCGCACTTGTAACTACGCTTCTACTGAGCATGCCCAGCAGCAGCTATGCTCCTGTGATAATGTGTGTTTACCTGGAAAGTGCCGTCATTAAACAGCATCATGAGGGCGCGGTCTGACTTGAGCCACTGCAGCAGGTAAAGTCTGGGCATGTGTGAGTCTGTTATAGTGCCAAGGTCCCCGCCCTGAGAAAGCAAAAGAGTAGCACATCAGGTTTAGACAAGCTGCAACGTCTCTAAGGCTACAGGGTGTGGAAATACAAAAGGAACATAACAGCAACATAACAATTTTTTTAAAAATGGATAAAGGAGTGGAGGAATAACGATTTTTTACTTACATCCATGAGGTTTTCCTCCATGTAATGGGAGAAGTACTTAAGCACAGTGACCTGCCCGACAAAGTGTTCAGGAACCTCACAGGTGGGAAAGACAGAGCGCTGGCCTAGCTCTGCGTAGTAATGGATGGTCCTGAAACCCAAAATAAAACAAAAAAGATCAGATTCGGTTAGATGACATTTTTGAAAGATTTGACACGATAACCGCAGCATGCTTAGACAAGTTAATGTTGTGACTAATAACTTTTAAATTTAAGGGAGGGCGTTGAGAAAGAATACATACTTTCGGTCGGGTAGGAGGCTCATGTGAGTGCCATTGTTGAAGAGAACTCCCACGGTGTGATCAGATAACTGGTATCCAAAACCGTACTTGTTGGAGTAATCCACCCATTTAGTCACCCATTGAAGACTGCAGCTGGTTGAGCCCTGAGGAATGTCACTGGCTGCAGGGTGAACAGAAAGAGGAGGAGGGTTAGAATACAGTTAAAGGTATAATGAAACAGTGAGCTTAAGTGCACTATTAATTGCAGCTAAGGCATGCATGTAGAGGTCAAGGCTTTGTTAGTTCACTCACCTTTAGGCATATTCTCCAGACACCCCCTCAGCACACTTGCAACAGTCTCAGCCACACTCCCTGTCGTGCTGTCTTCCAGGCCTTTTGGAGCAATAACAGGTGCTCCGTCAGCTTGACATGACAATGGTACTAAACACTCTAGCTATGGCAGCAGCTCTCTGTAACACTGATTTCTTTTCCATAATACATCAAAAAATAATTCCAGTCTGTCTGCGCTCTGTTAAACGTGTGGGTGAACTTACATTCACTACTGCTGCTGCAGCTTCCCAGACTCCCCCTGACGATCAGACGGATGGTGTCTTGCGTCGTCGGGGACTGGCTCTCTGTTGCCGGGGCAACGGGGCTCTCGGCAGATGGCGGAAGTAGACTTCCATTCTGAGGTGGGAATGAGTGACGACAGGGTTTAGAATCTGTGAGTTTAGATCATACCTTCCTACTATGACTCAGTGATCACCCACAGATGCAAAGAGGTTGGCTTAAAGGTTGAAAATAAGTGCTTTTAGCACTTCGGGAAAAATGTGCTCGTTATAACGTTTTGGCACAGCTCCAGAATGACTCACTGGATTCTCCTCAACGTGATATCTCAGATCTATTTAACTGCCGTTATGATGAATCTACCTGCAACATCACCCACACTCTTGCAAATATCCTGTCTTCAGTTCTTACCTCAGACACCTTTTTGCTGTGCTGTTGGCTGATGGCAGTTCTCTCCAAGTCATGCTGCAACTTGTAGATCTCCTCTTCCTCTTTGGTTAACTTATCTATGAAGGACAAAAGGAGTGCAGAAAAATGAGAGGATGACCTCCATGACCAGCCTAAGGGTGATAAAATGGGTCATGCACACTCAGTTAACGCTAGGTGTAATGATGCCCGTGCTTCGAGCATAAATTCAGACTCAAATACAAACTATTAGTGTGACAAGTAGTATACTGAGAACTTAAATGCTGTTGCAATACTCACTCAGAGTCTCGTAGTACTTGACCTTGTCCCTCTTCCCACCAAACAGCGCAGCAGCAGCTTTCTTGAAGAAACTCTTGGCAGGGCTAGAGATGTGGAAATCTGGTGCTGAATGGCAGCAGCTAGCAGGCAGACGTTCTGGACTGAAGCCCTGTGAAGAACCAAAGTGGGTCATCTGGTGGGAAGTGGGGGGGGGGGGGGGGAGTGTAATTGTTAAACTCCTACGCTGTGACATTTACAGTGTTCAACATAGAGTGACATAGAGTTGGCAATCGTGTCTAACCTGTGTGAAGAAGTCATGCCTCAGAATGTGGTCCAGGTTGGGCCTGTCCTCTGGCATCTTGGCAAGCAGGCTGGCGATTAGCTGCTTAGCCTGTGGTGACAGGGACGAGGGGAGGGAGTAGCGGGCTTCTCTAATACACCTGTATGTCTCCTTCAGGTTGGTGGTTTCGAAAGGAGGTCTGCCCAGCAGCATAGTGTACCTGGAGGAGGATAGAGGGCATTGAGTGAGGGAGCTATTTATGCCATAGGAGATGCATGGGTAGTTTATCACACATATCACATATTTCTAAGTGAAAGAAGTAAGACAAGAATAGGCCTGTCCATAACACCCGATGCCAATATAGATAGTTTCTTAATAATTCATTACTAAACCTTTTGAAGTTCCCTAATGCTAAATTTATAGATATCCGACTCACATTACACAGCCCAAGGCCCAGATGTCTGATTCACAGCCGTGGCCCTGCTTGTTGAGAACCTCAGGGGACAGGTAGTTGGGAGTCCCGCAGATCGTCTTCCTCCTGTTTCCCGCTGGCTCCAACTTGGCAGCCAGACCAAAGTCCCCGACCTTCAGCTCCATCGTCTCGTTCACAAAAAAGTTACCTGTCGGGAAGAAAGGGAATGATATGATGAACACTTGATATTCAAGCCAGGATCAAAGCATGAGCACAGCAAATGTAGAGGTACAGACTGAGGTTTAGTTACAAGGAATGATGTTCTCCCTGCACACAATGAAAGATTATGCACAGCACTGTAATATCACTAACCAAGTTTCAGGTCTCTGTGAAGGATTTCCTGTTCATGCAGGTACTTCAGTCCAGACACAATCTGTCTCAGGTAATAACGCACCTCTGGCTCAGTAAGCACTTTGCGGACCTTCAGGATATGGGCTAATGACTGCGGGAAAAAAAACAAAGCATAGAGATGAGAATAATTATAGAGCTTTCCCAAGATATAAGCACTGTCCTCTGTGCAGAAAAGCTTATCACACTTGACTACTTCCCTTAATTTCAAACCCCGTGGTAACACATTAAAGTTTTCTACTTTCGACAGTTAATTAAAACAGTAAAGCTCTTTATAGAGTGGGGCACATTCTGAATACCAAGTAGTGCCTCGCTGGATTTTGGGTGCAATGCAGGTCTTGTTCACATTAGAAACACGGCGGCAGTAAAGTCATTTCAAATTTACCATGTGGAAAAAACAGCACTTACTTTCCTGCTGCAGTACTCCAGCAGGATGTAGATGTTCTCCTTGTCCTCAAAATGGTGATAAAAATGCACGATGTGTTTATGGTGTAGTAATCTGTGCAGCTCAATTTCTCTGTCAATCTAGCGAAACGAAAGACAAAACATGTCTTAAATATATATATATATATATATAAACATATAAGTTGAACATCACTGCGCTCAAGGATCGGAGTTGCGCGCTTACCTTTTCCCGTTGGTGAGGTTTGGAGACGCGCGCATGAGGGATGATTTTGGCTGCGTAAACTTTGCTGGTGGAGAGGTCGGTCATCTCATAACATTTAGCAAATCCTCCCTGGAAAAAGGAACAACACTGTTAACATGTTTTGTCTTCGGGTTAGGTAAATCCCAAGGGGGGAAAAAATGTTTTTAAAGAAAAGAAAAAACGATGGAATGCTTGCGCTACCTTTCCCAAAACTTTTCCACGGCAGTAGCACTTCCCCGTGGCAGGATCAGTGATTATCCTGGCCATTTCTGAGGGTGCACTGCGCTCATCCATTTTCTTTCGGCGAGGCTCGCAGGACCTCTGCGTGGATTCACACATGGTGCTGCCGTTTGTCTGTTGGTGCCCGGCGCTTCTCTGTACTTCCATCAGTTATAGGTCTGTCGTACAAAACTCAGAATGGATCCCGGAGAGCTCGGCCAGGAGTCTTTATACTCTGGCGCTCAACCCTCCCCCTGTCTGCCGCCCTCTCTCTGACGTCACGGGCATGAGAGAACGGGGGTCTGGCTGTTATCGATTACCTCACATGTACGTTTGTGTTGGTGGTGGCACAGATATGGAAATATGTAAAGCGACGTGCGAAACTTTGGTTTTTTAATAAGCATTATATATATGCTTATATATATGCTTATATATATATATATATATATATACATACATTTTGATATATACATACAGTTTGATAATGAAGATAGACACGTGCTGTACTGTAGTATTTATTTAATCGAATCTGAATTCATCGAATAAATAGCCCCTTTAAGAAAATATACTTGCACATATCCACTATGCTGAAGAGAATCATTTGCATTCTCTTCAGGCTCACACCATCCGGTTGCTGCACCGAGGTCAGGTTGGAGCACGAGCGCCCTCAGGTGGAGATTTTGGACACTATTCAGATTAAAATGCGGGTTTCAGACATACCTTTGGGACCTGCAGTATGTTTATCAATGTAGTGCATGCCAGCTGAGCAGTGACACGTGGGACTTCACTCAGCTGGTTAGCGGTTGTATCTATAGATGTAGAAAATGTTGTTTTCAGAGTCATTTGCCTGTGGCAGTAGAAAGACCAGATTCATCCATGTGCAAGGCTGAATAACCCAACCTCATATGTATCCATTCCAGTCTTCTCTTCAGTGGCTCCTTGTTAAATTCAGAATTCACACAACTGTTGGGTTTTCTTTCTAATACTACTGAGGTGACTGTTGTTGTGAAAACTAAATAAATAAAACTGAATTGAATTGAAACAAAAACAGAAAGACACAAAAACTTCACCTCTTCTCTGCCTAAAAGTGAAATATTCCAACACATGTTGTTCAGATTGCTGTAAACAAACAGGCAAAGTGCATGCACCCATGTATTGCAAAGGGCTCAAATTACCACTTGCAGTTATGGCGTGGCTGTGCGGGCCATAACAACTACGTGCAGTGTCGAAAGACCAAACAAACCTGACCTCCAGCTGTGGCCGCAGACATTTATTTTAGAAAAGCCACACACACACAAGAAACCACAGCATTTGAATTTAATGTCAGTGTCACAAAACCAAAATGAAACAAAACTATTCACAGACTCTCCTGCAGCATCCCAGTGAAGGACATTTATCGGTGCTGATGCTGGAAATAAATGGCTTGCAGTGTGAGAGCTCTCGAGGAGAGATGCAGTCAGTCACAAACATATTCTTTATAGTGAAGCATGATAACATTACAGCCGATCGGAGCGGGCACGCTCTGTTTTGCGTAACTATTTTTAAATCCCGGTAGCTCTGCAACCAAGTAAGCTAGCGCAATAATTTTTTTTGCATATGAAACTGGAGGAGTTGTACTTACATCTTATGCCATCAGCTTGTCCTAGGTCACAGTTTCCTTCCACATAAAGCTTTGCAAAAACTGCATAAAAATCACTTGCAGCAACAAAAACATGATATTCCAGAAACACGCTTCGCCGATCCATCAGCTGTTTGTAACACTTCCTACGTCCATCAGCGCGAACTATCACATGACCGCATGACCTGCCCGAAACCGGAAGTGACGTCATTTTGCGGAAATGTAGTTTTTTACGATCGGGGCCTTATGAGCTTGTGTTTTACTTGTTATGTGTTTTAAAAAGTTATGTTTGACTTTATGACTTTCTGTGTCGTTTCTGGGATGCTTAAGACTCATATTGCACTGCTGGAAATAGTTTATTTTGATGCATATGCTGTTATTTTGCAAATTTGCACTATAATATTTATTTTCGTTTTTCCTGCAGTATATAAAAATTGGTGTATTTCAAAAATAAAACTATGAAGACACTCAAAATAAATTTCCTGTGGTGGGAAACTAGTTTGTGTAACTTTTTTGTATTTACAGTTTTGAGGGATAAGCCTCTTAAATTTCTCTAACTAGAAATATATGTTAAAAAAACAAAAACGATTTTCAATTTTTTTGTAGTTTATTGCACTTTTTTGCAATTTATGTAATTACTATGCACCTAATGCAGACATATTATTAAAGTTTGGGCTATAATGGTTGTATTGATGTATAGCAACTTGAAATGCTCCCAAAAATGGCTCCACAGCATGTAAAAATATAATATAAGCTCTGGCGAACTTGGTTCTATGGTAGGTCTTAAAGGGTTAAAACAAGGACTTCAGCATTATGGCTTAAACTCCATTGGTTCTGAAAGTGCAAAGACTTAAAAAAAAAATAGTACACGCGTCAGGTGAAATCATCCTGACATTTTGCTGCCGAGTCAGAGTCCTTCCATGTTCAAAGACTTCTTTGAACGATCTCTCCTGGTCAGTGCTTATAACTGCCAGACTACCAATTTATGCTCTCTTTGTCTGGGATTCTTATCATATTATATTGCACTTACTGCCCAAGAACAAAGTCCCAGGAGGGTACAGTGCTGTTTTGAGTTACAATTCTAGAAAGTGCTGTAATTTTATTGCACTGCTGGTTTTGCTTCGCTTCTAAGGTACGAGCGCACAGTGCTGATGTCGTAAGCAAAGGTCTGATCAAGTCCGAAGCCAGTGGATGACTGCTGTGGCCAGTTAGGGAAAGGAAAGCGACAAGCGATAACAAGCGCGTCATCTGAAAGCTCTTTCAACAGCTTCTCTCCGAGCACCTCCATCTGTAAACCAGCAAGAAGAGCCAAATTAGCACAGCATCAGATGACCAAAAGCAGAGGAAAACAATCATTCTTCACGGGAAAAAAACCCACTCACCACTCCCGGAGCAAGGAACGCTGTCACATTATTGTATGGAGACAAATTGGTCTAAAAGCAAGAGACAAACATGGTCAAACTACAGCTATTACCAAGTGTAAAAGACTATATTTCTATCACAGTCTTACCTTCCAGAAATCTTTTTTAACAAAGACTGCCTGCCTGGAGGGGACTCCTGTCCAGCAGGCCTTGCTCCTGGCATATGCCACTAAAATGGAGTTTATTTCAAAGCCTGTGGACTGGAAACCAGCAGCAGAGGCTGCAAATACCTGGCAAGCAAACAGGAGGAGTTTCCAAAACAGTTCAACTCACAGCATATTCACAGATACCTTTTTCTCTAAGACAGGTACACTCACTCACCAGTCTTCCATCTCCTGATCCCAGATCTGCCAAGCGACCTGATCTACCCTCAAGCAGCTTCATCACGTTCGCAGTCTGATCTTTACTGGAGGGCAAATAGGGCACCTGGACAACAGTGCAAACATGCAGTGAGTCAGTACACATGGCAGGCATGATGTCTCAAGACTCTCCTTTTCAACACTGCCCTATTGCACAACTGACAGCATGCATTACAAAGTAATTGACATGAAAATATCCCAAATAAAATACAAATTGCTTCCATCTGTTGTTAAAGCTCCAAATTAAATGTACTTCTCTTCACAACAGTCAAGCCTGCTGTGACTATAGCCTTGAGTCAGCTCTCCCACTCACTGTCAGTGGAACTGCTTCACAATAATCTTCCAAATTACAATCTCAGCAGGACTCTCTGGTTCCCAGTTGTGGTAAACACTTTAAATCTGCCCATTGTACAAAACCATTTTTCTCCTAGCATAACATGTTTTATTTGAGCTATAGCTGGAGTCATGTCATTAATCCAAACCACACGCATGCGTACACACACTCCTCTATACGAGGTAAACTGGTAAAAGCAATTTAAATTATTGCATATTCACATTAACAAAAGATCATGGTGCAGTTCTCCATAGAAGGTCATCATGATTAGACTTACCGCTGTCTTCTTTCCCACATTTGTTGCATGGAGCTTTATGCTCCAAAGCAAGCAAATCAATGTTAATGTGCAAGTTATGTTACATGATCTGATTTCACACATGCAACATTTGATATGTGAGTCAGAGCAGGTAGGTAAAAACCCTAAATCTCAGGGCGATCTCAGGTACCTTGAGCCTCCATGGGATTTTGCGGAAGCCCGGTAGGGTGAAGAGGCTCCATAATCCGTACAGGCCTGTAAGCAGAGCACCTGTGCAGGCTGAGAAGATGGGATGAGGTCTGTTGGTAGGGAAGACCCCGCTATAGTTTTGCAGGATTACTTCAATGGAGTCTTCCATGGCAAACTGTGGCAGGAGGGGTTAAAATACAGCAAATAAGTGGAAATATTACTGCAGCCTGTATGAAACAAAATGCTACTTGTATGTGAGATATTCTGATTAACTTACTCTCTGTTGTAATAGAAGGAAACTGATTTATTCATGTTGAGTAATACTGATTCTTTTAAACATAGATAAAGATACAGGGTTTCAGAAGTATTTTTGTGATAGTGGTTTGGTCCTTCAGAAATTGTCTAAGTGGGAGGGTGGCTGTCTAGAAGAAATTCTTAAGGAAAGAAAAGAGCGAGAAAAGGCTGAGGTATGACCAATTACACAAGAGGAGATCAGGAGAACAGTGAGTGTCTACAGCCATCTAAAAAAAAATAACACGGTGGAAACTCTGCCATAGTTTGGAGCTGCATTTACAGCCTGTGATGCTGGGAATTGTGTCATAATCTATTAAATTATGAATGCAGAAAAGTCCTGTTAGATTTTGATCCACCGTGCAACACATTCTGGAAAGAATCTGATTGGTGACAGCTTCATTTTTCAGCATCACAATGATCCCAAACACACTGCTAATAAAGTAAAAGCAAGCATGAATAGAAAAAGGACACACAGTGGATCACTATCAGTCATGAATTGGTTTCCCCAGAGCCCGGACCTCAACATTACTTAATCAGTGTGGGATCATCTTGACAGAGAACGGAACAAAATGCAGCGAACATTGAAAGAAGAGCTTTGAGCGTTTCAAGAAGCCTGGAAAACTATTAAGACTTCAAGACTATGTAATCAAATTACCAGAAAGCTTGTCTACAAGAGTTCAGTATATGTTGAAAAATAAAAGAAGACATGCCAAACATGGACTTTCAAGCTCATTAGAATTGTACAAACTCCTGTTTTTGCTTTATATACTGCATTTCCATGCATGTTTGCACTCGTTTCAACAAATTGCAGTGTCTATTTTCCATTTTCCTAGCAAAATATAAAGAAAAGAGGAGAGGCTCGAGGTTTTTCAATTCAATTCAATTCAATTTTATTTATATAGCGCCAAATCACAACATAAGTCGCCTCAAGGCGCTTCATAGATACAGAGAAAAACCCAACAATCATATGACCCCCTATGAGCAAGCACTTTGGCAACAGTGGGAAGGAAAAACTCCCTTTTAACAGGAAGAAACCTCCGGCAGAACCAGGCTCAGGGAGGGGCGCCCATCTGCTGCGACCGGTTGGGTCAGCACTGTGGTTATCAGAGCAGTTAGAGGCAACAAAATTGCAGATTTCAATAAATTCACTGTGATTATCTGGCTCGACATTTTCCATTTCATAAATTAATTCTAATTTAAATGACTTCCTTTCTGTACTGCAGTTTCTAATTGGACAATAAAACTTAAGACCAGTAGTGGCCATCATTCTGACACAGCTTACCTGCTGGATTCTGAAATACTCCATATATACATCGGCACCTTTTTAAAGAAACTGGTTACCATGTAAGTTTGTAAATGATCATGGTGTGAGTTTGCCTTAAAATATTCACAGAATTCAGCATTTACAGCAAAAATCAAAAGCAAAAAAGTTTTAAACTATATATTTCACACAATCTAAGAAGAATTTGGTATGTATGTATTTATATATATATATATATATATATATATATATATATATATTACTATCGACCTCTTGTATTTCACGAGGAAAGCAACATAACAAATAATTTCAAATTCCTCTTATCACTATTAAGACTATAAAGCAAGCTGATTTCCACACCACATAGCATACACCACCAGAGCAGCGTTTCCGACAGCAGGTGGGGCTACAGTGACCTTTCACTCGCCCACAAACCTTCTAGAAAAAAAATATTGACAACATTTAGGTCATGCACCGAAACTACTCGAAGGAACAATCCTGTTTATTCTCGACAACAAGGAGTTTTACCAGTACAAACTATCCCGAAAGAGCTATTTTCAGACACGCAGACATATTA
Organism: Copadichromis virginalis; assembly: GCF_057382275.1. Classification (NCBI taxonomy): domain Eukaryota; kingdom Metazoa; phylum Chordata; class Actinopteri; order Cichliformes; family Cichlidae; genus Copadichromis; species Copadichromis virginalis. The sequence continues at coordinate 26,203,370 of NC_140629.1, forward strand.
TAAGAGTTTTAGATTCTGGATGAAGTCGATGCAAGCGCATGCACAGTTAACCCACTCACAGCAGGACAGACAAACAGTTCGGTGTGTGTGTGTGTGTGTGTGTGTAGACTGGAGAAATGTGCAAAGTTCTAACAACACCTGAAAAACTCAACTATTGTTGACAGTTAAGTCTGTCTACCTTACCTGACCCTCCCCCTCGTCTCCTGCGCACTCAGCAGCACGCACGCACGCACGAACAGATCGTCCAGTCAAACAGCGTTCAGTCAGCATGTCCCGCCCTCTCGCTTCACGCACTTCACGCACACCCTATCAAACGTCTGCTTACTGCCTGACAAATGAGCTCTGACTGAATCCGAGTTGTACTCCACGGTAATTTCATGCCTCCTGGGTCTGTGCTGCTTATCGCATGGCGCAATAGTATAAGATAAGCCACTTAGGATTCAGGTGTGAACGCGTAAAAAAGCCTCTAATTAAGGCTGTTATATAAAAATAAATGTGTTTAAAATGCTTTAAATTGGTGTTTAATTACGATCATACATTTCAGGTGTGAATCTCTCTGCTCCATCTAATTATAGGCGCGATTATAATTGCAAAGATTTTTTTTTTGTTGTTGTTCATTTCCGCCGCGGCCTCATCCCAGACTCATTGAGCCGAAAGGTTCACAATAACAATATTCATCAGCATTCAGGGGTAGGCTCTTATTTGCACAGCCGCTTGTTCTCTGAAGTGGGGCTTTTTTGCTTCATGGGCGGGGGGACGGCAGAAAAACCGACCGACAGTGACGCAAAAGGAGAGGCTATTATATTTGCTTCCTGAAAAAAAAAAGACGAAATTATGCTCCTGAGCTGGGAGTTTATTGGATGCAAGAGAGAGCTGTAAAACAAATATTTGGAGAGAAAAAAAACTGATAATAGAATGGACTTGTATGGGAAGGTAAGATTCGCCATTTTTAATATATAGGCAAACTATAGCAGATACCCATAAAAGGTTTTTATCCCTGCACTCTTGATTTTGCATGGCAGGGGTCTGTACACGACATAGCCTACTGTTATCTGTTACTCTGACGCCCGTCAAAGGGTGAACTACAAAGGTTTTCTCTTTCTCTAAATATTTCAGTTGTTGACAGTTGGACTGAGCTGCATGCTGAGTAATGTAGTCAAATCTCTTCTTTTGATGCTGCAGTTTTCCTCCGCTCTCCTCCGGTGCAAAAACTACAACCCCCGTCTACGGGGTGACGGTGACGTCACAGACACGCACGAAACCCGCTTTTCCACCCTCCTCGTGTGCTCGTGCTCGGCTCACGCGGGCCAGCCTTTTTCGTCAGCTCGCGGGGTGGAGGGGAGGGGTGAGAGGCGGGCGCGTGCCAGATCGGAGGGGGACAGCTCCCAGGTGCTGAAATTGGTCGGAGCTCCACAGAGAGAAAGCGAGAGGCAGAGGGGGGAAGAAAACCAGCGCCCGCGTTAGATTCAGATATATACATATATTAATATAGATTTAAAAGAAAACGCATTCTACTAAAATAAAAAATAAAACAAAAAACAGGGCCAGATACAGATAGAACCGAGGCCTCCAAAAACAGGTTTGTTCACATAAATGTCCTCAACGCTTCTTCTTCTTCTCTTTTTTTCTGTAGCTTGTAGTCGTAATTGCGTGGAAGAATTTCATTGATAGATAAAAATGACCTGCCCAGAATTGGTCGCCGAAACACTAGCTGGCATGCGGCTTCTCGCTCATCCGCGGGGTGTAATTTTATAGCAGAGCTTCTTGCTTTATGCGGTGCGTGTAAATGACATCGTTGCAGCGATATTTTCAACACTGTGTCCTTGCAAAAACACTCCTCGGTGGTGTTGTTTCATACGCGGAAGCGAACCGAAGTCCTGATCTTGTGTGTGATGGAGGTCCGGCATCATTTATTAACTGCACAGGTTTGGCACAGAGGCTTTGTCGGAACATTCACCTTGGAGGCGGATATGACTGTGCTGGTGTCGTCCTGTTCGTAGTACTCTCGTCCTCGGAGGTCGCTGGCTGCTGACAGCTTGCACTGAAACGGTTTGGGTAGATGCTCTGCTAAGGTGAAAGATCCATGTGTGCTCTGTCCTTTGTATAACACCAGTGTGTGGTAATATGGGATGAGATTTGACGTTTTTATCAAACAGAAGTCAATTTCTAGAAGAAAACTTCACAGAGGAAAAAATCAGTGAGTCTTAAGGTTTAAATAGCTCAATACAATATGAATAGGAGTTGTGTAAAATTAAACATTAAAAGATCTGAATCTGAAATATTGCCCTCGCTCTCTCTGCCATAACATTAATCATCTTCATATGTTAAAGAAAGTATTTTAAGAAAAAATCAGGCTTTTAAAAGTCCTGGTTATCCAACAGTCATCGATACAACAGCTTGTGGTGCTGCTCATGCTGGTTTGCCTTACACAGCCTTCTGTCACCTCTGATCTGGCCTTGTAGAACAAGCTTGCACTTTTTACTCTGCATCTGTCTGCAGCACTCTCTTTTACTTTGTGGTCAATGGACATGAACCATCTTAAAAAGCACTTTTCTAAAAATGTTTCCAACCCTTTGCATTAACCTCCCCTCCCCAATCTCTTTTTTTTTTTCTTTCTTTTTTTTGCAGATGGCTGCCACTCAAGATGCGAAAGGAAAAGGAGAGGGAGGGGAAAATTTTGACTATATGTTTAAGCTGCTGATCATTGGTAACAGCAGCGTGGGCAAAACGTCTTTCCTGTTCCGCTATGCAGACGATGCCTTCACCTCAGCTTTCGTCAGCACCGTGGGCATCGACTTCAAAGTGAAGACTGTGTACAAGAATGACAAGAGGATCAAACTGCAGATCTGGGTATGAAATATTCAAACGCGAGCATTAAACATTTAGCGACATTGAGCCACAAAATATTTGACTGACGACCTAGCCAGAAGAAACAACTTGACAAATTTTGTTGAGAAGGAACGCTCTTTTAGAATCCGGATTCCTATGTAATGCCGTCTGAGCACAGGCAAAAGTTTGTGTTATATTTGAGTCTGTTTGAGGACGTAGGAGACCTGAAATGACACCAAAGCAAGCTTTAATGGTGATAGTCCAGGGCATAAACAAAGTCCAGAATCTATCAAATGAATTGCAAAGTAGGAGTTCCAAAACTTAGTAATCACTAGGAACATCAGCTAAGTAGGAGTACTCGACAAAGGAAAAGGGGAGACTGAGATAAAATATATAAAAGGTAATACAGGAAGTGGAAACTGCAAGGAACACAGACACAGAGAGCAACACTTAGCAAAATAAAACAGGAAGAGCCACAACTGAACTGATAAAAACAAAAAGACCAACACAAAGATGAGACTGAAGGAACAAAATGGGAACACTAAAGGGAACTAATAAACCTAAAGTCAACTATGCCTAAACTACAACTAAAGACACAAATAACAAAACAATAAAGAACCAATCCTGAGCATCAGAAGGAGGAAAAACTCATAAGCATAAGGAAATACAAAATGAAAACTATACAACAATCTCTCGTTTCCCTCCACCTTTGTGTTCCTGCTGAATGACCCCTGTTTGTAAAAGGCTGTCAATCTATCACTTTGTCCTGACCTCTGTCCATATCTTCTTGTGTTTCAAGGATTCGATTGCTTTATATTTGGCAAAGTAAAAAAAAAAAAACCCACAACTGCACACAAAGGTATTAATTTAGATATTGGATAGAACATAACCACTTTAGCTCTGTATTTGGATTTGAATTTTATCTATTATCTCAATTGACATCAAAACATATCTCTAGTGATTTCTTCATCATTCCTATGGATTTCTCACATTTCTCTCTAATTTGTTTACATTCTTCCAAAGCAGTTGATAAGTTTGTAAAATTTTCCCCGTGATTGATGTCTTTTCACACAGAGAAAAATCCAAGTGAACCAAAATGCATCACTGCAAACCACGTGAGAATGGTCAATCTGTTTATTGGCCAGATGTGACCGCGTGCGACGCAGCAAAAGTAAATACAGGAAGAAGGTGCTGTGCTCTAGACTATTGGAGAACATGGAGAATTTAGGTGTGAAGACGCTCTTAGAAAACGTGTGGTGCATTAAGCTGGTCGCTTAATTAACTCCATAAAGCTTCAGGAAAGGCTATAATGTGTTTGACACTCTAGTGTAAGCACTGAGACAGATGGAAGCTTCAACATCATTGACAAGATACTAGTAAGTGTTAGTTTGCCGCCCAGTGGGAGAGGAAACAGAAGCAACACCTTCTCTAGAACGTGTGGGAAACTGAAGAATGTCTGAGTTTGTTTAATTAGGAGTTCATCTGAGCTGTGAAACCAGATTGTCTCACTACACCTCTGAGATAGTGGGGAGAAGCAGAAAGCTTCTTGCTCTCTTTCTTTTTCTTTGACTTCCTTTCTACTCACTTACTTTCTGTTTTCTTTCTGTATTGCCACAAGTGTCAGCTTTCCTTCAGAGGTTCTGCTCTCTTGTTTGTCATCATAGCTGACTTTCTCAGCAATTAGCGATCCCCCAGACATTCGGCGTCTGCAAATCACATAGCGAGACAAAGCAAAGGCGCTTCGTCAGGATGTGGAAACAGACTTTGAACAGTCAAATAATTGGCTAATGGAGTTAATGTGTTTCCATCATAAGCACAGAAAAGCATAGTCAGAGAGAAAATCACTGGCCTCGCGTTCATGTAATCAGCCTATTGCTTTTAATTGGGCTAAGAAAGAGCTGTGGCACACACTAAGTGCCCATCTAAGGTGATGGGTGTTGGCTAATGTCACTGCGGTATGCACATCCTTAATCTGCTGAGGGATAAAACTGCATGTTGCATCACAGAGCTGTCCCTACTGTCGCATTAGGCTGAGCTGAATGAAACCAAGAGTGCTGGCAGCGTCATCATAGTGGAAAAACAGAAACTCACTTCACTCAATGAAGAAGAGAGTCGGGCTCCCTCTCCACTTGAAGCAGTCAGCTTGTTGGATTGATTTCTGGTGAATTGCAGACTACAAGCGAAGCTTTTCAAGGAGCTCAAATTCTCTGTACTCAAGCAGATTTTTTCCCTCTCGCTCCATCTTTTTAAGCAACTCACTAAAACATCCTTGAAATGCAAAGGTCATTGTCAAGCACTCGGCCAAGAATCAAAAGGCTTCTAAAACACTTCAAACTGAAAGAAAGGAACAAGACTGTGGTTACACTATCATTCATACGATTGGAGGATAACTTCATATATGCACAGTGAGAGTGAACAAGTTTCTGAAACATATCTTCCCCTTTTTATGTTGGTCAGTCCACAAAAAAAGCTGTTTATGCAGAACCACACAGACTAGCTGCTGACATTAAAATGCACATGTTTGCATGCATTCGTTTTTGCAGCATTGTCAACTGACAAAAGGTCCGAGCCGTGCTGTGCGTGGAAGCTCGGCAGGCTGTGAGCTCTGTCTTTGTGGAGTGAAGGTCAGAGCTGTCCTCTGGCTATAACAGGCACACTGTTGCGGTTATGTGCAGTATGACAGAAAGCAAAAGTACTGTGGCAAATACAATCCACTGCTGCCTTCTGGGCTTCTGTTTAACAAGAGCCAAGTAGATCAGCCAGAAGTCCTCTGTCATGTTTCACAGACGGCTGTGAGCACACTTGTTGTGGGTGTAACAACAGCTCAGTAAACATACAGTATCTTACTGGGATTTCTGGTTATGTAACTGTGTGTAAAATTGCAGGTCTGCACATATTTAAGCAATCACAGGAACATTTATCGTGATATAGCTGCCTGGATCTATTTTTCTTTGTTTCTCATGAACAAAAAACTTCATCTGTCTGTACTGACATCTCAGCAAAGCCTGTGGCGAGTGCTTGCTTTTGCCAGGGCGATCTGTGTGCAGTGTGCTGCTCCTCAAATGCTGTGTAATCACTCGCTTTGCTTCTGAGCATTTGGTCCAGACTCACAAACAGCAAGCAGGTTTCTCGAGGTTCAGATCATTGTACTTCTATATTTAACCCCCTTTTTCTAAGAAATATATGTCACGAGGCTGAGCTTTTAATCCTGCACCACTGAGTATTCAACACTACTGAGCGATTATCAATTATTACTGAGGAGAGAAAAGAATCAATCACATCAGCCAAAACTGAATTGCTCTTTTTTGGCACTTCATCAATGCATCACCAGTGAGGCAATTAGTATAATGATTGTTTCTGCATCATGGGCACAGTAAATGAAGCTGTGAACATGTGTACATAACATTCCAAACTTGAGTTGATTTAAACCAAGCAAATGTCTCAGTTTGAATCATGTTTGTGCAATCGGCTTATTCATATGTTGCATGTGGCTGAACCTGACAGTGTAAAGTGCAGTTAGCTGCTCACAGCAGTGATAAATCTTGTTTTCTGTGCACAGGACACAGCGGGCCAAGAGCGCTACAGGACCATCACCACTGCCTACTACCGCGGGGCCATGGGCTTCATCCTCATGTACGACATCACCAATGAGGAGTCCTTTGGTGCTGTGCAGGACTGGTGAGTTATGGCTGCCCATATTCGTCAGTTTTGTGTGACAGGTGTCATCTCTAGGCCCTTTTTTATTCTGGATATCATTTGCATCACATCAGCATATCAGGCCTGTTTGTTTTCATAATGCATGCAGTTCATATCTGTTGAGGCTGATGTGAGTAATGGCAGTCTTTAGTCTGATTTTAAACATGCTGTGGTGGAGCCTGTTCCTAAAAATTATCCAACTTCAAACTTCATTTCTAAACTCTCTTTAATTTCCGAGGTCCTGGAGAAAGTCTTCATCTCCGGTCTCTCAGTTGGATCATGTTGTTGGAATTAAAGCAAATACAGTACAAAGGTTAAAATCATATTCAGCCGGGCTATACAAAATTCTCATGCACCCCACTTTTATGTGGGGCCCTCAGCCTTTTTTTCAACTTTTATACTGGTCTCAGTATGGTTCATATTAATGTTGCACAGTTTTATCTGCCACTGGAACATAAATCTATGATTCCTCTGAAAGGCGTACTGGGCTGTCTGGAGAATGTTAACACATGGATGCACTAAATCTTCTTAATTGAAAAAACAAAAACAGATTTTATTGTGTTTTTTATAAACCCTCACCTCCACCACTTTGACCTTTTTTAAAAAAGTTTTTTAAAAAGCCCTTTGCAAGGAACCTGGCAGTTATCTCTTACTTCTGATAAATAGATAAATGCTGCATTTGAAAATCCGTTTTTATTCTTGGGCTTTTAAATCAGACTGAGTTCTGAGTATTTTTATTTGTGTTGCTTTTCTCATGTTTTCTCACTAAATGTTTTCCTTTTTAATTTCTTGTCTTTTTGTTCAGTGTTTTATGTCATTTGTTTCTTTTAACTGTACAACACTTTGGTCAGCAGCTGCTTTTAAGTGTGCTATAAACTAAACTGGACTTAATGTTGTACATGATCGATACTTCTTCTATTCCTCTCCTGTGAATATCAATGCATTTGCTATGCAGCTTTCTTTGAGTGTGCAGGAACTGTTTGCATGGACTGATTAAATTCTGGTGGTCTTTCTTTTAGGACACTGGCATAGGTCAAGTCTCACCTTTACTTTGTTTATTCATATTGTGGGACAACACTTTCCTTGCAATTATTCAACACCACAACTGTTTAATAGCAGATAAGACTGTGACATAGGTTAAGTTTATATCCATGACTAACTTGTTAGCGGAGATAGTTTGAGTTCCTTGTGAGTCTGAGCTGTTTTAACTTTCCAAAGTCCTCGCAGTGGCCACAGCACTGTCTCACATTTGACAGGCTTGTTATGTAGTGTTTGCAGCGCTGTTGTCAGATTTAAGAATCAAGGAAGGGAACTTGTCAAGGTCATGGCTGCGGTCCATTCATGAGTCACTGAAGTGTCTGCGGGGTGTAACAGTAAGTCTGAGCCAAGTCCAAATACCACAATATGTACACTTGGGTTTTAAGGGGTATTTATTATTTTCTTCTTTTTTTTTTGGGTTGTATGGAAGCCCCAAACGCAATTTCATTGTTCTTGACAATGACAATAAATAAATAAATACTAAATACTAAATATCTGTGATTCATGATGATGCACCCAAGTCTAAAACGGGACTTAGAAGGCTTCATCGAATCAGGAAGTGGGTTTTGTGTTAGAATTTTCACTCTAGCAACAAGAAGTTCTCCTCAGTGTAACCATTACAGCACAACAGCATCAAAGATTCATTAAAACATCAGATCCACACACACACACACACACACCCCTCCCCCGACATGTCTTTTGGTTTATATTTTGCTGATCCTTCCTCTTGACTGTACAAAGGTGTTGGGATGGGAAACATCTTGTAGTTTATTTACACTGTTTCTTGCACTTTCCCAGCCTCACCCACTGCCAGGCAAAAGAGATTACAGGAGCTCAAACATGCATTTTTGAGAGGAAAGATTTGTGAATCATCAGAGGCTCATCCTTATGATGTAAATGTTGTAGCAGCTGCACTGAGTTATACATATTGCGGCACTTTTGCAGTTGATCCAACTTCATACTTTATTTCTAAAGTCTCTTTAATTTCCGAGGTCCTGGAGAAAGTCTTCATCTCCGGTCTCTCAGTTGGATCATGTTGTTGGAATTAAAGCAAATACAGTACAAAGGTTAAAATCATATTAAGCTAGGCTATACAAAATTCTCATGCACCCCACTTTTATGTGGGGTCCTCATAAAAGTGGGGTGCATGAGAAATTCTTTGTGTGACTTGTATGATAAATACCATTACTGTAAGACCGCTGTCTTCTCCGCTCCAGTCACTCAGCTGTTAAAGTGTTTAATCTAACAAAACGCATATTTGTTGTTTAACTGGAAATGAAATGTTTAAAAAAAAATCTGCTGGGGTTCTGTACATCAGCAGGAACTGCTTCATATCATCTGCCTGATTGGTATTCAAGTGCTTTTTCTGTTACTGTAAGCCAGAAAGGCTTTCTTGTAAAGACAGCTCAGAGCCAGACACACCTATTATTCTTTTAAGGCCTGCTTGACACTTTAATAGAGCGCTGCAGTCTGAGCACAGTCTGTGATGGGTATCTCAATTAAGTGAGCCAAGTGTGTCACTCGCAGCAACCATCCAGGAGAGTCACCTGTGAACTTGTTCACCAGACGGTGCACAAATCCATCAGCTGTACACAAAAGAAGAGGCTCTTTTTTTACCTGCCACATAACCAGAATCCTTCTTTTTTTTTTTTTTGCCTTTACCACAGGCCTCAGCTCTGATTTCTCTCTCTCTACCTTGTTCCTTGTGACAAGGTTGGAGGAAAAAAAATAGAGGTTGCCAAGGCAACGGCTGCTTCCCTGACAGTGGCTGACTAAAGCCTGTGACGCGCTCATTTCCTGCCTATGTCATAGGAAAATGAGGGAAGCGCTGTGAGATTGACATCAACTGCTTAAGATTCCAATAAAATAAATATTGGACAGCAATAGGAAAAAAGGCACTTACCTGTTTAATTTAACACCTCTTAATTACTTGTGTTGCTTCGTTAAATGCGATACAAACACCAGTGCTATTTTTTTCTTGGTCAGTGAATAATACCTGCACGTAGATTCAGACTGACCCACATCTGAAGCAATAAAACAAGACAGAACTGGACAGAGAGCAGCGGTGTGCCGACATCATGCTGCTTTCTCTCTCTCTCTCTCTCTCTGAGATGTTGTTTCTTCCTTTTTCTATGGCTGGCTCCTTCTCTCCTGTTTTCAGCCTGTGGTGTGTTTACTGCCCTACTTTCTGTCAAAACTGCAACACCACGGGAGGAATTTGTTCCTTAAATTCCTTCCCAGATTGCAAGCAGCCTGCAGAGGTAAGAGCCATTCAAGCAGCTCACTGATTTGCTGTGAAATCCTTGTTCATGTGGATGTCGTTATTAGCATGTAATGATATTAACACTTGACACAGTTCACAAAACTATTTTAACAATGGAATCCAGTGTTTCCCGTGTGTGTGTGTTTGTGACTAAAGCCAAAAAGCTTTATAGCTATCTAAATATAAATTGTAAATATCTAAAAAATAGCAAATAATCACCTACATTACAGCAACAGTGACTACGAATTTTCAGAACAGAGCTGCCACTGACCCACTTTTCCGCAATGCCATCAGTGACTCAGATATGACACGATGCCAAACAAAAGGAGATGCAATCACTGTTCATGACCGACCCAAATGGTGGACAGATTTACATCTTGCCCTTTCTTCCAGTCCAATAAAAAAGTGGCACAGAATCTGTTTCTAGCACTTTCTGAGAAACCCGGCAAACAGCACTAATGTGAATGTGATGTATTTTTGTTGTGTTTTCTTTCTGATTACGTGCAGGTCAACCCAGATAAAAACCTACTCGTGGGATAACGCGCAGGTGGTGCTGGCTGGGAATAAGTGTGATATGGAAGAAGAGAGAGTGGTCTCGGTGGATAATGGCAGACTGCTGGCGGAGCAGTTGGGTGGGTCTCAGAGCAACATTCAGCACTTGGTGTTTTTAAAACTGGGTTGCATCACAGTCTGGTTTTTGCAGAAAGACCTTTGACATTTATTTGTTTTGTACAGACAGTCAAGGTTGTTCTAAACAAACAAAAACACCCCACATTTATCTTGTGATCATTAATCGGTCATTTCTACGTTCTGATCCCAAGGTTTCGAGTTTTTTGAGACAAGCGCCAAGGACAACATCAACGTGAAGCAGACCTTTGAGCGTCTCGTCGACCTAATTTGCGACAAGATGTCTGAGAGTTTGGACGCTGATCCAGCTGTCACTACGGGAGCGCCCACTGCCAAACTCACAGACAGCGCTCCACCCCTCCAGCAGCCCGGCTGCAATTGTTAGTGAGCCATGTCAAGGAGCAGGAGAGCAGCACAGGTCCTGTAAGGTGGTAAAAAATTGTTCTCCCTGAGCGTTATCACTCCTGCTATAGTGCTGCTTTCCCCTGGACTACACTTCAAACCCCGTTTAGTAGTAGAATTACAAAAATCTGTCCTATTATCTCTTAACTTTATCACCTTATATCAATAGCAAATAACCAGGAAAACAAACGTGGCTGTTGTAAGATGCATAACATTACAGTATAACTTGAATACACAGACACCATATTCTCATTCTTTGGCTAGTTAGTGTGGTTACAAACCAAGTATGTTTCATAGGCTGCAAATAGTTCACACTGTACACTTAATCCTTAAGACCTTTAAAAGCTATAATAATGATGATAATACCTTGAAGGATAGTCAGTGAGTGCTTTAATAAGCTTTTTATTTTTTATGTTTTTGTACAGTATGTTTTTTCCTTTTATAGGTTCCTGAAGCTGCCAAATCTATGATTTAGTGCACTATAGGATGTAGCGGCTTTCTTTTGTGTAACGCGTGTGTGTGTGTGGCTGTTGTGTGACTGCACAATAAGTGAGTGCGGGTTTGCGTGAATGCGAGTATTATGTCCGACTGCAACTTCGCCATCTTAAAATCATCTACCTTGGAAAAAAGTGGCCTTTTAGCATCTTCAATACGGCCTCTGTAAGTCCCTCTGTCCTGTTTTACTGTTGGAGTGTGTGTAACGTTGACGTGAGTACTGTTCCACCCTCCGCTGTCTGTAGATGTGATTCCTCTAAGTATATCTAATAAGTATATCTTAAGCAACCATTTCCATGTGCTTAGCCTCCAAGACACTCTTTTATAGTTCGATCCAATGAGCATGCTGCCAAAAACTCAATAATGTGTGCTGTTTTATTTTAAGATAGGCCTTACCCAAACCTAACCATCCCCTGCTCCATATGAAAACAGTGATTTAGCATTCCATTAAAGGAAAAATCTCTTACTGTCAAAGCACAGCTCACTGTGTGCGATACACAACAAATGATCAGCTCTGTCATGGAATAAACAGCCATATATTAAAATATGTTTAAGTTTTGACTCAGCATGCTTAAATTCCATGTTTGTATGATAAAATGAAGTCCTCCATCCTACCCCCACCCTCTGAAAAAATTGACAACAATGTAAAAAGGGAAACTTCTCATAGCGGGCATATACCGTACTCTAGTGTCTTAATGTAATTCCATGTAATAGAAACGTTGTAGGTTGTTTGAAAAGCCAGAAAAGTTTCAGTTCTGCTAGTCTTAGAAGAAAATAAATTGTGCCAAAACATTACAGTTCTTTTCACATCGTCGGTTGTTTGTCACATAGTTGAATAAAAGCTCTAAACAATTGCATGAAGTCAGTCCTGATATACCTGTGTAGATTTATATGATAAGATACTGTATATATCACGCTGTGTTACAGATTTAGGAGCATTGTCATGGCGTTCGCCGTGAGATGCAATGGGCCAATAAGTGCAATATTTTATGAATTATACCCTGTACATAGTTTCTCCCGTCCTCGAGTACAATGACCCCAGCTGCCGTACGTGAGTGACAGTAGGTCAGAATAACTCGTAAAACCCGAGGATGTGCTTCATTCAGTAACTGAATGTGCGACTGTAAGTGTGTATGTGTGCGTGTACCTGCCATATTGAAGAGACAAATTACGTAATATAGTGTACTGTTTGTGTATACCTTTTGTACAAATGTATTCACATACTATATGCTGTTCCTGCTAACTGTTGGTTGTTGACCGAACTTGTATTATCATGTCAAAATGCAGTGTTGTTGTGACAGATAGTCAGGGAGAAAACTTAGTCCATGACATATGCCATACTGTTTTACTAATGCCAAGAATAGGAATACACATGAACTAGTTTAAAGCGCCTGCGTGTACACATCTGTGTATGTGTGTGACATTATGATTTGATGCCAGTAGCCATGAAATAAATTACTGTAATGATCGCATTCATTTCATAGAGGGATGGTTAGCCTCAGCCCAACAGTCACTCGAGTAAAAATGCCATTTTAAAATATTATGTCTTTACATATAACTGAATATATTTATTTGTTGGAGTGCAAGCAGACTAAGAAGTATGTTTTTGAGATTATAGGAAATAAATCCAATTCTATCTGCGGGCGTTTGTGTCCTTCGTGACTCTTTGTTCACTCGTGAAGCGTGAAGATTGCTCTCCAACCCGCACCTGATGTTTCAGTGAAACTGCTCTGGTCCCATTTTAAGGCAAAGTGCGCCACCTAGTGACACGATGCTGGATTAGCACCAGAGCGGAAGTGACGAATTTATGGTGAGTCGAACCCACTATGACTATATTGTACATTTGAACGTTGTACTTTTATCGCACTTATTTTGAGTAGAAAATGTTGCATTTATCGTTTTATTTACTTTTTTACTATAGTTTTACCTGATAGGCATTGTCATAGGTACACACTGTTAACTGTAACTCCATTGGAGGTGCAATAAAAACACAATTGTGAAGCTACTTTAAGTATACAGTCACCAGACATTTCATTAGGTACACTTTGTTAGTATTGGGTCAAGCTTTGCTTCATTCTTCATGACAAAGTGCTGAAAACATTCTTTAGAGATTTTGGTCCATATTGACATGATCGCATCGGACAGTTACTGCACATCCATGATGCAAATCTCCCCTTCTACCACATCCCAAAGGCGCTCTGATGGATTTAGATCCAGTGACTGTCGAAGCCACTTGAGTACAGTTGTCATTTTTAAGACAACAGTTTGAGATGATTTGAGCTTTGCTACATAAACAGTTTGCTAGGTAGGCTGTGGTGTACTTTGGGGTGACTGTAGCTTGGTGGTTGGTTGGAGGTTCAATCGCTCACTCTACAATCCAAACGTTGCAGCAGAAATTGAGAAATTAAGACTCGTCTCCTGCTGTCCTAATCTGCTGAGCCTGCGTGAATTGTAGACCACACTGTCTAACACTTTTGACAGTTCTTAGTTGACAGTTCCAACTGCTTTAGTGTTCAACATGTTGTGTTTTCCCTGTTCTCTTGTGCATACTTTGGTTTAGTCTTTCATTTATTTAATGTTGCCTTCTGATCAGCTCGAAGCATTCTGGCCATTCTACTCTGACCTCTGGCATCAACGAGTTATTTTCACCCTGAGAACTGCTGCTCACTGGATATTTTTTCTTTTTCAGACTGTTCTCTGTAAACCCCAGAGACGGTTGTGAGGAAAAATCATAGTAGATCAGCAGCCTCTGAAATACTGCCATGTTAAAAGTTGCTTAAATCACCATTCTTCCCCACTCTAATGCTCCAACTGAACTTCAGTAGGTCATCTTGACCATGTCTACCTACGTATCTACCCAAATGCACCAAATTGCTGCCACGTGATTGGCTTATTAGATATTTGCATTGATGAGATGCTAATGTTGTTTGTCCTAAATTGCTCACAAAGCCTATCCTTGTTGTCACAGGGCAAACTCTGGTGCGCATCCTGGACAGGCCGCCAGTCTATCGGGGCTAACGCATAGATGCACGGGATCTTTCACACCTATGGCCAATTAAGAATCACGAATTACCCTAATACCCACGTCTTTGCCTCAAAGACATCATGTCACTCAGATGTACAGCTGCTTTGTCTTGGCTCTTCCTCTTGAGCATTTCAAAGCAATTTGTGCATTCATAATTGCTGAGAGACACGTGCTCTACAGCAGTGGTTTGCCTTAGTATTTTGCACACCAAAGGGCAAGCCACAATTTCAAGGCACCGCTTATATTCATATCAGCAGAAAGTTTCTATTTTTTCACTGCTGAAGTGTCAAAACTTATGCCTCAATCACCTTATGAGACACCTTCAGAGTTCAACAAGTGGTCTTGCTGAACCCTGATTCTTTTGAAGTAGGTATGAAGAGATTGTTTTATGAGGAAACTGTGACTCAATTCTCCAATACCTTAAAAAACAATCCAAGCAAGAAGTGATTAGGCAGAATCAACCCATGCTTTTATTTAATCCATTGCATATAAAAACTTTTTTCATTCTTTTTATTTGTTTTTTACATAAAGTTGTATGATCTACAGTGCTATCCAATAGACTGCAATTAACAAGGAATCCATTAAAATAAAATTTTAATTGTCCTGTGAAACGTCCAGACAAGTTGGCATTCTAAAGACATAACCCAAAATATAATTGTCCCAAAGACCTTTTTTTTTTTCTTCTTTTTTTTGTCTTAAAGTTACAGTTTGTATTCTCCTTTCATACCATAAAAAAATAGAACACATAATGAGAAAAGAACCCACTATTTCCATTGGTCCAGGGCTGTTTAGAATCTACAGTATGTGTGTCAAAATAAGAGTCCATGTTTCAGGACAATGATGCAGTCGCCCAAACCCCTTGAATCCCACCCCATACCCCCACCCCTCCCTTCACTACACAAATATAATAAACCCTTCTCCTGTGCAGGCAGAGAGATGTCAGTGGTTTTGGATATTGCAAGTAATGTGAGTGGTCGTGCGGGCAGAGCATAGATAAGCAACACACCGCCAGTGTTTCAGCCATAATTAATGCAGCAGTGGCTGAACATGCAGATGTGTCTCGAAGCCTCTGTGCTTTGTAGGGCCGTAGTCAAGCAACAGCTATACACTACTGTTGCGCCCCATTCAGTGTTTCTGTAGCTGCGAGACAGCCACGCAGAAGCAGGTGATGCGGCAGCCAAAAAAGCGACTCCCGCATCACGTCTCCTGACAGGCTGAATCACATCTGTGAGTGTAGAGGCAGAGCGTAAAGGAAGTGTGAGCTGTTCAGACCAGGTCTACAGCAAACTCGACTCTGGGGACATCCGGCTGGCTATAGGCCACACATCACTCATGTGGTAAATCTCAGGCTTGCGGTCGAACCGAGTCTCCGCACACGTCTGCACCGACGGCGTATTTTCAAAGCAGCGCCGTAGCTGCGAGACAGAGCAAACCGTGTTTGGCTGTGATTGTGGAAAAGGCAACTTTTCTCAGCAGGAGATCGGGCCGACCCAAGCCAAAAAGATTCACCACTGCAGCAAAAAGAGAACTAGAGAATTCAAAAAATAAAAAGGCTAAAAGTAAATGACGTGTTGAATTTAAGGCACAGCCCATGGGCCAAGGAACAGTTTCTTTTTTTTCTTAAAAAAAACAATTTGGCTTTCCCTCTCTCTTCACTGAGCTACTTCTCAGCTAAGCAACATGTCGATGGATCGTTTTTGTTTTGTTTTTTTCTTTTTTGTTGTTTTTCTTTTTTTTTTTTACACTGAAATTCATGTGTAAATAAACATTCTCTCAACAAGAGGTACATAATACAGCCACGCCATCACCAAAAGGGATGATAAGAATCAACCATTTACAGCAAACTGCATTATGATAGTAATAACATTAATAATTATATATTATGTACAGCACAATAAATATATGTTTGTAAACAGCGATAAAACCAGAAAATTTTTTATTACAGGTAAGGGCTCTGGGTGAGGATGGGGGGAAAAAAGAAAGAAAAGTATTGGCACAAAATGAAAGATTAAATAAAAAGTTTTAAAATGACACATAATCAAAACGAGCACTCTTTAAAAAGCGGTGTGCAGTACTTCAAGTGGTTTTTTTTTTCTTTAAAGAGGTGGATTTTCTTTTAAATATTGTATGTACACTGGGGTTAAAAAGTATATTTGGATATTGTAACCTGCAAGCCTGCGATGTGGTCTATGCTACAGTAAAATATTTACTGTACCATCTTCATAATGCAAAAAAACCAAAAAAAACACACACACACACACACACACAAAGAGGGGGGGAAAAAAAGAATCAAGCAATAAATAATAAATTGAGGCGTAAAATATGATAGAAAAAAGTGAAGAGTTTTGGCTGTGATGTAGGGCGACAACGTTCAAGCCTATGTGCGCACGCGTTTTGGCGAGTTTAAATAAAACAATAAATGTAATCATAAACGAATATATGTATCTGTGCAAGAGTATCTGGATATCTGTAGAGGATATCTGACGACTGCACGATGGAGCTGATTGTCTTGTCGAAAACAAAGACAGTAACTGGAGTTAACGTCGTGTAGGCAAAAAAACCCTATAAAAACAAAAATGTGTTTGTGATGAAAAGCACATTTACAACAGGTAAAAGAAAACACAGTGACTGGAAAAAAGCAGCAGTTCTTGATGTGCGTGTCAAATAAGGGCAAGAAAATGAAAAGAAGGATGATAAAAAGCTTTCGTAGCATTTGTATAAAATCACCCTATAATACCATTTCTATTTCTGTATACTTGGAGCACTAAACAAGCTTCTAAAAAAGGTGCTTTTTGTATCAACTACAAAGCATTGCATTGTCTTAGGATGTGTTCAAAAGAACTGCAGGCAACGACAATTAAATTTAAAGGCTTGTAACAATGTAACTGAAGTGTGAAAACCTCGGCTTTCACGCTTCCTTCTCGGTGAAGACGCTCACCAAAAACAATAGTTATTATGAATGAATTCCAAAATTCAAACTGACAGGACAAACCAAATATGAGTACAGTGGCATGGAAATAGTAGTATAAATGCTATTGGAGCAAGTGCAAACAGCTCAGAACACTCAATGTAACCCAGCTGTAAAGATATCCCCTTCAAGAAAAAAAACAAAACAAAAAAACACTGAATATCTACGACACGTTTCTCCCCCATTAGTTTCCAAAAGTGCCCTCGTTTTCTTTATTTCTAACAAAACAGAGCCTAAGATTGCAAAAGTAAATTCTAGAAAATATCTGAATCTTACATACAGTACGATACAAAAAAATTAAAGAGGTCTAGGACAGCGACACAGCCGTTTCGATTTGAGCTTGGTGTCAGTCAGGTTTTCAAGGAAGACTTCCACAGCAGAAATGTGTCTCAAAAAGTTCCCCGGTGTGCTGCAGCTTTCATCTCTGCGGCGCCCCGTCAGGTTTTCTCGACCGGATGACAGCATAACGTGCCTCCTAATTTGTAGCGGGAGGGGGGGGATATGACCTAACCGAGAGGGAGGTTCTCCTTGAACACGCCAACAACTGTCTCTGTAGAGTATGGGCACTTAATAAAACACGGAAACACTGGCAAACCTTCGGGCGAGGCTGAGACGAAGTAGAAAAGGAGGAAAACGTGATGTTACGTACAGTAAGAACAGCACGGAGGAGACTGAACTGCTGGTCCACAAACTTAAGCCTGTAAAAGGGAGGGGGCTGTAAAGGTGAAATAAAGACACACCACTTCAGTACAAATGGGAATGGAAAGGAGTTTTCCTGAGTGCAAAAAAACTTGAAGTAGTACCAGTGGGCGTGTCTGAACAAAGCGGGCAGGGAGGAGTGGCCAAGGTGGGGAGCAGCGCACGCTTTGGAACCAGAAACATGGATGTATAAAAACCACACACAGATTCAACAAAACCCAAAAAATATTCTATAAATAATCATCTGTCATTACTAAGAAGAAGAGTTAATCAGATGCTGTCCATAAACTGCTATGTGTCAGGGGATTTCGCTTTCTCTTCTTCCTCCTCTTCCTCCTCCTCTTCTGCTACCTCTTCCTCGACAACACATGATTGTGAGCAGGGTGTTTCTCCCTCTTCTACTACCTCATCATCATCGTCATCGTCCTCCCCCACCTGTTCGTCCAAAGGTATCTCTGTTGATTCAGAGTCCTGCGTACAGAGTGTTTTAGAATCAGTACAGCTGTTTTCCTCCTCCTCCTCTTCCTCCTCCTCCTCCTCTGGCTGGCTGCCGCTGTCTTTCTCAGTGTCCGACTCCCCGTCCTCCTCCAGGGTGAGCTCGAATTGGAACTTGTCCCCTCCCGGAGGTCGAGTGCTGTCCTCAGGCTCGTCCAACGCAGGGGAGGGACTTTGGGGGATGGTGCTTTGGTACCACTCTCTGTTGTCTTCTAATGTGTCCAGGATGTCCTGGGCATCCGGATGGACCAGGTCAGCCCACGTCTCCCACAAAGGGTGGACGATATAGTCTATGAATCCAACCTACAGAGGACACGCAGGAAAAACAGGACTCTCAGTGTGTGTCTACACAGCACACAAGTACAGTACACTTATCTGCCTGTGTGTGTGTTACCTGGCTCTTTTCTACTGAGGCATTGTGTTTGTCACACATGGGGCTGATCTCCATGCCCCTCTCCCGTTCTCGGTCACCTTGGCTGAAAAACTCTTCCATGATGCGATCCGTCCACTGCCGGTACAGCTGCAGAGGCTTGGTGGGGTTGCTCAAATCTGCACAGTGCACCATGTTCTGGAGAACCTGAATGTGACCGGTAACACAATCTAAAACACAGCGCCAATGTCCCAAAAGACAATATAGACAGCAGCAGGAAATACTACAACAGAGACGTGGATATTAGACAGCCAGTTTTACCTGTATCCTGTCAGAATAGTTATCCAGCAGTAAGACACCAGAGCTGGTCACTTTCTTAGTTTCCACCATTGTTTTCAGATCAGCCAGCAGATTCATGTGCTTGGACATGTCTGTAGCTAGCACCTTATAAAGACCAACAACAAACTGTTACTAGTACTCAGCAAAGAACACTGTCGCTTAATTTGTACGTAATATACTACACAAGGCTTTCTACTCAGCCTTTATTACAAAAGATGAAACTTTTCACTTACGATGTCAATGACCATCTTTCGCAGTGATTGTCTTTGTTTTTTGGTCAAGTTTTGGAAGATGTCACAGTTCTCCTCTTGCAGGAGCTTGAAACCGACTGCTAGATGATGGTTCTCTAAGACGGAAGAGTCATTGTACATCAGTGCCAACTCTGAATCTGCAGGGGGGAAACGGTTGGTTAGTTTAGTTTGCAGAAACTTAGCAGGAAGCTGATAAGTCCGCTGGTACACTTCTGTACATCCAACTGGAAATTCTTTTCAAGTTGCTTTTAGGCTAAGCTTAAGTTGATACACGCTGCACGCCACTTTGTAACCCACCCCATCTCTTCCTTTTCATGCTTTGTCCTGTTAAATCAGTGTCTGCAGTCATGCATGCCTGCTCTTGTTCTGTTCTGGAGGTGTTGCTGCTGCTCTCAGTGCCTTGTGCTTTCCACACATGTGCATGTGCCAAAACCATACTGCCAAATACAAATTACCATAGATGGGAACAGCAATTCTAAACTGTGCATTTCAGTTTAATTAGATCCATAAGACAATAAATGTGCAACAATCGCCTATTAGTGCAACAAATTTCTCTAATGGTGTCTTGCTGAATTTTATGTGTGCTGCTATGGATTCCTTGGTGAATGAGCAGCAGAAGAAAGCCCCATCATGTTTACCGCTGAGAGATTTCCCACTCGCGGTCATTTGAAGGACCTCTAGCTGTATTTAGATTTTCCATTAAGATGCATTAGTCTTGGCCACAGTGAAACCGAGCAGCAGAACAGAGAAAGGGGATCCTGCTCCGTTGCTCTCTGGCTGACAGCAGATCATTCTGGTGGCACTTAACAAGGATGACTCACACTGCCTTTACTGCAGGGATTCCCCATTTGGGGCTTATGGTAAGCACTACACATTTTATGTGTGTGCTACGTGTATGCGACTGCATAGTGTGCCTTCTGTTCTGAGGCTGGTGTTAGTAATACTCTTATGCATTTGTGCCCAGTGGATATAAACTGCTTTTGTTTGAGTTTTCCTCTAAACCGCCAAATTAAGGTGATATTTGTGATACTGCTAACCATAAGCAAGTGAGTCAGTTAAAGTGAGATAACAGGGGTTTAGTGTCTAGCTCAGGGATACATTAGCAAACACAACAACATGAAGCAGGCATGCAAGTCTGGCATGGTTATAAGCTCAGTTGAGATGCTTCTATCACTACTCTTGGTGTTAGTGAGTCACACAGATTATCTGGCTTTTATTTCTTTAGGTTTTGATAAATCTGTCTTTGTGATGTCTACCCTTCACTCAACAATGGAGATTACTGGAATTTAGCAACCAAAATGCAATGGCCTATAAAAAGAAATAAGACTCTCAGCGTTGATTAGCTACCGCTTGATGTAAACAAGAAAATATTGAGGTCAGCACATATAGTGTGGCTACATTTGTCCTCAGAAGGACATTTTCCTAAGAATCCTGAATGATGTTGAGTACAGGGATTAGGGCAATTATTGATCGTCTCTTTGAACTCCTCTGCTTTGGAATCACATGTCAAAGCCATCACACGTGCCTGCAAAAAACATGCTGGTAAACACGTGCATGTGTGCAGGCACTAAGTGTTTAAGCCCAACCTGCACATTTTGGAGTTGATGCAAGAATCAATTCAGAGTTTGGATTAATTATGAAATGCGATTTATGAGAGAAATTATATTTATAATGCAGAGTGTGTGCATATGTATGCTTGCTAACGAAGCAGAGGCATCAATGTGCATGTTCTCACCTTTGTGCCAGAGTGTGTGCGTTTGTGAATACTTGGTAATGACACAGTTGCTAACACTCATATTCAGGCTTACTGGTGTTAATGAGGAACTGGTTCGAGACTCCGGGATGGTCCACGTCATGAATTGCACTGGCAAAGATGGCAGCGAGGATCTCAAGGTCTGTGAACACAGCCTGGAAAGAAGAAGAAGCAAGTGTTGAAGGGAGAGCGGAGGGCACTGATGCGAGAGTCAGCTCGCTGGATAAAAATACCCTTTCAAGTTTAGAGCCATTGATTGGACGTGGAGAAGGAGTTTGATTGAAGCTGATTGTGGAAGCATGGCCTACGTGTTTGTGAGTATATGCATGTCAATGCATGTGTACAAGAGTGCTCCATGTCTTTGTGTGTGTGCGTGCACTTGCACCTCACCTCAAGGGCAGGGGTGGATAGCAGCACGTGAGTTGACTGGGTGACGTCAGCAGCATGGATGTTGTTATGATAGGCCACATCGGCATGGTAATGGTCTTCTAAGGTCATCAGGTAGGTTATAAAGGTGTCAAGTGGAATTTTAAAAGTTTTTAACAAGTCTCTCTCCTGCAAATAAGAAATAAAGGGGGGGTATTACAATTAAGACGATTTGGACAATTTGGGGATTCATCAAGCAGCAAAAGAGCCAGAAAAACAGAAGAAGGAAGTCTTTACCTGGAATATTGTGTACATCATGACTGTCAGTGGTCGATTCCCAGAAAATTCGGAGATTTTAAAAACATTAAGGCCCCATTTATTCACATGCTCCAACTCCTGAAAAAAATCAAAACCCCAAAAAACAATGAGATAAGATCAGAAATAAATTCCCTCAACTATATACATCAAATTGCACACAAACACACCTTAGCAAGTTCATCTTCGGTCTCGGTCTTGACCCCAAATCGAGGGATGTTCGAGTTTGTGAGGCTGGATGAGTGCTGCAGCTTTTTCACCCCACTGATCTGAGACATGGGCTTGTTCTTCTTCTCCTTCTCCTTTTGCGTTTGAGGGGATGGCATCTCGACTTCATGCTGCTTGTCTGGAGAGACACAGTGCAGAAAAAAAAGAACAGAAAAGTGAATACAAAGATTGTCACGATGCAGGAAGGAGGCCGAGTCTATCTACCCGTGTCATCACTCACCCAGGAAGGTGTTGGAGATGAACTCAGAGACTTGGTTCCCAGAGCGGCTCATCTCCGAGAGGTGCGTGAGCTCTCTATTCAACATCCTCTTGAACTGAAAGCGGAGCACACACGTATATGAATAATGGGTTCAGTGTCTCGGAAAAAGGCATAATCACAATTACTTGGTTTTTCAGGTCAGAGGTGTTCAGAGGCACTTAATAATGTCATTTTCAAGTAAAGAACAGAAACTGAAAACATAGTTCAAGTTCCAGAACGTGAAAAAAAAAATATCTATGCATGTAAAGAAAACAGATGATTTGATGGCATACACATTCCTAATAGCAACAGTCTTTTGCAGACAGATTTTTAAAATTTCAAGGAACAATACAGTAGTTATTCCCAGAAATTTCACCTTCTCTCACTTTAACACACACACACACACACACACACACACACACACACACACACACACACACACACACACACACACACACACACACACACACACAGATTTAGAGGGCTGCTGCCCTGAAAAAACTGACAGCATTTATTTATTCCTCATTTGCTCTTAGCTCTCCGGTGCCTAATTGAAGTGGCAGGCCCAAATTTAGCTGCAGCTTTGGTTTTGAAAACCAAATTGATTGATGTGGAGGCAAACGCTTTAAATCACTGATGTTCCAAACCACAAAGTTACAAAACAGATATTTAAAAAACCCCTCAATGCATTATTTAATTATGAATGAATTTAATTATGAAATTGTAAAATGCACAGTGTATATCAATGATTTATGTAAAGCCATACTGATCACTTTAAGCAAGCCATAACACCACAGGAGTCTCTTTAGAGCTCAGTCCGATTTAAGAACACCCACAGGCTTTTTTATAATGATGACACCAGAGGCTGCGAGCCACTTGCAGCCATTGTTGCAGAAAAGCGACAAATACAATAAT
The DNA here is from genome assembly GCF_057382275.1 of Copadichromis virginalis. NCBI lineage: Eukaryota > Metazoa > Chordata > Actinopteri > Cichliformes > Cichlidae > Copadichromis > Copadichromis virginalis. Next base: position 26,226,682 of record NC_140629.1, read on the forward strand.
TACAAACATATAAAAATAGCAACATATAAATAAAAATGCAACCTACAAGATTTCCAGATATCTGTATAAAGTAAAATTAAAAGATTATGGACCTAAAAAGGAGAGACCTAAGAGTTGCTGTTTTCTTTGACCTAAGAGGCCACTTGTGCCGTTTAACCTTTGAAACAACCAGAATGGAAATAACGATCCAGAGATTTTGCGAAAACATCTTTGCTCTTGAATCCAAAGTCACCTAAATTATCATTTTTTTTCTGTGAATTACACCCAGGCAGCACCATGCGAGTACAACATTGGCTCTTCACATCAAATGCATCAAAATGGAAAACGGACCCAGAAATCTCACACCAATGCAGCAACAGTTTGAGGAGATATATGACGTGCTTCGTATATCTCAACTGGTCTGAGGGATGAAAGTTACAAAAAAACCACGTCCTCTCGATGAAAATTAATTTAAGCAATCACGTCAAACTAGGTGTGAAGCATATGAATATATAAAAAAACTACACTAATATAAGAAGGGATCTTACCTGTATGTATCCCCAGGACACAGAGAGCAAATAATTTGCTTCAGGCATTTTGACAAATCAAGCAAACCGATCCAGAAGCAGAAAAGGTGCAGGTTTATAGTCCGGTATACTGCTCAGTCAATGAAAACACTAGACAGCTAGTAAAACAAAGGCAGTTCCCGCCAGTTAAAAGACCTCAACCTGAGGAGCCCGCAGAGCTCAATTCCAAGTAAATCAGCTGTGCAGAGTCCGTAAGTGAAGCATTGCGTTCTTGCCCTGCAAATAACCAAAGAACCAAGCCGAAGAAAAACAGATTCTGACAGAGAAGCGGAAGAAACGTGTCTCCCCAAAGATCCGATGCGAGCATATTGTGACCACACACGGTGACACAGATTGGCATGTGAACACACAGAGTCAGGCACAGGGATGCACTGCTGAGTCTGTGAATAATTGATGATGGTGCGGATGCTTAGTAGATGCCAAAGCACCAGGACAGCAAAATTTTTCTCTCAGCAGCTCCCAAACAGGACTGCCTGGCTGCTTCTGTATGTGTGACACAAGCTCCCATGTGAAGCGCACAGGCTGCCTCCCTCACACGGTCGTACGACGGCAGCGAATCAGGGCCCGGATATGAAAGAAGTGTGAGCTCATCATCATCATCTCTGATTGGTTTGGATTGGAACAGACCTGAGACTGCCTGCTGTTTGATTGGCTGGGACTGAGGTCAGTGGAAAAATCTACCCCTTCCCTTTCCTTTAATTCCTGCGGTGCAAGGGGGATGTTAGTTTGCGTATGCATGTGTGTGTGTACAGTACACACCTACATTTGTGTGTATGCAAAACATGTTCATATAAGATGCATGGCCAACTGTTCTAACCTTCTGCACAGCTTGATATACAAGTGCAGGTTACCTCATCCAACATGATATAATATTTAAAAAAAGGTCACCTTCCACCCCGGTATTCAAGCGAGGTGAGTCACAGCAGCATCACTGATGAGATGATGTAAACACACACACAAAAAAACCCCATCATTAGTCTTACAATAAGAATGAGCGTCACAGTTATCTGAAGTGGGCTCAATAGGACAGAAACTAAAAGTGCTGCAGCCACACAGGCTGCTCCGTGTGCGTGTCAGCAAGCTCGGGAGGTCGTCGCTTTAATCGAAGGCAAAAGATGAAACCTTATTCAAGCAGGAGTTTTTTGTTTTTCTTTCTGAAGCAGCACCAAGCGACAAACACCTCCAAAGTGAGTATATCCACCTGATGCTTTATGAGTGCATTTCATGTCTCCAGCAGTCATTTTTTAATGTTGACATCCAGCATTATTGAATTATCCGCCGATAATCTCAAGTCTTAAATTTGAAATTTTACAGGAAAACCCACGTTGAGTCAGCTCACCAACGATGTCCCAGTGAAAAAAAAGGGCATTGACAGAGAGCTGTTTGCAGTTTGCTGCAATTCAAATGTACAGGGCATCTGAATCTTGTCCTACCAAAATGAGTGATATTAGATGTGTAAGCTCAAATAATTACTGGACTGCTTCTTGTAATTGCAGGTGTGGAAAATTCTGAACTGTGATACTATTCTTAGGATCTGGACAGGGGGTATTTCTAAGAAAAGCAGAACCAAACTTTGGTGAAAAACATGTTTACTTTGGACTTTGGTTTATTTAAAGAAATGTCTTAGTATAAACACTTGTGTATGCTCTTCAAATTACCTGTTGAGGTACTGGTCCAAAAACATTTCCAATCAATGTTCAGAGTTCAGACAGCGTGCAAGTTTTGATATTACAGCTTTACTGATAAATATTGCAGTGATGATGATGATGATGATGATGGATCATTTTTCTAATCATCACCACCATCTAACTTACCCCACCCCATAAAGCAGGGGTGTCTGACACATGGTCCTATCCTTATTAGGGTTGTGGGGGTGGTTGGAGCCTATCCCAGCTACCATAGGGCGAGAGGCAGGGTACACCCTGGACAGATGGCCAGTCTGTTGCAGGGCAGGGAATGTACAATGAAGAGATAAAACTTGAGAGAAGAGCATGTTTGCCCCTGAAAAAAGGGCGGCATCAAACATCTGGGAGATGAGGGGAAAAAAGGCCCAGCATTTTATTAATTTCTATCGGCTGGCACCACATGTAAAACAGTGGAACACAACCGCACGGTAATTAACGCGTAATCCATGACACACAAGCATAAATGTCGGGGATGATGTCGGCCGCTAACATAGCTAACGTCGAAAGGACTGCAAAGGCTGCCTGCAAAAGGCCTTAGTAATGCTGATGAGCATTAATAAACAGAATATAAAATTACAATTGTCAAAGTTAAAAAGATTATTCCAGATCTTTATATGGTTCATATAAACTTCTTTTTAAAAATTTGAATCTTTAAAAAACAGTGAAAATTTGAACCATAATCAGGTTATTGAAACTTGCGCACACCCACACAAAACATCCACAGCCCCTGCGTTTCTTTAGATTTAGAGTCTGTTCTTTCTTTTTCATGTTGTGTATGTAAACGCACATGTGTGCATGCATGTGTCGAGTGTTTACATTGATTGAAAAGGGACCAAATCTGTCTCTGATTACTTTACGCCCCACTTCCACAGCCTGTTTGGCACTGTGAGTAATTTACAGCTACACTGGAACAGATGAGCCCACCGGCTCGCTGAGATCCAGTCGCTTTGATTGACTCACAGCCAAGCAGGCCAGCACAGGCCCAACACACACGCACATGTGTGCACGCACAACACATGGTCTCCTCTCAGGTGGACAGTTTAAACAACGCCCGCTTACACCTCACTAATCCACACAAACTCCCACTCGCTGTCACGCAAACACACACAAAGCAATAGCTTAGCCAAGAGGTGTGAACTCAAACTATTGGGTAAAAATTGGAAAGTGTCACACCGAGCATAGATGTGTGTTGTGACCAAAAATATCTGTTCCTGCTGTGTATATATAGCTCGCAACACCTCCAGATCAATTTATTTTTTTCGTTTCTCACATTCTGCATTTATTCGGGCAGCAGACGCCCCCTCTCCGCAGAGGGAGCAGGAACACTTTAATTGTTGTCAGTGTTATAGATGAAATGGGTCTGTCACCCATTCATGACATACAGAAGACACCAAGGAGGAAATCCATATGTAGGAAGGCTACAAACAGGTAATGGTAAGACTGGTTGGTGGTTCGATCCCCCGGCTCCTCCAATCCACACATAAAAATGTGTCACAGGGCCAATACATAGTGCATGACTGTTAGGAAAAGGGCTGTACCACACAAATACTAGTCCATGTACCATTTATAGCACAAAGTATACCTATGAAAACTAAGATCAGCAGCAAGATGCAAAAGCAAAGAGAACTAGCCACTAATTCAGCCACTGAAGAATGAGTCTGAACCGCATCGCATGTGTAAGCCCTCCTCGCTGAACTAGATCCAACTTTTAGGGACAAGACAGTTTGAATTCTTAAGGGAAGCTACATGTTATTCAGAAAAAGCAGAAACCTCTCCTCGCACAGATCTGAGATCAGTGATGTGAGGCTGCTAAACTAGGTGTTTCCTAAGGAACCTCTTGCTCTTTCTTGAAATGAGCTGCTAAGAAACACTAATAGTGAAATATCAAAAGAATAATACTTTTAATCATTTAAAAGTATCACTGCAACAAGTGGAGGAGATATAATCAGTTACTGGTTATACTTGCACATATTGTCTGTTGGCCTCATTATTTGAAACTTTGGCCACATTTAATAGCAGCACCTGCCATTATAGCAGTGTACATATATAACAGGAAAAGCATAATTTAGCACAGGTCCATATTACAGACTTTGGTATTTACTTTACCTGCTGCAACAATTAGAGAGTCATTATGAAAACAGAAGATATCCACCAACACCCACTGGCTGCTGCTGATTTGCAAAAGACAGGGAAGCTCAACCTTACAGGTTTAGGTTAAAAAGAGAAGTGACACGATCCAGATTCTTGTTCAGGTGTGGCACCAGTCGCACTGCAAGTGAATCAGACTTACTAAAACGGTGATGCCAGAAAAACAGAAAGAAAGTTTTAATGAGTCACTTGCCATATGCCAGGAGATCCGCAGATGAGATCACGACACAACCAAAATACACAAGTCTTAACTCCTTCCCACATAAAAAGACATTTGATCACCTCCCCAGTACCCTTAATGACGAGTTCTGAGACCTCAATAAACATCAATAAAGACAATTTTTGACGACCATCAGAATAGGTTCTAGGTTTTTCCAAGGGACGCCCTAGTAAGTTGTATACAAAAAGATCACAATCACTAACTTCTGATTCACACCTTGTCATTTTGTTCTGGAAGAAACCACTCAGTTCAGAAAAGAGTAACAACAGTTGCCCATAGTAGGAGTCCAAAAGGGGGAAAGAGTTCTTGCCTTTAGTAAAAAGGACACCTTCGAACCTGAACATCCAAGCATGACACCCTGATATTTCAAATGAGAAAACAGCCAACGCTAATCAGACTTGACTAGTGCACATCGATCTTACAGAAGAGCAAAAGAATCCCCGAAATACTTAATCACACACAAAGGAAAAATATCTAACCACGGGAGTATCCTGAACTTGAACCCACAGAGAACCAACAAGTGTCACCTCAGAGACCTATACGAGATTACAGCAAAGCGTCTAATAGACACGCTGTCTGTTAGACGTGTGTCAATTTCACACTTTGCCTCTGCAAAAGGGTGAAATAGACACACATGCAGAAGTTGAATTACCAGCAGGGGGAGATAATAATAATAATAATAATAATAATAATAATTTTTAAAAAAGCCAAGAAGTCAGTAGTGAGTAAAAAAACATGTGAAGTACATTTCAGGGTCCTTAATCAGTAGAATCGATTAAGCTAGGTGGCTAATATGTACATATTGTCCGTGTAACTGTGTTAATAATGTCTAAGAGTCAAAGCTGGAAATGGACAAGCTATGCCAGTGGCTCAGCGATTCTATTACAGGTTTTGCCGTGATACTGGGTTGCAGAGACATGTGCACTTTTAATGTCAAAGAAGGTGTTACAACTGCAAACGACTTGTTTCATTTGGTGTACAATGGGTGTGTGTGCTGTGTGTGTTTTTAGCTACTGTGTGAAAGTGCATTAAGTAGAATGGCAGTACGAATGTCCTGGAGGGCAAACTGACCTTGCCTAACCTACTGTTACAGCAGCCTCTAAGCCTAACAGAGTAACCTTGGGAATAGTGATATTCCGAGGTGACGTGCAGTATTTCACCAGAATATATTGTGACCTGATTTGAGGGCAGAGATGATGAATGGGAACCCACAAGGAACTGTACTTTATGGGCGGTGAGTTTTAACAATGGTCCCAAACACTGAGAGAAGTGATTTTTCCGTAATTTTATTCCATTTTCCTCAAATGAATTCAATCTTTTTTTTTTTTGGTTTCTTTTATTTATCTCGTCGATGAGCTGAGGATACCTTTAAACACCAATGTTAAAGTCTGCGGGCATGTGTGGGAGATGTAGCGACTGTATTACATGTGATGTCTTTGTCTGTACGTGTGTGAGTGTGTATGTGTGCATTGCTGGAGTGAGATAGCAGGGCGGCTGAGCCTGTGGCTGTTGCCATGACGACCAAAGATAGCTGTGCTGATAAAAGAGAGCATGTTACAGTTTTTCTTTTACCTCTCTCTCTCTCTCTCTCTCTCTCTCTCTCTCGCTCTCTCTCTCTCTCTCTCTCTTTTTAAAGAAGTGATTTTTTAAAATTTAAATGAGGTAGATGTGCAGCGTGATGTGTGTGATCGCACTAACATCAGAGGTGAACCTGTGCTTTTTGTTTGATTCCTTTGTCTGTCTCTCCTCTTGGTTCGTCCCACCTCGTGTGACATCACAGTGTGTGACATCACCACAGCCCAGAGCTGATCAGCATTCAGAGCAGCACACTAACACTCTCACACACACGGACACACACACGCAGTGGAAGCGACTGAGCATGCTCATACCAAAACTCCTCGCTTGCATGACGATGCTATCGCTAACATATATAAATGGTAAATGGTAAATGGCCTGCATTTGTATAGCGCTTTTCTAGTCCATAGGACCCCAAAGCGCTTTACACTACATTCAGTCATTCACCCATTCACACACACATTCACACACTGGCGATATAGACCATACAACATAAACAGACCAATGTGCGGTGTAATGACTGACGAGTATTAAGAAAGACATTAAACCACATAATCAAGCAGCACATAGATCAACCACACACACAAAAACAAACAAAATGTGGAAGAATCAAGTTTCTACAGTGCTGCTTTTACAGTGGGTTCATAACGAGTCATTATTAGGGATGAGGAGGTCTAAAGACAATGGAATTATGTTTAAAATCAACTACATCGACAGCCTGTGATACAATGGATCTCACTATTGTTTGTTAGTTTGCTAATGCAGTGCTAAAAGTGACATAAGCTTTGTCCAAGAAAAAAACCAAGCCATTACGGCATTTAAACTTATACAAGAGTTTTGTATAAGATAAGTAAAATGACTGTATTTTTACATTTCTTTTTCTTTTAGATGGACGTGTAAAAACACAGGCGTGGGTTAGCAACATGACAACTCCCATGAAAGTGTGCTGCACAATTTCTTTTTAAAAGATATATAAAGTTAATCATTGAACGCAGTTCTGTTAAGCAGTCAAGCTTCATTTAGTAGTTTAGCTTCTTAGCACTTTCAATCTGCAGGAAACTCTGTATATACTGTAAATATTTGTAAAAGTGCAACTTCAAGTAGAGTTTAGCACATACAGTGTACTGCATGTCCCACACAGCATCAGCACTACACTATATTTTGCTCAAACGCCACAAAATTAAAACAAAGCAGACAAACACTAAAGTGAAACCCAGGAAGCAACTTCCACATTACAGAGACAGAGAATACTTATAACATATACTGCCATGAATTTAAAAAAAAAAACCCACAACAACAACTTTTTAGCTATTCTTACCTTGTTTGAAGCCATCTCACTGACTGAGTGTCTCGTCTGCAGCGTCTCCAGCTGGTCCAGGCACCAGTCCAGCTCCTCCAGGGTCTCAGTGGCCAGTTTCTGGTAGGCCTCCTCTGCAGGGGCAAGACAGGAGGGCAGGGGATCAGTAAGGACCCGCTTCAGAGGGCTAGTGGACGGTCCAGGCCCGGGGTCTCCCACCCCACAAACAGCTAAGCTGGGATACCCCGAGTAGACACATGGGTGACTCTTCATACTGGACAGGTGAGCCAGCTGAGGGGGTAGGGGTGGGGGGCGTGGGAGCAGGGCCTTTATGTCCCGTATCCTAACCCGCAGATGAGCAGAGGTCAGCTGTAGCCAAGCTCATTGATTCCCCATGGAGAAAAGAAACCTTCACCGCAGTCCCACAGTTCCCGGCTTCTTCCTTTTAAGTCAGATACAATCCCTGGGAGTATGGCTGTGAGAGATGGATGGCAAACAGCCACCCCGAGTCAATTCAGTGTGTCCAGATGCTCGTTAACAGTAAGGAAACATCGGCAGAGAATAGAGACGTAAACCACAGAGCAAAGAGAGCAACAGCAGAAAAACAGACTTCCTCACTATCACCCATACACAGCACACATATTCTACTCAGTGATCTGGGTGTATAGGGTTTACTGTATGATTCATAAGAGAAGTATAATTCCAGTCATGTAGCAAGATGAACAACAGTCTGCTTAGCAGGCCCATGTCTGCCATAGGAGGGATGGAGCGAAGACGGGGATCAGGGAAAAGAGGATCCAGTGAGAGGCTCAGAACCAGGCAAGATCCATGTCACTATTGTCCAGGGTGGAACAAACACAAGATCGTTCACAGCAACTTGACATGGTTAAGAAATACATCTCACAGACACACACACATACAAAAACACGGACACCAACAGACGCACACATGCATACACATGCACACTCACACCAGACAAAATGCTAACCATAACACATCATGATTTTGTCTCCATAGCCTCTCTGCCAATGAAAACATCCATGGTATCCGGGAAGCAAAGGGTATAATCCAGTGCTGTGTGTCTACGCTGGACAGTGTTTCCTATGGATGCTGTGTGTGTGTGTGTGTGTATAGGGGGTGGGCTGCTGTTGCTTCAGCGTCCCTGGTAGCCAAACGTGCTGCTCTCCCCAAGCTGTACCTAAAGCCTGAGAGGACCGCACTGTGGATGGGGAAGGGAGATCATCAAAACATGGACTGGACTGCTGGAAGTGAGAAGCCAGAGCTGGGAGCTCCCTATACTGAGTGTGCATGCATGCCAATATGTGCTCAGCATACAAATACACCAAAAGAGAGAGGTAAACAAATAGATGGCAGACCATATGGTGAAGATGGCAGCGGTTTAGCGTGATGAGCCCGACATCGCAGTGCCACGGTATCCTTTTCTTTTCGTTTGAGATCAAAGACATGCACCTCTCAAAGTCAGCCTATGTTAGCAGAAAATGTCACCTTGTCAGAAGCCAATTAATATTGATGCCTTAACTAATTTAGGAAAGCACACAGGGGTTTAATGCAATGTGATCTGTGATGTGTGGTCACTAAAGCCATAATTCAGTTACACAGACAAGGCAGCGGCAGATTAAAACACACGAGGACTACATTTAGTTTCGTGATGCCATATCAACTTACCATTTGTAGGAAGTGTTTAAAGTGCCTTAAAGCCTTTGGGAAACACTGCTCTGTCTTCATATTGACTTTACTGATGTAAATGTGTACAGTTAAGTTTTCAAGTTCATAGCTCTCGATTGCACAAGTAGGACAAGATAAGTAAATTTTATTAATATCTCATGCTTTATATTTGGAAGAGATGCACACTAATTTTGTTACCATATGGGTCTGTTTTGTGCACAACAATGCCTTTCTATGACCTCATACTCTGAACCCCTATCCCGCTTCATTGTCTTTGACAAATCTTTCCCACCCTGCTTCCATTAGTCCCCTTCCTCTCCCACACTTCTCCACTGATCATCCTTCCCCTCTTTGTCTCTCTCTCTCTCTCTCTCTCTCTCTCTTGCTCCTATTTTTTGTCTCTCGCTTCGCTTCCCCTCAGTCTCCTTTTCTCTCTCGGTGTCTCTCTCCCTGGTGTGGTGTCAGTGGCTGGGGTGCTACTCTTTCTGACAGCAACTGCACTGACGTCAATGACATTCTTCTCATGCTTAGTGCGACATCAGACACCGGCGCTCAGAGAGGCCACTCTGCTGCACAGACGCAGGGCTGCAGCCAAACTATGTACCGGAACAGCTTGACAGTGAAGTTGGAGTGGGAGACGATGAGAAGAAGAGAGAGGAAGAGGAGCAGCAAGGAGGAAAAGGAAGGAGAACGCAGAGCTCGGGAGGAAGGACAGCTCTTGTGACACTGAGTTTAGCATCAGCTTTGAAAATAGCTTCTGGCCGCATCGCGTGCAATAAAAAAAGGAAAAAGAATGAATGTAACCAAAAACATAATTCTACTGTGTTGAATACTGAATGCGAGTGACACGTGCATCTCTTTAAACTCACCTCAGTGCCTAAATGTTTAAAAAGCTGCCATAACCGTTTGAATCAATTATGCAAATTACTGCCTGCCTGCATTGCTTGAAACTTGAAATCGTTGTCTGTCTCTCCCTCTTTACTTTAACCAGCAACTATTCTCATCCACAACAGGTAAAAGGTCAAAGAACTATTAGTGCATCTTTCCGATAACAGAAGAAAAAAAAAACTGCTCTGGCAAGCAGGGGCAGGAAGCTAAAGATGGAAAGACAAGCAGAGGAAGGGGCAAAGAGCCCTACATGCAATCTCACTTTTATTGACCAGCATCTTCTCCTTGACTGATTTACCGACTTAATTTTAATTATACTCCCTTTATTGTCTTTCTCTGCAATGCGACTTGTTGCAGGCTCAATAAGCCTTTGCGTTACAAGTATCAGTCAATAGTCTCAAATAATTATGCTCATGACTCACAGCTGTCACCAGTTTATGGCAGGGCTGTGCACCAGATTATTTTCTAAATATAGCACGATGTCAGTGGTTCTTAATATATAAGCAGGTTGGTAAGTCTTGAGATTTCGATTTTAACATCTGTAAGGATTGCCCACAAATACAAGAGTAAGCAAAAATTTGGCACCCTTAATAAATGACTATTATAAATATATAGAATAATATATAGTTTTGTCCTTTTATTGAGCATATCTATGTCCATGTGTTTGTGCGTGCGCGCTCATGATCATTTTACCGAGCAATGCACAGTGAAATTATTTATTAATGGTGAAGGTTATTTGGTCTTTCCTGCAAACACAAGCTGGGTTGCAGCCATTGACACTGCTAAAAAGCAAAGTGACTGTCAAGGGCAAGTCTATTCTAGCCAGCTAACACTGTCTGTGCCATGTCTTCCTCACAACAAAAACACTTAAAGCAGACCAGACAATCTGTGCAGTACAGGGTATCTGTCCAATGTGTTCAACACATTAGGTTATCCAAGACAAGTATTACTATATATATATACACACACACACACACAACCTATTAATCTGTTATGGGAACAGTGATCTGTCTGTTGCTACAGCCCCATGAGTGCTTCTTAGAATAGAGACGTGTTACCAAATAAAAACAAACACTTCACCATACTATCGGACAGTCTAATTATTGTTGCTGTGAACCACTTCTCTGTGAAATATACAGTTCATATTTATATTCTGGCTCATGGGTTTGTTTGTTTGTTTGGACTTATTGCACAACTTTTTGTGTGCTTGACAGCCCTTCATTGTTATCATATTTATCATCTTAAAACTGATAAAAGACATCATGATAATGATAGCGCTTCCGTTTTGTTACTATAAACTATTTAATCCCAGTTTCAGTTATGGATGAGACTACTCTGGTAAGGCTCTCCTTTTAGTTCTACTCAGAATTGATCACCAGCTTTTAGACAATGAATGAGCCATTTATTACATATTTTAAGTTATTATCTGTATTTCACTATCGTTGCTTATCATCTGCTTCCGCACTAGAGATCCCTGTGTGCCAAAGTGAGGTAAATACTGCTTTACAAAGTGCTGTGAACCACCCGCGTACACACAAGGACACACAGTAGACAAAGATATCATCAAGTCATGCCGTTCTTCTGTCTACGTACCTGTGAAGGTGGTCTTGGTGATAGGTGGTGGGTTACACATGGGTGATCTTCTGTCATGGGGGAAACAAAGAGCCACACAAAACAGTCGGTTATTAACTCTAAAAATAACAGTAAGTAAAGAAACGTAATCTCCTTTTGCTGGTTTTTTGTGACTATTACAACAGTCACACTGTTGTTGTAATACTGAATATATCCAGCAGAAGGCAAGCAAAGCCCGACTATGTGTGAGCACTGGAGACAGTGCAGGCAGGTGAAGGATGTGAACAGTAGCGGTTCTTGATACGGGCGACACGGGCGGTTGCCCGGGGCAGCATCGTGGTGGGGGTCGGCATCACGGGCATCGGCAAAAAATTTTTTTTTAAAAATTGCTCGTTCTCATGCTGCCCTGACGTCATGCCAGCGCATATTAGGAATGGCACAGGCACCGATCGGTTTTCTATCGCCCATTTGCTGGGAGTAAGGGCGCCCTCCGTTTGCAAGGTGCGCCTGCTGCGTGCGGCACAGGGAGGAGAGGACGGGGCGGCGGGGGATTCTCTGGCTGGCTGAAGCAGCATCTAATAACCAACTCGCAAAATAAAACAAAATAAAAACAAACAAACCAACAAAAACACCAGACAAACAGCCTCCTGCTGAAGTCAAAGTAAACTTTACTGTCATCTCCGCTACATACAGTCCAGTATATAGAGAGACGAGACGACGAGGCTCCAGTTACAGCAGTGCAAGTAAACAAACAATAAATATAAGAAGAGTAAGAAAATAAACATACACTTTAGGACCAGGGGTAAAGAGAGGGGTAACAATTTAAAATTTCTATTTTACAGTTTGATGATTTAAAGTCTCAAACACACAACCCGTCGAAAGGGGAGGGGCCGGCTGCTTCGAAACAAAGCACATTTCATTCATAGTGTTGTAAATCCAAGCCCATTATGTATTGATGTTTTGAGTCCTGAGTTGTGCGAAATCCCAGAAATAAACCCTAGACAAAGCGAGTCTGTGAATTAAGGTGTAGGTCTATTAGGTTATGTCGTGGCGATCCTCGAGTTGGGGGATTTGTGTTCATATTGGAGTGCAAAATTAAAACCAATGGAAGATGGACAAGAAAAGTTCAAAGCCATCAGGTGCTCAGTTTAGAAAAAAGAGAAAAGAAGAGGAGGAGAAATGAGCAAAAGATACAGGTAAGCAGATGTGTCATTGGATAATGGCAGGTCATCCTGAAACCATCAGAATCAGAATACTTTTTTAAATTAAGGAAATTATGTGGGTTACAGTAACAGACTAAACTCCAAACAATACAGTATGTTACAGATTTTAATATTAATTAGTCATTGTCAGTTGTTGATTGGTCCTGTTCTCATTGTATGATGAATTATGATGGCTGTTTGGTAGCCGTTTGCATACTATGCATACTCTCTCTCTTTTCATATGTGTGTGTGTGTGTCTCTGGTGAAATTCAGTATGGTTCCGACAACAGTTTTTTGTTAATGTACAATCCTTAATATGTTTTATGTGTGTGTGTGTGTGTGTGTGTGTGTGTGTGGGGGGGGGGGGGGGGGGCGCGCCAGAGGGAGAGTTCGCCCAGGGCGCCAAACAGGCTAGGACCGCCACTGGATGTGAATGACAAATTACTGCCACATGCAGAGTAGAACAACTCAGCCATAAGGTGACTGTGATCAGATATCATAAGCTGGTCACACTGATTATTAGAGTCCTCTCACTACAGCAAGGTTTTGTTTCAGTAAAGCTTTACAGCCTTCCAAACTTACTTATTGGATGTTCTGTCTTGTTGTAGGTTAGTTAATGCACCAAAGTTGTTTCGTACAGTTCTCAAGCTTGCAAGAACCTGAGGGGGACATGACAGAATTGAACGTCACATTATGGCAGTATGTAAGGCGTCAAGACATCAAAACTGGTGCAACCGCTCACCTGTGCAAAGGGTGTTACAATCATGTCATCACCATGACTGGAAGAAACAGAGAGAGTTTTATGTTAGACGCAGACTCACAGTATAATGATAATGATTCAGCAGCAGAAGGGTGATTCATTTCCATGCCTTTGTCCCTATGTTCACAAATCAGAGGAGGCCATATACTTCACAATGTTCAATAGTTTAAAGGCAGTATTAGGCTTCAGTGAGAGAACTGAGGGGCTTTATTGTTGTGTAACTGTACACGTAAGGTAGCTCAATGACATTTGCAGTAACTACCAAACCTATTCTCATGGTACTGGATAATGTAAAACATGGAAGCTGTTTTTGCACCTCTTCTTTCCATTTCTTTGCCCCTATCTACACCTATAGGGATCATTAAGTTCTTCTTTCATGTTTTTACTGACTTTTATTTACCCAGGTAAAAGTTAGCTAAGCACATTTCTGTCTTGTCTTCACTGATTGCCCCCATTTTTTTTTATTGTCGCTAGACACGCTGCTCCTTGTGCTGGGGTTTATGAGCCTTGCTTAAGGACACCTCAGTGAACACTGTTAAGGGAGAGAAAAGCCTTTCTCAGTCAACCAAGGTAAAATAAATTTAATCAGTAAACTTTGAGTCAGTACCTGCTGACCTCCAAGTTATGTGAACACCATAAACAGCTTCAGGTGATGATTAGTGTCACAGAGCCTCTTTGCTTTACTGCACTGCTGAACAACCCCACGGCTCTGCTCTGTGAACACCTGGCAGCACCAGTGCAGTAAATACTGCAAATTTTGGTATCGATCTGACAGCAAATACAAGGCCAGTAATGGCACTACCAATACTGATACCAGTAGTTTTAACCTAAAAAGGCAGCTTATGGGAAAGCAGTCTATTTCGATTTATAAAGCAAATGTCATCAATTTGCAAATTCCACTAAATAAAAGCACTTTGGGTCGACTTCTGTTTTTTAAATGTAACAGGCAGGGGCGCGACGGGGGGGGGGGATACATCCTGTCCTACCTCTATTTCGAGAGAAGCTGGGATAGGCTCCAGCCCCTGTGACTGTAATGAGGATAAGCGGAAGATAATGGATGGATGGAATTTTGAGTTTTCCTATAATTTCTGGAGAGTTCTGAACTTTAGAGGTCGCTGAAAACAATTTCCTTCCATTGACTTGACCTGGATTTATGTTTATAAAGCTATGCTATTAAGTATTTCATAAAGCTTTCTTATTGTACTTCCAAATTTCATCCTGTAAGATGTAAAAGAGAGAAACATGCAGGTTTTTTTAAAACATGGTAACTAGTGTAATACCACAGAGCAAAAAGCAGCAGCAAGAACAAGGTCTAAGGTTACTGCAACTCCTTATTATTCATCCTTTTGTCTATTTGTCTTTCCTTCGGGCAGATCCAAGTGCTCTTTTTGTCAATATTTTTATTTCCTGTAGCACAAAGTGTACAGTACATGTAACTGGATAGGCACCATTGTGTGGGAAACACGAAAGAGCTATCAATATATATACTCTGACCCTGGAGATACCAGCTGATTTGTGTGTTACTGGGAAGTCTGAGTTCTTTGCTACAGCTGTAAGATAATGTAAAATCACGATTATAAAAGATAAATGATAAAACAAAGACATAAAAGTGAACATTTCAGAGCACAAATCCTTCCCATTATCTTTAGGAGACACAAACCAGTAACTCTGAGAAAACAAACCTATAGACGGATGCTTGTGAATGGTTTGTTACACCGTGCCCTTTCTGTGCTGCTGAATGTGGCCAAGAATAGATATGACACCAGAATCATCTGCAGGCCATGCACACGTTCCATAAGGCCCAAAGGATGGAAGCTTTGAGACCTGGGGACTGTATTACAGGGCGAGTTGAAAATACCTGGGACATCTTTCTGTTACATGGCTCCACTAAGCCTAACAGCCACAACAATGCTAAGCAGTCACAGTGACCCTGACACTGCTTATAAACACAGTAAGTCAATCCACATTTTTTGGGCTTAGCTGTGTGCAAGTTCACGTAAAAAGCTTGGTGCTGTCGCCAGATGAATAATCGCAGACACGGACAGCTGCACATTTTTTCATATGAAGAATAAACTTTAATCTAGGAATAGTACGACGAATTAAAAGAACATAATCCAGGCTCAAAGCAATACAGATACTGCAAGCAAAGCCAGAAAGGAAAGACTGCACACTCTGTCCTGTCATTAAAGCAAAGGAAGATATTTCTGCAACTACATCTGTTTACGCTATAAAAAGTGTTTCTTATATGCATTCAAAAGGTGTGTAGGACATGTTTATCCTTATTCCTTCAGCTGGAACCATGACCGAGAATCCAAATTCCTCTCAAAACTGGAGACACTCACACTATCCCTGCATTGAGCAACACAGGATCTTCTAAAAATTGTGCTGCTATTTTTTTAGAGAATGGGTTGGTCAGCTGGTCATGGTTTTCTGTGATCTGTTATACCCAACCTAATGTGCTCTGATGCCAGTTATGATTGAATTATCATCTTTATATAACTCTTTTAGAAGTAAACCAGCATAACTTTGCAAACCCAGATTTAAAACTAAAGTTATCTCACTAATCCCAAACTCTACCGGTCTCAAGTTCAAGCTGAAGAAGAAGACATTTATCAGGATTCAACAGGATTATTGTTAATTTTATGAAAGTTGGGATGGAAGCAGAAGATACCATTTACTCACATGTCACTGGCAATGGAGGAGTTTCGCGACATGGACTTGGGTGAGAGGTCATAGTCGCTGTCAGAGCGGTAGAGGAATGACTCTCTCCGTTGACTGTGGACAAAATTGGCCTGCAGGATGAGGCCTGAGCCCGGGCTGGCCATTGGGTCCAGGGGGCTTCGACCTGATGATGTGCCATTGTCCACATCGAAACTGTAATTAGATAAAGAGAAAAGAACAAATATCAGAATCAGTATGTGAAAAAAGTTATTTGATCTTGCAAAGTGAGATTTCTACCACTGACAGATTCAAGCAAAATTTCTGAAGTTCAATGGTGAAAAAAAGGAAGGGAAATTTCCAGAATAAAACCCAATTATCTATGCTTCCGGAAAACACAGGATTTATGTACACATTAGTCACATGTTAGCGATGCTGATGACTTTTCATTGCAGCACCAGGCTCTCATGTCCACTGGTTGGTTTGGTAAATCTCCAAATCCATAGTTAGGTTCATACCAGACATGGTTTTAATTATTAGCATAGACCGTACAGAAAAGAAGGCCTTTATAATAATTTTTTTTGATTTCTGGTTGGGGGACTTTGTGAGCAAGACTAAGCCATTACGCTGAGTTTTTCTCCCCCAGAGCAATATCGCTGACACAGCCCAAGTATCAGCCTTACACTCCTGGGACCATTCATTATGCATGGGCTGTCTCTTTCCCACTCACTCTCTCTGTTATATGTTATAATCCAAGTGTCACTGATATCCACGTGATGTCCAGTGTAGGAATTGCATACATGGCATAGGAATAAAATAAAACAGAAGAATTTTGATGTGCAGTTTTTTCTTAATCTGCCCAATCTAATGTGCATAACATGCTGGACTTATTTTTCTTTTTAAAAATGTCTTTGTAGGGCTTAGCTTCCAGGTCTGAAAAGCAAAGCATACAACCTGCATTCTGTTTATTTGCCAGCGGGAAGCAAATAATGTGGCTCAAAAAAAGAAATCCAGCTGTAGAAAGGTCAATGTGAAAACAAATGTATGTTCCCCTTGGATAATTACCACGGTAAAAACTTATTAAATGGAATAAGATAATCATTTTGTATATTATGGTACCTGCTAGTGCCCATGAGGGTAGTAATCCAACATACCTATTAGAGCTGGCCTACTTTGTTACTCACATGTTCTCTTCACAATCAGATCCACATCACACTTTAAAATCTAAGCTGGTGACAGACAAAAAATGTCCATGTTGTTTTCTATAGTCTATGATTCACAATGAGTTTAAGGGAGAGATAAAAGTATCTTATCACCCCAATCACAGTCACTTAATTAATTTAAGATTGGATCATCAACATAAAATAAACTGCGTAATTCTGACGCATTTTTTGTTCTCTTTATCTGAATGAGCCTTACACATTAGCTTTGTAGAGACTAGCTTGCCTTAACAAGTCATTACTAGCTCCACTTGGCTAACTAGCATGAGCAAAATGAGCATATGGCTAATTAGCATATTCTTACATAATGCTGTTATTCATCTTATATTCTTACATGTGCCCTGTCCACCAACACAAAATGTGCTCTTAAAGAAATAGCTCAACACACAGTCACACAATCCCTCAGTTTTTCTCCCTTACGTGCTGTTGCATTTGACTTCAGCAGCTCTAGGGATAACACGCTCCCCCCATTACCCAAGGTGATGAGCTTTGAAAAAGCATAACGCACGTCTACTCCATAGGTATGTCAGCCCCACGGGTCCACGCTACTTGTGGACTGTTGGCTGATATTAAATTACTCACGAGTTTCATCTATTACAATTATAATGAGCCATCCATTTATTATGTAGCTGATTATGATTGGTGGCAGGCTAATTAGCACATCATTAACAGTAAACGACAAATGTTGCACGATACAGAGCCATCAAACATACAACTACAGACATTAACCTTTGTTTAAAGACTGCACAGAGAGCCACTGGGAATACCCCTGCTCCAATAACGCCACTGACTCATAGCTGAGAGGTATTTCTTAACCAGTGACACCATTTCCGGCTGGGACGTCATGGTGAGCTTCTTAGTCTCCTAGGTGATTGTTCACCCAGGTGATGACTAACGCTAATCATCAGGGATATCTGCCTTATTGCTACAGCTACTAAGCAGTCCCATAATCTTGTCTGGTGTAAATGCAAAGGTCAGGGGGGATTCCCCTCAGGAAGCTGCTCAATGCACATAAGAATGACATCTCTATCATTATAATTGTTATCTTCTTGATTATCAGCATCCTCTGAAATAAAACTAACACAGATTTAACCTGTCAGTGGTGTCCAGTACTCGATCATCTTCCATGTGGAAGAGCACAGGAAGCCAAGAACAGAGCGAGCACTTCGAGCGTGCACAAATACATGCTTGCATAGTATAGAAAGCATGTCCCTAAAACATTACTGAAACATTCCTTCTCACTACAAAACGACAAATTATTGATCTTGTACGATTTCTGCAGTTTATTTCCCAACTTAACCCTTCATAAGTATCATAGAGTCATAATTCTCATCTTTCAGGAACCATTTTAATGTTCTCTCTAGCCCAAATTGGTTGAGGAGTTACGGTAACCTGAAACACATAGTAAAATCTAGGAAGCGCTGATTTTTTTACTGTGTTTAGACAGCAGTGCCTTGTGAGTGCTTTGGGCTACCGTGATACACCAAATATCTTCACAAAGCTCGTTTTCTCTTCTTTCCGAAACCGTTTGCATTTTGTCTCTTGCACAAATGGTAAAGGTGTTACAGTCGTTTGAAGACTGCTTATAAAATAGGCCCGCCGCCGGGTTGATGGTTACAAAAAAAAGGGGGCTAAGCAAAAGACAACTCACTGACCCAAGAGCTACATCTAATGACTTTATAATGACAAAATCTGGGTTTTTGTTTGTGAACACGAGGGACTTTGTGAGGAAGAACAAGTCATTATGCTGAATTTTCCTCCCCCAGAGCAATATCGCTGACACAGTCCAAGTATCAGCCTTACACTCCTAGGACCATTCATTATGGATGGGCTGTCTCTCTCTCCCACTCACTCTCTCTGTTACATGTTATAATCCAAGTGTCACTGATATCCATTTGATGCCCAATGTATGAATTTCATACATGGTATAGAAATAGGAATACAATAAAGCAGATTACGTTTGTAGTGCAGTTACTTTGTAATCTGCGCATCTAAATGGTCAGATACCCAA
The DNA here is from genome assembly GCF_057382275.1 of Copadichromis virginalis. Lineage (NCBI taxonomy): Eukaryota > Metazoa > Chordata > Actinopteri > Cichliformes > Cichlidae > Copadichromis > Copadichromis virginalis. The sequence continues at coordinate 26,246,170 of NC_140629.1, forward strand.
GGTAATACACAGGACATGCTGGGCATATTTTCTACAGTAATTAAATGGTTAAATGTCACCGCTGTAATCTCATGGAGTGGCAGAAAGATAAACAAGTGCAAGCTTTGATTGTGGAATTTGATAGCTTGGCTATCTGCCTTATGCAAGAAAAGGCAACGGTATTGCCCTTGTCACCTTGCAAAGTAGTTTGCAGTCATGGTACATGACTATATCCATCTTTCTCTCTCACACACACAAACACATGCCTACTCAAACTCTTATAGCAGCTCTTGCCTTGCATATCACCCCATCTCCTTCCCAAAGTACTTCTCTTCTAGAAGTGTGTCACTCTAAACCAGTTTTATCTTCACTCACACACACAACCCCCTTTTCCACACACTTTTTTTATCACGTCAGGTAATCCATCTGTTTTCCTCACTGCAGTTGTGAAAACACATACTCACACAAGTGACTGATAAGTTGTCATTCCTTGCACAAGTCGGTCCGTTCTCCAGCTGCTCTGTAGTGAAGTGTTAATGGGTGTGCGGCTCATGTGTGCAAACAGGACAAAGATGACACCGTGAAAGTGTTGAAAGAGAATACTCAGCATATGCGTAACGACCGATTCATTATCGCACCTACTTTGACATCACCGTCTACTCCCATTTGCGCCTAAAACCAGAGACACGTAACCCCTCTCCCAGCATGCGAGGGTATGTGTACAGTGTCATTCCACTGACACACCCTCTTCAGGAATGACACAATGGATCTATGTGCTTGAATTAGTGGGGTATTGAACGGGCAATGACATCATAGTGGGAATATATAGCTTTTTTCCTGCGTTCAGCAAGCAGAAAACAGAAGAACAGAATAACGTCAACACCCCTATGACTATGTTGTGACAATCAACAACAACACATGAGTAAATACATGAGAATTACTGTTAAAAAAAAACAGGGGGGAAAACCCCTGTGTTACCTCAGGGCTTAAGAGAATGGAAATCCTCTGTTTACCCAAAAAGGAGTGATCCAGAACTGAGATATATATAATAGGCAAGGAAATAAACATTTGATCTGCAAGCACTAGATTGATGACAGAAAGCTCTTTAATAGAGTTCCAGACATCCCATCTGCTGAACATCATAAGGATAACACTTGTCTTATTCCACATTGAAAGGTTTAAGGTTGCCTCACTATTTTGTCTTGGACAAAATAAGGGACAGACGAATAGATAATAAGAGTCCAGGCTAGTTTTACACTGGCCTTTCCTTTTTTGCACATGGTCAGAAAGCTTCCTTGGAATAGGTTTGTCAATTTGGGTTAAAATGCCAAATAGCTATAGTTATACACAAGTTTATAACAAAAACTTCATTAAATGCACTTTTCCAACCTATTAATTTATATAAATATATGTCTCTCTATTACACGTAAAGCTCAAAATCAGGCCTGTGTGAGAAGATGATTCACTGAAAAAAAAAGAGAAGAGGACACACATGCTAACATAAAAGTACCTTATAGAGTGCGTGGCATCCACAGTGCGCAGCTACAAGAGCATACATGAATATTTGGAGCAAAGTTTCTCACAGGAGTGGAGTTTCATGTTTGAGTTTGGGTTGCATGGGGGGAAAAAGGGAGGGTGGACTGTTGCCAAAAACCTTTCAAATTTACTGTAGCAAAGCAGTGGTCCATTTAAAAATAAGAAACTTTAAGCGCACTGAGATAGATGAATAGTGGCTGCTGTGACTTTCTACTGCAGGACGTGGCTGGGTCACATACATGCCTAAGGACACTGCACAGCTCTTTTATCGCCTCTCTTTTTGTGTCTGGCTCTACATCATTTTTGTCTCCGTCAGTTCTCCCATTCTGTCCGTCCGTCTCCAGCACACACTCTAAATGGCATAGATCACTGACTCATTCATTTTTAGCCCTGGGTCACTTGAGCAATTACAAACACCACGGGAGATGACGTGATAGAGCTACGGGGAGATGCACTGGAGAAAGAGGTCAGTGCACAAGTGTCTTTGACAAATAATAAGCCGAGTTGCAGATAGTGAGGCTCTGTTTTTCCAACAGTCATTCAGAGTTGGTGGACAAGAAAATCTGCACCAGTACCAGACACAATACGTAATGGCGACACAATGTTTTCCTTTGAGTTTATGCACAGTGTCTAAAAAGATCTCATAAACTGAAAAAAAGTGAAAGGGATCATTTTTAAAAAATATATATAAATAATCAAATTGATGCATATTTAAATGTGGAAAGTGTGCAGTTGTGCGAATCAGAACAGAGACGCGTTGAAGCAGACAGAGGAAAGATGACACTGGATTTATTTTAGAAAGCCGAGGGCACAGAGGGGAGCAGGCAGCAGAGTTGGACAAGGAAAGAACTGCGCATGTATAAGCATTCAAATGTGTATGTATTTAAGAGGATTGTGATCCCGTGCATGTTTGTAGGCGTGAGGTACATGATCCTGAAGTGTGTGGTAAACCTGGCCCTGCTCTAAATGCAAAACAACCACCCATGACTTAAGATAAGAAGAAAAAAAACCCACAGTACTGTAACATCCACAGATGGAAGAGTGGGCACGGATGACACATTTGTTGCAGGCATATGTTGAATAACAGAAAAGCTATGTTTGTTTGCTGGAGATACTGCAGAGCCAACACCTCTGCTTGATGGTATCATCAGTCCTAAATGTACGTGATTTATTTTGTGATTTTTCACCACTGAAAAGCACACAGGCTAAACACAATGTGCTCTGATAAAAAAAAAGTAGCATATGTCTGAAACTTTTCTTTTTTTTTCTTTTCATATGTCTGAAACTAAAATTATGATAGTTTAGAACCTGTCTCGGAAACGACCATGTTGTTGGGTAGTACATGTGCACCTGGCTTGATTTTAGTTTCTATGAATGCAAACTTTTTGAATAGTTGTTAAAGGTAACACTGGATGTAATGCAAATACAGTACAGTACAGTACAGTACAGAGTGACTTGACTATTTTGCATACTTAAAATAAAAGCAACAATTTTTTTGAGGTTTTAAAATTATGTCTAAATTCTTCATTCTGAAGTACAAAAAGAGCTGTTTTGGTACTGTTAGAGCTGGGCGATAGAACGATAACAATATGTATCGCGATATAACTTTTACTCGATAGAGAAATTAGCTATCGCGATAGACCTCGCCGCTCTCGTCCTCTTAAAAAAAAAAAAAAAAAAAAAAAAAGGTCAGCCAATCTAAATTAAGTAGCGCAGAGCCGAACCAATCACAGCCGCAGCGTCACGTCGCGTGACTTGTTACGTACAGCACAAGTGCCAAGCCGCACGTGTGTTTGTTTGGGAAGCAGCCAGCGGGTAATGGAGCCAGCGCGTAATGGAGGAAATGAGTGTGCCGACTAGAAAAATCAACCGAGCGTGACCGAAGAGAAAACAGATGATGGTTCCAATGCCGGAGAGATTGTCGAACGGAAGAGCCATAGAAGTTCCGTAGTGTGAAGGTATTTCGGCTATTTCAAGTCTGACAAAAAACAGAGTAGCGTGCACTGTAAATTGTGCCGAAAGCAAGTCTGGAAATACAATAAACTGGTGCATGCGTCACACTGTGCGCCACGTTATTGTTTCGGTGAAATGAATTTCTACAATACTGTTACTGTTAATTCTACTCTCTGCAGTGTTTAAATGCTTACATATATACACACAGTTACTGTCCGTCCACACATACGACTCGGTTCTGCTTCTATGCCCCAGCTTTGTTTACTTTTTCCCACCGAGGCTTCTAGACTTCTGATTGGCCAACATTTCTGCACGGTTAGGAATCTAGCGCCACCTGCTGCTTTGGCATGTTCATAGCAGCGTTTTCCTTCATTTCTGCCTTTATGTGTGGACGGGATTATTTTTTAAAACGAAAACGGAAAATCTCCGTTTTCAAAAATACCCGTGTACGTGTGGACGTAGCCTCAGTCTCTGACTGGAAGCGCTAATTCGTCATTCGGCTTTTGTCAGACTAAAGTAACTGTTAAAACTGTTTGAAAAGCTAAGCTATACAACAAGGAGAGATTGAGAATTTCCTTTTAGTTCTCAGTTTATTTGATATTGACAAAAGTTAGTCAGTTTTGTCTGTTCTTCTGTAAAACAAACTAAGATTTATTTTTAGAATTAATATTTTGTTTCTAAGTGGAATTGACAATTTAGTCTGTTTCGTTTGTTCTGTTTTGAAACTTAAACGCTTTAGCGGCTGCCTTTTGTGTAGTTTGCAATATTTGCCTTTATTTATCTGAAAAAGTCTCATGTTCCTTAAGTACATCTACCCTGTTGAACTTATTATGGGAAATAAATATTTAAAAACAAGCTGCTGATTATTTCACATTTTACTTGTGAGCAACGGCACATTTAAATCTTACAAATATAGTTATTTGGCTTATATCGTGATAGATATCGTTATCGCCTGAAATGAAAAAAACATATCGTGATATGAAAAAATCTCATATCGCCCAGCTCTAGTACTGATATTGTATGTTTTAGTAAACTGAAACTAACTATCATAAAATAATATTTAAAAACTGTCTACAAAAGTTGGACGTAACCACAGACACGTCACCCGCTTATTAGTGAAGTCCCATCTTGAGGCAAAGATGACACCGTCAAAGTGTTCAAGCATAAAAATCAACATATGAACATAGAAGTTTTCAGTCTTGGGTAATTAGCAAAGAAACATGATGTGAGAATATAATTAAATTCTTTATCAGAAGGAAAGTGTGATTTTTTTGGACACTTGAACCTAATGTTAGCTGGTATAATGTTAGCTTATAACTAGCTACTGTTGCTGTAGCAACTCGCTAACATTTTTAAAGAACATACTCCTCACAGTAGCACATTTCTGACCGGTGAGCACTCATTTATTGTGTCACGGTGTTATGATACCTCTAAGATTAAGTTGTGATGAGTCTAGAAAAAGGAAATTCAGTGAAACGACTCTGACTCTAAAGGAAAGAAATTTAGCTGTGCGAGCATCTGGGGCTCAACCTTCTTCTCTGCACAGGCTTATAAGCACAATGGTGAACCTAATAATGGGAGAATGGCTCCCTCATGTCTGCTGTTCCGCTTTTATACTAAGAGACCTGGCCAAAATACTGTACCATGGTAATGCTCAGCACTTTCCCTGTCATATTTTATTAAAAATGACAGAAAAGGCTGCTTTCAGATTAAATTAACAACAACAACAACAACAACAACATGAGTAACTGAAAAAACAGACTATGAGGAGGCCAATACCCTAAATGCATTAGGTCAGGCTGATAAGTGTCAGACTACTCGCTGATAACCAAGACACTCGTCATCTATCTGCCCCGTACTCATGCACAGCCCTTCATCGTCACACATTCATTGGCACAAGCAGCTTTGCAAATGCACACACATTACATGAAATTAGCACTCATCCGTTGGCAAATGCATCAAAAATCTGTCTTTGGCGTTTAAAATCATCACTGAAATTCACTGTGTCACTGACTAGTGAATTTTAGTGATGGTAACATTTTATATAGGAGTTTATTTAAGTGTAACTCTAACATAGAAGAAAGCAAATTGTAATGTCCTTGTTTTCAGTAAAGCTTTATGTTTGTTTGAATTTAATTCCCAGCTTCTTGCAGTCTCTTGTTTTCCCACTTCTTCCATCTGGTTTTTCTTGCCCTGTCAAATACAATAATGCCAATCCTTCACTGTAAGCTGTGACACTACCTTAGCGCACACTCTCTGCACCATTCAGAAAAGTCAGTCAATCATGAAAGACTGACAAAGACGGAGGTCACCATGGCAATGCTGCGTCATCTCGGTTCACATATTTCAAAGCAAAGCAACACAGCTCTGCTCCTACATACATTGAGCTCCACTTAAATATAGACCTATTTTCAGTCTAATGCATCATCTTAGGACTGGCTTGCTAAAGGTCAAACCTGGGAAAAATGTTTGATAACTTGCACATTTTCAGGCCCTATGACAGGCCAGACACGTAACCTTTGGCATTTACTGCCTGCCTGAAATGCTCAACGGGGACTGACAAAAGCCAGATGCAAACGCTCAAGTTTAAAATCACACATTTCCTGCTCTTTCATTCTTTATCTGATCACACCAGATATTACTGATGATTACAAAGTGGGTGGAAAAGGGGAAAAAGCGCTTCTTCAGGTATGAAGTTAACCAGATATCACAAACATCCGATCCTTCCCATTTCCTTATCCATCACCTCCAAAACTCAAGCCATGTTTACTGAGCTAACACTCTGATGGATACCAAAAGTTCATGTACACAAGCCTACATTTGCAAGGTTGGGTGGAGAGGGGTCTGTTTGAGTTTGTTCAGGTCAGGGGACAGATCGCACATCCAGGCCGCGGAACAGTGTTATACAGACTCAAACACGCAATCACATGAGCATTCAATTGAGCATACAGACACACGCTCTGTCGCCATAACCATATAGCTACAAAAAAGCCTACAGTCACCCATAACTTGAAATAACGCTAACGATTCAGATATTTAAAGCGCCATTATTAGTCACAAATCTATGTTTGCCTTCTAAGTGTAGCAATAAGAACCATGAAAGAGAAGCAGTGCTGTGAATTAGTGAAAGAACCCTTCATATAACAGTAAATAACAGAAGAGAGGAGGGCAGGACAGACTGAGGAGGCGGCATGCTTCGTCCAGCTGAGTGCTGCTTTTGGTAGTTGTTCAAAAAGATGGCTCATACAAACCTAGCACTGCCAGATTCTCGGCTTTATTGAGAGAAAGCTACATGCTGCAGTCACCACTAGCACCAGTGTCAGTTTTATGCACGGCCACACTGTGAGTTTTACACCCTCTCAAACCGTATCAGGTACAGTAATGACTGTTAAGAGGACTATTTGGAGAAACTAGTGCAGTGGAAGACCTAATTACTGCTGCATGTCTTCACTTCATTTGAGCCTTGTTTTTCTGTTGGGGAGGTTGTAGAGCTGTTTAAAATATACCAGTGTGAGAAGACTGACGCAAGGTCGGTCAGGTTTAAAACACGTGCTGCTGGGCCACACAAGCACTGCCATCACCTCTGACACTTCAGCACATTATACACTTGCCTAAGGTTGTTCTGATCCATTATCCATGTGAAAAAAGTGAATTTTAACTGCCAAAGCTCAAGCCACAGGGCAGTTTCTTATACAGACATGAATGCTAACAGGCAAGGACAAGCTCAGGCAGGAGGGGGAAGGAGACAAGCCGGGGACGCCAGGACAAGTTGCGCTTCTGGCACTGCATTCTGCATCCTGAATTTAATGGGAGCCATGTGCATACACGAGAGCGCATGGTGCAACATGACACGCTCCTTGATGAATGATGCCTTTGCTGTCTTGTGTTTTAAATAATCTCCTCGGCTGAATAGATGAGAGTTGGGAAGAGCATACTCAGGGTAAGACTCTGGGATCACTTCGAGCCAGACTCATGTCAATGAAGTAGTCTGATGCAGTCTAACAAATAGTAAGGTTCATGATCTCAGAGGAAGCCACAGAAAACAGTCCCTGAAACACATAACTGGCATGTGGGAGAAGTTTTGATTGGAGAAGAATGATGCTACACACCACACAGTAAAGCATCACTGACAAAAACAATGAAAGGAAGGATTTTTGACTGTGCCAGCAAGGAAGAGCAAAAAATATTTGCGACAGAAACAAACAGGCAGATGGAGAACAATAGAGCAATACACACACCTACACACACAAACCACAAAAAACACAAACACATGCAGCAGGATTAACATGGAAACGCAGCCAAAAGGGAAAAAGTTTCTGGTCTATTTACCATATTCCCTCTGTGTTCTTCAATGAGCTGGTGGAGCGTGACCGTGGCTTAAGAATGATACTCATGGTCTCGCTCTTCTTTCCACATTCAAACACAAAACATATGCGCAGTCCACATGCACATAGAACCAAACATACACCCGCCCTCTGGGCCACCTGGAGCCCACTGGCCAGCCTCCGCTGTGCTCCTAAAGTCCTCTCTGGTCTGAAGAGATCCAGAGAGAGCTCACTTCCCACAGTACGGTAGAGTGGTTAGGTCTGCCGAGCTGTTCAACAGCAAAACCTCCGTCCCAGCACAATACCACGCTGCTGCTCCTCGTCAAGCTCAGATCATTTGAAAGTAGGCGGCTTGTTACCCTGCTCTTCCTCTCCCTCTCACTCAATTGCTCTTATCTTTCTTGCCAGATCAGCATGTGGTCTTCCACTTTCCTAATCCAGCCATGCACTTGCTCTGTTACTCTTTTTCACTCTTTCCCCCCTCCCCGACTGATTGAAATAAGATCTCCTGTTCCTCCCCCCCTCCCGCCCCTTACCTCTGTCTCCCTTGCTCTGTCTTTTATATGTGTCCCTGTCAAAGAGTTACATGACTCCCCACTCTGTCTTCTTCCCTGAGCAGCAGCTATGGGCTATGTCCTGGGTGGGAGGAGTTGTTTTGGTAGTAGTAATTCTTTAAAGGGCGGGGCTTGTATCCCCAGGCAATTCAAACAATAGTCTCAAGTGTCAATCACTCTGCTATCACAGTAACCTGAAACCAGCAGCTATGAATGCCACTGGTCAAGACAGTCTGATACAGAAAGGTACAACCACACTACACAGGTGTCTTCTGTGAAGACTCATCACTCAAATTGAGAGTAAACACTGAGGGAATAAACTGCTAAGATATGAATAGAATAGAATAATCCTTTAACTGTTCCACAAGGGGAAATTTGGGTATATATATATAAAAATGAACTTATTCACCTCTAAACTTCTAAAAATGGCAACAAGATAAAGTCTGACTGCCTTGTTGTATTCAGGAAAATACATTTCTTTCCACTATTATCTTAAATATTTTAACATTAAGTGATCTCATTTCAGCACTCACACTCAAGATACATATATAAGAAGCTCAACTGGCTCTACCAGGCCCAAACAGACAGCTGTCTGTCACACCAGTCATTCAGCATCTGCAGCATGTGATCCCAAAAGAAATATGGCACCTTCCAAGCAGACAACACAGGGAATATTCAGATGCAAGTATGGTGCATTTATTGAGAGTCTGATTAAAAAATATTTAATCACAGCTTGCTTATTTGCTTAAAAAATGCTTTAAATATGGGATCAAAGGAAAAAAACAACAATTGTGCCCTAAGAAATAAAAATCTCCAACCAAGTGCAAAAACAGGGAAAAAAACAATCCATATAACAATAAACATTATTTGAGCACTTTTATTTTGAAAGCGCCGAGAAGATTTTCTTTGTCACCCACAGTGCGAGTGACATCAGTTGAGTTATCCTCGTCTTTTGTGAAAAAGTGGAAATAGAGCAAGAGATAAAAAGCATCAGAAAAAGGATTTACATATACAATTCAATACAAGACAGAGTTTATATAAAAGGATCTGCTTCCAATGCACAGGAAGGAAGAACCATGAGGACCTGAGGAAAGTGAAAGTGTCACAGTATTGACATGGTCCACTAACCGTACATGTATACATGTAACAAATTAATCCCCACTAAAAACGTATATGTGCACAGTTACAAAGCACTAGCCTGCTTGTCTTAAATCTCATGCTGAGGCCCTGTGTTTAGGTTTACATACTATCCACTTAAGATTTCATGGGAGACCAAAAATGAACACTTTGAGAGCTTTCACCCTGATGGATATCTCAGTGCCTCTGCCTCTATAAGCAGTGCCTTAGATGGGTTGGTAGTTTTTTATACAGTTAAAAAATGCAGTCATGTGATTCAAAGTAATTGTAATAGGCACATCTAAAGCTTTCAGTGTAGCATGGCAGAATGATGTACTTTATAACATGGCCAAAGTGGTGAAACTAATCCTATTACCACGGTCTGCACATTCCATGTGGTCAGAGAAAGAACAACAAAAGACATTCCTCAGAAAACTGGCAGCTTCTCTTCTACGTTAAAACCGCACGAGTCCCAAATCCCTCTGAGCATAACCAATATACGGCTCCCCTCCCTACTGTATCTTGTGAATAAAAATGTAACCCACAAGCAAACGCATCTATTCACACAAACACACATTTACACATAGTGAGTATTTAGTCTATACTAAGCCGTTATCCCCGGGGCACAGAGGTGCAAGACACAAAGATCAAGAACAAAATTATCCTGCTTAAGAAGAGAGTTGGGTGTGATCGTTTGAGGAGGGGGTGGGTGGTTTACACATGTGTGAAGTGAGGGTCTTACTTGCTGTACTCTTGGGGGGATTTTTACATTTTATTTGCTATTAGCACTTGTTTTATGCCTTGTTATGTTTAGTTATATATTGTTTATAGTAAGCTATGTATAACACATGCATAACCAATTACTATAACATGTATACGTACATTTTCAGAATATACTGTATATACTTTAACTACTCTCTAATAAGCACATTAAATTACTGGCTTTAAAACAACTGCATAGCAGACTCTGCAATTCAGTGCAACTCAGAGAAACACTACTGCCACCTAGTGTTGAAATGTGTATATTCCTCTTATGAAACCAGTAACATGGATGAAGCAACCTCATTAATTGACAGCATTATTGATTTCTTCTTCTCTCGCCCTCTCTTTTTTTTTTAAAGAGCCTCTCTCGTGGACGATGTTCAGTATATGGTGCCCGAGCCAACGCTGATATAAATAGCACTTAACTAAGGGAGTGAAGCACAGATGGCAGGTCACAGTATTGACAGGGCTCCATCCATATCTATATGTTTACAGTCGCCACCAGCCATTACTGTTGCTTCATATTTAAATGCTACAGAGGCACACACACACACACAGACACACACACACACACACACACAGACACGCACGCACAGGCTGATGAGCACACTTAGTTTCAGGGGTACATGTTTGTCAGAGAAATGCAGTTGGAAAATTGACCTAACAAGGTCTTAACAGTTCTGTGTGAGCCTTAATGGACAGAGTGCTCCGATGATTGGCTTACGCTCAGGTCTAGTTAGTGAAGGGACCTGTCCTGCAGAAGGACTTGAAGCTTTCCATAATGACTTGATTGGACCTGCATATTTTTCATTTACCTTGCTCGCAACCATGTTTTGTAAAAGAAGACATTTTTCCTCATGGAGATGCAATGACACTCAAAAATGCACACACACACTATTCAGTCCAGCACTAAAGGTTTAGCAGAGCCAAGACAAAAAAAGCAGAACTAAACTAAACAACACAAGCAGCCACCAAGCAACGACCATTTACACAACACTTGGGTGTGAACACTGCTCCAGGTCTGTGTTGTCCAGGTGAAACTATTTATCAGTTAATGCTCTGATAACAGTGAACACACAGACTTTGTGTACATTTATAGAAGTAGTACAAACACAAATTAAAACGCATGCATATAACATAGTCTCAATATACACACAAAGCAATAAAGAGAAATTACTCTGACGCATAACTACCCTTGAGATTCACTAAATTTCCCTTCTGAGTTCTCTTACCACTTATGTTCTTATTTACTCCATAATTTCGACACACAAGACAAAGAAAAAGTAAAAGAGAGAAAAAAAGCAGAATACATTGAATATCCAACAACTCGAAACATGCAGATGAAAAAAAATTAGGTCCCTTCTCTGGCATACCCTCTGCGACATAGTTTCAGTTTCTAAGATGAGCCATACCCTCTCCTGCCACGAGGTTTGATGTCGATGGGCTTGTTTGTAGCACAGGGTGACCCGGTGGAGCAGGCGTGCCGGTACCGGGCTATCTTTTCCAAAGACAGATAATTCACTGGCAAACTCATTTTGACGCGGTTCTTAACCAATGATGAACATGGACTCACGTCAAAGACAGATGTGGAGAGAGAAACAGGGAGAAGTGACAGAGCGGCACGCCTAATAGAGCTATCTCGAAAGGAAGGAGGGAGGAGTGTGTGAGGAGAGATAGGCAGGTGAAGAGGGGAGGAGAGGCGAGCAGAGGGCTCAGTATGGGTTTGACTAAAAAAGAGGAAAGCATGGAGAAATATGGAGACTGAGGAAGGGGAGATGCATGTGAGGAAGAGGGAGCTAATGAAGCTTTTCTTTCAGAAAATGAAACTGAGCAAAGCAATGCTTGAATTTGTTTCTTCCATGCTGATTTCTTCTGCATGCAAACTACTAGAAGATTTTTAAAAAATGTGCAAGAAACTGGGTGGGATGATTGCACGCTGGCTTGCATGCATTTAAACCAATCTATTTTGGAAATAGAGGAGCAATAAAATAACAAGCTTCTAAGGAGTGTTTTAATGTTAAATTCTCTCTCAGTTTTTTAAGAGTTCTTAAGCCACTTATTATGGGCCATCATGCAAATGATGAAATTAGCTTACACTGATGGTACAATGTGTAAAATAATACTTTCCAAGTACTCCAAGTAAACATTACACAAAACAGGAGGAAGGTTGTTTATAACGTTGCTATAATATACTTTAATATATGTTAAACCAGACAGTGTCTTTTAAATTCTTTTTTTTTTGGGGGGGGGGGGGGGGGGGGGGGGGCAAAACTATGACTGTGCAATGCACATTTACACATAATATGACGACCTGAAAAATAACAGCAACAAAAGAAGTAAAGTACCTCATTCCATATAGGAGCGATGTTTCATCCTGGTAGTTCCTATATTTTACCTGTTGATGGCAGCAGAGCAGCACAAAACATGCCTTTCACTATATTACAAAATGTAAAATGAACAGTAGTAACTTAAGTTTGAGCCAGAACACTTGTAAACGAATTATGGAAAGGCATGTTTATTATTTTTATTTTAATTTTATTTCAAATGAAGCCTATGGGTGGGTTTTGCAAGATAAGGTGTCATAATTAGAGTTGCGAGTGGAATGGGATCCACTAAGCAAGGAGATTTATGGCCTTTAAAAGACACAACTATCATTTATTATGTTATATCATTTTCAGATACTTCACTGCTATAAAGACAAAGAGCTCTAAATCAGCAGTCCCCAACCTTTTTTGCACCACGGACCGGTTTATGACCGACAGTATTTTCACGGACCGGCCTTTAAGGTGTCGCGGATAAATACAACAAAATAAAACTAGTACCGGTACTGAAAAAAAGAAGATTTATTCATAACACACGTGAAAAGACCAAGGAAAACCGAGTTAACGATCAAAACGATAACAAAATAACGCTGAAAACCGATAAAAACCCTGAAAACCATACATTTCACACCTGAGCCTCAACTCTCGCGGCCCGGTACCAAACGACTCATGGACCGGTACCGGTCCGAGGCCCGGGGGTTGGGGACCGCTGCTCTAAATCACTGGAGTGTTTTGTTTCTTAGCTGCCAGCAGGGGGCAGTCTGCTCTGCAGGGAAAATATATGCACAGGTGGGTAAAAAAGGCAAACACAAAGCAGCCCAAACCCACAGAGCGGTAAACCTCTGTGGGGTTGAGGCTTCAGCTCTGCTCTGACAAAAGCAGCCAGCATGTGACAACGGCTCCTGGGTGGACAAGGAGGCTGTCAAAGTCACAGACGCAATGACAGACAAAACAGGCTCCTTCATTCGTACTGAGCCGGCACCATATGAGCACACCTACACAGACATGCACACACCTACACAACGCTGTCTGACTGCAAGTATTATAAATACACACGCCACAACATATACAGACATAAAACACACAGGTCATTACACCAACGTGATACAGACCTCTACATCTCTTGTGTATTCTCACAAACACAACCTGTAACACAAGCGTATGTTTGCTTAGCTGCCTAGTCAGCCACACACCATCAGTGCCAGCGACATGCTGTGACAGAGCGCCAGGTGACGGTTTGACTGTCGTTACTCAGTGTCCCTGAGGATCAGAGCTATAAAACTGGAACTACCGTATCTGAGCGCTACATGCAAGCTGCAACACCTTTTCAAACCAAAGGTGTGTGTTATACAAACTATTTTTAACAGTACACTGTAAATCATAATTAAAGGGATTTCATCACCATGACTGTGCTGTGACTAAACTCTGGAAAGAGGGTGGAAAAAAAAAATACTGCAGAGCCACAGAAGAAGAAAAGTGAAAAGAAAACAGTGGAGGGAAAAGCTGAATAGTGTAATCAATGACGAGGTCAGGTGACAGGGTTGCAGAGTAGTAGGTTAGGTTAGGTAGTAGTAGCAGGTTAGTACAAAGGTGAATACAGTACACGGCTAACAAACTGGCTGTGTGCCAGAGAGACAAGGAGGGCTTCGATTTACTGCGTCCTCTCATGACTGGCAGGGACAATGCACCCTGGGAGTGGGAGAGTGAAGGAGGCAGAGAGAAGACAGAAACAGAAGCATTAAGCAATCCGCAGGACATACTGTATGACATCAAGTCACTAAAAATATTATTCATTTCTTTCATTTCATGTCATAAATACCGCTGAAAAGGTGTATTCTCATGTTAAACAAGGCAAAAGTTTCAAATAATGTGGAAAAAAAACTCAAGGTTCTCAAAACTGAGTAGTACCATTATAAAAAATGTTCTCATTGCCTGGACTGATTTACACTTAATTGGCTGCTCTTTTAATATTCCGATGAGATCCAGAAAGCAAAAAAGCACTGACTAGTATGCAGCACCTTGCAGTTTTTGTAATATTTTGTTATCTTGTGCAACTACTATTTCGTCACAGCTCTGCCTTTTTAGTGAGTATCGCTAGAGTTTGGGCAACAGCAAAGATACTCTTCTCACTGCTCTGTGACTCATGGCTTCTTCAATGATTTAATGATTATAGGGCAGCAGATTAGTAAGATAATCTTATTAAAGCGCTCAGAAGACAATTATTAAGATGGGCTGTGAGGAATAGGCATAAGAAAGGGAAAGGGCTTTATTAGTTGGCCCACTGTTGCCAAGCTTTTTCTATATACGAGGACAGGGAATGAGAGGAGAAGCTAATGAAGAAAGCGTCTCCATTTGAGCTAACTGAACGGCAGTAGTGTGATATAAGAAGAAAAAGAGAGTCGTAACTATGAATTAATGCTACTGAAGCAGCTCAGGGCCATGGCAACTGCACCTACCGTTGCAAGAAGACTGAATATGATTAGAGTGATTGGATATTTGTTTTCAAGTAGATAAATCAGCAAAGGTAATGTGATTAAGAGACAACAACTGATTGGTAATTGAGCTTCAGGCGGTACTGTATTTGCAGCTCTCTGCCAGTCACGCCGCATTAAAGGCAGCTGTCATGTGTGTCAAGGAGCAATTCCTTCGCCTCAGCTCGACTCGCTCTTCCCGCCTGCCTTCACAGTCCCCCTGCTAGATTCATGTTTATAATGTGGTTGCCATGGTGACCTGGCAGAATTCAAAAGGGACAGGTAGGTCCTCGCAGCCAATCAGGTATCAGTTGCTAAGGACATGGTGGCAGACTGTGTAATGAGAAAAGGAGAATTGACAGGGTCAATGGTCCACTCAGGGAAAGGACATCTGTTGCCAAGAATTTCATTCTAAACAGCAGCCACCTAATGTGTGACAGCCGCCATGCATGAGTTACCTGTGATCTATTTATATGTCCAGCTGAGTCACAGGCTGGGGAGGATTTAAGCTTTCTCACCTATTGTTTAGGTCAGAAACTCACCAGAGTACAGAGGAGAATAGAAAGCACATGCAGCGCAGACCGGAGGGAGAAATAAAAGGCTGGAGAAGCGTGACTGCTTAAGATAAGACCAACAAAAGCTCTTAGTTATGCTGTGCAATATGCTCTCTGTAAGTGCAGATGCATTCTGCTGCATGCAGTACTGAGAGCGCAAGTGGCGAGAGAGAGATGTCGTGATGTGTTAAAGCTGAAGCGAAGCCGGACATTATGAATGTGAGAACCGTGTATTGACACCAGCATGAAGGATTTTGTCTCAGAGGCATAAAAGCACTTGTGTCAGCACAGCTCTCAGAGTCACATCAGAAAGTTGGCGAACAGGATCATAAATGGCTTCAAGTAACCACTAACACTCCTTCCTCCTGAATCTGCCAATTTCATTTCTTTGTTCACGGTTTAGTTTATAAAATAGCAAAATTTTAAATGCTTTACATGGTCAACATCGTCATGATGGAGGGTGATATCAGAAGGTCTTTTCTTATGCTTTCATGTAGACTGACTAATTGTGTCTCAGCGTCCAAACTATATCTGAAACAGACACGTTTATACATTTAACACCTGCAAGTACAACAAATACTACTCTTCCTTCAGGCAGGGGTGGGTGGTATACAGGTTTTGACACCACCATCGCAACATTACCATCATATCGTGTTTCGCAATGTTGCAGTTTTGCAAGACATGTTTTGACTTTTGCAAATACACAAAGGACAACGTGCAATGAACAATGTCTAATGCACACGATAATAATTTGGAAGCTGATCTTATGGGTAACGTATATTGTCCCTAAAGGTTAGGGTAGTAACACTTGGATGAACTGCCACTTGCTTTAAGATGGTAGTTCTAAATGAAGTGTCAGTTTACCTGTAGTCTCCATTTAAGACAAAGGATCTTCTTGTTAGGTGTAATGAAACAAAGAAGTGTCTAATCTAAATATAAAGGGGTTTAAAGTAGGACTGGCTGATATTGTGCGTGTATTACAGTTTAAGAAAAATGGGGCAGTCTAATATGTTCAGGACACAGGTTACTCATTGCTGTGGGTTAGTTACATGTTCCACCTCTGTAAAATAAAACATGTGGATGATATCTACCTTTTATTTCTTCTTTCACAGGCAGAACTTTTAATTTTCTTTTTATATATGCTCCCACACATTGCAGATTAAGGAAGGATCAAGATTGAAAGAAATACCTCTCTCTATATATTTCACATAGAAGCATTTATCGCATATATTTATAATACATTGTCTCCATTAAAAAGTTCCACAAACATTTTGGGGTTAGGCTTGCAGGCATGGAGCTGTTGTTGATATATCATCAGGGGTTTTAATATTCCATTGTTAGAAACAGCTGTGGTGCACAGACTTAGTCACTAGTCTGTTGGCTGCAACCCCAACAAAGACAACTGTTTACAATTAAGGCTGATGCTATTTAGCGGTTTTATAATCTCGAAAAAAAAAACAGTTTAAGTAGCCTTTGCTTGTACAGTCCAAATGTGATCACAGCACTAACTATTAATCTCAAAAGTGGTTTTTCTCAGTGACGCTTGCTGCCGCGCGTTAGAACAATAGAACAAAGCGCTGACATGAAATTTGTTTTGGGTATGACTTCCATGAGCCTTTGTGTGCTTTGGGCAGTATGCCAGTGTGTACTGACAATACATATTGAGTAATAATATTATGATATGGGTCTTGAAGTGCTTTTCATTGTCACGGCTGTTGACCAGCTATGTTGTTAATTCAAAACCACTCAGTAGAGACTCCGCTATGGACATCACAGATACTGTTTTGGCTGGCAAGCTGAGGCAGGTTTTTTTTGAAGGACACATTAATGGGAAGATGAATAGATGGAGAATAATGCAAATTCCCATGTCCTGCACAGCTTGCTCAATAAGCTCCTACATATCACACACACACACACACACACACACAGAGGGTCACAACTCCAGCTCTAGCGCACCTCAAGCACATGGTGAGGCTAATAGGCTTAACTTGGCAGCAGTCCCGGTGATGTCAGAATAATCCCTCATTAAAACCCTGATGACATCACCACGCTGTTGAGAGTAAGTAAGAGCCGAGGCCACATATTTACGTATGTAAGGGATACCCTGCCAGTATACGCCAAGGATGCCCTCCGTAAGAGATTATCCAGGTTAAGCTGTTCCTCAAAACATACCCAGGGAACACTAGCGTCAGAGCGGCTAGCTTAATTATAGTCTCTCCTCATATGCAGTTTATTAGGTACGCCTTCCCTTTCACGCAAACAGCTCTAATCTCCAGAAATGGTTGATGGGATCTTGTTAACCTTACATGAAGGGTTAATGAACTGCAGACCACGACTGTGTTTGCAGTTCAAATAGCGAACAATAAGGACTACCACTTCAAATTCAGCAAGACAAAAGGAACTAAGCCTTGTCTTGAAAAGCTTCTGTGAGTTATGCTGCAGCTTAAAATTAGCAAAGTAAATACTTTAACTAAACCATGCTTTGAAGACAACCCAGTATGCAGGCTTGGATCAGCAAGATGTGTAAAGTCGACTGATTTCTTCATTTTTTCTTTCATTTAAGGACAGGCTCAAAATGGGACAACTCAACAGTGTGTTGCCAGGCCCAAAGACTTGGATATTAAGGTCTAAATTTAGAGACAGCGGCATGGATCTATCCAGGTGTTGTCCACTGTGCAGGATTGCAAGCCTCACTCAGCTCACTGAAGTTTAACTGGCAGTTTGCATGGCAGAAAATGGCTTATGTGATAATGCAGTTAAAGCAAATGAAACCTGAAATACTGAAACAGCTATTCATGCACTTTTAGTACACACAACAGTAATGCTGCTGGACAGTTTCTGATTTAGGCTGTTGCAAATCTCCTAAATAACAACAACTAAATTAACAGGGAGGAAACAGTCACCACATCTGGGAGCATGAACTAATTTAACAGCTTTATTAGTTCAACTATTCCTAATTCTAAGACTAGCAGAATGGATGGATAAATAACTGAAAAATATTCAATTATTTTAAACAAGTTTTTAACAAAAACCCAAATTTGCTTCAGTTCAAAGCTTAAAACTTCCAAAGCCTACACTTAAAAAAACAGGCTCTTCTCTTGAACATGTTCCTGCCTTTACTTTGTCCCTCTCACAGTAAAGACTGCTGAGCTGCACTGTCAAAAATTACAAGTCTGTAGTGGTACTAATGCAAATGCATAATGCTTACATAGGCTTCTTTAATGGCTTAGTAAATACTGTCAGGGCACAGAGAAACTAGGCTGATTTTTACTTATTTAGAGAAGACACAAAGGCAGAAAGTCTCTAACAGACAGCTTCAGCGCTTGCCCTGTGTACCAAGTTAAATAGAGAATATGTGCAGGTAGTGTTGTCACAAATTCGCTCAGTGTCCACGTTCATTCCTTTCCTGCTGCGAGAGTGTTAATCTCCACCCCGCGAGTGAGAGTCTGTCTTACCGGATGGATGAGAAGTGTAACAGTTTGGATTGTGCAAGTGGGAGTTCCCTCAAAGGAAGCACTCAACAAATACATTCATAAAATGCCAGTGCTTATGAGAATACCGAGAAAGGCGCATTATGTAGACTGTTTAGTCTGTTTAGTTTACTGGTTATAAAAAGAGAATGGATGTGCAGCACCTGTAAAGGATCTCTAACTCAATGCACCAATAAAACTGAAACCGAAAATCTGTAACAAGTCATTGCAGTAACATTTTGACTGTCCAGGTTAGTGGTTTTATGTGGACCTGAATGTTACTTGTTGCTCAGCTTTATAATATAGCAAAATATAGTAATATAGAAAAAAACAAACAAGCAACAACCCAGAAATACATCTCAACAACTAACTTCACCTTCCTTTGTCTTGGGATTGGAATTAGTTGAAATAACAAAACTGCTTGTGTCTGTAATATTTCCAAATCCAGTCAGGTATGTGTGCATGCAAGAATGTGTGTGTGTGAGTGTGAGGGGACTCCCTCTCAGCCTAAATCCTCCTAATCTGTTTCTATGCCTCCTCATAAATGCTGCCGTCATCATGGCAATCCTAATCCCCATCATCGTCACGAGCAATTCCCCCCCAGAGACAAACTCCGTCATCAACATGTTTTCCTGCTATTATGAGGTAACTCCCAGTACGTGTGTGATGTGTCCGTCTCCTATGTCTACGATACGCATCGCAAGGGAGGTGTCTCAATTAGACCCGGCTGATGGGGTGACTAAGAACTGAAAATTAGCATAATTTTTATGGATTACTAAACACCTGTTTGGCAATGAAAACCTACAAGGGCTTAATCATTAAATAACAAAAACAAGCAGCCAAGAAATGGAAGCCATATGACCCTTGACCCCAACACACCTTCTATTCTCCACATCTTTTTCTTTCATTACAAGTTTTTGTTTTTAGCTGCGCTGACAGTTTATAACGAGCTGCCGCAGAGGGCGGCTTTGTTCATCCAGGAAAGGGCCTGGGCCCGATAACATCTGCTGGCAAAAGAGAGGTTTTGTTTAGGTCAAACAGTGACGTACAAAGCTATAATGATATTTCCTAATTTCTTTGTTTTTTGCCATCAGCACTTTTGAATCAACAATGACATTTGAATGTCAAGAAAACAAAATGATCATGGAACAGCGAGCGGTGAAGGACCTTTGTCAATAGGCTGTGTAGCATGAAGGACAACGGAAGTAAGAAAATGCTAATTATAGTTGCCTTGAGCCCAAATCTTAACATTCCATCTTTTGTACAGTCAACAGGCCATGGATGGATGGATGGATGGATGGATGGATAGATGGATAGATAGATAGATAGATAGATAGATAGATAGATAGATAGATAGATAGATAGATAGATAGATAATCTCCCTGTCCCTTGATCTGTGTCTATTAATCAAAATCATATCTGTGTATATTTCCAGTTGAGAGCTGTATTTAAAGTTCAAAACTGAAAATACCAACACACTAAATACTGTGAGTGCATTTTTTTAGTTTTATCACCCACCAGAATATTAATGCAAAGATACAAATGGCATATGATTATTCAATCATTTTTTAAATGCTGAAAGCAGTCCATCATTAACTCAGCAAACAAACAAAGGTTGATTCATTTTATTTGTCTGGCCTGGATAAAATTGATAATTGATTAAATAATTTTAATACTGCCAATGCAGCTAAAATGTGTTAGCCCATTGTTGTCTGCCAAAGTGAAGGCGTGCTTTTGGCTGTGCGATGCTGTAATGAACAACAACAAGAGCGCCTTTGGACGCTAGTTGTCATGGACTGCATCTCTTTGGGTATATTTCATGTAACACATGAGGAGTTGCTGTATTACACACAGGAGAAAGGGATCAACCGTGAATAAGAGGCAGCATAACACAATGAGAAATCCAGGAGCAGCAATGTGTGAAAGATACATTGGATGATGAAGCAAGTGGAAGGCTGGGGAAAAAGAAAATCTCAAGACTGCCAGTACTGACTGAGTCACTGTGTGTGCTCTGACAGACACGCACCAACAGCAAGATGTCCTGGGAAAATAGCTGTGAAATAATGATCATTTAGCAATTCAAAAAAAGGGGCTAAATGAAATTTCTCCAACAGAGAGATGGAAACACTGCTGTTGAGTCTTTAAGTCCGCAGCAGCGTGTGCCAAACAGAGAACCTCAAAAATATAAGTAAAAACATGTCAGCCAGGCTTCAAGGAAGTTTATATTCAAGCTGGGATGGCAAAGCTCCAACTAAATTCTTACTAAAGAAATGCTTGCACAATGTATGACTTTTATATGAGCAGAGACTACATACAATAATAATTCAGCCCTTTTGTCGTAGGTGTTTGCCACCCAATCTGCTTTTGCACTGTAGATTAATTAAATAGTCATAGATCTTTTGGCCTGACTGGGCTGTCAGATATGCAGCTGCTGGCTTCTCTGTATGACTGAGAGTGCAGACAAGTTATAACAGGTCATCATGTTGACTTGATGCGTTTGAAATTGGTTATTTTATTGTTTGCTCTGAGGCAGACGTGGCTCAGGTTGTGGAGCAGCTTGTCAACTAATCGCAAGGTTGGCTCCCCCTTACCCATCCACATGCATCCAAGTGTCCTTAAGGCAAGGCACAGAGGCCCCAGTTGATCCTAATGGCAGGCAAGAACCTTACATGGCTGCTCTGTAGGCGCTGGTACATGAGTGTGTCTGTGCATGAACGGCAACCGTGCTGCAAAGCACCCTGCAGACCAGCTAAGCTTAAAATTTACAATCGATTTAAGATGCAGTTGTGTATGCAAACCATAGCAGCCAATATCATTAAAATATAACCAGCAGTGCAGCGAAGAACCTGGTAGATTTCTGCTTCAAGAGACACCATTCAACAATATCCTGTTACACTGCTGGGTCACAGCTTTCTTGGCACAAACTATAGCTAGTATTTTTCTTTTCATGATGCTCTGATTTGCACTGTAAAATGCAAAATAATCTGAGCTGCATACAAGCCAGGAGCAGTTATCAATCATTTCATTCACCATACACCGATCCAAAGCAGGTAGAAAGAATGCGGCGTGAGAAAATGTGTGAAGAAGAAACCGTGTTAAACTGTGTGGCCTTTATAGGGGGGAGTGAATTAGGAGAGCTTTTAATAAGGCTGAATATATCAGCATCACACTGCACAGTAGGCTGGCAAAGATTGATGCTGTAGGTGAGCAGTAACGCTGTATTTCTCTCTCTCTTCCACACACACATACATACATATACTCCTGTTCTCCGGGACGCCAGTGACTGATGACTTTGTCTCCCCAAAAGTGACAGCAGGTCTCTGCAGCCTCCAAAAAGCCCATTTTAAAATCTCTGCCTCAGTCCCAGCAAAGTAACTCAGAGTGATAGAAAGCAATCTAAAGTTTGGCTGGGATTGGCCCAGAATCAATGACAATGTGCAGTGGGAGAAGGCCTCAAAGAAATGAGATAACAATGTCTTGTGTCTTGTTATCTTACTGACAAAATGCGGTACATCTGAGGTAGCCACCCTCGGGGCCAACGACAGTTAAGGACAGGAGGGAGAAATGGAAGGGAATGAGACCTGATGTACTCCAACTGCTTGCATTTTTTTTTTTAAATACCCCTCAAAAATGTACTATTTGACAGTACAGTAATAACTGACAGTGACAGTACACACCACCAATGTAAAGCAGAGGGAGGAACAGAGAAAAGCGATGCGGCAATTCATTTCCAGCCCATGTTCTAAATATAGACTCTTCTATTCTCTCTCCCCAGCCTGTAAGGCGCTGGATTCACTTAATTGGATTACTACACACACTTTTCATTTCCTTTCTGGTGAGTGTTTAATGAAGTTTAGACAATCATACATCTCAGTTTATTCATTGTGGGCCTGTGGGCAACACCCAGCACAGTCAAACATTGCAGGACGGAGCAGTTACTGCACAGCTCTCGAGAGCCTGGGTATTTTAACTTCAGGTATACAGAGGCTGGAAGCACGGTGATCGATACAGATGCAAAAAGTAAAAATAACCTGACAATAATGCAGTGAGGAGGCAGAAAGAGGGAGAGAGAAAGAGAGGGTGCATAATGTTCTTCCATGGCTTGTGCAGTGAGTCGCATCTGCTCAAATGCGTTATTTTAGCTTTTAAAGGTTCAACGAATCCAGTTACGTATTCGCGTGTGGGTGAGTGCATATATGAATTCATATTTTAGACAGGAATGGATTTATCTTTTTAATCTTTATCAGCCTTCTTCTCTCAGTGCTGCTTGACTCGTATGCCACAGGTTTAACACGCAGAGAAGGGGATGTGTCCATTATCACGGTGCAATGAATAGCTCCTCCTGAAAGCTCCTCTTCACTCACACACCAACATATCAGTCAGTGCTGTAGAGAAAGGGGGGGGGGGGAATCCTGCCTGAGGTATAAACCGAGTCTGACAAGCACATCGCCCATTTTCAGATACAAGTCTCTGACAACTGTGACAGGCGTGAATTGTCCAACACTGTCACGATATTTGCTACATCCATCCAATTCAGCACCGCAGTGCAGCAGACTGTGAACCGCATTAGTGAGATTTTGCTCCAGTAAATCAAAGAATCTCATCCATGGAAGATTATACAAATACCTGTAATAGCTTTGATTATTTATGATTGTTTATCATTTGTGGCTTGTGAATTTCAGGTGAAGCAACAAGAGAGTAAACTAGGTGCAAATGAAAATGCAAAAACCTAAGACAGGCTTGGATGGTAACGTACAGCGACTTACCACTTACAGGCTAACTCACTTAATCTTTACACAATAGGCCCCTATAGCCCCAGGCTATGTTTACACAACCTGACATTGCATGCATGATAATCACTTCAGTGTATGTGGAAAGAAGAAGAAGGAACCAGGATGTTTTGCTGTGTATCTGTTTACAGTATGTGCATGTACAGTGTTACCAAGGAGGTACTGCTTTTGTAATCTGGTACCTGACTGGAAGGTAAACCCTGTGTGTGCATGCAAGTGTGTGTTTGTATACGTATGTCTCACTAGCTGGGTGGACACGCTTGCGTGTATCGCATCCATCTGCTTCATCACATTTATTCTTCTGTGCTCTTTCCACGTCTACAGAATTTTCACTGTCTCTGCTGGAAATGTCACTAAATGGTCCCGTGTTTGCAATATTCAGGCGAACAATACACTCAGTTCATGGCGGGGTTTTAGATTCGACATCTATTTCATGCATTTATCATGCACATGCTGTGCAAAATAAGCAGATATGTCAGCCGAATTATCCCTCTGCTTTTACATGCATCATGCACCAGTTTACACCGGGATAATCCTAAAATACTGTGCGCCATACCAAAAACATGGTGAAGCTAGAAGATCAATAAATAAATAAATAACACATCAGTCCTTTTCTGAGTGCACTGACATTAAATCTATTTTGCATGATTAGCATGAGAACGTCAAACCACTGGAAATAAGAATGCTGCTCATATCCCAACAGCCCACTCTAATGACATCACTGACTGCTGTGTCCCTCCCAGTTTGAACATAGCTGGGAGGCAACTATTCCCATAAGATAGCCATCCTAAGTATGACTAATCAAAACAACAGCAATAAAAACCTAACAGCACGGCCCTTTTATCAAAATATTTTTCCAGCACTCAAAAAGGGGTCTAAGTGTTAGAGCACCCACTGTGAGCGCGTGTGTGTGCGCGTGCACTATTCCTGACTCGCTCTCACATTTATGGATCAACTGAAGCATTTAGTGTGGGAGAAAATGACAGGAAATGTCTGGCCCATTAAACAATAAATTTCCCCAAACACATCTGAGCCAAGCTCGGGACAAAAATGCCACAAGGCTGGGCTAGGCTAGACCTAAGGGAACTCTAACCATGCTATAAAATCAACAAACGTGCACAAACTGTGCGTGTGCTAATACACAACTTCACGTGTTTTAAATTAACTTCTGGGGAAAAAAACAGAACAAAACAGTAAACCCACTTGAAGATAAAACCAGAAACAAACAGTTTCAGCTGCATGTTTAAAACCGTCACCACTACAAATACTCACCATATCCAGGAGTGCCTTCTAAAAGGAAAATGACCGAGGTGCATCATGGACCTGTCAGTGGGAGCACCTGGGCATTGTCCAGGCTTCATACCAAAGCTGTGTCAGCGCTGGTCCCGCTTCCTGTTAACCTTTCACCCCTTAGGCACCCCTTTTTAAAAAAAATCTATTTAGCTATATATCCACAAACACTGCCCCACAGTGTACGTGGGCCGCGGCACATAATGTAGTGTCCCATGGTAAAGTTCACTGTTGTAATGCGTACATTCAGACCAGTTCTCAAGTAAAGAATGAGCTCTTTCTGAGTTTCCAGCTTCACTTGTTAGGTCCTAGGGCATC